>NC_135865.1:18044410-18684410 GCF_031162955.1 Sander vitreus
GTTCCCCCCTCCTGAGGTCGGTGTTGGATATAAAATAAAAGATGAAGGTGGTAACGTGTGAGATTGCATGGCACAACAAGGAGCCAGTCTACAGTCTGGACTTCCAGCACAGTTCAGATGGACGCATTCATCGGCTGGCCACAGCTGGAGTGGACACCACAGTCAGAGTGAGTGGAGAGGGAGGGATGAATACATCTGGTTAATTCAGCGATGGACCAACAGTATTGGAAAGGAGCAGTGTAACACAGTGCATATGGTACTTAACCTATCTGCATGAAGTTGACAATAAAAGCAAACGTAATGGTTGCAGCTGTAAAGGGCAAATGTGCAGGCCCAAAGAAGTGGGTTCACGCTTTCTGTTGAAGAAAACGTCATGTAATGTCAACGGTGCTTTTTTACAGAATATAATAATCTTGCATTTTCATATTGACAAACTTAATAGGATATTATTTAGGCTTTTCCAGGAACTTAAATGGGTTAATGCGTCACACAGAATTAACCAAACACTTATTTCAGTAATCATATTTTTACATATTTAACCTGTTAGTTCTACAAACTTTCTCCCACCAAACATACCTCAATGGGTATGATTTAAAAAGCAATGAAATTTTTGTGTATTACAATACCTTAAATCAGGTCCTTAAACTGCCGTATTTTGAATGGAGTTTCATAATTGAAAAGTGAATAACTTGCAAAACACTGATGTCTTCCATACGTTTGCAAAATATTACATTAAGTAAAATATTACTTTGAGTAGTTTGTTTTAAAAAATTTTTTTTGACAAAGTCACAGTTGTTTACGGAGTTTGAGATTAATTACTTTTTGCTTTGATGCTGATGCAGTTGTGGCGGGTAGACACAGGCCCAGACGGGAAAGCAGTGGTGGATTTTTTGTCTAATCTGGCTAGACATACCAAGGCTGTCAACGTAGTGCGCTTTAGTCCCAATGGAGAACTGCTTGCCTCAGGAGGAGATGGTATGTCAAACATAACACACATATGTTAGGTCAAATATTTGCTATGTAATATTTTAAGAGTCAGTGTTTAAAAGGCACTAGTAATGTTATTCACAAAATGGAACAGGTATTTTAAAAAACAATGGCCTGCAGTAATCGTATGGTTTTTATTTGGTACAGATGCAGCAATTCTGCTGTGGAAGCTCAATGACTCTAAGGAGCCTGAGCAGGCACCCATGTTCCAGGAGGAGGAAGATGCTCAGCTCAACAAGGAGAGCTGGTCTGTGGTCAAGACATTGAGGTACACAGCTCTGGTTCACAACTCTGGCAGTTTCAATCCCATCGAGTTAGAATGTAATTAATGACCACCACATTTCCTTTGATTCTAAAGACTCTTAGGCTGTGCTCAGACTGACAATAGTGCAGCCTCCTTATTCATTTTGATGTTACCGCTGGGTGGCACAGTGCTGTCAAGACAGGATGAAATGATTCCCACTATGATTATATAAACTGACAATGTCTTGCTCAGCATTTAAAATCAGTGAGGTCAGACATAGGGGTGCTATTTTAGATTATTTTTTTCCCCTGACCAATAGCCGACCATCTTTAACCAATCATTAACCGACAAGCAGGCATCGGAGTCCCAGTTCGTTCCAGGACACTCAGACATATACTTTCACGCCTGCAGACAGTTGTGGACTTGTACCGGTCGAGCAGCCACGATGTGACTTGCATTGTTGTGGACATATGCCGCCACTTTCCTGGAACCGCGTACACATCCATGCGACCGACACAAGTTGCAGCTGTCTACGGAGCATATGTCTGAGGCGAGCCCATCTTCACCACATCCACTGGTGAGGCTGTCAGCTGTGTGTCTGCCTGGCATACTCGGTGTGTAGGACAGCTGATTTAACCCGTAAGTCCTCATTCAATATAGTGGCATGTGTAGTTTTCCGCTGTGAGCACTGTCCAGCAGAGAGCCACAAACATAGCAGAAAAAAGAGCTTAAAACGCAACCGTAACTAGCAGTTAAGAACAAAACTGCATAGCCTGTTTTTCTTTTACAATGCAAAACACTTTTTTGATTACCTTTTTTATTTTTGTTTTAATAATACTGTTTTTAACTAATAGTATTAGAGAGAGAGAGAGAGAGAGAGAATTAATTTAAATTTAGTGTTTAATAAATAATTGTTAAATGTAGTACAGAGTCTGTAGTCTATCGCACAAACACTCGATGAATGCTGCAAACATTTGACAGTCAGTACGAATTGCCTGGGAGAACATACGTGTCACAAACGGCAATTCCACAACTGTACAACAGCGTGAAAGATGACATATTAAAGGAGATCAAAGACATATTGTCGATATTTAAAATGTCTTCCAGTTCCAGTGTTAAATATTCTTTAGAAAGAAAAGTTTATTGATCTTTGAAAAGGCGTACCTGCATTATTATGCCATTGTCATTATATTAGATGAAAATGGTCTCAGAACGACAATATTATCATTTATCGCAATAATTTCTGGGACAATTTATCGTCCAGCAAAATTTGTTATCGTGACAGGCCTACGGTTAACCATCAACATCCCTAGTCAGACAAGCGAGACAGTCAACGTTTCAGAATTACAAGAGAACCATTACTTTATGAGTAATTGTTAGAATCATTTCATTATCAGGAATAGACAGAAACCACTGAAGTTATATCAATGTTCATTTTTACTTGCGAACACAACAAGGAGCCATTTACAGCACTCCACAGAGTACAGATAATGCCTAACGTAAGCCTCAAACTGTAGCTTATTTATGTGTGCAGTACAATCATAATACAGAGTTGATGTCGTCAGTTATCTGGTCAGAGTCGATGACGTCTCCCTTGTCTGGTCAGGGAGTGCATGTTCTTTCCTCAGCATCACACCGTGCTCAGACAACGACACGCAGTGGCTCCGTGTTATCTTGTTTAGAGTACTCAAGTATAATATCTCATTATTTTGCAGAACAGTTTTATTAATAAGACAAAAAGTATGTAAATCATAATTTTTCTACAGTAATATTTTAATTAGTCTGAGTATGAAGATCTACTTGTTTGCTATCTGATTGATGTAAATGTGTAGCAACAGTGTGGTTAGATTTTTTTCATCATTTCATTTGTCTTTAGGGGGCACATAGAGGACGTGTATGACATCTGCTGGACACGGGATGGAAACTTCATGGTATCTGGGTCTGTTGACAACACTGCTATTATGTGGGACATCAACAAAGGTTTGCTTAGACTCTTAGATATGTGTGTATTCCATACAATTTCAGTTCCATCTATTAGATTTGTATTTTAGTAATGAAAATCCACAGCGTATTATGTTGCTTGCAACTGTTTTTGTGTTTAGGACAGAAGCTGTGTATCTTGAATGACCATAAGAGCTACGTGCAGGGGGTGACCTGGGATCCTCAAGGGCAATATGTCGCCACTCTCAGCTGTGACAGGTAGACAGACGCCTCATGGCATGTCTAAGGGTCTAATCTTCTTTAAATAAATGTATTTGCTGTTAGTCACTACCGTAATCAGCGATAGTGGGTCTTCAGGAGCTTGATGCTTAATAGGTTTTTATTTCTCCTCCCTTTCAGAGTGATGCGTGTGTACAGCACTCACACCAAGAAGAAAGCCTTCTGTATCAGTAAAATGAGCTCTGGGCCGCTTGCAGAGGGAGAGGTCAGTAGAAATGTTGCTTTTGATAACACTTACTTGAGTCACTTTATTGTCTTAGATGTGACTTAAATTCAACAACTTTTTCTTTTCAATCATGAATTTTGTCCGAATTAGTCATTTGTACCTTTTGCAGACACCTTTTTATTATTTTACATGAAACCAGCTCTCTCCGTTCTCGCTCATGCTCATGTTTTGGCCACCTGTTGACTAAAAACTTGTTTGACGCTTCAGGAATGTTTGTCTTCCCTTTGGTCTTAAAATGATTACATTTACTCTGTAATATCTTCAGAGATCTCCTGCCCTGCTGCCAGGTGAGTGAGGCATGTAACACACACTCTGTTCAGCATTTCTTTTTATCGTTGCAGGTCAAGCAGTACAGAATGTTCCACGATGACAGCATGAGGTCCTTTTTCCGACGTCTCTCATTCACACCAGATGGGTCTTTCTTGCTCGCCCCAGGTACCTACACTGCATACTTCAAATGTTTACCTGGCATTTTTTTGCTAGTGTTAATGTAATATTAAGTAATATCCTAGTTAAGATAGTTGACATAAACTAATTTCTGTCTTCTGTCACCATTTTTAACCTCAGCTGGATGTGTGGAGATCGGAGAAAACGTCATAAATACCACATACATCTTTTCCAGGAAGGGCCTCAAGAGGTAACTTTTGTGACTCGCTGTGGCATTTAGAGTTGTTCAGAGTCTGGGTTGGCTGTATTCATGCTAGTAATTGATGTACAAATCTCTCTGTGTATTTTAGGCCCATCGCCCACTTGCCGTGTCCAACTAAAGCTACACTGGCTGTGCGTTGCTGCCCCGTCTACTTTGAACTGAGGACCAAGAAGGATGAAGGTAAGAACATATGCCCCATTAGTTAACCGACAAGAATGATCATTAAGGCCTCCCTTTGTTATTGTCTGCACCCTTTATGTCCCTTTTTATGTTTTGCTCGTATCTGTTTTTCATTCTTCCTCCATCTTTCCTCTACAGATGGTTCGAGTCAGGCTCTTCCCAACGTATTCCAGTTGCCGTACCGCATGGTGTTTGCTGTGGCATCTGAAGACTCCATCTTTTTGTATGACACGCAGCAGATCCTTCCTTTCGGCCTGGTGTCCAACATCCACTACCACACACTCAGCGATCTTACATGGTAAACTAGGGCTCTCTTCTATTGTCTTCTTTTGTCTTTTCGTATTGTGCAAGTATAAAGATATTATGAGGCTTCAACAGAGGGAAGATTGAATTCAGATGGAAGATGCTGACTTAATTTTGGTAATTTGAGATGAACTTTAGACATTGGAATGTATTTTTACACGGAACAAGAGCTGTGGATCTTGTCCCCCATATAAGTATTACAACGATGAATTTAAAACTGTATGTTTCATTCATGTTTTAGGCTTCACCCACTGACATGTTTTATATCCACTTTAGGTCTCGTGACGGTTCCTTCCTGGCTGTGTCCTCCACAGACGGCTACTGCTCCTTCCTGAGCTTCTCTCCAGGGGAGCTGGGCACTCCGCTGAAGGAGCCCCCAACCCTCGAGGTCTTTATCCCAAGCAGTGGTGTTGAGAAGAAAGGCAAGAAGTCGTCAGCGGCCAGGACCTCATCTCCTTTGACCCAGACACCAAGCTCAGCCCTGACTCCCACATCCCAAACCAGCCTTGGTAAAGATGCCCCCTCTGTCACCCCCCCAGAAGAGAAGAAGAGCACCCCGAGTGTCAAGTCTAAACCTCAGCCCCGGAGGATCACCCTCAACACCCTGGAGGGTTGGGGGAAACCCTCTAGCCCTAAAACCACAGCACCTCCAGCACCTCAGACCCCAACATCTGCAAGCACAAGCGCACCCTCTACTCCCCAACCCCGTATTACCCCTCTCACCCCAACCAACTCCTCCACAACCCAGCTACGCATCGCCCCCCCAACCCCCTCCACCCCTAAAGCCCCCAACAGTGCTGATGCTGGGCCCACTACTCCTAAGGGAACAACCACCCCAAAGGGGCCTGCCCCAAGGTAAATGCATTTATTATTCCTAAATCTTTACATCCTCTAAGGCTATTTAAAACTCTGTTAAGGTGTACTTTGGATGGTGTGGAAAAATGCAGGTGTTGCCGCATACAAGAGTGCATATGGTAATTTATGGAAATACTTTGATTATTCAAATCAAATGTGTTGTGACTGGTGTCAGACTGGGAAGAATACCACACAGAGCACACTGCCTCCACCTCCCTCCCCCCTGATGATTAAAGTAACTAAGCTGATTATCTCTAAAGATGCAGTTTACAGATAAGTACTAAATGTAAGAAAGCACTGTGTTCTTTTAAAATGTGTAAAATGTATTTTTCAATATACTTTTTAAACTACAAGTCAAATATAAATGGCTGTAATGGGCTCATGATGTTTGTTTGTATGTACTCAGTACTGGCAGTAAGAACAAAGCCCTGTCTGGTATGAGGGATCCGTTGGACCCCCCACTGACTATAAAATAATAATCACTCTGACAGACTGCATGTAGACAATGGCAGGTCTGCACATGCTTTTGTATTTGCCTTGTATCTGTAACTTGGAGCATTTGCCTAAACTCGTTTACTTGGCAACAGCTGAATCAGAAGAACAAAAGAGAAGATGAATAAAATGGGACATTGATCAACTTTTCACTCTAGAAGAGTGCAATTTATCGTCATATTATATGTATATATATATATATATATATATGTTTGCTGTTGATCTCGTGCTTAAAACCTCTTTACCATTTGTGCTTTTTCCATTTGTTTACAGGAGAGTATCTCTGACTCCCGTTGCATCCCGATCTCCGGCTGTTGGTTCACTCTTCCGCACTCTCTCTTCCACTGAGAAGGCCAAACATGGTTAGTAAGGGCAACTACTGTGGTTGTTGTCCTTCATGTTGAAAACATCCCAATAGAAGTTTGATGATTAAATAAATCATGTCTGATAGTGCAACATGACATCATGGCTTCACACGCCACTTTCCTAAAGCCAAGTGGCGTGTTATCTGTATGCATTTTGAGCTATCCGCGTGTATGTCTACGCTGTATACAGCGGACGGCAGTCTGCAACGTCACAGCGTAAACACACACGCCACTTTCTAAAGCCACGTGGTGTGTTATTGCGAGGCTACCTGTTATCGCGAGGCTACGGTTGGGTTTAGGAAACTCCTGGCGGGACATGAAACGTCGCACCCAGGCCACGATCCCCGGTCTCCTGGGTGAAAGTCCAGTGTTTTACCCATCCTCCACCCCGACCAACCTCCCTACGTGGATTTTCGCCCGTTTCATACAACTCGCTACGGCGTCAATTCACACACAATTGCAAGGTAATGTAAGTCAATGGAGGACAAATGGGGTTGGTAAACACGCTAAAAACCAAGTGTGCGTCTTCATAACACACAATAATGGCATACGAATTGGCGTGTCATACATACGGCACTTCATGAGATCAGCCTGGATACTGACTCATTGACAGCCTACTCGTTGTAGGTAATCGTTGTAGAGTAAATGAGATCTGTTAACACAGCAACATCGGAACCATTTTGTTTAGAGGTAAAACTGTGTGTGTGCTAAGTCAAGCACGGTAGGCCAGTTGAACCAGGAACTGGGTCTATGAACTGTAATAACTACATTCGCTTTAGTGTTTTCTTTGGAATAAACTGTTTTAAAACCTGTATAATCGTCTGACTGCTCATGCTTATTGCCCAGTCGGACTTTTTAGCAATATTGCCATGTTCACAGATCCGGTAAATAACTTGGTGAATAATTTAGTTATTAGTGATGGGAAGAATGACCAGAACTATCAAAGTAATTCTCATTAGTAGTATGATAATCAGTCAGTGTATTTCACAGTGCATATTGACTTGTTGGTCTGCTACATAAATGTTAAATTAATTATATCTAACCAAGTGTTGCATACAGTTTGTTTCATCAAAGCAGAAGACGGAAAAGAATCATGCCATCATGTGTAACTGATTCTGTCACTGATCCTTTCACTTGTATTTCTCCAGAACGTCCTTCTCCTCCCACTGATCCAGTGTGCCAGCCTCCAGAGTCCAAGCGGCCAAAGACCAGTGGCACCCAGACTTAGTGTCTACTGGGCCCAGTGTGCTGCTACGATATCAGAAAAGAGTACATACAGCAGAGGGTGACGAAGAAGCTTCAGTACAAAACCACTGAGGCTCCCCATGGATGTAACACCATAGGGCAATAGAATTTTTTGTGTGTGTGTGTGGATATTGTCCATACTTGAGTTAACTGGATGATGTTTGATGCATATTTGATTTGTTTGACATTTAGATGCTCATATGCTGTTGTATAAAAGGAAAGTTCTGTCTCACTTCTTTCCAAAGACATGATTGTGAAACAAAACTGCTCTAAACCTGAAGAAGAAAGGGGGGGGGGGGAGCACCTCAAGGTTTAGTGCCTTGTATATAGCTTTGAATATTCAACCTCTTAATTTGATGAAGACTGTGGGCCAGCAGCTTGAGTGAAAAGCTCATAATTGTCAAGTCTTTTTGTCATTGTCTAATAAAGGACATTTCATATACAGTGTATGGAGTAAATGGCTGTGGGATGATTCGTGCTTTCTTAACTACAAGCAGCTGACGGTTATGCAAACCGTTATTTTCTTTTAGGAAAATGATCATTAGCTGTCCTTGTGTTAAACCTAAACTGATTTGATGGCGTTCATGTCTTGAGTCATCTTTACAGTTGAAGTGAGGTCAACTGTAGAATGAATGCTGCAAAGAGTAGATGAACATTTATGATGTACACGGCTGTTTGTCTTGAGGGCTGTTGCCAGGATATAAAAAGAAATCTGAGGTCAGAAGATCAAGGCTGGATTTTGTTTTTGAATTATTCAGTTAACTTATTTATATTTTCTGATATAGATTTGAATATGCTACATGAAGGTCTAAATGTTCTCCACACTGCCAGGAGAAATAATGAGTCTATTATATCTGTCGTAAAATAAGTCACATTTAAACATTATGCATCTTTTAAAAAAAAATACAGGAATCCTCCAGTAAGTGACCCATCGTGTACATTTCTTGTAGAATTTAAACCATAATATAGTCTTCTATGGTTGCTTTGGCTCAGTTTTCACAGCCTTTTTATTTAAAGAGCCAACTAAATTCTTACCTTTAAACACAGAATGCTGTCCTTACAAAGTGCAAGACTAAATTATTACATTGCATTCATTTAGCTGATGCTTTTATCCAAAGCGACATACAAGAAGTGCATTCAACCATGAAGCTATCACCAACAAATAGCAAGAATCGTGCATAGAAAATTAATCAAATAAGCAATCTGATGCTCTGTCCTCAGAGTACACACCTCATATTAGCACGTTTCATTTCTGATAATGAACTGCACAGATTATTGAATAAGTGCAGCATGTGTTTGCATGCATTTTAACATTACCCTGGCAATTGCTAATGATGTGGCAGTGGTGGAAAGGAAAAGGAAAATACTGTTCTGTTCAGTAGTGTAAATTGTGGCTTAATGTTATATCTTCCCAGCATTGCAGTTCAGCTTTCTGTATTTTAGATGCTTACTGTAAATGTACAAGTGATTGTATAAACACCAACGGTTTGGTGTCTTGAAGTAAAAAGCAAACTTGGTAGTCAATAATACAAGACAGAAACAGTAAACTGATGCAGTGAAGTACCATCACAGTCATCATTTTGCCTTGCATACATGTGGAATTTACTGTGGTGTAAAGTCAGACTCTATACTTAATCATCTGTATTTACAAAAGTAGCCTACAGCATATCCAATTAATAAAATGAGTCAATGTTACTCTAGAGGTAATTTCAAACTATGCATACATTTCACATTTTTTCTCAATACTATTTGTATAATCTTTAGGAAATTTGACAGCAGTATTCAATAATACCCTTTGTTTTTAAGTTGCAACAATGATTAAAATTTAGCATTGAACATACAATGGTTTGGTATTGACCTAGTTGACTGATGTATTATCGTAATTTGATCATGATGTTTTCATTTTCTGTTCTATGTGAGATTTTGTGGCTACATTTCAGAGGGTTAAATTTTGTGTTAAAAATGTTGTGATAACTGAGCCAAAGTAATTGTAAAATGATTATTTCAGTATATGTAATTGACATTGAGATGATAGTGACAGCTAACATTTTGCAAATCTGAATCATTTGAAAGTATTTATTCTAGCTAAATAACGTTAGGTAATTTTCAGAAGATAAATACTGGATAACCTTCATTTAATAGAATCTGTTTTCCAGAAGTGAGGAAAATACACTGGGTGTATCATGTTTATTTTGACAGTGCTGCAAGTGAAGCAATTAATACTACAATACTACTGGCATCGTGTGCGAACAACCTACCTTGCTTCTAGGGGAAGAAAACTATCTTGAGTGGCAGCTCTGTCAGCAAATCACAGGTCGTCTAGTAGAAGTTCTTTAAAGCTTCTGCTAATGGCCTTTGTGTGAAGGCGGGGATGACTTGTCTCGGTTAGGCTGCTGATTAGCAACAAACAGAAGGTTACGAGTTTAAAAAATTGGACTATTTGACCGCCAGACTGGTTTTACGGCAACGAGAGAGGTATGAACTATGTCGGATGCCTAACCAGAGCTTGTTGGGACGCTTTTGAGGGAACCCTGCGGTGATTTGCAACATTTCTGGCTGATCGCGGAGACAGCCTCGCTTTTAGGTCGTTCCAAGTGGCGATGCTGAGCTGATAGCTGCGTCATCATGTTGCTTCCGACTCGAGTTGGCGAAAAGAAATCTCAAGTTAACGCCAGAGGTGAGGCTACCCGCCGCCATCCAGCCCCGGAGGCCACTGCCAGCCCCTGAAATAGATGGAAGACGGGCTGCTGGTGAGCGGTTTGCGGTGGTCGCTGTGAAACTGGTGACTTTAACGTTACATCACTTGCTCGGCGGTGTTGGCGCGATAACGTACTCTCCTGGCTGCATTTATTATCTACACTCGGATGGACAGTCAAAACAATTCTATTGAGGGTGCGCAGCTTTAGAATCCGCAAACATTGTACATAAATATGACCAAATGGTTTTCAAACAGAAAGTGGAACAATATTTATATTTTAGGGATGCTAGCCACAACTGTTTGGGGTAGTGAGAAGTGATGCCCTCACTGACAGATAACGTTAGGGTACAAAGCAGGACCCTTCAGTGAAATGCTGCTGACTCCCATCTGGTGGTGACTTTCTTCTTCTGCACCAGATGAGAAAAACAAGTTTTCAGTGAGGCATAATGAGACGTTGCGGTTATTTTTAGCTAATTTGTAGCTTTCCACTAGGATATGTCAGACTTTTAGCAGGTGTGTTTATTTGGGACTTATTGTTAGGGGCGGTTGTCTGCTGTCACCGTATCCACGTGGACTTTGTTTCAGGTCGGTGGGTAAAGTTTGGCTCGGGGTGACCCGGCACTGTAAAACAGGACTGATTGGACAAAATTACATTTTACATCAGAATATAAAACCGGATAAAATGGCCGGCGACTGCACCCACACCAATGCTCATTACGCGAACGCAGAGACGTTTTGTCCGTCCAAACCCTGGTCGGATGCAGCCAGAGAGATGGAGTCAGCCGGGAACTCGAAAGGGCGTGGATTTCCAGCACAGTGGTCGTCCAACTTTGAGACGATAGACGGGCTGTTGTACCGCAAGAAGTTGGAAAAGGGCTTCATCAACTACCGGGAGGTTTTGGATGAGGAACGGAGACATGAGGCCCTCAACACCTTTCACCGGCGGCGGCTTGGTCAGCGCCATCTCTCCCTGGAGGAGACCTACAAATGCGTGGCTGAAAACTACTGGTGGGAAGGTATGAACTCCACTGCCTGCCTTCTGATTTGATAGAACAGCATGTGGTTCTTGGCTCTGTAAACCCACTTCTGACATCTTACTGGTTTTCTTATCTATATCTAAGGGTTTATTGATTTCTTATTGTTAGGAAGTGTAAAGACATTTATCACACTAATGATTCAATCGATCAAAGATCAAGAAACTACTTACACGTGAATGACAGCCGTTAATTATCACCCTTGCTTTTCTTATTTGTAAGACAATATATTTCAGCTTGTGGCTTTCATCAGGGTCAAAAGTCAATATTACAAATGTTGCTGGAGTTTTGACCCTTTTAAATATTTTGTCTGTATTTTCTTCACAGGGATGTACTTTGAGATCAGAGATTTTGTCCTGGGCTGTCTAGAGTGTAAGAGCCAGCGCACCATGAACATAAAGGTATAAAATACTGTCCTAATGTCCTTTTTTTTTTTTTTTTTTTAATTCATGCTCTTGTCAAACTTTCAGCTCTTTGTTTTTATCAGTCCATTTCTTTTTTTCTCATTTTCACACTTCCACTCTCATTCTCACTTAATCCTGCTCTCACACTTGAAATGTTTTCCGCAAGTGCTTTGTCACACATTGTGTTCTTTATAACGATTCCTCTCTATCTGCTTTTTTATCTCTCAGGAGCAGGGTGGCAGAGGATGTGTCACAAAGACGATGGTCTCGCACAGCGCCGACATGCTGAGCAAGCTGAGGAGTCAGCGAGAGGCGGGCCTGTTCTGTGACATTACACTGAGGACAAACGGGCGATCCTACTCTGCCCACAGAGCTGTCCTGGCAGCCGTCAGCGATCACTTCCAGGAAATCTTCACAGAAATGGACTCGAGCATGAAAGCAGACATAGATCTCACTGGTAAGATTAGAGGCCAAACTGACACTAGACAACTTTGCTTCTCGTGTCGGGGCTGGATCTGGACGTAACGACCCGACTGAGTCTGAACCTTGTCCCCAGATGTCTCCCAATATTCATATCTCCACAATATTTGGAAGAACAGTTTTCTCTGTAAAATGTCATGAAATGATGAAAAATGCCAATTATAATTTGCCAGAGGTAGTAAAATATAACTTGTAACAAAGTATAAAATCCTCACATTTGAGAAGCTGATACCAGAATGTTTGGCATTTTTGCTTGAAAATTGATTGAAACAGTTATTCCATTATGGTTATTGTTGCCAATGAATCTTCTTTTGATTGACTAATCAGTTAGTCTAGTTAATGATACATTTAGTTATAATCAACAATGTTTCTGTAATGGCCTGTGATTTAACATGTCCAGGTTGGAGCAAACAGAGGTGTTAATGCATGGTTTCTGTTGTTTGGCTCGTGCAGTGGCTTTCCCATCGGCCTAGTAATTCACGTGATACATTTATCAGTGAAATTCTGTTTATATGCAGTCACAAGACTTGAGTTGACAAGGTTCATCTCTCATTATCATTCAAACAATGGATTGTAGGAGGCTGAGAGCTGCAGATGATCCACTGGTCATTCAGCCAAAAGAGGCTGTATTTCTCAGCTGCAAGTCCTTTTGAAACCGATCTGGCTTGGCAGTTTGTTATGACGTATTTGATCTAGAAATTCGGAGTTGGAGGATCCAGACTGTGAATTGGGACACGGCTATAGTCTTGTCTTCTCATTTACGTATGTCTTTGATGTGTGGCGTCAGATAGGAGCAGAAGTGGCCCTGATTAAAACAGTTGTTACATTGTCCCCACCGTCATGTTTGTTTGCTGTCTCTCTGATCCTCTGTTTATGTAGTCGCTTTTATCTCACTCGCTCATTGACCAGGGTTCAGCATAACTAATTAAAGGCTCCCTTTTCCTTCCAGGTTTTAGCGAGGACAGCCTTTTTTCTCTGCTGGATTTTTCCTACTCCTCCACTCTGTGTGTTCGCCAGGAGGACCTACCTGAAGTCATCGCCATGGCCCGCCACCTGGGCATGTGGCCTGCAGTGGAAGCCTGCTCCGCTCTCATGAAAGAGCAGGAGCAGAACCTCCATCCTGGCAAGGCCTTTACCTCAGCCGGTGCTGGTGCATGTCGTGAGCGTCACAGCCAGCAGAGGGAAGGCAAAAGGAAAAGGGTTTTGGGATTAGAGGACAGTATGGACGACGGCTTCAGTCTAATGCTGGATGCATCAGATGAGTCTTTAGAAGGAAGTCCAAGGCACAGTTTGCGCCGGAAACCGAAAGCTCAAGGCCATAATGGTCTCCCTCTGAGCCCCTCACACAGGATGAAGCTTATGGACTTCAAATCTCCCTCTTCAAAAAAAGCTACTGCACCTCGACACACCATAGCCACCCCACAGTCACAGACTTACTCGCGCGTATCACCATCAAATACCCGTCTTCTCCGCTCCTCTCCTGGGGCGGCCAAGAAGGTTCAGAGATCGCTGTCCTTGCCAGAGAGCCCTCGACGAAACCGAAAACCTCACTCTAGGGTTACAAAGATTGCCGTATGCAGCCCTGTGAGGGTAAAGCAGGAAGTAGAGGAGGTTGGAGAGGATGAACAGGATTATGCGAGAGCACAGGAGAAGTACAAGCTGATGAATGTTCTTGGGTTACAGAGGACGGCCCTACTCCCCAGACCAGAAGATCTGATTGGCTGGAGACAAAAGAAACGACTGAGAAAGCTGAAGGCTAACAACTATTCGCTGACAAAGCGCCGAAAACCACGCTCCACCTCCCCAGGACTACCATATGGTGCTGTGACACTGTCACTTCCCCTCTGTAACCCCATTAACACTCACCTCCTCAACAAGGCAGTAAAGACCAAGCCTCTGGGTCCAGTCAGCACAGATCAGATGACCGCAAAGAGGCCAAAGAGCGTCCCGCGACATGTCCCTCCAAGTGACCGGAGCATGCGAAGTAAAGGTTTGTTACCAGACATGTTTCAGCCTGCATCCAGGCCTCCCTTCGGGGGGAGGGAACTCAGACGGTCAGTGAGGAAGGGTAACGGTGTCCATCTTCCTATCCAGCAGCCTCTGCGAGGCAACACCAACAAAACTCTAGTGAGAAGCGCAGTCAGGATTAAGTCAGAACCAACTGAATACTCCATCTCCGGTTTCCCTCTTTCATCCAACAATCGCTGTGGCCACACGCCTCACAAATCGCCACTTCCACACAGGACACCGGCCAGAAGTAAGGTCACTGTAGAGGCGGTCAAAACGCTGCGTTACAACATCAGCCGGCCAGCCACAAAGACCAAGCTTAGGCGGGGCTTCACAAGGGAGGTGGAGAAGACAAAGTGTAAGCCCAGAGAGCAGGGGAGGAAGGTAGGGCTCATGGCCACTAGACCAAGGGTGAAGGATAATGAACCTGGGGGGCTCCAGGTTTCAGAGCAAGCACCTCCGCCGTCCATCTACAATCACCCCCTGTACAAAGTCATCAAAGAGGAGCCAGCAGATCCCTTGCCAGTTGGAGGACCGTTCCCTGATCTTCCCTCACCAGACCTGGGCAAGCGCCAGAGCAAGCCCCCCATCAAATTACTGGACTCAGGCTTTTTGTTCAGCTTCTGTCGGCCAGCAGGAGGGCCGATGGCAGGACTGAAGAAAGAGGAGGAGAGCGTGGATATCTGCTTAACGCGCTCAGTGTCACAAGTTGGGGAGACATTTGGAGCGGCGGAGTCCCCCCACAGGGCACTGAGAGCCAGAGCCCCCCCCACCCTGCCTGTGGTGAAGAAGGAGAGGGAGGAGAGGAGCGTGAGCCAAAGCAAGGTTCAGAGACCCAGGCCAAACTCCCGAAACGGCCCTCTTCCCCTGGCCAAATCTGCCGGGTCAAAGGCCGCACGGACCATGCCAAAGGTAGGGAAAGGGATGGTAGTGATTTATGATGACTGATTTTATTTAGGGACCATAAAGCATCCAGGAACAGGGCAGTAAGGGAGGGAACACTGTAGAAAATTACTAATGTCACCATCTACCTGTTGCCATAGTATATAATTAAGTATCTGTAAAAACTATAATTAAGGTGTCATTTATTCATCACGGTTTAGCTTGTCATTGCTTACTTTCATCTAATCATTTTGATTTTTCCCTGCATCTCCAGCAGCAATGTAAACTCAGACTGAGCAGCAGGAGCTGTGTAATGCTGGATGCTGTACGTCGGGCAAGGCTAAAGCAGCTTCGAGGGCCTCGTAGTCAAGTCCCCAAAGTCCCAAAGGCGTGCCATGCCTGTGCGCAGTGCTCTGCCTCCTACAAGGACTGCGATGCTCTAATCATGCATCGCCTCAGGCACATCGAGGGCAAGCACTGGCCATGTCTGGTACGCACTGGCTTTCCTAAACCTTACGAACCACACGACTCTAAGGGATCCAAAAACCTGCAGATTTTTTTTTTTCCCCCAACCAAGAAATATAACACGTGATTTAGAGTGAAATCCAATTGTGTAGTCAGATTTAGGATGGGTATTTCTCTTCTGGGTGCTCTGCTAGTTGACTATTCTTTGTATGGATTAAGCCAACGAGACGTATGTTTAGAGATGCTGGTTGGCGGAGTTTGGTACCATCGGACAGAGCTACGCTAACCGTTTTCCCCCGTCTCCAGTTGTCATGCTAAGCAAGCTAAGCTAACTGGAAGCTAACCGAACAGAGTAATATCAATCTTCTCATCTGATTTTTAGCAGGAAAGCAAATTTCTCAGAATGTCCATTGCCATGGCACCACATTTGTATCCTCAATATAACCCAGAGCTTCTCTGTTGTCCTCCTCCTATTCATTTATATGCTGTTAACCCTTTGTCTTCCCATTTCTGCTGTGTAGCTCTGCAGTAAGACGTTCTTTCGACTGAGGAATGTACGGAACCACATCCGCACCCACGACCCCAAGTTGTACAAATGTCGGAGCTGCATTGCTGCTGGTTCCTGAGGCAGCGGGGAGGGTCTGCTCAAGCAGTGAGACTGAGGTGGGTGAAAGTGACACCTTTCAAGGCTGAGCTACACCTAGCTAGTTGGCTAATATGCTTCATGCTTGGTTTGCTCATCTGTTGTCTTTGGTGATGCTGTCCAAAAGTGAAGTTTTAATTGTTGATGGCGTGTATTCTATTGTCACTCGTTAAACGTCTTGCAGAAGGAGCTGTCAATGGACTACAGTGCATTGTGATCACATGTGTTCATCACTTGAGTCACTCGTGTTTATTTTCCAGGATGAAGGCTGTCAGTGTCTGACACCAGCGAACAGGCTGATTCCAGAGGCACATGATCGATCAGCAGCTTGTACATAATGCATCTGTCACACACAAGCACAACGGTCTGTGGAAAGGCATAATTACTCTGATTCTAATCATTGCCGTCGTCAATGATCGCTAATGTTATTTAAATAACCAAACCAAGGTTGCTGTCCTGTTTGCATTTCCGTAGTTACAGAAGGTTAAACTTGAACATTACACTCAGGGGGCGGGGAATGTGATGCTACGGTATAAAGTGATTTAACATCACGGTTGTGTATAAAATGAAATGTAAAGTGATTTGTAAAGTGATTGTTATACCTATTACTGCTACTTATTGTTATTATTTTTGTATGTATAGATGCATTTTGAGTGCACTTATATCCTAGCTTATGTTGTAAACCTAAGAAGTGGTGATGAAGTTGAAGGTTTGGAGTCCACGGTGGGAATACTTGAAGTGATGCAAGTGCTGGAGGGAATACTTGAAGTCAGCGGAGGTCTTAGGAGTGAGACTGTCCTTCGGGTGTTTCAGTGGGTCTTTTGTCTTTTGGTGTGCTAACTTTAACACGACTTGACCAGTCTGTCCCTCCCTTCGCATTGATCTGCTATCTGCTGTCTCTCATAGTCTGTGAGTCGGGGATTTGACTCGGGGCTGGTATGGTGACACCACTGCATGAGTATTTGCAGGCCATTTGTGGTCCACTGTCTTTTCTAAGGCTACCAATTTTAAAAAGGGAAATGTGTCCCATTTTTAATGTGAATTTCTAAATAGTAATCAACACAGCTGTGTCATGACAGATGTTTTATTGATCTCCTCTTTCACTTTGATTCATGAAAAGACACTCGTCGTTTTTCTTCTCCTTTTAAATTCCCCTCCTACTGAATAAATGCAACGTGTTCACATAAAGTGATGTTTATGTTTCCCAAATTGATTTTAGATATAAATGAGCTGTCTATCACTATCTGTTAAAAAGACGGAATAAAATTTTGCCTTTTTATATCTTGTTAGTCTTGCTTTAATTATATATTTTATAATTTACTGTAACTAAGATAGACAAAGGGCAGTGCCAGTGTGACGCATTTCTTGACGATTAAATCTGATTACATTCATGATTCAAACTAAATTATATAGAGTGGGGGTCCAAAAACATTTAGCCAGGTCACAAGAGGAGCCAACCTAAAGTTAAAGTGGATAATTTCTCTTGATTTAATTGTTTTGCTGCCAAAAATGACCAAAGCTTTCTTTTTAAGGTTTTTTTTTTTTTTTTTAAACCACTGATTATCTTGTAAATGGTAGTGTCACCTTTTTAAAAGACATGTTTTGGATTATTCATACAGATCTTATACAAGAGCGGAGCTCAATTAACTACTGTAATCAACTATTTTGATAATTGATTAATCCATTTTAGGCAAAGAAATGCAAAACATTACCTGGCTCCAGCCTCTCAAATGGGTGTATTTGCTGCTTTTCTTTGTCTTGTGTAATATTAAATTAAATGTATTGGGGTCAGACAAAACTAACATTAAGAAGGCATCACCTTGGGCTCAATTAAGCTTAACATTTGTAACCATTTTCTGACATTTCATAGACCAAAGGATTAATTGAGAAAATGATTAGCACATTAATAGCTAATAACAAAGAGAGATACTGTATATCTGGAGAGAAAATATTGAATGAACTTTATGATCTTCTACTGCAAACGTACAAGTGTAGTGATTGATGCATCTAGAGTGGGTTCAGCAGCCCTGCATTTATCCAGTCAGGGGCAGGATTAGGAGTTCTGTCTGTGGAGGTTGGGATTCAGGAGGAATGCAGTTGGGCATGAATCACTTCTTTGCATCCTTTCTGACTGACTCATCTGCAGCAAAAAAAAAGATGGCTTTGTATTATGAGACCAGATGAAATACGGACTCATGTTCAATTTAAAATGAAACTTTGATAATCCCTCTGGATGAGATTTGGCCTTTACATTGATAAATTAGAACAGGAAAAGTAAAACGATGACGGGTAGGAGCAACTAATAGTAGTTTAATAGTATTGGGATACAAGGAATAAAAACAATAGCAACAATTAGTCATTTTGAGTTCAGTGAGGCGATTCATTAATTTAAAATATGGAAATGCATTTGGGGAAAAAGTACGTAGGTGTGCAGCATTACTCACCTAAATCAAATGTATTTGCATTTTGTCCTGTTCTCAATATTAGTAAGAAGAATAAGTAATAAGAAAACATTGAAGGATGGGGGTGCAAATGCAGGAAAATTGGAAGGAAGATTTTAAACAGTTTAGAAATACTGCAAACATTTGATGTACTGTCAGTACAAAAGAGCATCCAATGTAGGGGTGAGCTGGAAGCTGAAGGTGCTGCAAAGACTAATATCTTATTATAGAGGGTGGGAGGTGTTGTCTTAGACGGAGTTAACTATCGTTGCAGTCTGCAGCCTTAATTGCTTATCCCATCTGCCTCTCTATGGACTGAAATACTAGTGACAGATGCGTGATTCATAAACAAATTCACAAATAAATGTCAAATATTCTATGTGGATTTTATTCTTAATAATAACTGATTTTTTAAAATGCTACTGGTGCATATAAATGTCTAAAAGAAATTGTATGGCAAAAAGTAGAATCTGCACACTGCTCTTTGTTCCCGCAATCATTTTTATGCACTGTTGCTGTGCAAAGTTTCGATCAAGCACATCCTCAGCAGGCACGAGAAGAAGATCTGATATGCACAGCAACAGTGCATGAAAAAAATAGTGTGGCAGCAAAGAACAGTGTGCAAATTCTACCTTTGCCACTATGTTTGCCTTTTTAGATATAGTTGTGACATTTATTGCATTTATTTACAGATCTGCATGCACAAATCACATGACAGGTTACGATTGTGTGGAGTTTTGAAACTCTTTTAACATCCTGCAATCTACAAAATCCATGTTGCTGGTGGCTCTGTGAATAAATGTAAACAAATATGTGGAACTACCTGACATTCATTCAAGTTGGGTTGTATTTGTTTTTGAATATGATAATGCATCACAAATTGCCATTCACATTTGTAATAATTTCTCTCCATACCTCCATATAGTTTTTGAGGCAAATTGCTGAAACCCAAACTGCTCTGCAGCTGACTCTAGCTCGCACACGCTGTAAACTAGTCAAAAGAGTATATTTCAGCAAATAAGTCTCATTGTGTATTTGCTGTAAGGAGAATAATCATCAAACCAGACACAGAGGAAGAAGTTACTTCTTTGTTTACTCTGTTACACTCAGCAAATAGCATTCACATTCATATTTGTCTCTCCTTTAAGTGTATCACTTCCCATTTCTTTGATTATTTCACTTCCAATGTATCTGTCACCAAAACCAAAAACACATGAATGTTTCTGTATTTTATTCTATCTCTGACTGAAGTAAATGAACAACCCTTTTGCTGTAATATTGCACATGTTTCAATTGATGATTATTAATAAAGGTTACTTTGGTGCTTCTCTGAAGAAAACAAACGTGTTGCTTCTTTAAACCAACAGTACCCAAACCGGACACTAGATGACAGCCTGCACTAGTGGATAACAATGGCTGCTCTGTAACAATAAGACTACAATGCAACCCACATGAACCCCTACCTCTGGAAACCTCCAGTCACCCCCAATGTGGAGTATCTGAGAGCGAGGGGAAAATTCGGAGTACCGTTTTTAAAGAGCACATTAAAAACAACAAATCAAAGTGCGAAAAGGATGTGATTATTAGCCTACATAAGCACAAACCCTTTCCACGACTTCTTGCTAAGCATAAAATTATGAGTTACCCTCATGATCGATTATCCCTCAAAGCGGGCATCACAGTGATAATCATAAACACTGAGAAAAAGGTTAAAAGCACTCTTAACTCTCAAAAGGTCAATGTGGGTGACCCTGTTTGTGAGTTGTGGCTTTGAATACATCGTCTTTGAATGCAGGAAAGTGGTAGTACTAGTATGACGCTGCTTGTATGTAATGAAGATTCAGATTAATAATATTGTGTAGGTGTTTGCATTAATTAGGTAAAAAGGCCAAAAAGAAAGTATGCTGACGTTAACCCCAAAATACCATTAGCCTGAGTATCTGTTGCACCTTATTATAAGTAAAACTCTCAGTCCCTTCACATGGCAGCATTATTCGGGGGCCTCAGTATACTTTTTCAGGCTCATAACCAACAGGGCTTACTTGGGTTACCCTTGTCCCACCAGCGACTGCATATAGGCTTATGTGAGTTTAGGGAGCCATGGAGAGTACGCCCAGGAACAGCTGACAATTTATGCTAGTGGGGCCCCCACATTCTCAGAGAGGGAGAGTGAAGAGGGGGAGGGAGGCTTGGGGGAGAAGGAGAGAGGAGGAAAAAGAAGGGGAGATGGAGAGGGTGGAAAGAGTAAGGAGTAGGAGCAGACCTGGGTAGAAGGGGTGCGAGAAAGAGAGAGGAGGGAGGGGGGAGAGAGAGAGGGAAAAGGAGGCTGTCTTGTTTGTAGCTTGTCAGCAATTGCTTGAGACAAGCTTCCCCTCCATGTGTGAAAGCTACTTGGCAGGAATGCTTGGGCTATACCAAGTACAGCCAGGCGAGAGGGGTGTTCCACAAGAGGAACAGACCCGGATTGAGGAGCCAGTGTGTGGCTGAAGTAATCCTTCGGCGGTGGCGGATCTTTGATGTTGTATCTTTGTGTGTGTGTGTGTGTGTGTGTGTGTGTGTGTGTGTGTGTGTGTGTGTGTGTGTGTGTGTGTGTGTGTGGAGAGGGAGGGAGGGAGCGGTGTGTGGGTGTGAATGGGGCTGGAGAGAGCGTTCTGTATGGATATGTGCTCTCTCTCCCCAGCAGCAACAAAAGAGAGGGAATGAGACACCCCCCTTGGTCCCCCCTCCTCCCCAGCTCTCAAGAGAAAGAAAGCAAAAAAAAAGGAAAAGAAGATGATGAAACCTGAAGTGGTCCTGCAGTGTGAATTGCATTTGTGAGCATACACACAGATGCTCATGTGTGCATCTGCATATTTGTCTGTGTCTCTGCATGCATGCCATTGTGAATAGCTTCTTCAGTGTTTACTGTGTGTATCCTGTTTGTGCTATTTGTGTGTGTGTGTGTGTGTGTGTGTGTGTGTGTGTGTGTGTGTGTGTGTGTGTGTGTGTGTGTGTGTGTGTGTGTGTGTGTGTGTGCGTGTGTGTGTGTGTCGAGCCCAGTCTGTGGGTGGGTTTTTTCTGCATGTAATTGTTTTTGAGTGTGGTCATGTTATGTCTTTTCTCCCCAGTAGAGGCTGTTATTGTCCTAAGAATGTGTGTGTGTGTGTGTGTGTGTGTGTGTGTGTGTGTGGGGTCAATGTCCAGTAGCCTGTTGCTTTCTGATTCTGACTGCTCTCAGCTCTGCATCAGGAGAACTGCAGACTGAGATGGATTCCTACAGGATTCCTCTCTGGCTTCATTATTCCCATTGCTGCCACTGAACAAACAAACACACACACACACACACACACACACACACACACACACACACACACACACACACACACATTTCTGCTGCTTTGCTGACACAAACAGTAATAGTTTACAACTTAAACTGAGTGGTCGTAATGATGAACACACAAGAAATTAGCTTCTTTCTCCCCAAAAACCTTCTACTCTAAATAACTGAACTACAAACTCTCCTCCTCATTTCCTCCCATTTTCTTACCTTTCCCTCACCCCCCCCATCTCTCTCTCTCTCTCTCTCTCTCTCTCTCTCTCTCTCTCATATTCTCACAAATGCTGTTGGCAGTCACAGGGTTTTATTTCTATTTTTATTTAGGAGATGAAAAGAGGAGAGAGGAAGGGAGGAGAGAAAAAGAGAGATGAGGAGAGAGAAAGACGGGGGGAAAAGAAGAGGAAAGGAGAGGATAAGAGGAAAGGAAAAGAGGGAAGGAGAGGAGAGATGAGAGGAAAAAAACGGGAGGAAAGAAAAGAAGAGGAAGTAAAATGAGAGGAGAGGAAAGAGAGGAGAGAAGACAAAAGGAGAACAAAAAGAGAGAGAGAGAAGAAGAATGGAAAACTGATGACATAAGGAGAAGGAGATGAGAAAAAGAGGGGAGAGGATAGGAGAGATGGGAGGAAACGAAACGAGAGAAGAGAGGCGAGAATAGCAGAGGAGAGAAAGGTTACTGAAGAGGTTTTGATAAAAGAAGAGTTGTGCAATGTAATGTGAAATGAAGGGGGGAAAGGCTGAGATGTGAGGAGAGGTGAGGAAAAGAGAGAGGAAAGGATGAAAAGAAGAGTGAGAGATAGAAATGAAGGGGAGGAGAGGCTAAAGGAAGAGGAAGGAAGGATGAGCAAATAAGGCAGTGAAAGAGGAAACGAGGGAGGGTGTTTAGGGAGGAGAAAAAGATGGGGTGTAAAAGGATAGATGAAAGAGAGGGAAAGTTGAAAGGTAAAGGGGGCAGAGAAATGAGTGAAGACTGTGGTGAAGGAAGGCAGGGATGGAGAGAGGGAGGGAGGTAGGGAAGCTGGTGGAGGAGGGAGGGAGGGAGCGAAGGGAAAGGGAGGAGGGTTGATCTCTGGGGTTTGAAGCACATTAGTATTCATGGGGAAGAGGAGGCCACAGACAGCAGAGAAACAGAGGGACCAGACTGAGAGCAGCACGCATACACATACACACACACACACATACACACACACACACACACACACACACACACACACATAAATACACTCACACTGCATGTAAGCAAGCGCTCACACACCTCTCTGTGTACGTGCCCACACACAGAGCGTATTGTGTAGATTTAGATGCTACAGAGGGCCTAATCATTCCTCGTGAAAAAGCAGGGACAATTGCGTTCCATCTTGTCTAATATCTCCAGGTCGCATACATTAATGTGCACACAGAATCCTCCCCAGAGATGGTTTAGCGGTTGAGGCCTCCGAAACCACACGGACCCATGCTGGCCTCAGATCAATCCCGCTACAGAAGCGTCTGTCCCGTGTTATCACCGTTTGCGCCCCTTTCCTTCCTCCTGCTCTGTCAATAAAAGCAAAACACACTGGAGGGCTATAGATGACGTCTGCCTAAAGAAAAAAAAAGACCTTATAGCTACTGTACACCTTACAGAAGCGGAGAGGAGCGAAGGAGAGCAGGTGACTCATTTCACTGTGGGAGAGAAGGGCTGGGCTGAGCTCTGGGGAAAGGGTGGAAGACAGAAAAGATTTCTATCGTGTTGGAGGCCACTTGCAACACACCGCTGACGGTGGCAGGAGGAGAGCAGAGAGAGAGAGAGAGAGAGAGAGAGGGGGGAGGTGGAGTGAGAAACAGCAACACTCTCCGGGTGTTCTATTCTTAGTCTCTTCTCAGACTTTTGGTGTACGCGTGCGTGTGTGTGTGTGTGCGTGCGTGTGTGTGTGTGTGTGTGTGTGTGTGTGTGTGGTTGTGTGTGTGTGTGTGTGCGTGTGCGCGTGTGTGTGAGCATGTGTGGGCAGGCAGGTGGTGTACAGCTGACAGTTGATTTGCTGTGACACCAGACACACTGGTTGCCTTGGACTCCCGTGGCCTAGATATCAGTCTCCTGGAAGCCCCTCACACTTTATTTCTCACACACACACACACACACACACACACACACACACACAAACACACACACACAATTGCACACATGCACACAATAGTTTCGCTTTTTGCCTCTCTATCTCTCTCTCTCTCTCTCTCTCTCAGACCTACATATCACTTTCTGATTGGCAAGCAGGTGGTCTCTACTAAATGTCCTTAAGGGTTCGAGGGAAAATAAAAACTTAGCTTGGTAAAGATCACACCAACAGCAAGGCAGCAGGCTGGAGGAGCCAGAGAAAGAATTGTGACAAGAGAGAGACAAATAGAGAGAGAAGGAGAAAAAAAAGAGAAAGAGAGGAGTGATAGAGTGCATGAAGCCAATAGAGAGAGAGAGAGAGAGAGAGAGAGATGAAGTGAGAGGGAATAAGAGAGTGAGATACCATCATGTAAACAGTCTGAAGCACTGCATAGAGATGGAGGAGGCTGTTGCCATGGCGGCAGAGGCTGCATCCTTTTGTTAAAGATGTCACTCAGGGGGAATCAGGGCTAATGAGGAAGGACTTTGCGCCTGCGTGTATGTGTGTGTGTGCGCGCGTGAGAGTGTTTAGTCAATGTGTATCTGGGCAACACAGTCTGCTGGTATTTTTGAGTACTGGTGGTATAATCATTTCAGGAAATAAAATAATAAAAAGGATGATAGTGGAAAATACAGTTGAAAGCAGAAGGATGAGTGGGGAATCAAAAATAGAGAGCTGAAGTCAAGCAGGGGTTACACAGCCCATGTAGAGAAATGTCAATGTCATTGGTGAGAATGGCGGCGAGGCAGTGAACTACAGATGAATGTAGCTGTGTGTGTTTGTGTGTCAGCGTGCCCGAGTGAACTCTATCGAGACTTAGGCAAGTGATGCGTGTGTGTGGTTTGGTGTGTCGTTGTGCTGCGTAGGTGGTTTGTTCTCCGTGCTCTTCATCTCGCTGCAAATTAGTGAAAAATCAAAGGGAAGCAGGTTTCATTTAATCCTACCCTCTCTGTCTCTCTCCGTCTTTCTTTCTTTTTTCTCTTTTCCCTCTCTTGTCTCTCTGTCCTCGGCAAAGAGCCTTGAGCCTCCCACAGAGTGAATGCAGACATCTGCCTGCACTTTCTCTCTTGTCTGTCTTAGAACCAACACACAAACACGCCGTATTTGTTTTGCTGTCAGCACCGACGTCAAAGAGTGAGAGAGATCTTCGCGCCGTTCTTCCATTCTACTCCGTTTCCCTCTCCTCAATCGTTTTTTCCCTTCTGTACTCCCTCTACCAGTTCTCTTTTTCCTGATCTTCCTCTTTTTCCCCTCTCTTCCTCTGCCTTTATAGACTGGGATAAATAATTTGATCTGGAAGGTTTTGAAATTCCACCACTCTGAGAGGCGTGACGTTAATCTTTTATTATCTGCTCTCTCATTCTTCCTCTCCCTTTTCTCTTCCATTCCTTTTTCTACTTATCTCTCTAACAGAGCCTCCCCCCCCCTCCTGCCTTTCCCCCAGCCTGTCCTTGCAGTATTCTAATGATTCATATTTCACATCCACTGCCTTTTCATTTAGCCTGTCTACACCGCTTCAGGGACAGCTACTCACGATCTTAATTGACTGAGGAGATAGAGGGAATGGGTTGGTGGCAGAGGTAGATCCACCATCCAACCCCCCACAGAAACAAACATATACATACATGTGAGGGTGAAACAGAGAAAGATGCAAGCACATATACACTCTCTCCACCATCCACTCTTTTGAACAAAAATCACCAATGCATGGGCAGGCATGCAGATTTGCACACTGTGGTAATTAAGCAGTCGATTTTTCTAAGGGTCAAGGGAGTGACGCAGGAGAGCAGAGCAGAAATGATGATGTGAAGGAAAGGATGCTCAGATGAGGAGAAATGAGAGGACTCACTCCCTCCTTTTCTCACCTCTCTCTCCATCTCTGCCTCTCTCCTCCTCTCTGTGTCTGTATCCCCCCACATCCACCCTCCCACCCCCAACCCATCTCTCTGTCTGTCTGTGCTTCTCTTTGATCTCAGCCTCTGTCCCACACTGCATATTAAGATGCCCGGGCCCCTGTTTGGTATTCTGAGGCGGGCACCAGGATGCCAGTCTCCATATCCTCTCCTCGCTACTCTCTGAAAGAGAGCAAAAAACCCTCTGTCTGTCTCAAGATGCTTATCCCGCTAAATGGGTCTGAAATAGCTGGAGAACAGGGCGGGGGAGCGGTGGTGGCGGCAGGGTAGAGAAGAAGAGAGATGCATGGAGGGGGAGAGGGTGTTAAGGGGAAGTATTAGACACATCACAGACGGGTGGTGGGGGAGGAGAGAAAGGGGGAGAAGTGGGAAGGGAAGCAGGGTAAGGGAAGGAGAAGCAGAGTGATGGGGCTGATTTTAGCTGAGAGGATAATTAAACGCTATTATCACAATGGGCCAGTAATACAGCTAGCTTGTACATAAAGAAACCAGCCCTCCCATGTTTGCCTCAGTAAAAAGGAGGAGGAAGGAATGAGGGAGGAGGGAGAGGAGAGAAGAGGGAAGCACAGATTAATAGGTGCAGGAAGAGCAAGAGAAACACAGAGAGAAAGACACAGGGGGAGAGAAGGTAAAATAGGCAAACAGAATAAGAAAGGGAGAGTGAGTGGGAGAGTTTAGTGGTAGGGTGATTGCTCAGTGTTTGGGATTAGCATGACTCTCTCACCCACTCTCTCTCGCTCCCTCTCTTTCTCTTCATATATATCTCGCTCTTTCTTTCTCTCTCTCTCTCCTTCTATAAGCCCTGGGGATGGCACAGCTTTAGTTAAACTGCTCTATTAAACGGCGCCTGCTGAGAAAATCAAATTATAACTTCCTTTAATCAGCGAGTATCAGTGGCCCACACAGGAGCAGCCGGCTGACAGCACACACACAGAGAGAGAGAGAGAGAGAGAGAGAGAGAGAGAGAGAGAGAGAGAGAGAGAGAGAGAGAGAGAGAAAGAGAGAGAGAGAGAGAGAGAGAGAGAGAGAGAGAGAAAGAGAGAGAGAGAGAGAGAGAGAGAGAGAGAGAGAGAGAGAGAGAGAGAGTGAGACTGTGACTGGAGACCTGAGGGAGGCCGATATGAACCTGTCTCCCGTCTGCTTTGGTTCCCATGGCAACAAGATAGAGTGAGGGGAAATATGGGTTGCGGAATGTCTGCATCTATCGTTTCCTCTCTGTAAGCATTCATACACAAAGATAGGAGAGAGGAAGAAAATACGCTTAGTGAGTCAGGGTGTCCTTCTGTTTGGGTGGTGTTTGAAGGAGGGTGCACGGCACACTCACATACATTGTCATATGTCCCCAGTACTGTACTTAAGTACAATTATTGTACTTTAAGTACTTCCATTTTTTTAAAATCATTTCTAGGCCTACTTCACTACAAATATTGTTCTTTTTACTCCACTACATTTATACAACAGTTTTAGTTTCATATTAAGAGACATTAACAAAACATAAGATTAGAAAATATACAATGCATTTTTATATATGAAACCAGTGGTTCCCAACTTTTTGGTCTTGTGACCTCTTACAAACATCTGTTTACTTGGGGCCCCTTGTCATGTTTCTAACTGTTTTCTCACTATATTGTTTCCTTAACTATGATGTGCAGACTCAATGTAATCACTGCCCGGATTATATTCACAGGCAACCTTTATTTGCATGTGAATGAAACGCTATATTTATGAATCACCAGAGCCACAGGGAGGTGTTCGATTGGTTCTAGGTGGATGGTAGGCGTAAAATTGCCAGACTGTGATACCAGAGACCAGGGTTCACATCCTGAGTCCTGATTGTGGTTAGGTTTAGGCAACAAAAGCACTTTGGGTAAGGTTAGAGAAAGATCATGGTTTTGGTCAAATGTTAACAATCATGTTGTGTCTTGTGATTATAGTCATTGTGGACTTTTTCTGTATTAAACCAGACCACAAGCTTTTCCTAACTTTAACCAAGTGCTTAAACATAACCATTAAAAATGTAATAATGCTGTGGTCACTAAGAGCAGATAATGTATTGCAAGATAGGATATTTTGGTGGAACATTTTCCCTAATACATTCGGTATCAACAACTTCCAATGTTAGAAATGATATCCGGCCAGCATTATTGGGGCATTATTATGAGTACGGAAGTAAAGCAATGTACTGCCGTAGACATATTTTAGCCACCTGAAAAAAAGCCTGCCTAAAACAAATCATATTATATATATTTGGAATATGTTCACCACTTTACCTTGCAAAGGGGGACCAAAGGGGAACTGAATCCATTATATATGCTCTTTTCAAAGCCTAATTTTACCTTGCAGAACACGAGAGTTGCTGGTCTATTGCTGCCTCGATTGGTTAGTTAGTTGGTTTCATTGTGTGATTTTGGTGTTTTAAAGGGTTAGTTTGGATTCACTAAGTCACACAATAAAAAACAAAACTAAAACCTAACCGATTGAGGCAGCGTTACACCAGCAACTCCCGTGGTCTGCAAGTTAAAATGACCCTTTTGATCATAAGAGGCTGGTGGCATTGACGAGAACATAGATGGGTATAACGGCTTCAGTTCCCCACTGGAAAAGGCTGTCTGATGGCAAGGTAAAGCGGTGAAAATATTGTAAATATAGCATAAACTTTTTGCTACTGCCTCGTCCACAGCAGTACATTGCTTTTGTGCCGGTACTCCTGCCTGCTTCACCAATCTGGGGGTGTGCCGACCGCCATCTACTGTAGGAGATACACTGACTATGTATAAGTACCTCATACAACCCCACTTCAAAAAATCTGAACTATCCCTTTAACAATTGAATAATGTAATAGTATATCAGTCTGTGTAGCCTACGTTTGATACTTTAAGTAGATTTAGCTGATAACACTCCTGTACTTTATTTTAAATGCAGGACTCGTAGTGGAGTATTTTTACATTGTTGTATTGGTACTTCTACTTCAGTAAAGGACCTGAATACTTCTTCCACCACCGGATCTCAGCTCAGTTCCTTTCATCACTGTAAAGGCCTTAGCCGTATATGCGCAATAGACTCGTGCAATCATAAATCCTTCTCGTTAGGAGGCGATCTAATCGCTCTTGCCTCTGATTAGTCATTAACAGTCCAGTTAGTGAAATGGTGAGACGCAGGTGGGTGAGCAACTGCTTAGATCTCCAGGGTCTGCCTTGACTCGCTAATGACCGGTTAATTAACATTGTTTCAGTCCTCTGGTTTGTTTACACTCACCTGCCACGGGGAAGAGTCAGAAAACACTGCTGCAGGGGACAGTAAACAAGGAGAGGAGGGAAAAAGACGGCAGGGCATAAGGAAGGAATGATGTTGAAACTTATTATTGAATTCAATCTTTACGTCTGAAATCAACTTCAGCATGACCAACACAAAGATAAATGTAAGACTTTTAGAAAAGAGCAGGACTAGTGGTGAAAGTGTGTAGAATACTATTGAATAGAATAGGCAAAGTGGTAGCATCTCAGTGCATCAACCATTATTAGGGATCAGCGAGGCAGTGCTTGTCTCTGTTACTCATAGCAACACTGCATACCATGATAATAGGCTGACTGATGATTGGTCAGGCTGCCACACTCTGGTAAGTGACCTCACCACTGTGTGAGTGAGCTCACTGTCTCAGTATTTTGATAACCCTGCCATTCCTGGTGTTCTTTGCAGCACCGCCACCAAACCTGTTAATTTACAAACTGTAGGCTGTTTTAGGCCAATATAGGAACCCTGACGATACAGTACACACCCCTGTTCCCCAAACTCAACAGGCATCCCAGTTTTCCTACAGCCACTGGTCTGAGGCCAGCTGCTTTACTGTATTTTGTTAATATTCTCAATGTTAATTTGTCAGAGTTACTGTCTTCATCAATAAAATAAAATGTATCGCACCTCCAACCCACCACCTCATCCCTCCTCTCTCTACAGTGTGTCTCCACAGCATAAGACTGATTATCGAAGCTTTAAATAATGCAGATGGTAATATGATAAGTGAATGGTCAATGTGTCCTGCTTAAACACACTCCCAAACACACACAGATGATGCACACACACCCACGCATGCAGGCAGATGGGCAAACACATACACACATTACGCTCACAGTACAATAAATACGATTCAGTTTTTCTCCAGTTGTTTTAATGTAACATTGGGCAAAATTTGGATTTTGTTTTCCTGTTTCCAAAGTATTCTGTGTTAGTCATGCCAGAGAGTTGCAATGCTGGAGAGCCAGGACATCGACCTGAAGAGCTTTGCTAGTGTGCATGTCTAATGCAACCCAGTCTGGGAATACTGCCAGTCTACTGTTACTCAACCAGTGGGGTTTATCATACACACATGTGCACACCCACACACTTACACACGCAGAACCAGAGAGGGAGGGAGTGTGAGACTGAAGGAGAGACAGAGCTTTGAGGTGTGTCACTGATCTCTGTTAGCATGCACAAACATGTCCAAAGTAGTCATTGTCTGTTTGTCAAAAGTCACAAATACGCAAATCTCGTCCCACAATTTTGTGTCCTATGTACCGTGTATCACCACGTTGCTGATGCTTTACAGCCATGTACAATATATGCAGAGACATTTAGTACACACCTAACAAGGAAGAAAGAAAAAGAAAGAAAGAGAGAAAAAGAAAGAAAGAAAAAGAAAGAAAGAAAAAGAAAAAAAGAAAGAAATAGAAAGAAAGAAAAATAATTGGTTTCTCAAACAAACCAAATAAGTAATTGGGTTCACATAGACACATAGGAGAAAATTATTGGCTTGATTTGTGTTGTTGTGCAGCCCTAAATGATACAAATATTGAGCACAAAACATGCAACTTAAACAACTTTTCAGCATGGCATCCCTATTTTCTGTGTTCAGTTAAAAACTTGCTGTTACTATAGGCCTATTCTGTCATTTCGAACATTTGTGAGCAAAAGATGCCCCGTTGCTAACTCTAACTTATATAAAAATATAATACACTCATGATTGTGTCCTTGTACGTTTAAACTGCCATGAACACATAAAACCAAGTCCTCACTCTCAAACAGCCTCTTGAAGAATAATGTCTGTTTGAAAAGACATCTTCACTTTGAGAGTCTAAATCAGTTCAGTACAGGAACACGCACGTACGCACGCACACGTGCGCGCACACACACACACACACACACACACACACACACTCAGGCCAGCTAATATTGTGTGCACTTAAACACCAATTCATTCAATCCCCAGTTGTCATGATTATACATTTGGGTTAGATTTGAAATGTATCTTGATTAAATATTAAAAAGGACCACTCTCACATTGCATGTTCTTAATGTTTCACTCTTCCTCTGAGGCTTGTGATAATCTGATAAGTGTGTGTGTGTGTGCTATAGCTAAATTTTATTTATTAAGTGGCATCAGTCTATTTGTTTTATGTCATTTGCTACTACATTATGAATACTATTAAAACTGGATGCCTTTGGGCGCCCAGATAGCTCAGTTGGTAGAGGTTTGATTCCGACCTGTGGCCCTTTGCTGCATGTCATCCCCCCTCTCTCTCTCTCTCTCTCTCTCTCTCTCCACTTTAATGTCTTCAGCTGTCCTGTCAAATAAAGGCCTAAAATGCCCAACAAGTAAATAACCCTACATAGTTAAAGGAATGAAGGATAAACTTGAGAAAATCCTCTATTATAATGATTTTAGCCTTTTAAGTATGTTTTTCCTCTTGTAACATTGAATGGATAAACTGTGTGCATCATTAATGACTTCTCCCTCATTGATATAAATTGGGTGGACAAATTATTATAAACATCTCTCATTATAATGCAACAGCACCACAACTACATCTTTTTGACACACACGCACGCACACGCATACACACGCACGCACGCACGCACACACACACACACGACAATATGTATCTTGGTCTTATCTTGGTCTAGCCTATATTATATAACCTATATAAATGTAAATTGCTTACAGGGCTTCTTTGCATTAAATACACTTTTTAATATTCTTTCTTTACCATTGGAGTTTGCATCATTACAACCGTGATGATTTCAGCATAAGAACCAATTATGTCATTGATGATGTAACTTGTTGTCAATTAAGTGCAAATTCTGATACTGATGTCTGTAAGTGTCTTAAAGAAGAACGCCACTCATGTTACACTAAAGGTCAGTTTCATCAGGGTTATCTCAGCGTGAGCTTGAAGACTACACATTTACAACAGCAAAAACATGAGTCACAAACTGGAGGTGGAGTTTAAAAGACATGGCCATTTGCCAGTCAGGGAGGATCAATGAAAAGATGGTTGCATTGTGGGAAATGTAGGATTTCATTCATAGGACTTTAGGCCTAAAGACCTTTGTAGCCTTTGCAGCTGTGATTTTTTTTCTCTCCTTTAATACAAATGCAGATGCAGCTAAGTAAGTGCTTCTTTAACAATAAAAAAGACACTTTAATACAGCTGCTGCTAAACTGACAGCTTCATTAATGGAGAAAAACATCTGGACAAACAAATAACCACAATGTTCTTTCCACAAATGGCTTAATGTCAGCAATGACAGTAACACATGGCTGCAACAAACAATTATAGATTAATCTGCCAATAATGTTCTTGATTAATTGATTAATAGCCTAATTGCATCTTATCAGAAGATGCTGAAAAATGCATTGCAAATTCCTAAAACTCAAGGAAACATCTTCAAATGTGACTGTCTTGACAAACAGTCCAAAACACCTTAAGGTAGCCTATTCACTATCACATGAGAAGACATGCAAAGAATGGAAGGAATTCACAGAATGAAAAGCAGCAAAGTCCCATGAAAAGCTGGAATTTAAGATGTTTTGACGATTAATCGAGTATGAAAATAGCTACAGATTATTTTTATGTCAGTCGAATCAGTTAATCAACTTTCAGCTCTTAACACCAGCATTGCTTTTTTTTTTTTTTTTAGAAAAAAACATCCTGTGAGAACTTGAAATCCTGTGAGAAGTTTGATGCTTAACTACTCCCAAGTTCTTTATATGGGGAGAAGTTCGATGTATCCACAAAGACAGGGGTATAACTCAAAATACAATTTCAATTTTCTAAACCACAGTGTAAGTGTATTTGTAGACTTGTATGTTATATAGCCCAGTGTTTACCGTTGAATGGACGTTGGCGTATCACTGCTGTCCGACAGTAACATTCTCACTGGCACACAGACCTGACCTAGAATTGCTACTTAGAATTCGGGCTGAACCATCGCGCTGGAACGGAGGGGGGAGAGACGACAGGAAATCTTGACTGGGATGTAATGGAGTAGGACCACTGGAAAGCTCGGGCGAAAGGGGGAGGCATATTTCTATTTTATAATGTCCCCGTGATAATGTTGTGATTTGATTAGTGTACGATATGAATCCGTAGATCGAGGAAAACGGAGATTAAGCTAACATTCCAGGTAAGTGTTCCTTCTTTCAAATCCAGGTGGAAAGTGTCGGTACCACAGCTCGCCTCCTGGCAACGGGCACACGCGGGTCCTCCTCCCGGGGACATCTCACTCGGTATCCGTTCTTCTTTGCCTCTGTCCCCGAAGGCTGGCTAGCTAACCCACGTCGTGTCTGGCCTGGCAGACAGTGAGCACCCTTTCAACCGTAAATGCCGATTTTTCCAGCGCACCAAAAGCGGATTATTCACGATGTTTGCAGCATGGTGTGAAACCCGCGGAGAAATATTGGTTTTTACCCCATTATACTGGAGGACCGCCCGTGCTTCGTGAAAATGAAAAAAGGATACAATGCAGCATGCATGTTCTGCATTCTTCGGGAGTAGGCTTCCACACCGCTGGTATTGTAATTCCTTTATTATAAATGTGTTTACATGCTTTATAAACGCGTAGCGAGATTATAGGCCTCGGCTGCTGATTGTGTCGGCCAGCCCTATCATCTGCCGAACGATTTAATTGTTACATTGTTAACGGAGCTAGCAGAACTTGAAAAATGAACGTTTGTCTAAGGAGGGCCTGAATTGTTTTATTAGCAGACAAAGCTCTAAAAGGAACCTCATTTTGTGTGTGCTTGTGGCCGACGTCGTTGTTCTCGCTCTCAGCCGCCGTCCAGTGCCTCCCTCTTCGGGGAAGACTTTGTTTGCGCTGGCCGACGCTCCATGAATGCAAGTGCTGAAGTCCTCCCTTCCCCCCAGTTCTCTGGCGAAACAGGAACAACTTCTTTTAGGAAAAAGAAAAAAAAAAAGTTCCTGGAGTTTCAAGCGCCGTGGAATTACTTTGTCCGCCAAGAGTTGTCCAGTGAAGCGCTGAGATTTCAGGGGGGAAGTCTAGTCTCTTGTGTGCTTTACGTTTATTTGCAGAGTTTTAGGTTTGTAGATGTCTGTGTATATTTTAGGACAACTTCCTCGACTAGGCCCGTTTGTGAGTAACTTGTGTGGCATTGTGCTCTGTTACCTTGGCAAGACCAAGAGAGGTAAACATGGCAAAGAATGTGTTCAGTGTTTTAGTTTTACCAACCTTTTTTTTTTAACTTGACTTGTGAGTGAAAAAAAATCCACAGGTCGTATAGTGTAAAAATGTTTAGTAAGACATCTGATACCCGGGAATTTTGGGAATTGACTCCCCTAATTAAGTCTTAATGTGTTAGCTTTCGTGAGTTTATAAAGCAAGAATCAATAAGTCATTTATTTTCATTTTTTTTTATGATACATTTTTTAAAGAACAAATAAATGTACCGCAAATGTGTATCCAGCATCATATTGCCCGAATGCTATGGTTTCTCCATCATAAATACAAAGAAAATCTCAGTGGCTTTTGTGCTTTGTTGCAGTTTGGCTTCTACTGGTCCTTTAGCTGATGCTGTTTTCCAGAGCAACCTCTGAGTTAGCAGGTAGCGGTTCAGTGTCTTGTCTAAGGGCTGTTTTGAAGCGTACCTGCCAGTTGCTGAGATTGAACTAGACCATCCTCTTACAGGACTCTGGTCTCTTCCATTGCTAGGCAACACTGCTGTCTGCCGCTTATTCTTCAGGCTGTTTTCATATTTTTATTTTTTTATTTTCTATGAACGCACTACTTCTACCCTATTTTCTTTGCTTTATTGAGATATAAAAAAGTCACATTTTCACTTCCACCGTTGGTATTTGGAGGAAGGAAGAAGTCCTCTCGAATGCAAAGAAACAAGTAAGATCTTGGTAGAGTATCATACGCTGTTTTGTAGTCCCTTATGTGTACACCGGTCGATAACTGAAGTATAAATGAGTGTCTGGGTTAAAAAGGCGAGTATACACTGTCACTGTTGCCCCTAATGACCTGAGCTTTGCGTTGGTTATGTGTTTGCTACATGTTGGTCTTGTCAACACGAGTGACTGAGTGCTTTTCCTTGCCATTTGCTTGTGTTTCACCCATTGAGCAAAGTTGTCCGTCTCCCTCCGTTCCAGGTGTGAATGACTTGTGGCTGTAAGGTGTCGTGAGTGGGCCAGGTTCCTGCACAGCCTCCGTGGCTGACTGCTGGGAGGAGTCGAGTGGAGAGCAGACATCAGTGCCCAGGGGACCTAAGGCCTGGTTCTCCATATGAGGCCCTGCTGAAAGGGCAGGGGGGCTTCTGAGGTAACCCAGCTCAACTCTTGCTCCCTCTATTTTCTCATACATCATTACAGAGTTTCTTTCATACTTACACATCACCCCTGTTCTCAAAAGTGTACACCTATGAAAGACTGACTAAATGCTGTTTCTCATCCGATTTTTTTTCTTTAGTTCTTGAAACTAGAAATAACAAGATGCGAGTACCATAAATCACGGCAGGAACATAATTAATTTTCTGAAATCATTCCCTATTTAATACATAGTGCAGTATTTTTTTTTTTTACTGTGAGCCATGTTACTTGAGTGTCCGACCTCTGAGTGTGACATTTATGCACTATATAGTGCCCACAATGGAACGAAACAAAGCAATACTATCGGCTAACATTCCCACAATGCAATGTGTCACATGCATAAAGAAATATATATATATATATATGTGTATAATCATCAGTCATGTGACACCACACTTCTCAGTCTTGATGCAGTGAAATGATGATTAATTAGTGTCTGAAATTTTAATCTAATAAATTACTGAGTTTCTACCATCATATAGGCAGTAGTGAATGAGTGAATAAGGTTTTGGATCTGGTTTCCTCCGTAGCATTTCAAACATTTACCTGACAATAATGTTATTTATGTTTTTAAACCTAATATCAACTTTTCTTACATTATCACGCCTGGCAGCAAGCACTTCTTTATTGCATTCAAAGACTGGTGCCGTAACCTGATAGCTTAACACTGCTCTGGTGCAACAGTAACAAGCCAGGCACTGGCTCTTCCTAACATTAGTCACTATGTCTTTGACATTTATCTATGGATGTGCCTACATTAATAGCTGCAGTCTGATGAGAGAGGCCTTGAGTTGTAGAGTGGTTAACTCTGTACAACCACTTTTGATGCTCAGGGAAATGGCTTGAGGAAAAGGACCTCACTGCTTTGGACTATCAGTGCGATGTTTGGTCTTATTCTCTGATCTGCACATGCTGAGGACACAACACGGTCAGGGCACTCTTCCTGAGAACGCTGTCCACACTGTTTATTTATCTGCTATCTAATCCGTGTTAACCCAAAACCAGAGTGAGGTGAAGGACGCAGGGAAATGAATATTATTGTAGAGCGGCAAAGGATTTATTTTTCTCCTCTGTGTATTGGGCTCTCATGTTTCCATGCATTTGTTTGCTTCATGGGTTTTCTAATTAAAACTCGCAAGGCTTGTGTTGTGTATGACATGGAGGGATGTGTTGGAGAGGCGGTTTGTCTCATTGTGTCTAGTGTGTGGCAGGAGGCTCCCCTCCCTGTTCATACGGTAGATTGGACCCAAGTGTGTCCATATTTTCTATTGCTTGAAATGTTTTTCACCCTGTTGCCTCATTATGATCTATTTTTTTGTACCCGTTTGCTCATAAACTAAAAGTAAGTATTTACATTTACCAAAAAAAAGGTCTTGCTTTGCCAGACCTTCCTCCACTGCGCGGAGGGTCTGGCGAGTCCACACAGCATTCCGGGATGGGAGACAAACGTGCTCTGGTTTATTGGCATTTCTTTAAACCAATCACAATCGTCTTGGGCGGCGCTATGTGCCGCGTTGCCGCTGCAAAATAGCCTCGGGAAGGAACTTGTTTTGGTGGAACATGTGTACATTCAAAGCTTGTTTTAGTCGTGCAACAGAAAACTCAGATTGGACAGATAGCTGTCTGGATTTACCCTGCAGAGATCTGAGAAAATGTTAACCATAGTCCTTTAATAATTCCAATACAAAGAAAGCATAAGGTAACGGATATCCGGCCGGATAAAGTGTGATCCGGCGGAATTCCCGGCAACAGCAAAACAATCCTGGAAGTGGAACGTCGTGGATATAGACTACCATTTACCTGGTGTTCTGAGTTAGACGTCCATTCACAATTAAGGAATGCTGAATGACTACTACAGTAGACCTTTTTCACGGCAGACATGTTGACATGTCATAGTAGGAAAAGCACAGGTGTATTCAAAACCATTAATGATGGCTGCATTCAACTTAGGAGAGGTCCTGGTGTTGTGCATGCTGACTCACTGATAGCTTACTGGGACACTTGATGGAATTGAGCCATCGTTAAGGTTATCAATTTCAGCTGTGCTTTTCCTACTATGACAAGTCAAAATGTCTGCTGTGAAAAAGGTTCATAGTCAGGCCTCCATAGCACAATAATTATGTGGTGTTCCCCAGGGAGAAGGAAAAATACTAGCGTATTTGGTATTTAACCATCGTCGTTTTGCAAGTTCACATTCAACAATTTTAGAGTGATGTTGAATTATTGCTGTCATGCCAAGGAAATTGAAACCGCTCAACATTACAGAACTACTGTACATACAATCGTCATGTTCAATTATGTACAGTCTACTTGGACATTTCCTGTAGAACATGTTAAATGTTAGTATAAAACACTAAACACTTTTTTTTTTTTTTTTTTTAATAAAGAAGACACATTTTCCTTCCTCAGTTTGTACAAGAGGGTTCAGAGGTACTAAATTTAATTTACTGCTCGAGGACATTGTATGAGCTTTGAAATTAATGGCAGATGATTTGATTTCTGTCTATTGATTTATTACTGCAAATATTGTCCATTTTCCCCACCAGTAGTCATAATCAGTTGTCACGTCTTCTTTGTCAGTCGAAATTAAGTAGTAATCTGATCTAATCGGATTTGGTATTGGCACCTATAGCTACTTTATCAAATTAATCCAGTATTAGCCAGATGTCACCAATCCACATTAAATACGATTTCTATCACTGCCAGTATAAAATTGTGACCACACAATTTTATAGATCTTCTAAACACACTACAATTAAAATCAGTTCCACTCAGTGGGTTACACAGATGTTTTGTTGTTGAGAAAGACAAAAGTGAGCTGGTATTGGACTATACTCTGTCTCAGCCAATACCCTGAGTTTAGGAATCAGAAAAAGTGGAATTGGTATATCCCTAAATATAATAGTTGTACTTGTGAAAGAGCCAGCTACAAATTGCAGAAGCAAGATAGCACCAATAACAAAACTTCAAACAAGATAAAGGGGGTGACAATACAGTAAAATTGCTATAAAAATAAAAAAAGCTAGTGTAAAAATGCTTTAAATAGAGCAAATGACAGAAATATGTATTACCTAATTTATAGCCATTCATGACACGCCGGTTTTTCAGCGCGTAGAAGTGCATCAGTTGCTTTGTTTATTCATTTGTATATTCTACGCTGACCAATATAGAGCAATCATCGTCAACACAGAAATGTTATAAATTATTATAATAAAGGAAATGGGCTACACTAGACTGGAGGGCAGCATTTTTAAACAAATCTTTTAAGACTCTTAGGACCAGCTTCTAGTAGTAAGTGTTTACAGCTTATGGTGGCTTTCCAAACAGTTAAAGCTATAAATATAAATGTGTTTTTTTACTAGCTGCATTTCATATATTTTTTTAGTGTAGGAAGTCTTAGTCTATGTGGATGTGTGGTGGGATTGTTGCCCATACTGGATCCTCAGGGACGTGTCTGACTGAGTCAAAATGTACCTATAATTCTGCTTTCATGTTTCTCTGCTGTGATGGACAGTTACTGCACAGACATGCTGCTCCTGCTGTCCTGAAGGGAGGGGTCCTCTCAAACAGAGCTGCTCTCAGATGGAAGCTTGGGGCTATGGTTACCTGCAGTCCCCTCTACTATCTATGCTAAAAGTTGCCAGCCTGGCAGAGGTCCTCTGCAGCTACCAGATACATTTTTTGATAAGATAAGATTTTGGCCGCTACACCTCCTGTTTTTTTAAAATTTAGTTTTATGTCCTCTCCAGCAGGAAGAAGATGGTATTTGTCAATTTAACCTGGTGCATGTGACACAATTCAAAGAGCTTGTTTTTATGAACCAGTGATAAGCATCCTTCAACTGTCAAATCCTCAGTATCAGTGTAATTGAGAGGATGCTTCTGGTATGTATTTAATCCTTTACGTTCTTTGGTTGACCTCCTGATAAGTGATGCTGTATATATGTAAGTGCTTTGCAGAAAGTCTTTGGTAATCTTTTACATTAGTTTGTTAGATAAAAGCAAGGTATTACAGAGTATACAGTATGTGTTTTTTTTATTTATTTATTTTTATATATAAAACAGATGAAACTACAGTGTGTATTGGTTAATATTGGATTTTGTATAGTAACCACCAGTGATTCTGGCTTTGCAGCCATTTTGCCACCAGGTTGTTGACACCTCTGTGCTTCTTTTTTTTTTGCTAAGAGAACTGCAAAACTGTACGAAGATGACGTTTTTCCCCAACTCAGCTGCTATCAATTACAGGCTGATCAATACGACGTGAACAAGCAACAAATTACATGTAGCAATTTTTTTTTTTTTTGTAATATCAGTCCATCACTATGGGTGGCAATCAGCAGGGACCTCCCAATAAAATCTGATATTGACTCCTAAGATACTAATGCTAACATCTGCTGCGATTCATTGAGTGCTACAATTCTGTAATGTTGTGGTTTGATAGGATTTTTGGTGCTATCTGGTTGCTTTTTTAATATTGGATTATGTGGAGCAGATAATTGGAGGCGGTGTGTTGTCAAAGTTACTGGGATGCATCTGGAGTCTGGGCAGGCAAATCCACAGATTCCTATCCTTTTCTGCTTCTACAGTTTAGTTCTGGATTATGTCATGCTGGATCTGCCTGCATGTTGGTTGTTTTACTGCCAAAGTATATTTTGTTACATACAAACAACTGGAGTATTATCAGGATTTACATGTTTATTTTTTAAATCATCACTTCCAAAATAGTGCCACACCTTGGATTTGAACTGCTCAAATCTCATCTTTATCGTCCATGTTTGTTTTTTGCTCACTGTCTAGTAATTTGAGCCATCTGCCTATGCTCATAAACAAAGGAAGTGAATGTATTCACCTTCCCTCTCAATCAGTTTTAACCGTCTTGAATTTAATGAAAAAACAATCGTATGTCTCAAACATACAGAGCAAAAATGTTGATTCTAATAACGATTCTAATTCTCACATTCCCCCTCCTATTCAAGTCACAATTGAAAGTTTTGAAAGCAGCTACTAGAGCTATACAACCCTACAAGAGGTGTGACAGCAAGTAGAATGTTTAACAATATAATCATCTCTTTCCTGAAAGATAAGGTGTTAAGAGTAACGGAAGTTTCTCTAATATTAGGATTAATGGGCAGATTGCGTTTTAAGCCACCTTACCTGGGTTACATGGGCAATATACTGTATGCATTCAACATACCAGTATTAATATGTGGGTAATAGCTGGGTAGACATGTCTTGTTGCAGAGCATTCATAGTTTCAGAGGCACGTAAGCTCAGACTCATGGGAACCGCAGATGCCATAAACTTGTGGAGCAGTTTTCAGTGCATCTCAGACATTATTAGGACAGTTAACTACTGCCGCATTCAATGTGCAATAGTATGAGTATGTGCAGGTATATTGCTCTGTGCCTGTATATCTAATTGAACTAGCCAGTGTGTTTTAAAATTCCATGGGAATGACACATAAGTGCAAACTTCAGGGACACAATCTGGCTCATATTCTCTCCAGAGTGCTAATTTTATTGTACGATAGGCGAGGAGACGGCACATGTATTGTATACTCTCTGTGTTTGTGACTGTTCTGCTTTGAGTAATGTCTATGTCTATGCTGGTTTGATGTCATGCCAGGTCAGTGAAGATGCCTGAACTGTGTCACATGGTCTGACAGGTTGAGAAGTAATTTTGTTTCTGTTGCATAGTGATTTGTAACGTAGAGAAAAAATCTATGGCGAACAAGGATTTGGGCTGCACATCTTGAAATTTCATTCCTTTCCTGCCTGATGTTCTTAGTGCTATAAATGGAGGTTTTGCACAGTGTGGGTTTGATTGACTGCTGTTTCTAATGTGGGTATTTGATGTTTCTGTGCTCTGTGTTGTGAGGTTCAGTATTAAGACTGAGATTATTGACACTTCTGTGTAGGGCTGTGCTCAATTGAAGGAATTCGTAGTCGACTAACACTCATTCAATTGTATCGACTAATCGATTAGTTGATTTAATCGACAGATCTGTAAATCTGAGTTTCTCCGCAAAGAGTCATGCAAAAGCACCACTTTAATTCTTGTGTTTACCAGAGATGTGCTCGTACGTTTCCTGGAAATAAGTCATTCAGCATGGAAAAAGCATATAACATGACTAATCGACTAAAGAAATCTTAGTTGACTAAGACCAAAACGACTGTTAGTCGACTAATCGACTAAGAGGGGGCAGCCCTACTTGTGTGATATATAATTGCATGTGGCTTGCAAGAAGAGCCTTTTGACCAGCAAGCGAGGAACGCAAGCCTCCTTTATACTTTTCCTCAATGATCTGCTCGGCCTCTGAAAGGCCTGGCCGTTGGGGTTTCCCACAATGCTTTTAGCCACAGGGAGACGTCCTCCCAGCATGAACAAGGAAGGAATGTGGCCCGAGTGTGGGAGCGACTGTCAGGATTGAGGGAGGGAGTCACGGACCAGAGAGCATGGTCAAGGGATGGGAGGAAAAAAGGGGTCTGCACAGAGGGCAGCAGAGTTTCTCTTAAGCAAATGGAGTTTCTGTTTGGCTTTACATTTTAGCAATAAATCAGAGAAAGGAAGTGTCCTTCTACAAGAGGTCTACATGTGTTCAAAATTTGATCCTGAGGAAAACCTACCTCAACCCTATGTGCATGAATTAATATAAAAAAGGCACCCAATCTGGAAGGGATCTGAAAAGATTCAGACTTGGTCTGAACTAGACCTGAGGCTGATTAGGAACGTATCCTAAATGCGGTTGACCCAAACAGAGGCAAAAAAAAAAGAGACCACAGACAGTTGATTGGTGGTGTAGCATGCTGGGCCACCAATCAACGAGCAGCTGTAGTGGAGTGCCTTGGTAGCTGAGTGCACATGCCACAGTACCGCAATGTCCTGGGTTCGATTCTAGCTTTGTGGCATGTCATTCCCCTCTCTCTGCCCCCATTTCCAGTCTTTGCCTCCACACATGCACACATCTTAAAAAGAAAAAGAAAAACAGCTGTAGTCTGAAATTGATTTTTTTTTTCTTGCCTCAAGAAACATTTTCTTCTGTAGTTTGACACACCACATAATCAGAGCTGATTGGAAATTTGCTAGGATCCATATGTGTATATTGATTCATAGACCCAAGCCCTGTACCGAGTATGACTTAACATAATCTGAACCTGGCTCAACTTGGGTCCAGGGTCGGGTCTCACTATTAGACCTGTGAAGTATTAGACCTCTGCTTACTACTGATCAATTACAGTCAGAAAACCCTAGTGCTTCACAGTTGGACAGTGAGGCAGACTCCTTGTCTACCTATCTGTAGCTACCGTAGCCATGGCTTGCAGGCTATTGAAGTGCGACCAGTTTGTGTGTTCAAAGTTCTAATGTTAAGCGAAAGAGCATGATTTTATGTGCATGATAAAGAAGAAATCTTGCTGCCTCAAGATTAGGGTTGGGTACCGAAACGCGGTGCCAATAGGGCACCGGTTCCGACGTAAACGGTAGTAATGAGACCGAATAAGAACGAAAATTTTGGTGCCTGACTTTTGTTTTTTTCCAGAAGCATCGCTGCATGCGACGCTACGTTACCATTAGCTAGTAGCTGGATTAAACACAATGGTTAAAATGCTGACGGCTTACGTTAAGCGGTGTAAAGTGGGACTGTATTTCCCTGTAGAGGATTCCAACACCGGGACGTAACAGTCTGACTGCAGCTGCCATTGTCGAAAAATCAACACACAGACGCTGCGTTCACTTGAAACTCGTCAGCCTTGTGGTGTGTTATAGTAAAATACCCTTTTCCCATCTGGTGCTTGTTTTTGTTGTTTACCAGCAATTTACTGGTGAAATAAGTCATTGTTATAAGTTATTGTTATTACATTATTAATCAATCATTTAATTTTGACCATATGGCCTTAGCAATAAACATTCTTTAATATCGCCAACTGTCTATACATTATATATACATTATAAACATATTATATATATTTCGGTTCAGGCACCGTTTAAGCACCGGCACAGTTTTAAAAGTATCGATTTAGCACTGGTATTGGAAAAAACCCAAACGATACCCAACCCTACTCAAGATTGCACACATTGCATAGGCCTATATGTTTGTCTCACAGGTCAGCTGCAGCTCTGCTCATGGTTTTTCATTTCGGCTTTGGCATTGCACACACATCACTACTAGTGAAGGAGAGAATTAAAGAAGAAGTAATTTCCAGTCAATTGCCTGAAATTGACCAACGAACCTTGTATAAATTCTGTTATTAAATGTATATTATGTTAATGCTTTTGCAAAGTCCAAAAGTTGCAATATACACTTTACTGTTCAGTTTTTATGTTTAATACTTAAGGTAAATGCGGTGTTAACCTATTCTTTTCCTTTACATTTTTGGCCGCAATAATGGTACCGTAAGTATTTGATACTGACACGCCCCTAATTTGCAGCCACGCTTGTTTTGTTAAAGAAATAATGGCAAATTTTTGCCTGTTAGCTAGTCTCTTTGTCATGTATTGAGTAGATAGGTGAAAGGGACCGTGTGTAAGCAAGACACATCCACTTATCCAGAGACGCAGGGCAGATGGACAGAGATGGAAGTGCAGGCTGAAGTGTGTGAGACGGAGATCAGAGCAGGCCGGAGTGCTGATTGCCAGTCCTGCTGCTGGAGCTGGCCGCCACACATGGCACTGTGCCCAGGCTACGCCAGCAGATGTGTCACTAGTGAATCAGCTGTGTGTATGTGTGTCTCAGACCCCCACCCACACAACTGTGACTTGTGTAATAACCCCCATCTCCTCTTACGGGTTAATCTGTATCACACCCCTTTCCCATCCTCCTGCTTTCATTGCCACTTCCATCATTGTGATGGACACGGCGAGGCTTCTGTCACCACGATATGACATGACAAAATGTGACATTACACACATGTCGCCTCCCTGGGGATGGAGGGGCATCGTCTGCAGACCAGAGGAAAGGATGAACTGAGGATGGTGGAGTGAGAGTTGATGCAAATGCACGACAGACCAGGGGAGAGGCAGCTGGTACTGGGGGTAACAGTGTGAGTGAGGGGGGAAGACTAAAAACACAAGCAGAAGAGAAAACCTGGTTGTAGAGACAGATGGAGATATGTAGCTATTGTACTTTGGGAGCAGTTATGTGTTAGAAGGAGAATGCGGAAATGTTAATTTTATATATTTGTGTGGCTTGGAGCTCAGTTCTGCTGTGTGAGAGCTCTTGTTCCTGTCATGGTAGATGCATTATGTCTAATGTTACATCTGTGGCGTCACAGCTCTATATTTAGTGACACTTAGCATTCCTAACATTCTACCAAGCATGAGTCATGAGTGCGATCTGCAGGGTGTGGCATGTTGGATTAATGCTCTCAGGGAGCCACCTCAACAGGTGAGCATGCAGGTGTTTCCTCAGCCAGGGTACTGTGAGACATCCAACGGATCTTTGCTTGCTGCTTTGTTTTAGTTTCTTTTAGAGTTAATGCAGTTAGTTACTGCTTCACTAGCAGCCAGACAGGTATGTGTGGGAACTAGTTTTAGTAAGGAAACCGGTTATGTACAAGGAAGAACTGGGCTTTTGACTTGATTTCAGACAGCTGAATAAATATGGGATTGATATCGTGATCCTCCATATTAACCATTCATATGTTTAGCAAAAAATAACGATGAAATTGTTACAAAAAGTAAAGTTGGTTCAGGTTTAATGGTAATTAAGTTAAAGCTAGCAGCTGCCACAAAAATAAAAAAGTAAAAAAGTTATTTTTATACAAATAAAGTTTAATTCATAAAATAAAAAGCACCCGTCCTTAATTCAATACACTCGGGGTTTGTCAGTCTTTGTTGTTTTGTGTTTGTTTGGGTTCAACCAGTCTCTAATGTTTGCTAACTTCATGAGTCATTTCACTGACTTTATGTCTCTGCTGTCTAAAGGTTTGTCAAGAATTGCTACAACGTTCTTGCACACCAGAATATGTTATAGACAGGTGCGTAGGATAAAAAGACTCTGTGTGAAAGAACCTCAAACATCCGGCACACCGGCGATCAATTGTACTTATTTTATTAATGACGTTTCAGTCCTTAGACTCTTGTCAGGTAAAATGCATGACGCATACGGGAAGTAAACGCACAGCGTAGTACCTCGTGGGAAGACTTGACTCACTGTCACACTATTACACTTGCTCTCAAGACACTGATGACGGCATTAAAGCAATATCTTAGGAGAATTTTTGGAAAAGTGCAAAATTTGAATGTGCCATTATTCCATAATTACTACCTGTGGCTACTTTTCAACAAATGTTTTTTTTTTATTTATTTAAATGCATTCTCAGAAAGGAATTTAAGGCACAATTTGATCAATTGAGCATCAGAACTATACATCCTCTTTTTTTATTGGGGTTTTGTCGCAACATTTTGACTTGAGACTTCATATATGGTAATTCGATTTGATGAATATTAGGTGCATGTAAGTTGTGCCCTTGTAAAGAGATTATATGGCATTTTGAGAGAGGTGGCTGCTGGTTCTTCTGACTGCACGGCTCCTTGCTGTTGGCTGTGCGTGTTTGTATAATCTTGCTGAAAACTGTGAGGAGAGGTGGAAATAATGTGTCTGATATTGGCCTAAACAAATAATGGGCTAAAGAAATTCTTGAGATGGGGGCCGAGCAGACGTAGAGAGCATAGGGGAGGTAGAGAGTAAGAAAGAGAGAGCAATACTCCATTGTGACTGAACTGCAAAATGGGATTTGCATAAATAAGGCTGAAACATCAGCAGGCCCCTTTTACAGCCAACAGCAGGGCTGAGATGAGGGATGAGAGCTGGTGTGTGTGTGTGTTTGCACACCCCATCTTTTTTAAAATAATGTCTTTGTAGTATTGTTGCGTTCAAAATCTAAGCCTGTGGGTTAGCAGCAAGGTCAAGGTTCCTCTGCTGTTATTCACAAAACTTTAAATTCCCCCATACCAGTGTGTAACAGGTATAAAACCTCCCATCTCCCCATCAGAGGAATTTGGGTGACGTAGCAGGGAAGGTCTGCTCTCTACACTGCGCTCAGCCAGCGTACGATGACTGTTACATAAGCATGAAATGAAATGCTCCCTTTTAGTGCCACCCGCATTGGAAAACCCAAATCTAATTGAATTGAATTATTTTCTGCCCTCTTTTCATGTGGAACCTCGTATTTATATCAGAGGCAAGAAGCTCATTTTTAGAGCCTCATTAGACTGTTTTCCCATTAACATGCATGCACTGCAGCTCCCAGTGTGTGCTGTGATAGACAGTTCAGCATCTTTACTGGAAATGGAGAAAGAGAAATCTCTGTGATTACATCTACTGTGTGTGTGTGTGTGTGTGTGCGCACGTGGTGGGCTGCAGTGTGCACTCCTGATGTGTATGTGTCATTGCGTTCCTTATGACAGACATGTCAGCAAGCTCCCCAATTAGTGTCTCGTTAGTGTGCGATTGGAGGGAACAGGTAATTGACAGGTCCTGCAGTTTGCGTCTGTATGCGTGTACATACTCACATTATACACATTTGTGTATGATTGGGGTTTAGGTTTAGATGACACCTCTTGAGGGCATATGTGCTAGTTGAGGCTGAATGAGTTAGGAGGCCGGTTCTTTGATATAGTAAAATGAGATCTCCTTTAGCAATCTGAACCCAGTTTCCAATGGACTTCAACGGGCTGCCATTTATATTGACGAATATCTTTTCTTGTAAAATGTCTGGTGTAATTGGTAACACTAGTGTTGTCACTTGTTTATTAACCTGTGGGAACATTTCCTCAACGTGGCATGCCTTCTCCCCCTACACCTTTCTGATGTTATGTTATAAACGGGATTGTGTCCGATAGTTTTTGCAAATGGCTGAAATAAAATCCAACAATCACGGCCACTTTACGGAACGATTGGCCAGGTGTGGGCAGCTTGGAAAGTAAGCAGGATTTCTCTCTCAACTTCTCTGTTTGAACACTTCACACAACTACTGTCGTTTTTTGACTTGAATGTCGTCGTGGAAAGTCTGGACAAATGAATGTGCCATTCAATCCCCACTTGTCAAATGTGTCCTGTTGGGAGTTTTGTCCACACTGTCCATTTTTGCCTTCCTGTTTTTGGCATAAAGCATAAAATCCTGAATATTATTATTGACAGTGTTTTGGTTCATCGCAGCTGTGTGGCAGGTCTTTTCCACTGTGACTTACGCAAGTCAGTGTATCACTTTAATGAGCAAATTACAGTCAACAGCAAAATCCACCTGCATCTCTGTTTTTGCCACTTTCTTGTCCTCCCCTCACACATAGTCTCTAACAAATCCAAACTCTAGCAACAAAGTACTGATTTGACACTAGTAGAAAATGTCTGTTCTGCTGATAGTGTGAAATTATTTAGACACAACATTTAAACCGTTTATACCAGGTCAATAGTTTGAGCCAAAGCCCTTTCGTGAAAGTTCTGTTGATTTCTGTGTGCTGCACATCACAGCTGCAGAATTACTCATTTATGATTATGTGTTGCCCATGTTGTGTTGCAAAATAGAAACATATCATTTCACCAGAATAGAGGTCTTTCAAGCTGTTCTGTTGTAAATAAATATGGAGTCAAATAAATATGGAGTCATATCACAAGTTCAGCAATCAATCATCCCATTGCTTCTCTGAAGAGCCCCCACTCCTGTGTCACAGTGTGTTTTGTTTTTTTTTTCTTTTTTTTTTTTTTTTTTTTAATATTTGGAGGTTAGTCTTTTCAGTGTAATTTGGATACACAAGGCTCCTCTGTGCTTCCCCCTCTCTGTCCCTGTGGAGAACCCAGCCTCTGCTCGTGTGCAGTAGTAATCTGGGCCCTGATAGTTGTAAATCACTTCTCCTGTCGACCAGTGAGAGAGGAGTGTTGCTGCTGTAGCAGGAGTCTGCGTATTTGTCTGGTCCCCACCCCCCACCCCCCTCCAAAACACTCCACCTCCTTCTCCCCAGGGGAACTCTGGAGCCAGTTACAATGTTGAGTGTTTTTGGAAGAGCTCCTAAATATTTTCAGGATGACAATGTAATCTGACTGACTTGGCCGCTCTCTTGAACAGGATTCTCATGCAATTCTCATGCTCAACACACACAAACAGAAACACACAGTGGTTAATTTGCACAACAAAACTACCTCTCCCACTCCGGCACCACACTTCATTCTTTGCTATGGTTACAATTTAGTGCTGGTATTTATAAAGTTGATAAAAACGTGATACCTTACATCACAGGCAGACGCCACCTGCAGAACGCTTTACAGCAGCGGGGGCGGCTCCAGTACACTTTTTTACTGCTTCTAGCATTACATCCAACGTTACATGATTGCTGGATATACCAAACTAACTTTTATTCACTTTCCTGGAGCACGAGCAGATAGCATTCAGGAACATTGCAACTATTGTGTAAGTTTGCAACTTTCACCACTTGTAATTTATTACGTGAATACCGGCGTTAAAAAAGCGACTCATACGCCTATTACCAGGGTACCTGTAACGTTACATCTATAACGTATATCTCCCTCACAAAAAACAATATATTTATTACAGCCAATATATTTCTACAATCACAATAAAGTTCTTGACGGGGGAACAAACTTCGACACAACACCGAATACTTATAATATATAATATATTTAACAGTCTTTCCCCTAGGTTGACTGCAGCTACTTTTCAAAAATGTTGACGACACTGTACAGCATCGGGGGCGGAGGGGGGGTTCAACAGCTTTGACTTTGACTGTTTTGCATTACCCGATAACTGGATATAACGTTAACAACCAAACCTTTCGTCGCTTTCCCAGAGCAACAGCAGATTACTTACATGGACACCGTTCGAGAGACGAGACTAGACAACGCTGGCGTCATTAAACTGTGGTGATATCATGCAATATCGTTGACGAAAAAGAAAACGCTACAATGTTTTCTCTCTCTCTGCACACACACACACACACACACAAAAAAACAGTCTACGGAGCTAAGTGAGATTGTCTCTGTAGGCTACTCGCTCCGTTTCTGGTGGTTGATTAATGCAGATATGTGCTGATTAGCTCTCATAACGGGCCGGGTGGGTCGCGCACTGCCATGAGTCCATGAGGCAACTGTCTAATTACTCCACATTTTAATTGTGGTATTTTGTGACTAAATTCAGAATCTGCCACGTTCTCTGTCAGGGAAATATAGTAGCACAATGTCTTCCTCTGATGTAGAAGTAGCCTACACTGTAAGTCAGTAGTAGGCTATACAGTGGAGTTGCATATTAAGAGGTTTGGGGTCCTTCTGTAAGTAATTTTGGGGTACAATTTGGTTTTGGAGAATTCTACAACCAGCAATACCACAGGCCAAGCAATCGGCCCGTTCCAAACAAGCACATTTTCAACCAACACTGTACTAGTAGTATCAAAGACTTACCTGACTGATGTTGGATTTTGTTTTTAGGCCAATACCATTATTGATATTTATTAAGGTTAAAACTGATGATATATGAGCTAATAGTCATCTTTTTAAATAAGGATTCCTTGATTTCATTTTTTGAAGAAAAAACTGTTGTGCTCTCCATTGAACCCAAACGCATATTCATATATACTGTGGAAATAACATTAAAAATGGTTCTTCTGTTCTATTGAAGTGTCCCAGTAATTAATGTTATGATTAACACCTGTGCTTTCGCTACTGCAACTTGTCAAAATGCTATTCCATTCCCGCTGACATGAATTAAAGCTGACCAAAGCCACTGTGAAAGAGAAAATGAACAACTTTAAACAACCACCTTTCAGGCCGACACAAGTATATCGATACTATAAAGATTTTGGGAGGAGTGTCACTTAAAGTTGGTTCAGACTGTGGTCCTCTTTCCCAGTTTTGTTAACCTTTCTTTTTCCTCTCTTTTCTCTCTCAACAGTGTGCCCAAGGGCCGTTGAAAGCCCCCTTGGGGGAGTTTCATAAATACGAAGTGAACAAGAAAAGACTCCTGGACTATTGTTATTGTTTTTACACACTTTCTTATACACACACACACACACACACACACACACACACACACACACACACACACACACACACACACACGCGCGCACACACACTCATACAGACAAGGACATAGAGAGAATGTTGGAGGTCCAAGAGGAGAGGCCAGCGGCGGCAGGTACAGCAGCGACACATTTCAATAAGAAGGAGCGAGGGAAGAAAGAGCGAGAGGAGGCCAAGGACGGTCGGGGAAACCTCTCAAACATCGGGAATCCTGTTCCTGGCTCCAGGAACGTGCGCACAAAAGCGGCGCTCACACACACCGGCAGTCCTCACCAGCTCATCACTTCCCCCTGTTCTGTAGTCCTGGGAGCCCCATCAATGCACTCCAATAGGCTAAAGAACTCCCCGTCCACCAACACGCAGAGGTGAGTGGACTCACACGGACCACCTGTGGGTGTAGTGCTGTGATGGTAATAATAAGCAAGCACTGCTTTGTGTGTTTTATAAGCGTGTGAGATCCTGATGATTGTTTTAACAGCCTAATCAGCCAAACGCTGGTCTAAATGTTGATTAAAATTATGCATTTAATCCAGACTTTACTATGAACAGCAGCACAACTGCACCACAAGCAGAAGTACAATTTCAACTGCACCATGTTAAACAGATGGCTGCAAAGCATTGTAGTAATCGGTGACACTAAATCAAGTTTTTATCCTAGGCATTGTTTTTATGTACTACCAACAGCTGATGAATGAAATGCTCAAATCAATAACATATTTAACAGGCTTTACTGAGAAAGCACAAGCTTCTGTCCAGTACATAAACCCGTTTCAAGTAATTAAAAAAAATCATCTCACATTATCAAAAATGAATAAACATTAGCTGTCAATGTTTTTTAACAGTTGGGAAGAGAGAAGAAACACAAACACTCAACCCTCTGTTCGAAATTGAATGAAGTGAAGAAACGGTCTTGCTGTAAAAACAGAAACACTGAGGCTACTTGTAATGTATGGAACCATTTTCTGTTAAAATATATATATAGTATGTATGTTGTGCCGTTCAGCCAAGGACAGATGCCAAGTTAAGCAGTCTTTTGGCTGATATGATTGGTTGCAGAGTGATCATTGCATCCATTATCTCAGTGTTAGATATGTTGTGAAATTCTCATATCTTGCCAGTTGCAAGGTGCATAATTTGCTGAATTTTGAATCTTTAAAAAAGCTGATCAGGCGCAAGTCTAGAGAAAACTACAGCCAAAGCCCTATTGTAGCAGTTCTTCTGTTATACTTATTAATCCCTTTGGGGAAATGTGACCCATCCCAACTATTTAAGTGAAGTGAACAATAATTTCAAAAGCCAGTGGCATAGTCAGTGGCTGAAGGCTTTATATTACCTAACATGTTTTTTGATGTGGGGGGGCGACGATCAGACCTGGAGAAAACCCATGTACATTTGAGGAGAACATGCAGTCTCCACACACAAAGGTCTAAGGCTCAGACCTTATTGTTGTGGCGCTGACACACCAACCCGATTATCGGCTGTTGGACAGTCTGGCGAGGTCAGTGACTCGAGTCTGTTCGGTGTGTTCCGTGCCGTCGTCAGTCGGAGGAGCCGTCGGCGTTCATTTGGGCCGATTTGACATGTTGAATCGGCCAGTGGGCAGTCTGATTCAATGACCAACCTGATTGGTGGAGTGCTAACCCGGAAATGACGAGCAGGATGAGCGTGACGAACGCCTCTCAAAATCTGACAAATCTTTTAAACTGACCTTTGTCGATCTGAAATGAAGACGGATTCAGCAACTGCATGGCCTAGTTCTCTCTTAAAATGTTTTCAGAAACTAGAAAAGAACTATTTTCGTAAAATACGAGATCGTATTCTGAACGAGCCACCATTATGGTCAGTTTTGAAATTCGGGAGAAGCCAGACCCACGTGACGCGTTCGTCCAATCAGCTGCCGGTTTTCATTTTTTGGGCAACAATACAGATTAGCGCCGCCTGCTGTTATGGAGACGTATTACGTCTCGCGCACGCGCAGAACGTATGCTCATGTCGGCGTCTCTTCGGTGTGTTCCGAGGCACTTTTTTGACCAACTCGGGGAGGCAGTCAGTCCGACTGCCTTTTCTGCCGATGGTCAGCCGTCTGGTTGGTGTGTCAGAGCCTTAAGGTGTCAGTGCTAGCTATTGTGCAGCCATGGCAATTCGTTACCAAACATATAATCTGTAGTAAACACTGAGTCTTGATGGACACAAACCTGAGCATGTCACTGTGGACTTACCTGTGTTGTTTAGAGAGCAAGTGTATGTCGGGTGTAATGCAGTTCTGAGATCAGCTCTTCCGCTCCATTCTTTTACCTGAAAGGTCTTGATGCGTGATCCAGAGCTGTTCTAGGGTCAGGGAGTACACAGAGGTTGGAAGTTTTCCCTGCTGACTCATGGTTCTGGAGCTTCTGGAAACAGCTGTCTGGACTGCCAAAATTCGGGCTTTTCCTTTTTTTTCTACTTGCTGTGTGTCTGTGTGAATGTACATGCTAGGCTGCGGCTTTGCTTTTTGGACATGTTGGCATTTGTTTCGTGCTACTTGTACAAGTGTGTGTGTGTGTGTGTGTGTGTGTGTGTGTGTGTGTGCGTGCATGGGGGAGAGAGTGAGAGAGAGAAGGAGATTAGGGTGTGGTAAGGGAGTTCTCTGCCAATTGTCCTGCTTGCCTGAACTGCTCTCATAACTAGTAAGCAGCAGTCGTTTGTAGATGGCCTGTGTATGATCTGTTCCTTCGGGTTTAACTGTGCACAAGGAATTCCTAATACCAATAACCTAATATTGAGTTCATAGACAACCATACCAGAACCCATAATTACATTATGTTTAACAGTTGCAAAGGGAAAAAAAGGGCAAAAAGAACAATCACATTTCACTATCGCTCTTCTCTCTATTAATTATGCCTGTGATCTTTTTCTCTCTCTCCTCTGTCTGTCAGCCCTAAACCTAAGACGGAGGCCATGGTACGCTCACCTCCCGTCACGTCCCCCTCTACTGCCACCCAGATGGACTCTAAAATGCCCAATCAGGGTAAACCAGGGAGCACTGGAAGCCAATCACAGCCCTCACCCTGCGACCCCAAGACCCTGGGCTCCAAAGGGGCTCAGAATGTGGCAGGGGGCATGGGGCTGAAGAATGGCCAGGGTCTCACCTCTGGCCCAAGCTCCAAGGTTAAAGTCAAAAGGGAGAGAAGCACCTCAGTTGAGTCGTTTGAACAGCCCGAGATTGGCACACCCACTAGTGAGGAAAAAGGTAAGAACCACAGTAGCCAGTACTCATTATTATCCGACCATCTAATGTGCAGCAGGAAGCTGGGATCAGAAATTTAGAAATACTTCTTGTGAAGTGCTACAGTTAGGGGTGGGGGAAAAAATCGATACACCATAGTATTATGATATTTTCCGTGGCAATAGTGTATCGATACACAGACGCCATGTATTGATCTTTTATTATATATGTGTTGGTCAGTTTATCTGCTTGACAATCCCATTTTGCAGCAATAAAAATGAAGTGAGATGAACAGAGACATTTATCTTTTTAAATAAAACAAATGTTGACAAAGTTTCCTTTTGGAGACATCATATGAAATTGGGAAAACAAATTTAATTTGGAAAAAAAGTAATAAATTGTAATATATCACAGAATATTGCAATATGTTTAAAATTGCAATAATATCGTATTGTGACACAAGTATCGAGATGATATCGTATCGTGAGGCCTCTGGTGATTCCCATCCCTACAGTCAGTCAGTTTAAATCTCTGAGACTAAGTTATTTTAAATGTTTTTTTATTCTCACCAGAATAATTACATAGTTGAACTAAGGTAGGTGGGCAAGGATAATAATTTTCTTGATGAGTTGTTAGTAGCTGGGCTTTCATACTTTGTTACCAAACCTACATCTGTGGTTACATCTGCTTTGAACTGTTAGATAGAATACCCACAGTGCTTAAACAGTGTCATGTCTGCAGTGCTTCAGTTGTGTTGCTATGCATCTGGTAATACTACACATATAATTTCCTGTAGAGACAGTTTATCAGATCTATTCAGCACTGATTTAGGGGGAAATGGGACAAATTCTTCCTAATTATAGCCCATAGTTGGTTTGTTCCTTTTATCCTGTACCACTGCATTACTTTATTAAAAGTCCTGTACATGTAGTTATTTTCTCTTCGTCTAGAGAAGGCAACAGTTGGACATCTCATCAACAAAAATATACTTGTATACTTGTTGGCACTCGCACAGATAAACCAAAGTGTGTGTGCGTGTGCGTGTGCAGACAGCAGCAGGGTAAAGAGGATGTGTGTAGCAGAGAGGAGGCAGCCGTACAGTGGAGCTGACTGGTGTTCTGGAGGAGAAAGTGACGAAGATGACAAAGGATTCTTCAGTAAGTGTGTTAACATGTGCATCCAAGCATGCATAGCATTCCCTCTGCTGATCAGCTAGACTTATGACAGCTCCTTAGTAGAACTACATTACCCATAGGCCTGTGCTGGTCATAGAGTCATGGTCTTTCCTATTGTCTCCTTGTAGACTGTAACTCCAGTGACGTGAAGCCCCAGGACTCCGTCACACATTCTACCTCCAATGCCGGACTCAGTCGCTCCTCCACACCCTCCCACAATACACTGGGAGGCCAGGGTTCCACAACAGAACCTGCTAGTGGCCAGAAACCAGGCACAAAACTCGTTTATGTCTTCACCACGGAGATGGCCAACAAGTAAGGAAGCTGAGAGTTTCCATTTGTGTCTGTCGCGGCTAGTATTTTCCATACAATTGTAACTCAGAAATGGCCCTCTCTAGCCATAATTTGCCATTCAAAACCTCAATTTCTTTATTGACCATATTGCACGTCTAGTGTTTGCACTGTAGTTATTAGTTTTTACAGTTAAAGTTTATCTCTACAAATTTGGAATATGAATGTGTTTAGACAGGCTAATTAAATAATCATCTCAGTACTTAAACCCTTTTTTTACATAAGCAAAACATACACCCACAGTGAAACCCTTTTGTGGAATTGCAGTTCAAAATTAAATGGAATTACTAACGATGTCAATTGCCTGAAGTATATCTCTGTGCCCCTGTCATCAGTGGTTGTTGTTTGTTTGTGTGTATGGCACTAAGATACTTTCTTCCCACCCCTTCTCTTCCTCCCCCAACATTCCAAGTTATAGCCTAAATCCATTTTGTGTATCTGCACAAGCGTGTGTGTTTCTCAGTGGGAGCATACACTTAGATTAACACTCTGTTGGGAATTAGAGATCAAAGGATGCTCAGTGGAAGGTGTGTGTGTGTGTGTGCAATAGTTAGCTTAGTCTGTTGACCTTGGTTTTACCTTCATGGTCCCATCTAGTACTCATTCATCTGGCTCACCGTCTCCCAGATGGATGGATGGATGGACGGACACACACAGACACACACACACACACACACACACACACACAAAAATGTATTGTGTCTGATGACTGATATCCGACTGTCTGCCTTCTTGTCCTCAGGGCAGCTGATGCAGTTCTAACTGGTCATACAGAAAACATCATTGCCTTCCACATGAAAAACATCTCCAACAGCAAGGACAAAGCTCACCTCCTCCTGGTAAAGATACACACAGGCTCTTTATAACGCACACATATATGCTTTCATGCACCAACATATTGCACAAGAGTGTCATAACTTAATCCTATTTCTGTCACTCTCTGTTAAAGAACAATGCAGCAAGCGCCCTCCGAAATGATGCCAAGCCTCCCCAGCAACCCCCGTCCCATGCCCAAGATCAGAGCCACCAGCCTGGATCCAAACCGTCCTTACCTGGCATGGCAGAGCCGGCCCCACCCCAGCCAAACCAAGGGAGCCAATCAGGTATTCTTCCGCAGGAAGGGTCATCTTCTGCAGGCATGGAATCCAAAAATCTTCCCAGCAGTAGCCCCAGTAACGCTACAGCTCCAGTTGACCAGGCCCCCGTCACCCAACCTGAGGCAGGCCTCAATCCTCCAACAGCAGGTGAAGGAGGGCAGGGTGGAGGCTCTGGTGGAGTGGGTCTGACACCCCAGCAGCAGCAACAACAGCAGCAGCTGGCCCAGGAGCTGTTGAACATGGAGGCCAACACAGAGGGTCTGTCCCAAGAACAGTTGGAGCATCGCCAGCGCTCCCTGCAGACATTGCGAGATATTCAGCGCATGCTTTTCCCTGATGACCGTGATGCCCCAGCAGCTGGCCCCCCACCGTCCCATGGTGGTCCCCATGATGGAGGCCCTGATGGTGCACCCCGTAGGTCTGAGCAAGGCCCCCTACAAGCTATGATGGCGCAGTCTCAGAGCCTCGGACCACCAGGTGGGCCAGGAGGACCTCGTCCACAAGGTCCACCCTTTGGCCCACCCCATGGTCCACCCCATGGTCCCAGGGATATGCCCCCGTTTCCACAAGATGAAATGGGTGCACACATGGGGGGCCCAGGGGGCTGTGGAGATGGAGATCAGATGACGCCAGAACAGGTGGCTTGGCTGAAGCTACAGCAGGAGTTTTATGAAGAGAAAAGGAAGAAGCAAGAAATGCAACACCGGCCACTTCCTCCAGACATGATGATGCACCCCCATGGTCCACGTGGCATGATGCGAGGCCCCCCACCTCCCTACCAGATGGGCCCAGGAGAGATGTGGGGAGGACCAGGTGGTCCACCAGAGCACTACCAGGAGCGCATGAGCATGGGCCCTGGCCCCAGGGGTATGCCCCCACATATGCAGAGGATGCCTGGCTTCTCTGGTATGATGAATCCTGAGATGGAGGGACCTCCAAGGCCTGGAATGGGCTGGCCTGACGACATGCCTCCCCGGATGGGAGATGCACGAGGCTTCCCCGGAGGACCTGGGGGAATGTTTGCTGGTCCAGGGGGTCGTGGTGAGCGTTTCCCAAATCCTCAGTCAGTCCAAGAAGCAATGTTCCACCAAGGTATGGGTGGAGAGAAGGGCATCCCTCCAGGGATGATGATGGACATGCAAAGGATGATGGGACACCAAAGAGGCGGAATGGAACCTGGTAATGGCATGGGCATGTTTCCCAGAATGCCCGGTGATGGTCCTATGAGTCCATCCTCTAGGCTCCAGGGAATGGGGGGAAGGGAAATGGGGCCTGAGTTTGGCATGGGGCCTGGCCCTGGGCCAGGACCTCATATGCACCCTGCCAAGCTACGAGATCCCTCCATGAATATGAGTCCTGACGAGATCATGAGAATGAGAGGAGGTGGCGGACCTCCAATGGAGAACATGGGTCCACAAGGCCGGCCCATGCAGGGCCCTCCCTTCCCTGAGCAGACACAGCCAGGAGACTTCCCTATGGGGCCTGGGCGACCCTTCCCAGGGGGTCCTGGAGGAATGAGGGGTCCACATGTAGACCAAGCCTTTGGCCCAGAGCACAGATCTACACCAACAGGAGGTAATGGCCGTATTAACCACCTCCCCCCTGCTGGTGGCCCTTCACAAGGTCAGCGGGGCCGCAAGCCAGCAGACCTAAATGTCCAAGCAGGAGGGGGGAACTCTCCCAGTATCAACCCACTTAAGTCCCCTCCTCTGAGGCAAGTGCAGTCCCCCATGATGGGCTCTCCCTCTGGAAACCTTAAATCCCCTCAGACACCGTCCCAGCTGGCTGGCATGCTTACTGGTCCCACAGGCCCCAGTGCCCCTCCACCTCCTCAAGCCTCAGCACCAATGAAATCCCCCCACTCCATGATGGGATCAGCTGGTGCCTCGCCTGTTCATATGAGGTCTCCTTCTCTTCCTAACCCCTCTCCAGGATGGGCATCCTCACCAAAACCACCCATGCAGAGTCCTGGAGTACCACCTCAGGGTGGCAAGCCGCCTCTTAGCATCACCTCGCCAAACATGATGGGGAGCATGGAGCAAGGTATAACCGTCTCTTTCATCCATTTTCTGTGTTCAGCAGCACCTCTGTCCCTTCTTATCATTTCAATATTTAACCTATTTGTGCCCTCAACTGAAATTTTGAATTTCCTTTTGGAAAACACACAAATCGGAAGAATAGAAATTTCGAACCGTTTGGCTAGTAGTATGATAAGAAAATGGCTGTATATCAGAAACTACACGGAGCACAATCAAGTATTTGGTATCTATGAACTCATACTTGAATACAAAACCTAAAATATATGCACACACATACAGTGTAAAAGAAACATTTCATATGAAAGACCTTTTAATAAAAACGTTAGCATTTTTCCAAATCTTTAAAAAACACATACTTTGACTATTGATAAAAGTGTGTTGTTTTTTTATTTTTTATTTATGTATTTTTTTTTTTTTTTTTTAATGTGATCTAAAAAAATAAAAAAATCATATTTGTACTGTTCCAATAAAACGTGCCCAAATATTGTCCCTACCAGATTTCAAGACTTGAGACCAGTCAGCATTTTCCTTATCACACTGAATATAGTCTTTGGGCACAAATGGGTTCATTCCACATCTTTTTTCCAGTGCATCTTTATTTAATTACATTCAGTTATTATCAGGATGTCTTTTGTAAATGGTTTGGTGTTGAATTTGATTTGTATTGCATTTTAGTCACGTATCTCAGTGATTGTTAATATCACATGTAAAATAGCTGCCCCTTTTAGTACTTTGAAATTGAAATTCGTCTAAGAAACATGCAAAAAAAAAAAAAAAAAAAATGTAAATAATATACATGTGGATGTTATTTATCAAGTGCATCTCTCACTTATTCAAGTTAGCACATCTGTATGAGGGGTGGGGTTGGGTGGGTTATGGTACAGTGGCTCCCTCTTGTGGCCACAGAATTTAGATCTCACTGAGCCTTAAGTAGCACACACTATTGCTGCATATCATCACAGATAAAAAACAATCTGCCTGAGAAGGAAAAGTCCCAACTGCTAAGATTTATCATCTCTTTTTCATCATGCCGTCCTCTAGGTGGTAACGGCCCTCCCTCAGCCCCTCCTTCATCAGGGGCTCCATCTGGCTCCATGTCCCTCCCAGGCAACGTCCCGTCTGGCAGTCCGTACAACATACCCCCTGAGCCAACTCTATCCCAGAACCCTCTCTCCATCATGATGTCACGCATGTCCAAGTTTGCAATGCCCAGCTCCACCCCACTCTACCATGATGCCATAAAGACTGTTGCCAGCTCTGATGACGACTCACCCCCGGCTCGCTCCCCTAACCTGCCGTCAGTGAACAATGGTAAGATATCTAATATTTCTTTTGTTTGTAATTTAGTTTACTTCAATTACACCCACCTTTGGTCATTTTTATATTAATACACATTAGATCTGCTTCCCGAGTGCATGTACTGAATACATAATCACTTCTTTTTGGCTTGCATATACAGGCATGGCAATGAATCACCAAGGGAATCCACGTATGATGGGACCCGGAAACGCTGGACCCATGTCTGCCCTCAGCCCTCTGGGTATGAATCCAATGGGATCCCAGCCCCTCTCCCATGGTATGCCCCCACAGATGCCTTCTCCCAATACCCCTAACATGGGCCCAGGCATGATGCCTCATGGCATGATGATACCACCAAATCCCCAAGACCCTGGTATGGGAAACCCCCAAATGATGCCCCAGGGACGCATGGGTTATCCTCACCGAAGCCAGCCGTACCCCCTCACCCAGTCCCCTTCCCAGCAGGGCCCTTTCTCCCCGCACAACGGTCCTGGTCCCCAAGCTTTCCCTGGCCATCCCATGGGCTTCCAGGGAGAAGGAGGACCTATGGGAGGACGGATGGGGAACATGCCTCATGGAGGAGGGGGTGATGGGGGTATGTGCAAGCCCAATACCCCAGGAGGGCCAGAGTTTAACAACATGCAAGGTGGATTCAGTGATGCAGACCTTCATGAGGTGATGCGACCGGGAGCATCTGGCATTCCTGAGTTTGACCTGTCCAGGATAATCCCATCAGAAAAGCCCAGCCAGACTCTGTCTTACTTCCCCCGAGGTGGGGGAGACAACCCTGGAGGAAAACCACCACACCCCTCTGGCTTCCCCATGCAGGGCATGATGGGCGATGGACCACCGAGGATGGGGATGTCCATGCACGGGATGGGGGGGATGCCAGGGGGGCCTGGCGGGGGAATGGGCCCCCAAGACATGTCAATGGGCAACCCTGGCCACAACTCTATGCGGCCACCAGGATTCATGGGCCAAGGCATGATGGGCCCCCAGCACCGGATGATGTCTCCTGGGGGTCCGGGAGGGATGATGCAGGGGAGACAAATGGCTCACCCAGGCCCTGGTGGCTCACCTAATATGATGATGTCACTGCAGGGCATGGGCGGCCCCCCGCAGCAGACAATGATGATGGGGGGTCAGATGAGGCCACGTGACATGGACATGGGGTTCAGTCCAGGCCCTGGAATGTTCTAATCCAACATAAACCTTGTATGTAGAATGTTCTTGGACAATACACAAGGATGGAGTAAAGGTGATGGTGTGTGGAGAATGTTCAGAAAACTCTGATGGACTCAAGCAAAGGACGTATAATACAAGAGAGGATGTACCCAGAAATGAACAGAATGGAGTTAACCAGTCACCTAGTAATGTCCTGTGGGAACTTTTCCAATGGAGACTCAGACAGGCCCAGATTGGAGTACTTTTGCCACAAGAACATTTAATTTTGACTCATGAACTTCAGAATGTATGGGATTGTTGTGCATCAATTTCGCAAAACTGTTCTTGTGTTTTTTGAATATCTGACTATAAAGATGACTTTCAACATCAAAGAGGACTCAACCTAACTCAAAGTCAGCGTGGAGATGCTACAGTATATGTCTACTTTTTTCAACAACAAAAAAAAAAAACAACAAATAATTTGTCATGAAAGTGGTATGGAACAAGAGAAAGGAATAAGAATTTGTGCTTTGTGAAGACTTTAGTGGAACTCCATCTTGTCTCTCGCTCCATTGTTTTGACTGTTTCTGTACAGTATATACGTGTGAGAGTGTGTGCGTGCTTGACAGACTGTATGTTTGTGTGGTATGTATGTATGTGTCTGTATGTATAGGCATTCTATCAGTGACCTCTCAACTCCTCTTACCCAACTTTAATTGGGGGGAGGAATGCCCCCTAAAAATACTGTACTGTTTACCATTGGTGGGCTATTCGAATTTTAGTCTATTTTAATTTCCTTTGTAACTCCAGTGTATAACAAACCAAACTATGACCTCATTAAGATAATAGTATTATTAAAAAAGCACAAACATGGACCGTCTGCAGAAAGCGTCTTTTTTCTCTATTTTTACCATTGAGAGCAACACATTGTGTGTGTGTGAGAATCCTGGCAGCTTTGCAGCACAATGATAATCCCCTGTCCATTTCAAGTTGTCGATGACATTTGATTTGGTGCTCCAAAACTTTCAGGACTCAACTTTCGCCAGCGTGAATAATACTGCTAGTACCCAGATGTGCTATGTGTGTTCTTCTTGTTCCTGTTTGTTTTGACTCTTGTTGACTCTGGGTAATAATCATTCCCACAGCAATAATCCCCCCCAATGGTCATCAGAATGGGACAGGCTGAATGCCACACAGGTATGCCAGGTATTATAGAACTAGAGCTAGGTAGATCTGGTTAAATTTTGTAAGGCAGGTGTGGTGTCCAGAGTGAGACACGCAGAAATGTAAACAAGTACTGCTTACCATCCAGTTGACTTCCTCTCTTTTCTCTATTGTATAAGCTTGTCATGTGTTTCTCCATTGGCTTTGGTGCAGAATAGCCTACCAGGGCTGTGGTGATGGACTACAAATAAAAGATATTGTTTTGGTATATACATGTTGTCTATGGAATGTGTGTGTGCATGTATGGGTCCACGTGGCTCTTGACTATTCACATTTAGTCAGTTATGTGGTTATGTCTTTGTCATTCTACACGTCAAACTAGAACAACTAGAACAAATAAACAAAAGAGAGCAAGTCATACAGAAAAGCAGCCATGCCAATTTGACATTTTATCAGGAGTTACTTGGTAAAAGCTACTTTAGAGGACACCACACTTCCAAAATCGATGCAAGCATGTTGATGCATTTGAACTCTAACAAACTAGTTGTGCTTTAGTAACCTGAATTTCACTTCGCTGGTAGGAATAGTACAGAGCCCCTTATGTTTCATTAGCCAAAGAAAAGAGACTTAACATTGATCAAAATCTTTATTCATGACTCACCCAATCCAAACCTTTATTTTAAGCAGCAGGTCATGGGAAACTCCCACTGTAATGTACAATTCCTGTTATTGTAACAGGTCTATATAATGGGCATGAATACATTATACTGTGGTCTGATGGTACCAACAAATCCCAACAAGAAGGCAACCTAATGTTTCACTCTTAATACAAACTAGCAGAATTATTCAATTTCTGCATATTCATAACATGGTTATGAAGACATCTACCTACACACTGTCCCTAACACACAACTAATCCCCAACGTAAGATACAGTACATGAACTGCTTAGCGTTCCGCTTAGGAATAAAGTGATTAAATATGAAGGATTTGATTGTGAACACAACCAAATAGACAGAATAATTGCATCAGCAATCAGATACTGGCATTGGTGCCGCATTGGTCAACCTTTAAAATATACAAAGTATTCATACCCCTTGACCTTTTTCCATATTTTGTCACATTACAACCACAAAGTGGTGCATAATTGTGAAGTGGAAGGAAAATGATAACATGGTTTTCAGTTTTTTTTTACAAATAAACTGAAAAGTGTGGCGTGGAAAAGTATTCAGCCCCCCTGAGTCAATACTTTGGAGAACCACCTTTCACTGCAATTACAGCTTCAAGTCTTTTGGGGGCATGTATCTGCCAGCTATGCACTTCTAGAGACTGACATGTTTGCCCATTCTTCTTTGCAAAATAGCTAAAGCTCAGTCAGATTGGATGGAAAGTGTCTGAACAGCAATTTTCAAGTCTTGCCAGAGATTCTCAATTGGATTTAGGTCTGGATTTTGACTGGGCCATTCTAACACTTGAATATGCTTTGATCTAAACCATTCCGTTGTAGCTCTGGCTGTATGTTTAGGGTCACTGTCCTGCTGGAAGGTGAACCTCTGCCCCAGTCTCAAGTCTTTTGCAGACTCTAACAGGTTTTCTTGTAAGATTGTCCTGTATTTGGCTCTATCTTCCCATCAACTCGGACCAGCTTCCCCGTCCCTGCTGAAGAAAAGCATCCCCACAGCATGATGCTGCCGCCACCATGTTTCACGTTGTGGATGGTGTGTTCAGGGTGATGTGCAGTGTTAGTTTTCCGCCAACATAGCGTTTTGCATTTAGGCCAAAAACTTCCAATTTTGGTCTCATCTGACCAGAGCACCTTCCTCCACGTGTGCTGTGTCCCCCACATGGCTTGTGGCAAACTGCAAACGGGACTTCTTACGGCTTTGTTTCAACAGTGGCTTTCTTCTTGCCACTCTTCCATAGAGGCCCGATTTGTGGAGAGCACGACTAATAGTTGTCCTGCGGACAGATTCTCCCACCTGAGCTGTGGATCTCTGCAGCTCCGCCAGAGTTACCATGGGCCTCTTGGGTGCTTCTCTGAACAATCCTCTCTTTGCCCGGCCTGTCAGTTCAGGTGGACGGCCGCGTCTTGGTAGGTTTGCAGTTGTGCCATGCTCTTTCCATTTCCGGATGATGGATTGAACAGTGCGCCACGAGACGTTCAAATCTTGGGATATTTTTTTATAACCTAACCCTGCTTTAAACTTCTCCACAACTTTATCCGTGACCTGTCTGGTATGCTCCTTGGGCTTCATGATGCAGTTTGTTCACTAATGTTCACGCTAACAAACCGCTGAGGCCTTCACAGAACAGCTGTATTTATACTGAGATTAGATCACACACAGGCGGACTCTATTTACTAATTAGGTGACTTCTGAAGGCAATTGGTTGCACTGGATTTTATTTAGGGGTATCAGAGTAAAGGGGGACTGAATACTTTCGCATGCCACACTTTTCAGTTTTTTATTTGTAAAAAAACTTTTTTTTTCCACAATTACGCACCGCTTTGTGTTGGTCTAGCACATAAAATCCCAATGAAATACATTCACATTTGTGGTTGTAACGTGACAAAATGTGGAAAAGTTCAAGGGGTATGAATACTTTTGCAAGCCTCTGTACATATTTTAGTGTAAGAATAAATTGCAGCAATTATTTGAACTTCTAAGGAAAAGGCTGATAACACTGTAGTTTTCTTTTCAACAAATCCCCAAGAGAGAAATACATCATACAAACAAGTATCACCTGTGAAGGCAACCCTGATATAGTGTATTCCTCTGTGCCATAGACACTCCACTATTGTCTAAAAACTATTATACACATACAGGAGTATTTCATTGCAATGGACACGGGCACTGTAGTTTATTTTGAGTCAATCATACGTACTGTCCTTGTGCAGCAAATACTTACTAGAACACCACATTTCTACCAATCTACAGCTGAAAATAGTCCCCAACATTTGCACAATTTACTAAACTTTAAAACTAGTGTCCAGCTATTTTAGCAAATGACTTAGACTTTGAAAAATGGAGGTATGTATTTGTATCTCCTGAAGATTTATGACTTGAGAGGGGGCAGACTTTGTTGGTTTTAGTCTTTTTGGGGGTTGTTGACAAATTATTCTGCACTTAAACTTGTCAATAGACCATAACAATTAATCTACCTGATTGGAACATTTTACTGCCATGGATACATGGAAATCATGAATTCTGAAAAAAGGTGGCTGTAATCCAGGACTCCCAAGAAAGTTTCCCCTGGTGATGGTAGCTGGATGGAGTGAGAACGGAGGATGTAAAAAGAAAAGAAAAAAGAAAATGATGCATGGTAACTGTCGGAGTGTAATGCCATTGGTAGCACTGTGCTGAGCTGTGAAGGTTTGTTCAGGGTTCGGTCAAGCCCTCTGTGCTGTTACAAAGCGAGTGGTAGAGTTCAGAGCTCAGGGAGTATGCTGAGAGGACTTGTTTGAACTCCTCCAGGGGGCAGTAGACTCCACTACACCCTGGTATAAGTTGATCCTATAGAAAGACAAGCAACTTAAGAGTAAAACACAAGGGGTGGAAAATGCAACAGCTCATCAAATAAACATAAACATAGACACATTCTCACCCCCTACCTCGCCTACGTATGACACTTTAACAAAGGACCTGTTGGTCTGCCGGTGTTGGTGCAGCTCCAGAGTGATATCGGCAGCATATGGTGGCCATCTCATGTCAAAAATCCCCAGAGACATCAGACAGGGTATCAAAGTAGTGTCATGTGCAGAGTACAAAAACAACTTCCTGTTTGAGAGAGGATTGCAACAGTAAACCATTTAAAGACCAAACACAATCAAGTTCGTGCAACAAATGGGTGACCATCCAGAGATGTCCAACCTTTTTGGCTCTGATGAGATGTCCCCTAGTTTCTCCTCAATGTTGGCCAACAATGTCTGCAGGAGGGGTCCCACACACAGCTGTAAGTTCTCCCTGTCAAAAACGAAATGAGAATGAAAAACGAAAAAGAATGAAAGGTGGCCTCTTAAACTCAAAACAAATGGTCTACATCACATCGGAGATAGTCTACTATCTCTGCTGACTTTGTTGAATCTAACCTGTTGCTGGGTTCATACACATGGTAGATCATGTCCACAGCTCTCTGTTCCACTTTATTCCTCCAGGTGTCCAGCACTGATGGGCAGGGCAGGCCGTGCGTCTGTTAATGTGCAGAGACTTGACAGTCAGTATCAGCTCTGCTGTTGAGCAATACAAACCTCAAAAAAGGAACTTACAACACCTTATTCCAGAGCTGTCATTTTATTATGAGTAGGGCTGTCAAACGATTAATTTTTTTTAATCGCGATGAATCGCTGAAGTTCTATAGTTAATCGCGATTAATCGCATATTTTATCACGATTAAAATTCTATTATTTTGCATTTCAGAACAGTTTTTAAGTACATATTAACAATGGAAAGCAATTCTTACCAGTGTATCTTGATTGGGAATCAAATGAATTCAAAGAAAGTTACTTTATGAACTTGATTTTAAGATTTAAAATTATTTATTTACTGTAAACAAAAGAAAAATGTGTGAATCTGTCATTATTGCACAATTCCTCCAAGTACCTAACTAAAAAACTAAAAATCCCTATCCTTACCAGAGTCAATATAGTGTAAATAATGTTGATTACTCACTGACGTCCAGTGATCACCGGTTAATGAGACAGCGTTTGCAGCACCTTGCAGCTGTTCAGTGTGGCTGCTTTCTCCGTGTCATACAGGCTGTGTGTCCGTGAAAACTACTGTCCCCGTCGACGGCAACGAGACAGGTCAACCGTAGTACATCTTTAAGACCCGAGTCCTCTACGATGCTGACAGGTCTGCAGTTACTTGCCACCCGTTTTGCAAGAGCTGTAGTCATTTTTTGTGATTTGGTTTCATCCACAGGTCGGCAAGTAGCATGCTAGCGGTAGCATCACGTTAACTGAACTGTATGCTTAGCTCCGTAGGTGGTAGCTCAAGCTTGATGTGCTTCGGTGATATTTTAATTCGGCTTTACACAATGTGCTTTCGACTTGTCTACGAGCCGTCCGGGAGTTTTGGAAAATAAAAAACTCTATTCAGGATTTCATTGCTGCTGTGTTTCTCCATCATGCCTGCAGCCTGCAGCAGCAGGATGTGTGTACGAGGAAGTGGCAGCTTGATGATAAGTAACGGTGCTGCAAAGGGTCAAAATAGTAGCCTGTCAGGCACGACGCAAAGCTGAGTGAAGTGTAAAATAAATTAACAAATGCCGGCATGCGATTAAAAAAAATTGGTCGCGTTATGCTTGGCCCTTAATCGCATCGCGATTAACGCGTTAACGCTGACAGCCCTAATTATGAGATCATTGTTTCCCATTTTTCCCTTCAGTTATTTTCCAAAATAGTTTTTATTGTGGGCAACTTAACAGTAAAGAGGGCGTAGATTTTAAGCAGTGACAGTAAAACCTACCAGTAGCTTTATTTTCTGTTTATGTGGATTTTAGACGTACTGACTCAGAAATGTGCTGATTTAATTTGTCTGCTAGTTTGAATTAGTTGTAACTGATGGATCCGAACATAATCAGCCCGATTGTTAGGTAGGGCTTCAGTTCACTTGGCTTTGGCTGGTGAGGGAAAAAAAAAATAAAAAATCAGCAAATACAGAAAAGGCCAAAAAAGTCACCCCTTCTTCTTATTTCAGATCTTGTGGTGGCCCCAGTGTGCACACTTACAGTAAAATATGGTTATTTGAAGAAAAAAAAAATGCCCCTCTAAAGTCTGATATACAATTGATCATCCAGTAATGAATTTCATTCACTGACTGAATTAGAAATGATTTTAAGATATCTTCAATTACAGCCATGAGTAAATATTGTCAATGTTTAGACTCAAACCATGCAGTTATTTTAGCTTGTTAAAATCTCTAGAAACTTGATGAACTCTGTTGTGGAGTTTCATCTTGCATAACTAGCAGCTTGCTGGGTTTCCGCTTCAAGCTAGGCCAAGTCTTCATAATAATCATATGTATTCTGATAGCTTGTGGTGAGACCTAATAAAAGTCATATGAATCATGATGCGGCGGTGTCACCTCTCTGGCAACCATGTCGTCCCTAATGAGGATGAAGTCAATGTGCTGGTGAGCAGCAATGCCCAACGCGCTCTGGATGCTCTGCAGATCTGCTGCAATGTCTGGCAGCGTGGACGACTCTGCCCAGCGGTGGCTGCACAGAACACACACAGTGTCAGCCTCAAAACACAGACACACCACGACAACCTGTCAGAGGCATCTCAACTGTGCTAATCACTTTGCACAACACGTTATTCTAGATTTTAGTTTTGGGTAGCTAGTGCAAAGGATGTTTGAGGCCTGGTATGGAAATATACTCTACGTACCTGGCAAGGAGTTTGAGCAGCTTGCATCCATGGTAGTTAGGATACAGGATTTCAGATTCTGCCTCCGTTGTTAATATAGGCACAATTTCTTTGAGTAGGACAGATAAATATAAAAACAGATTTGATGAGATCCAGAATAAAACAAATAACATCATGCACATGTGGATTTCTACCCTACCTTGTTGTTTTTGCTCAAACAGCCCTGCTACCAGGCACTTGGCAGATTCAATGGTCCTTACAATGTTAGTGGAGCGCACACTAAATATGAAAAAAAAAAAAAAAAAGGTCATGGAAGGCAGCCAAGTTCTAAATAATTAAGCATTTAGGCTGAAACAGTATGTTTTGTAATACGCTCATAACCAAAATGTATCAAAACTGCAGTGTGCAGGATGGTGTTTGTGTTCTTGCTACCCTTCACAATTTGCAACACTTACTAGACCTCAGCTGGGCTAAAGGTTGAGCTAAGGAAAGGAATCTCCTCAATGTATCTCTTCCTCAGCCTCTTGCCTAGCTCATACAGCTGCTGCATGCCCACTGTGGTCAGCTGACCGGGGAACGTGCCACCCTGCCAAGTGACACAAACAGGATCAGCTTTTACTCACAGATGTGGCCTAACAAACACAACCTGCGATGGCATGCAGGAATCCAGAGCGAATGTGATTCAAGGATGGCAGGAGTCCATATTGTCCGATTTAGCTTTCTATGCTAAATCCAGGGCAGTAAACCTCTTTTAGCAGAGCAGCACAGGAATCTATCTCTATGGACACACTGGCTGGCAAACATATATCACTGGGAAACTCTGCACACAGTTCAGTGGCATTACAGTGAGGAGTTGAATAAATGAATCCGCTTTAATGTCATCTATAAGGCTTTGTAATGAATCCTAGTGGCCACTAGAGGGAGAAAGGCTTCTGAATCCACAAGGTACTTCACATCTATGAAGGGCAAGAACATCCAAATAGACTATAAAAACTATTTGATCCCAAATCAGTTGCGATTACACACAGGTGATCGTATTTTATATATAAAACAACAGGCCTTTACCACAGCAGCTATAAACTTGTCAATGACTTGTCTTAGTAAAGCCCCTTTCACACATGCACTGTAAACCTGAAATTAGCAATTAGCAAGCAACAAGTGAGCGGGTTGACGATGTTTTATGCCACACATGCAAAACCAGAAGAAAACAAACACCCAAAGGTGAAGAATCAGGGTGATTTACATGAAAACGGCAACGAAAACGTCTAAATGGAGAGACGACGAGATCGGGAACGTCTGTCGGTAAGAGCCGACACAGAAATGGTCAGAACAGCAAAAGGTTTGGTTGTTTATGACCAAATAATGACTGGCTCTGTGAAGAGGTTCCGTCATGTCCTGTCTGTTGCACACTCCACCCAGCGCCACTCCTAAATCAAACGGAATATTTCCAGTAAGTGAGAATGCATGTGACACGGACAATCTCCTGTTGTGTGCTACATGTGTAACTCCGGACTATGTCGGGACCAATTCCTCGGACATAGTCCGGAGTTCATATGTGAAAAAGGCTTAAGTAAACTGTGCCAGATTGCACAAGGCCCTGGCACATGCACACCTAAATTGAATGACATGTTTCCAGTTGCTACAGGTCTAAATGTCCGCCGTGAAAAAGTACTGTATGTAATTGGCTATTCTAACGCCTTTTACCAGGAACCAAGTACACAAATTTGTTTCCATTTAGCTCTTTTCTTGTCTGACCGAACTCAACAGCACAAAGCACACATACTCACGTTCAGTATGTTTTTCCGATAGCTGTCTTCTACAGGAGCTGGGGGTCTGGGGCCACCATGAAGATCTGTCACTTCATAGTTGATGTGTGTGTGTGCTGGAGGCTCCAAGAGCGTTGGCACCCATTGGGCCTTTGACGAGACAAATGTGCCCAGACAAATAATTTTTATTATATACAGATATTATGTGACACTACATTTGTTTAACGCAGACAAGCACTAAAGTAGTTGATTAAATGCAGAAAAAGAGTTTTACCTCTATCACATCAGGTATTGACTTCAGTGGTGTTCGAGCGCCATGTCGGAACAGGACTTGGACCAGTTTAAGTTCATAGTGAGAACTGAGATTTGTGTCAGCAGATGAGCAACTGGAACCAGCCTGGTCCGGTTCAGTCTTCTTCTGTGACCACAGTAGTGAACCAAAAGCCATTGACATCGAACCTAAAACACCTGCTTTGGTCCAAAGACTCCTCATGGCTGCGCTGTGAACAAAACAGACACATGGTTTTGGTGTCTGAATTAACTACACATGCATTAGGGTTAATAGTAAGAGGAAGATTAAGAGAACTTTTTTTTTTTAACATGACAGTAAAAAATAAATAATTTCAGTAACAATCCATGTACAATAACCCTGTCACACAAACATACAGTTATTAACAATGTAAACAATATCATCACTGTCAAATACAAATCTATACGAACTGTATATACTGTCATATCCACCTACCTCATGTATACAAACAACCTGTTACATTAATCACTCTATATTTATTCCAGCACATTTTGCACTCTGCATCATTAGACTATTGTCTTACTGTCTACACATAGTATTGTTGTTGTTTACACACCTATATATAATAGTAGGACAGAGAATATTGATAAGACCCCCCATCACAACTTTCTAAAGAGCAATTTGACATTTTCATATTACGTGTTTGGTTTGACCAACACTCAAAAACCCAAAGAAATTCAGTTTATCACAAAGACGACAAAACAGCAACATATACACATTTGAGGAGAACCTTCAGCATTTTTGCTTAACAAAACGCCATAAATGATAGCTAAGTCAGTTATTAAAATAGTTGCCGAGTAATCCACTAACGTTAATCCTTTTATTTTGGCGAGCTGCTTTTTTAAATGACCGATTAATCTACAGATTACTTTCTCTATGAAATGCCAAAAATTGTTTATTTTATATATAACGTATAACTGTTTTAGCTTTACTTTCAGCTAGCTACATTACTAGCTAGCTATGCATTGATGTACTAACCTGATATACTGATACAACTAAACTTCATGTCAAGTCCAACGATGTCAAGTATGAAGATGCTGATGACTACTAACACTAACGTTACCTACTTCTATTTAAATATTTCCTCACTCGTGAAATATATTAAGTTAATATGACCTAGTTGTGCCATAAAACTCCCAAATACTGTAAGATAAGGACTATTCACACTACTGATATCCTGAGCTAGCCAACAGACATTGCTTAACTCGTTTCACCACAAACTCGTTGTTAACGCTACATGAAGCACGTTAAGAAAACACCACTCGGCACAGGAGAGCTAACGTTAACTCTTTCAAAACTAGCTAACGTTGTAATAACATGAAGTTTGACCTCCGTCTTAACAGTAAACCTAATGCACCATTATGTAGCTAAATGACGTTAACTAACGTACTTACTTTCTGAAACGAAGTTATTCTAACTTACTTCTCTCGATAGAAAACACACAGTGTTTAGTAAATGATAAATTCACTTGTCATTCGGCAACTCTTGCCATCGCTTCAAGCCAAAGGACATGTCGGGAACTGTAGGATTGCAAATACCACCCTACAATATAAGTAAATGTGATAGTTACGACGATGTAACTACATTTCCCGACATCCATATCACAGGCTGATCTTTCTTCTTCTTCGTTGAAAAGATTTGCTGTAGGCCTACAGGAGCTGCATCAAAGTGTGCTGCTGCTGGAACTAAATCTATCTCAATTTCTGTCACAATGTTCAGTGTTGTTTGTTATCCCAAGCAAATTAAGAGAAAATGTCATCTTGTAATTATTGATGACAAAATCACAATAAATCATCTACTATATATCCAGGGTCTGAATTAACTGCCACTGTGACAGGAACATATTCATATATTAGAAATGTTATCTGTCACTTTTAAAATCTAGTGGGCCTATGCACTAAATGAAGGAATTACATATATATAATTGAGACATTTTGATGTAAAGAATTATGTCATTCAATGTTCGACATATTTACACAAAAAACATTACATGCATGGTAAATTCCAGTGTTCAAATTAGCCTGCCATGTGGCTTTCTGGGGAGCCCTATTTTTCAGGGATGGAGTACTGTACACATGCACACGCATTCATTGCCTACGTGCAAAATATAGGCTACTTGGCTATCAATAGGCTACATTTCAATTCATAGAGAGAATATTTAGCCTGGGACAACAAAGAAACAGAAAATTCACAGTTGTAATGTTTTGAAGCAAGACACAGGAATAGCTACAGGAACTTCACTTGGGTCTTGAGGAGCTGCCGTGTTTATTCATAGTCAAACTGAAACTTACACTGTTCAGGCTACTATCGATGCCTTTTGCACGTTTGAATTGTAGGCTACCTTGTTTTTTATTCATATTTTTACTCCACTACATTCCAGAAGAAAATATGTATGTATTTTATTCCACTGCATTCATTTGACAGCCACGTTAGGCTACTAGTTAGCAAACATATTATAAGCTTATAAATTATTGTTGTAAAAATAGTAAGTGATAGTCCAACATTGTATGTAATGCTATATACAACTCAGAAAGGACATTTTGCTGCTTATACTCAAGCTAAATTTTGATTTAGTTTTTATAAATTAAAGGGGTGGTTCAGAATTTTGGATATAGGACCTCATTTCAAAGTTAGCCAGTGTGGTATTTATCAGTGGAGACCGTTTTCAACACTTTTCATACAGTCCTTCCAGTTGCAGAGTTCGTTGGTGCTAGGCTAGCGCAAGTCAACAGTATCTGCTAGCCTGCCATTAAAAACAGCCTTACCCACTCCACAGTACACCCGAGGCAAATAAATTATAACGCCAGACTATCGATGTAAATGTCTGCTGATAAAATAATGTTAGAAATAAAACTACCCTTGCATCTCAATGATCGCATTACATTTTGAGGGACTAGTTTCTCAGCAGCAGCGGAATTTTACTTTGCTCCGGTTAGTAGTACTGCGCCGTAAAGTAAACAGAGAAGCGCATCGGCGGAGACTATACTCAAGTGGTGAATGTGTAATGTGTAATAACTTTTGGTAGGCTACTCTAGCTAATAAAGCTAGCCCCTTTCATAATGTTAGCCTAGCTGCTACTGATAGATTGAGACTGACGTTAGTGGAGATAATGTTACAGTTCAATGCATTGTGTTGATTCCTTCGTGCAATGTACTCTGCTTCTGTAGCAATGAGTGACAGCGGCAGGTAAATAAACTTGCTTTCTCGGTAGCCTAGGTAATATTACTCCGCCGCTGCTGTAGCCCTCGCTACCAACTACAGGGAACAAAGTATTCTATTGCAATGCGATGCAAGGGTAGTTTTATTTCTAACATTATTCTATCAACAGACATTTACATCGACAGTCTGGCGTTATAATTTATTTGCCTTGGGTGTACTGTGGAATGGCTAAGACTGTGTTTTTAATGGCAGGCTAGCAGTTACTGTTGACTTGCGCTAGCCTAGCACCAGCGAACTCTGCAACTGGAAGGACTGGATGAAAAGTGTTGAAAACGGTCTCCACTGATAAATAACACACTGGCTAACTTGGAAATGAGGTCCTATGTCCAAAATTCTGAATACTTCTTCCACCTATGAATAATACTGAATTACTGAATACTTCTTCCACCAATGAATAATACCCACCTTCCGTCTTGAATGCAGATTTTTCTAATTTGCAAGCTCTAAGGTGTCAATCAATTGAAATAAATCTCATACAATTACAGTATTGTCCAAAACAAGACCGCATGAGAGACTGAAAACTGAGAAGCAAATTCCATCTTAAAGTAGCTACGAGGAACTTTTAAATGTTTCTGAAACTGTGTAATTTTCCATCTGATGATCATAAATGACCTGTAACAGCAAACGAGACTAACAGTAAAAAGAACGCTTTTTTTTTTTTGTAAAGTTTTATTATGCCTCTGCCTGGTCCGATTTTTCCCGCAAAGTCACAAAATGATTTACGGCAGGCAGAGCGGCTCTACAGTCACACATTCTAATGGGTCACAGATTTCGGTGAAACACCGGAAAAGCCTGCGTTTGAGTATCCAGCCAGGTAAAAAGCAGCAGGAGATTTGTCCTGCGCCCAGTTTGGATTTATCTTCAGTTTGTGTTTGTGTTAGCCTACTATTTTCTTTTTGAACCTCTGTAGCCTACTGGTGTGAAGCGTCCTTGGATTTCATGAAAGGCCTATGTTAATCAAAGTTATTATTAGCCTATTATTATTACGTTGGTCGCTACAACAAACTCTCACTAATACTTTGGCTCGTCGTGACACAGTAACACCCGGTTTAGCTCACAATACATCCAAAGTAGGCTAATTTAGGCTACTGTATGCACCACTTGAAACACAACGTTGCATCGGTAAAGTATTCTCTTATTGTAAATACATTATTTTCTGTCTGAGCAAAAGATTTATTGCAACTATATGACCTCCCAGTAATGCTAACTCTAAAAGATCATTACGACAACCCGACAACCGGTGTGGGAAAACACTACCGCTTTTGTCCAAAGGGGCCGCTAGAATCAACACAAACTGAAAGTTCCTCGTAGCCACTTTAAATGCTCATCTTGGTTAGACTTTTAAATAAATAAGGAGAGCAGACAACAAGTAGCCCTACCAGTGCATAAAAGCATCCCATCAGCTTTACCCACAGAGAATAGAGTTTATTGAACAGCACTATGTCATCATCCAGGCTACTGTTCTAATAGCCTATATATGTTCTATATAGCATAATCTTATACAGTGATGATGAAATGAGGGTAACTTTACAGAGGTGAATCTGATCTGCAACGAACAAACAAAATGGCAGCATCTACTGCAGCTTTCGACTCAGCTTGTGACAGACCAATTTGGATATCAGCGCTCAGCTTCCTGGCAGAGATGGCGAGTTTGTGTAAATACTGCACAGCCTCTCCAGTCTGTCTCCTGCAGGTCCTTTCTGGTGAGAACAGACTGGTAAATGCAAGTGGTGATAGGATTCTCATCGAATGCAGGAAACCCTTCATCTATACTCTTCAACATCTCTTCTTATTCATTTCAATTTAACCTTTAGTTTACAGCATTTCCGGATTTGCCACAAGGTTTTGATATGGTACAAGTTGGTTTAAATGTAAATTCTCTCTGATTTAGTAAACATCTCACTGTGTTGATGTTGCATAAGAACTACTTGAATTCATCACACACCTTGAGGAAAACAGAGCAGATTGTACAGTTGATGATTTATTTATTTGTGACGCGTTAGTGATGCCATTTATTACATAAAGGTATGTGTGAAAGAACCAAAAAAGATGGACAAGATTTCTGTACTTTAAATGCTATTTGCTGTAGGAAATATGGAGAATTAAACCCCCATTTGCAGTGGATGCTCAGTTACAAACTGCTGTCATACACAGCCTGTTCAATTATTCTGCATATAGTAAGAACAACCGGAAATGAAAGGAAATACATTCAAAGACATTATAACTAAATCATATATTGCATAAAGACAAATTCACTATGTACACAATGGCTCCAGGAGAGAACGGAAAAACATAAGTGCAATGTTGCCATCTAGTGGCCGGATCTCCTCATAACAGCATCCAAGCAGGACCTCTTCCTTTTCTTTTCCATGGAATTCCTTTTAAAACAGGCTACATTCTCTCATTCTACACACAAAGGCAAATATATGTCAAATATGTAACTAATTTAACAGTTTTACACTCATTTTCTTTTTTTAGATCGTAAAGGAATTATTCTTGAGTTACATTTTATGTTTGCTGACCTGCGGGTGTTGTGCAATCAGGTTAGCAAGTCAACAGATGGCTTAATCTAAATGTAGAGTCTTGGCAATGGCATTTGAAAAAATGAACATAGAAAACATGTTATATGGAAAGAGATATATTTTCACATGTCTTGTTAAGGCACTTTACCTTGATTCATTGCTGATGCTGCATAAAAACATCCAATTTATATACCAGCAAGCTTCACAGTTTATTGCATATTAAGTCTCTGTTTTCTCTTAATGCTTCTCTATTTTTTTGCAGTGGGGTAAAGAAAACAGTTGGTTCTGTTATCTAAAGTCACAAAATAATTGATATAGTTTAGATTTGTGTCAGATTTTGCTTTCTAATGGTTTCCCTAAGTCATCTTATACCAAGCATTATGCCATTCTCACTTAATAGTCTATTTTTCTCTCTTAATTTTTGGCTTTAACTGTTTAACTACAATATAAAATGTGCAATAGTCAGGTATTACACCTGTTACCCTGTTCTCATTCAAAATTATTTGTCTTTTGCAGTTTGGTTGTCAGTTTTTTTAGCTCTGGGACAGATTGCTTCATAAACACCATCCGCTCGCAGAGCTCACACATGTCAAGTTCATATGGTCCAATCACAGATCTCAGTGTCTCTTTCTAAAGTGGACATTTAGTCCATCTTCTATAGTCAAGTGTCAGACTTCAATGCCAGAGCTGCATAATTAGCCTGTGCTCATGTTATTACCCAGTCGCTCTGCAGTAATCACACTTTAACTCCTCTTTGTGTCTTCCTAAACTGATCTTTCTGTCCCTTCTCTTTGGTTTCAAAGATCACCCCCCCCCCCCGTCTGCCACGCTTTCTGGTTGTGAGTCTATACTGCCAGGTCATCCTGGCGAGCCCGGCTGCTGGTCCCACTGGTCTTGCTCAGGCGGCGTTTGTCCTTAATGTAGCCAGAGTGTAGCAGAGGCGATGCGGAGCAGCTGTTGGGCAGCGCTGTGTGCACTTGGTCGTATCTCAACCTCAGGAAATCTTCCTCGTCCTCCATGTTGTCGCAACTGTGATGCCGCTCTGTGGCCAAGTTGACTGAGTTCTGTTGCAGCGCCATCCTGTTGTTGAAGGGATGAGAGGCCAAAGAGGTCATGGGGTTCATGGAGCTCGGGGCTGCCAGACACTGGCTGAAGTCAGGAGGTGGGGTGCAGGAGGCCGAGGGCAGAGGTGGGCTGTTGGGCTCCAAGGCTGCAGACACGGCCACCGTCACAGCTCTGTTGTTGCTCCTCTGCATCTTCTTGTCGAGTAAACACTTCCTGGCGCTCTTCCAGCCAAGGTGGTAGAGCTCCAACACAGAGAGCAGCAGAGACACACCGGCCACCACCAGCATGAAGACGATGAAGACATTCTTCTCTGTGGGCCGGGACATGTAGCAGTTAACAGGGTTGGGGCAAGGCCAGGCCTTGCACAGGTACAACGCCCTGAGGAACACCCCGTAGATCATGTACTGCACCACGATAAATGTCACCTCCATCACTGTGCGGATCATGATGCTCAGGATGTAAGTCTGCAGCAGTGCTCCTCTCAGGCGAACACGGCCAGTCCCATCAGATGCCATAATATTTCTGCTCTCCCTCTGCTGGATATACTCCTTCTCACGCTCCAGGTCTCCTCTGCCTTCCCCTCTCTCCTCCCTCTCCTCCTTCTCCTCCTGCTCCCTCCTCCGCAGCTTCTCCTCCCTGCGCACAATATGCATGGCGTGGCCCATGTAGATGAGGGACGGCGTGGAGACAAAAACAATCTGCAGCACCCAGTAGCGGATGTGGGCGATTGGGAAGGCACTGTCATAACACACGTTGGTGCAACCGGGCTGCTGAGTGTCGCACAGGAAATCACTCTGCTCGTCGCCCCAGGAGGACTCGGCTGCTGTGCCCAGCACCAGGATGCGAAAGATGAAGAGGACGGTGAGCCAGACCTTCCCGACCGAGGTGGAGTGTTCCTGGACCTCCTCTAGGAAATTCCCCAGGAGACTCCAGTCCCCCATCACTGCTCACAGGCCGAACACACACCTGAGACACAAAGACTGAAGAGGGAGGAGAGAATGTGCGAAAGGAGGGTGCACTAGAGGTGAAAAGGTGAAGTCACTGAGGGGGAGGATGGACAGAGCAGAGAGCAGGGTAAAAAGGAGAAAAGAGAATCACAGACAATCAGTCAAACAGACAGCTGTAGGTCCTCTATATTCCTGCAGATGAAATGACCTGGGCATGTGTGTGTGGTATCATGTGCATAAAAATAGCTTCTCTGCCTGTGAATTGCTTGAGGACTGGACACCGTGGCATGAGAACAACCAATTTCCCATGAGCAAGCAAGAGAGAGAGAGACAGAGAGAGAGAGAGAGAGAGAGAGAGAGAGAGAGAGAGAGTCATGTAAAAGTAAATAACGAGGTTGTTTTAAGAAAAATGACTCAATATTGTATTATGCGTGTTTACATTCCCCATGTCCAACTCCAAATTATGTATGACAGACAGATAGGGTAACAAGCAACCAAGGGGCAAGTCAAAGCTAGGAGACTTTGTCCTTTTAATGCTGTGACCTGGCCATGAGCTGCAATCTTTCTTTTGGACCATGAACAGCAGACTTCACTCACGACAGAACATCAGCTTTGATGTCCACTGTCCTCTGTGACAATAAAAACCTCCTACACGCTCCAATCTGGATCCATCTGAGCGCGTCAATCAGATATATCCCCCTCTCCAGTGTGTGTGTGTGTGTGTGTGTGTGTGTGTGTGTGTGTGTGTGCGTGTGCGTGTGCGTGTGTGTGTGTGTGTGAGTGTGCGCTTTCACCTGCAGCATTAGTGAAAGTTTGGGTAAGACCCAAACATGGTAGTGACAGGCTGGTGAGTGTCAGCAGAGAATGACCCTATAAGGCAGCTCACCAGACAACTTCATGTGTGCCATAACTGACCTCCATAATTGAGGGGTTAAGAAAACCCATCAAACTCTATTGATCTCTGACATCTAAATGCACTATGTACCTTTGCCTACTGCCAGCTTTTACTATGCAATTAGAGATCAAAGACAGATGCGTTATAACATACTGTTAGGAGGGCTAAAAGTAACAGTTTGACATGTTTTTCCAACACGTCACACATCTGAAGTTACTTCCCTACTTGGCATGGTTATAAAAACATAGTATACATTCCTCAAAAGCTGTGAGTTAAGAAATACTGTTATTTTAATGGTGTGCCAGGTAGGAAATACAGTCTAAGCACTACAATCACAAAGTGTTAAAAAAAAAGCCAAACAGGGAGTTAATATTCTCTCTTACCACCTCTCATCTCCCTTCAAGTGTTATCCATGAGCAGTTGCTCCCATAATAAGTTACTCCCATTGTGTAGTCCACTGTGCAGGGCTTTGACTTGCCTGGCTGACACTGACACTAGTTATGTGTGAGAGAGAGATATGGTCTAAATGACCCTCAGTTTGTGTCTCCCCCTCCCTTGTTGTCTCTATGAAGTATATATATGGCATTAAGATGGAAAATCAGAGCGTTGTGCTCTTTATCTGTGAAGCATTGAGAGACGGTAAACATCCCCATCCGAACATGTGGGAGAGGAAATGATCAACCTCTATCCATGCCTAAGGCTGATACGCCAATACATAACACAGGAAAGTTTGTGGTCTGACACTTGTTTTCCAGCATGCACATAATACCCGCTAATGTCAGACTGGTCACATTTGGAGAGCAGTTGGATTCATGAGTTAGTGAAGCGGGTCCTCGTCCCACTCAGGGAACTGGCACGAAGCCCTCCTCGGATAAAGCTGATGATCTTAACTGGAAGTAAATCACAAACAGGCAAAGAGCTGGAGGAGGAAGGGAGTGCGAGTCCAGCCAGCACAATAGCAGGAGGTACACATTACAGCAACAACAATAGCCATGTTCTTACCATCTAACACTGATAACAGGCTTTCCTCACCTGTGCAGACATACATCTCCCCCTGGACTATTTCAAAGTTAACCTTTGAGATAGTCTCTGATTATTTTGAATCATTATCATAACATGCTTCTAAATGTTTAGTATCAAGTACAGAATACTGTGATAGGGATCTAGATGGGAGACAATAAAACTACTTTTGTAAAACAATGTCGTCATTTGTCATCTATTCCTTGAGTGGTAAAATGTGAACTTGAAAAGAGTTGAGGGTTTACTGATCGGTCACTGGTGTGGTGCAATGATATTCAGATCCTTCAGTGGTAATACCACTATGTAAAAATATTTTACTCAAGAAAACGTATAGAAGTATCAAAAGCAAAACTACTAACTTTGCAGAATGGTCCCTTTCATAGTGTCATGTAATTATATTATTATCACTGTTGCATTAACATGTAAGTAGCATTTTAATGTTGTAGCTGGCCAAGGTCATACTAAAAACAAGACTAAGTGCCTACAGCCATGCTATAGAGCTCCATGATTATGCACTTAAACAATTAGCTCAAAGCAGTGCTGTGCCTAAGCTAGCCTGCTAACATACTAATGTTAAACTGGTATAATGTTTACTATATTCACCATTTTAGTTTAGTATGTGAGCGTGCTAACATTTGCTAATTATCACTGAATAGTACAGTTGAGGCTGATGGGAATGTCATTGGTTTTGCTGTTATTTGGTCATAAACCTAAGAAAAATAAAACGATGTACTAGATGAAAAGTCAATGCATCCCGAAAGTTATTACAATTCATCCAGAAGGAAACATGAATGTCTGTACCATATTTCATGTCCCATTCAACAGTCAAACCACATGCATGTGGTGCATGCATACCTCAGGGTGGCGCTAGATGGAAATTCAGGTGATGATCACCAAAGTCAGTAGGATTCATCCTCTGGGCACCATGAACATCTACAAAAAAACTGCACGACAATCGATCCAATCGTTGAGATATTTTCGTCTGGACCTAAGCGGTGGAACGAGCCATGGTATATCATGGCTAAAAATCATATTTTAGAAGCTGCTTAATATTTAAAAGGTTATGCTGTCAAATACATTTAGTTGAGAAAAAGTACAACACTTGTCTCAAATGTAGAGGAGTAGAAGTACAAAGTATAAAGTCTCTATAAAGTAGAAACCCAAAGTAAAGTACCTCAACACTGTACTTAAGAACAGTACTCCCCATTAGTGTAGTAATGTGGTCTGTCAGTCTGGGAAAATACATAAAATAATACATATAGTCAGATCCACCATCAGGAATTACGGACAGGGGCCAACATTTTCCAAATTGGGCCCCTCATCCACACCGTCCAGCACCATAGACCTTAGCATGTGCCCCCCCCAGGCCTTGGGCAATAGTCATCTGTACCCTTTGACCCCCCATGACGGCGGCCCTGCATATAGTACACTAATATTCATACACAGTGGTGGGAATGGCCGATTTTCTTTTTCTGAGAAAAAAAGACAAAGTCATATTCAGACCAGCTGGTGAAAGACAGCGGTCTTAGTCTCTGTCTCCTTCCCTCGACTGCCTCTTCCTGTTCTCAAAGGAAACAATCTCAAACAATATGATTTCCGAAGGACAAAAGGAACAAGGTATTAAAAGGAGGCAGGGGGGCGGAGGGGTTACAGCCGAGCAATTCCAGTGAAGCTGTAAAAGCACCTTTTGCTGTTGGTTGTCTGTCATACCTGTGCTCCTGTTGGCAGTCTGGCAATAACCATGAATTTACCAGGAAACACTGTGCCCTTCACTGAGCGGTCTGGTTTGCCTGTAGACCATCATGGCTGTCATATTTGTTTATAATCTGTGTCAGAGTAATGGACAATCTGGTTATAAGGTATTTCAAAATGGTGAACTGCGCAAATGGAATATTATGCACCTCTGAGTTATTTCTCTTTGACGTTATATCTGAGTCTCTCTCCGCGCGTTTGTTTGTGTGTGTCCCGCACCGAGGAAGAGTGTTGGTGAGAGTTCTATGGGAACAAAGTGCTAGAGAGATATTATGATAATGTAAGCGAAAAAGTAGACTCTGTATGAACTGTAGCCAAGAACTACAGTCATTTCACCACTTCAGTATCAACTCTTAAACGTGGCTGTATTTAAATTTCCAGTCAGATCCGCATGCACTGACCCTAAGCTAGTCTGGATAGTAGCCAGACAGCCCAGAGAAGCGAGAAAGAGCAGCACATGCAAAGTGAAGGCTGCTGCTGTGACTCGCTGCAGAGCAACAGGAATACATGTGTGTTTTCACCACCCTGCAACACAACAATAAATCCTCTGGTCTGTTGGACCGGCCTCAATGTTGCCTTAGAGGGCAGTGAGTCTGGTTTAAGAATCAGCTGCTGATGATTAAATGTCTCTTTTCTAGTCGATGAGTTTAAAAGTTGAACTCTCCCAAAACTAGCTGGTTCCCCACAGCCTGCAGTGTATCCTCAGGCTAGGAACAACAGGGGGCAGGGTTGATTTAAACATTCCTTCAGTGATCTGCACCTTTCAGCACTAAGCCCTGTTTGACAGACTCTGGATCCTCATAGAGGACCAGGATACACTGTTGCTCTGCGCTTTCCTCATAAACACACAGGCATTTAAATGGCGAGGTATACATTTTCTTGGCCTACTTCCCTTTAATGGGACATGTTTAGACTACCATCAGTGGAGGTAACAGTGTTTACATGGTGTTGTGCATTTGTGCAATTGTGGTTTTATGTGTGTCCGAGAGGATGTGCTGGGGATGAAGTACATTTTTCAGCAATCTCCCAAATTATCGCAACATGCTGGCTTAAAAACCACATTACCTGACAAACTAATTAAATCGTTTTCATTAGAAAGTAAAACACAGTAAGAAAACTCATTTATTTCCTCGGAAAATGTCTACAGTATTCAACATATATTCTAGAGGGACAAATTTGACCACACAGGCTTACACTGGAGGGCCAATTTAAAAAAAAAATGTGGAGAGCCAAATGTGGCTGGCTGGCCTCAGGAGATTCTGGAGTAGGACATCTTTATAACTGCATGGCCTGATCATTTGATCCAGATCAGAATTTTCTTTGCATATTGTGACTTTATGGCTGCATTATCGTTGCTTTGAGTGTATTACAATAACAATACATGTAGTTTTGAGAAATGTATTATCTGATACATATGTGTTGAGGTGTGTTTTTATTAACCACTGTTAATGTCGCAATCTCATGCCAGGAGTTTAATCACCGCTAATGTTCTGGTAGTGTTTTTTTTTTTGTTTGTTTTTTTCAAAATTAGGAAAGCACCCATTACTGTTTTACTGCATCTGTTGAATTTTCAAGAAAAACTAAAAAGACTTTAAAAAAAAGAAGTCATAAACATGCTTTTACAACTCAATAAAAACTGCTGAGAAAATATATACAATACTGGTTTATTTTTTTTGATGGACCTCATTCCTTAAACTGAATCTAAATGGCTTTGAGTGAGTAGTTCCATCTCTGGAGAAACATGCTTTATGCGTTATCAGTAATTATACATTTCACAGTCATCATTGCTCTCTGTATCACAAAGTTGGATGGTTTAAAATAACTAATCATCTCATGATATTCATCGATACATCTCTGTTAAAGCTTCCAAACTAATTTATTTCTCTTCCCTCATTGAACTCTTGTACAAGTTAACTACTTAACCTAAGAAGAAATATTTCAGCTGCCCCTTTTAAAATTAAATGACCTGCAAACTTTTCTCAAGCTAGATTTTTTCATTTACCTTATTTGATGTAATGCTTTATGTTTGAAGTTTTTATGACTTTTGTAATTGTTTTTGAAAATTCTATTTGTCACTTGATTGTTGGTTATCTGACTTATTGTTTCTTGTATGCCGTTTGTGTGGTTGTCTGTTTTCCCAGTTCTCTTCTGAAAACGAGACTCCCTGATTGAGTTACTAAGGAAGATAAAACTCTAAATTACAGCTCATATTAAATGATCTCCAAACAAAAAGCCCCTGCCAGGAGCTCTATAACCAAAATATCTTTGCCAGTAACAGTTCACTTTGCGGTGTTGTGACAGCTCAGCAATGTTTCAGTGAACAGCCACAGCGGAGCACGAGGAAAATGTCAATCCAACCCCACAACTGCTCTACGCTAACACATTTATACACAGGTTGCATCAGTCTCAGGATGCCAAACATACCCAGGCGGCAGTTATCCAGCTCAGTGATTGTTATTTTGACTCTGTGATTGAAGCTGTTTCATAATGGAGTGAATAATGAACAAAACCGTAGGGTTATTTATTTCACATAATGTGTCAAGGTTCAAGCTCAAAAGCCATGCTTTATATATGAAGCATGGCTTTTAAACTTGAACTTGAACACATGTTGAGGGTCAATCCCAGTATGCATTGCAGCAGTTGTTTAGCTGCAGGCCTGCAGGGGTGGCGTGCGTACCTCTCCCATGTGTGCCGGGATTACGATCAAGGATAAGCATGTTTAAGTTTAGCAGTATTGGCGTAGTGGAGGGTGAGTTAGGGATATTGTGACCTACAAAGTGGATCTGATGCAGGATGAGGGGGAGAATATCTCCCACTCATGCGAGTCACCTGTTGCCACCACTTGCAAGCCAGCATGGATCTAGGCTGCCATATATCAGTCACACCAGCAGAAGCCGGCGGGCTGCCTGCTACCTTACATGGCTGTCTGGCTCTTCATCTGCCCACTACTGTACACAGACCCACAGCCATGTTATGATCTATTGTTTAGCTGCATATGGCATTTCACTGGAGCCCTCAGGCCAGACAGCTGCAAGGTGTTTCATGGAGGAAAATCTTGACTAACACACTCCCGACTTAAATTCTTGGATGTCTGCTTTTTTTGACGGAGTGACAGATTAAATGTGTGGCTCGTGTTGATCGTTTTTATTTTGGTTTTATCTTTTTATTTTTTATTTTGAAGACTATGTTAGTAGTTAGTGATGTAAATCCATTCTTGGCAATGGACACAATATCATTTGATCAGTGAACCTGTAATTCTTTATCTATTAGTTTACATTAATCACCTGCTGTTTAGCTCGTTATATTTGATTCCACCAAAATATAAAGTATTTTTTATGACTGTGCTGGGAGCTGGGATTCACACTAATGTCAGTGCTGGTTTTTTTCAGTGTTGCTGTTTCTTCAGTTTCAAACAAGAAAACACTGACACAGACTTAGGTAGAAGAACTTGAAGTTACTGAGTCTGAGATTTGTTGTGGATAATCATTTAAGTTACAGCACATTATTGACTTTTTGTAATCTTGTCTAGAATCATATATAATCATATATACTGTAACTCTAGCACAGTTCTGAGGTACTTTTACTTTATTCAAATATTTACCTTTTTTGCTACTTTTCACTTGTACTCTAAAATATTGTGCTTTTTTACAAAATTTGATACCTACGGTTACTTTTTTATTTTTCAAATATAGATGGTAAAACATGTATATGAGCAGAAATAATACATTGTTTGCTTGTGCTAAACTACTCAATAGTATAAAATGAGCAGAATCAGCGCCACCACAGCCAGCACATTCAGATGCTCCTTACATGTTAATGCATAGGTCATAATAATCCAATGGTATGATATATACCAATGTAGCAATAACCAAGGTCATCTTACCTACATACTAAGTACTTTTACTTTCACACTCGCTGATAATACTTCTTCTACACATTTTTTATTACAAGACTTTGACATTGTGATATTGATACATTTACTTAAGTAAATAATCTGAATATTTCTCCCACCACGTTATAGAATTTAAAATAAAAAGATTGCATCAGACTTATCACTGTGTGGCTTTCACCCCCTTAGTGTGCATTTTCCTTTTAGTTCTTTTTACCAATTTTCAAGCATTCACATTTTGGTGAATTGGTTAATACATTTGTGCTTACACATTTTGTCAATTCAGATTAATGAACAACTGTATAAAACAGCTTGTGCCCCTGAGACACCACAGAGGTAACAACTCCTCATACAGTATGTACACATTGCTGGTCGCTCTATGTTTTAAGGTCTCCAGTGCTGTACTTTGTTTGAATGTATGAGATTTATGAGCAGAGAGGCGAGAGAGAGAGAGACAGACAGAGCGAGATGAAAGGAGCGGGAGCGAGTAGGGTGACAGCTGTACCTGCTGGGGAGGACAGGGACTCCAACACACACCAGGCTTCCCATTCCATCGTCCCAGCTCTTCAAGATATCTTCTGCTTCTCAGAGACTTCATCGCTAAGAGTCCACTGCTGCAGTTTTGTACCGGGATGCTCAAAATGTTTATCTAAATGTCTGCATCCTTTTAATCATTCACCTGAATAAGAGCTGTAGTTTTGTGATAATTTGCTGGCTTACCTGCTTTTTTGCTGCAGGAAAGTTGTCTGGAAGGCTGTTTTTTGCTCAAGTAGCGGCTCCTCATCTGATGGGACAATTCTTCCTTAAAGTCAGTGGACAAATGGCAGGTGATGATGCAGAGATGAGCAGACGACCACAGGCTCAGTGCGATGGTGGGACTACCTTCTTCTTCTTGTGAACATCAAAAGGATCTGGCTCTTGAGGATGGCATCTGAGCTCAGCGTCGTCCCAACGCCAAACTGTTAGTCCACTCAGGGGGCACAAGAAGAAAAGCAGGGGCATCACAAGTGAGTGTTTCCCCCCCACGGCCCTCCCTTCTGTCTCTCCTCCTCCATCTCCTCCTCTTCCTCCCCCCCACTCCCCCTTTCTTCTTACATCCATGGTGCTCTATTTTTTGCTGGGAAGCATTCTTCGGCAACGGGAGGGGAAGTGGAATTGTTTTCTGGGATCAATGGCAATTCCGCTCAGAGTAAACGTCCAGAGTGCTCTTATTTACTGTGTGATCCTTTAGGTTTACAGCTCTGTTGTCTGTGCTGTGTTCAGTGCCAGGCACTAGGAAATTCCTACAAAGCAAGATTTAAAAAATGCTTACAAAAAATTAAATTCTAATATTAAGATGCTTAAAGCCCTTCTGTGTTTACCCATGTTTTGTTCTATTGATTCTGAAGTATGTTCAAGCAAAGACAAACTGAAAAAGAATGGAATGAATCTATTAAAAATGGGATTTGTGCTTTATTTTGGAGACAATTCACGACAATATGGATTTCCAGAAGCTACAAATAAACCAGTAAACACAAAAGAAATAGTCATGAAGTCAGGTGTTACCTTAAAGGCTTTGGTGGAAATACTGTAGCTGCTTTGTTCATCTGTTTGTCTCTCTGGCCTCACTCGTCTAAAAAAGGAGCAAGCACAAGGTCTGAAGCCACTTGCTGAAGCTTAGGATGCGAACATAGAGTCACAGACAAAACTCAAAGAGAACAGCTTCCTCCTCTGTTTCTTGTCTGCCGTATAGGGTGTGAGTATTAACCCAGGACAATCTCTCTGCTTCACAGCCTGCAGATACATGCTGCATTATATAATGGGAATCTTTTAGGTTTGATTTCTCCTTGCTGAAGGGCCAACGTGCATTCAAATGGCAGTAATTATGTGGTGAGGGCAAACAGTACATAAGAGCACTCACACACGGACAGACAATTCTAATGTACATTCGCTAATGGTGTGACTTTAATGCTACATTTGCATTGTTCTTTGATTTGGCCAATGTTACATATGTCACTTGTGTCAAATTTACTCTTTTCTTCCTATTTAAGAATTCATTTGGAAGAAATAGTTCAAGATTTTGGGAAATACGCTTGTTGACTTTCTTGCCCAGAGTTAGAGGAGAGGAATGAAACCACTCTCATGTTTGTCTGGTGAATGTAAAGGCAACGCCAGAAGCTTGCTAGCTTATCTTAGCTCTAAGACTAGAAACAGTCACAGTTTGGAAACTATTTCAAACCACATTGTTTCCCTAATTTTAACAAAGTAGTTTTTTTTAAGGCAAACCCCAGTTGTTTTGTGTGTATAAACCTAACCAAACCTTCACCATAGCAAATTAAGATTAGGAAATGTTTTCATTTTTGGAAAGGCCATGCTGTCTTGTCTTGGTATCGGCGTCACAACGAAAAAATTTGCCATACTGAAGGGCATGGACCAAGGGTGTATTTCATCGTTTAATTTAAAGGCTCATTGGGATTTTGTTACCTTGTGACAGAGCCAAGCGAGCTGTATCACCATTTCCAGTCTTTGTGCTAAGCTAACAATTTGAATGTTTTTATTGGAGGTATTGAATCACGTTAAAAGAGAAACCACATTGCTCTCACACCTAACACCACTGTAGACACCTGTATTTTGTAAGAGTGTATATATCAAATAAAATACAAATTAAAGAGACTTAAAGAAACTTAGCTAATCGGTGTCTGGCGGTAAATTCATATGTAATAAACATACATGAGAGTGGTGTCATTTTTCTAATTTAACTCTTAGCAAGAAAGTGAATATGTGTATTACCCAAAATTAACCCAAAACTATTCCTTCATTTCAGTGAACAGTAAAGACACCCCTCATTCTTGCTCTTTACTTAATTGTATTCTCCCTGCTGATGTCATGGCCTATTCAGTGATGTCTACTCACTGAATGGCTAAATTCTCCTCTCAAACAACTGCGCCTTTGACCACGGAGCAGAGAAAATGTTTATGTATAAATAGCAGGAGAAACCAAACCAACCAGGATCTCATGACAAACCCTGCCAGATCTCTGGCCGGGAGCTGTGACCCTGATACTTCATCTCAGCTGTATCCCTCCAAAAATAGTCCATCTGGTTATCTGTTGGATTCATTCTCTCTCTTGCTCTTTCAAGACAAAACTAAGCATCTTTGTGAGGACTGTCTCAGAGTGATACATCAACATGGACTGATGCTAAAACACTTTTTTTCCTTACCCATAATATACGCTAAATAAGGTTGCTGGTCATCAGTAAGAATTTCCTGTGATTTCCGAGTTTCCTTAAACAAAAGTCCATGGAGCACCTAACATCCCCTCAGGCCTCAGTCAGCGACACCGTTTAATGGAGTGTTTGAAGGGATGGAAAAGCTGTTACTAATTCCTAATTATGTAGCTTTCCTCAGTTTAAAGTCTACTCTGACTTTTCCATTGTGCTGCTCATCAGGATGGATTTAGAAGTGGAACAGCATTCACACAGAAAATCAGCATGAAGTGATTTGTAACAAAGAAGTGATGTTCCACGACTTCCCTTAATCTCATCACTTGTAGCTTCTCAGCGGCGGTGCCAGGATGAGGACTGATTGTGTGTGTGTATGTGTGTGTGTGTGTGTGTGTGCGTGTGCGTGTGCGTGTGTGTGTGTGTGTGTGTGTTACGGAGAGATTAAGAGCAAGAGAAAGGAGACAGCAAATTGTGTGTATTTATGTGTTACCCAGTGTGTGAATGTAGTGTATGTGTACTTGAGTGTTTGATGGAAAAAGCGCACACTGCCAGGATGCATTAGTGTAACCCACCCTGCCCGCCCACCAGCCTGACCCCTGCCTGCCATTCTGCTCGTGACACAAACCCATTTCAGCCCTGCCTTACCGCCGTCTGAGGGAAGCCAGGCTTGATAGAAACGTGCTCCTGAACAGCCATCACAAACTCATGAGCAACCCCCTAACTCATCTCTGTAATGCACTGGTGGCTGCTAATATGACAATAAAATGTAGCATGAAACTGTGAGTGGGAAAGAATAAAAAAAGAGAAGAAAAACTCAAGGTTGCTTTAGTTGAGGCAGGCATATTCTCACTGGTATATATGTCATCACAAACTATGGGAGTGATCCACAGCACTGGCATGTTGTCGTGGCAGGTACACGGACCCATGTGGTCATCAGTCAAAAACATCCTGTTGTCTTTCCCAATACCTTCTTTTGTGATTTATTTACATTTATTTATTTTTGGCCCTTTTCTCCTTTTTCTTTTTTTCCTTTGCACATTTGTCTTCTGGGAACCATTTTATCTTTTATTATAATTTGTTGTATTAATGAAATGCAAAAACAATACATCAGTTTTTCACAGTCTTCAGGTCTGTTTTTTTCTCTTTTTTAACTTTACTTTTATTAAAATGCATATGTGTTAATGCTTAAGCACTTGAATGAACTGAGGGTACCACTTTCTAATCAGACATACTTGATGAATCTAAGGGCTCTATGGATGGTTGATAAACCATTTATTAATGCTTTTTAACCTAGCAATGAGTCATCTTTAAAGGGCAAGGGTTTGTTGCCAGGTTGTAAAAAAGTCTGTTGTTGTTTGGTGGATATCCTCCTCCAGCACAATTTGTGTAAAGGACAGTTTGACCACATGTGAAGCTACATCTGAAACAATATTCATTTATTTTCCAACTTTTTAACATCTTAAAACTTAAAAAAATTAGGAAGAATCAGGCTGGTGGTGTTCTATATTTATCCATACATTTCAGCTTCCCTACCCTGTGTGTGGCCTCGGCCCTGACTGAATGGGTTCAGGTTCAAGGGAACTATTTTTAGCTGTTGATTAATACACATATTGTGTGTTTGTGAGTACTCATGGCAGGACAGTATATGTGCAATTGACTCAAAAGAAACTTCAGTGCCCACGTTCATGCTAATGAAAAAGCATGTCACCCAGAGCTACAGTGCGGCTCATTGATGTGTTTTCAATCATTTTGATGACAACAGTGGAGCTCTATGGCACAGAGGAAAAAGCTATAACAGGCTTTGGCTACTCAGGCAATACTTGTTCGTAGGATCAATTAAATGTCAACTTGCAGCTCTTACATATATATTTATCAATACTGCATTGAACATTAATTATTATCAATTAATACATCCATTTATTACCATTTATAAATCCTTTATGAAGTATGGGAGACAGGTTCCTACTATCTCATCTCAAGTGACACCAACTGTATATCTGTTTATTTGGTGGCAGTAAAGGAACACCAACACCAATCCTCATGTCATCAACATCTTTACCTTTTAAACCAGATTATTAATAAACCAGTGCTGCTCTGTTGACAAGCCGACCCAGAGAAGACAGCATATGGTCACAGGCAGCAAATGATTATCTGTGCTGTTTGCTCATTATAGGGTGAAAAAGCTTTGAGCCAACAGGTGAGGGATTGCAAAAAGCTGACATGGCAGACGGTCGGCCGTGCATTTCAGACTTTTGTCACTTGAGACTCTGTTTCCAATACGATCTACAGATTTAGACTGATGTTATTCTTACCAGCTGATCTGTGACCCTACCGCTGACTGAAATGCTGTCCTAGACTGGAGGCATTGATGATGAAGAGCTTATGAAGGCATATTTGGGTCATACATGGGTCATACATGCATTAGACTACTGTGTGTGACCCATATAATGCCAGGTTTGTAAAGCCTCCTCAACGTTTACAAGGTATATCACAGCGCAGTTAAGTCGATTAGCCTATCCCCAGTGCTTTTCCTATAAGTCAAAATGTCTGCTGTAAAAAGAACCTGTTGGCCTCAAATATCCAGTATCAGCCGGGCTGCAGATATGTTGATGTTTTTATATCAAAGGATTTTATAAGATTACTCTGTTTCTTTGTGCAGAGTCATAACTGATGGTTTAACAAAATGAAAGCAAACAAAACCCTGTCAGTTCCTCCTACGCCCTACTAAGAACAAGGTTATCAAGATATGGAGAGAGCCGGAGGAAACATGGACTCTTAATGCCACCACTGTGGAGTTACAGCATCCCAGTGTGCAGTCGCGGAGAAGGAGCAGCCTAAACAAATGCAGGAAGAGGGATATCTACAAGACCCCTTGCCCAAGACAACTAATATGAGGACAGACGGGTGCTGTGTGTGCACGCGCATGCGTGTGTGAACAGATTGACTTTGTCCAGCATATATGTTTTATGTGTGTACGATGACTGAAGACAGACAAGGGGTGTATGTGTGTTTATGTGCCCACCATACATCCCTAAAAACAAACAGTGAATGAAAGGACGGTATTGTTCATCAGGTCCAGCAGACTTGCGTCATGCAGTCACTGGCCAAGGCCAACGAAAAGGCCTTTCAGGCTTTCAATACAACCTCTTCCTCCCTGCTCAACCTTTGACTGCAATGATTCTGAATCAAATAAATAAAAGTCAAAAGGGCAGTTTCACAGCTGATTTGACAAATTAAATAAAATCATGATCGTTTTGTATTTTTTGGGGCAGCTTAGCATGTTCTCTGTCTTATAGACTTTACGATGGCAATGTTTTATGACTTCCTGTTGGTCCTGGTCATTGTTAAAGTGACTCTGCTTCAGTTGAGGAAACAACATTAAATTGTAAATCATTTATCTTACCCACTGAACATGTGTGAGAAACTCTTGTGGGTGTTTGCTGGTGGATGGTTGACCGTGTGTGCCGGCACTCCTATCCGTAGATAACATTGTGTTGGGCGGCTGGCTGACTTTGGGGACCTGGAGGCATGAAATCATCCTGTGTCAGGCCATGTGTTCCCGCGATAGAGACAAGGAGGGTGTTACCCTCCTCTGAAATCTACCTCGAGCCCTTAGGCAGCTCTTCCTGTCCTGAGCGATATGTACACCAACAGTTTTCCCTCTTACACTGCATTTCTCAGGAACCTTAATCACCCTTCATGCAGTTTTATCAAAAATCTCCCAATTCCTTTCATAATCCTTTTTGTTTTCTCACAAGTTTATAAGTCCATTAACAACCTCTGACTGCTTCCCATATGGATATTCCCAGGGCCAGTGTCCTGAGCATCAATGAGTAATTTTAGCTTGTCATATGAAAGCACATGAAGACTTGGTCTCAAATCTTATAGCTGATCTAATCAATATTTCTTTATTAACATGACTATTTCTACATGTAAAGGGTTGCTTCTAGTTAAAGTAATCCTCACCGGATTGCACTACAACGGTATTTCTCGTCTGTTATTATTTGTATTATAATTCATTTTATGTTTTTTTTCAAATCTCTTTTGATTCTATCTTGATTGATATTATTTTGTCTTTCCTAAATTGCTTGAAGTTTTTTCTTTTGCCTATATAAGGCACTTTGAATTGCCTCTGTGAAACATGAACAATTTAAAATATTAATATTATAATATATTCAAAATTTGAAATATGTAATACATAGTTAGATCTGAGTTTCGTGAGCCTGGTGCATTGCACTGGACTGAGAACGCCAGTTACTTCCAGTAACTACGTTCAAGCATTACACTCTTCTGTCAGTCATCGTCTTAAACCTACGCCATGTGAGATAAACGGTTGTGATTGGTCCGTCCAGATTCTGGATGGCCTGAAATCAGTTTGAATGGGAGGGGGATCAGGTATTATTTGCCAGAGCCAATAAAACATGAGCTAGTTTCCAGGCTACAGTAGGTCATTATGGGAAACATCGAGGAAATCACTAAGTTGATGAGTCAAGCTGTGGGAACGTGGGAACAACAAGCAACACAAACAAAACAATGCTAATATACAGGAGTCCAAGAGAGCTGTTCATTTACCTTCCTGTATGTCTCCAACCATCATCTCAACCCCTCAGTAGGCATCATTAACTTCACTCTCTCTCTCATCCAGCTTCTTATATCCAGGCAGCACTTACATCCTCCCTCCAATAATGCCTCCTGTCTGCCCGCCACCCACCCCTTCTCCATTGTGTGCACATCAATTCTCCTCTCCCTCCCATGGTGCCCGGCGTTACACAGAGAGGAAGCTGCCCTTCCACTTCCTTCTTCACTGGTGAGAACAATTTATGCCTCGTCTCTCACCCCCGTCTCTCTCTCTCTCTCTCTTAAACCCAGACTACATGCAGCTGCCAGTATGAGACCAACATGTTACAGGTGTTGTTGGCTCTCTTTTGTTTTGTAGAGATGCCTTGGGGCATACACAACTAATAAATAAACTAATAATTATAATACATTATATTTATAGAGCACTTTTATGAACGAAAGTTGCAAAGGGAATTAAGTTGCTTTACAACATGAACACACACTAGTATATTAAAAATACAGAATCAAAACATGATGAATCTTCAAAATAAAAGCAGTCAAAATAATGACGGGCAAAATAATATAGAAAATAGGAGAATTAATTAAATCTAGAAGGGCACTCAGAGAGTGCAGCCCTCTGCCAAAGCATTCCGCTTCTCACAATGTGGATGGAGTGTGAATTTTCCCAGTCAAGAATGAATTTTTCTGATTATTCCGACATCACATGAATGCAACACATATGAAAGTAAAAAATGATTTATGTATCTGCCCTCGTAATTCGGATCCTCTCCAAAATGTAATGGGTTCTTCCTTGGCCAATGGTACAACCTTCTAACAAGTTTAATGAAAATCGAGTCAGTAGTTTTTCCGTAATCCTGCTGACTGACAAATAAACCAAAAAGCAACCAACAAACAACTTTAAGTATTTCTTTTTTTTGTTTGTAAGTGTCTCCAAATCCCAAAATGTCCTCCCACAGTGAGCTCGGCACAGTGTGATAGGGGCACTATCGTAAATGTTGGGATTGTAGCAAATATCCTATGTGACGAACACGCTCAACTCTTTTCTTTCTCTTTTCTGAGTGTAATGCATTGGTGCAAGAGCCTCATAACTCAAAAGTCTGCACACTATGACTTTTACAAAAAATATTTAATGTGCAGTACTGTTTTGGGCTGAGCCCTTCTCCAGCATACTGTCATACTATACTGACATCAGACCACACACAGGTGGCAGCAATAAACAATCATTGAATTGATTTGTCAACAAGACCCAGCTGGTGCAATTAGCAACAACACGATCAGGAAATAGGATCGAAAGGAATTTTACAATGAAAGCACAAATAAATAAACAGCTTAAAACAAACTAAACAAAGTATTGTTCACGGGATGATAGGCATCATGCCATTTTTAAGATGGTCCTGACAAGTTGTTACATTGGCTGGTGCATGAGTTACTGAACGTGTCAATGAGTGAGTATGCAGGGAGTGCTTTCACAATATCAGGCCCCATGTACCCCTTTCCCTATAAAAACAGGGGAACAGGTACCAACCAGGTACTGTTTAAACTCTACCGTTTTTTTCTAATAATTTGAAGTTACTATTTGGTGGTTACATTTGATGGTGTATCAAATCTTGCTTACAGGATCCAGGAAAGGGCAGGCACTAAATCAAAACATGTGTTCACCAAACTTCCCTGGAGAAACATCACATGCATTTAAGATCTGAACACCAGACTCACACACCTGAATGTGCGCATACTGTAAGACAATAGGGGCCACCATTTAACAACTGAGTCCCTTTTACAGACACAGGAGGGTGGTGTGTGCTTGTTTTGTAGCAGGACATGGAAGGGGAAACCTTAAGCACAAATGCAGGTAGTGAGTCCAAACAGTCCAATCTCCTCACCATTTAAATACACCGCTTTCTTTTGTAATCTTACCAACGATCAATCTGTATTTAACTCTCCAGCAAACTGTCATACAATAGCCGGTGAAAAATATTTACTGAGGAACAAACTTTAATTTCTGAACACCACTTTTTATTCATAATGACGCATTTTACTCTTTTAGCTCTAAACTTTTGTTTTGTGCACCAGTTCCTGTAGTAAAGTGTGTTTAACAGGCCTGGTTATATACTTCCATGCTCTAAACGACCCTGTCCCATGAGACTATCGTCTGTGTGAGCAGTTGAGCACAGGAGGGACAGTGGGCTGGTCCAAATTCAACAAATCTGACCTCCTGAACACAATGGTCGAACCTAAGTCCAGCTGGGCGGCAAGAACTCTGCCCTCAAAAACACAATGCAGTGGCTTGGGACCATGTTGTAGGGCCTCTGTGTGTGTGTGCATCAATGTACCTCATATGAGTGTGTCTGTACATACGTGTGAGTACACATAAGCATGTATTTAAACGCATTCTGACTAGCATACTGTACATTTCTGTCTCAGTTTAAGATTACAGGGTCAAGTTCCTAAAGTGCAGCTTTTATCAATCCTCTCACCAGTTTTTGGTAGCACTTTATATTATGCCACGGTAATAACATGGTAATAGTGGGGTAACAGTGTGATAATAAAGAGGTAATATATATAGGTAATAACATGTAATTACCAAAGTAATAACTGGGTAATACATCACAGTAATAAGATGTAATACTGGGGTAATAAGGTGATAAGAAGGTAACAGATGTAATAACATGCAATTACCAATGTAATAACTAGGTTCGATGATAACCATATACATATATATATATGTATATCTGGGTAATGGTAATACAGTTATATTAATATTGTAGTAACATGATATTAATGGGGTAATATATGTTGACGTTTTCACAGTATTATAGGCTACTCTCAGCGTAACACCTTCCAAATTAGATAAAACTTCTTGGAATTTAAAATTGGTAATTACCATATTATAATGCTGAAATTCATCCACCCTTTATGCTCCAAATATATCCCTTTTGTTTCAAGGTAATACTTGTTTAATCTTAGGACTTCTTACCTGGAAACACATCTGGTATTTTCTGTGTAATAACCATGAATCAGTGGTGTAAAATGCAAAACTGCCTATATCTATTGTATTACATGGTAATATTAGAATAACAGAGGTGTAGTGATTACTTGGAAATGCTTCTGGTAGTTTCCAGGTAATCTCTGCACCACTGTTATTCTAATCAGTGGCGCAAAAAGTGGGTATGCGCTATATGCGGCGCATAGGGGTGCAGCACCATGGGGGGCGCCAAAGCGATGGTAAAAAAAACAACAACAAAAAACTTTTTGGGGTATTTTCAATATGTAGCTGCTGTTGTGCGTTTCTTAATTATTTCTATATTTCCTCAATGTTATTATATAACATTTTAGAGGACTAACAGGCTAGAGTAGGCGCCCTGTCTCATAAGATTCAATCATAGAATGTTGACATAGAAGTCGGAGGGGGAGGGGAGGGGAGGGAACGGGTGGGCGCCGTGAGTGCTGAGTGAGCAGGTACGAGCGTACAAGTAGTAAGTTGCCGTCTATGGAAAAAGAGCAAAGCAAAACAGATGTTGGGGCTAAAAATAGAAAAAGAAAGAGGGAAAAGGAGATAACATTTCCAGGGATGCAACAGCAGTTAAATAAGTGGATGGTGAGAGGCAACAGGTAGGATTTAAAGTGTGACGTCTGTGCTTGGAGGCTTGCAAATATTAATGTTAACAGACTAGCTAGCGTTTGCTAACACTGGGAATGTAGCAGCCAAATGGGAGTTTACCATGGAATCATGCATAGATTTGCTACCAAACTTGGAGGCTTGCAAATATTCATGTTAACAGACTGTTGTCAGACTAGCTAGTGTTTGCTAACACTAGCAGCTAAAGTGGGGTGTATGGCTAGCTTACAATATGCAAAACCAAGGTTGCTGAGCTGAAAACTGATAAATATAAGGTAGCATGTACAATAAATGACAAGAATCTGGAAAAAATAACTAATGCTATAACTCTGGTTTATCATTGAATCATGCATAGATTTGCCAAACTTGGAGGCTTGCAAATATTCATGTTTACAGACTGTTCTCAGACTAGCTAGTGTTTGCTAACACTAGCAGCTAAAGTGGGGTTTACAGCTAGCTTAATGCAAACCAATGTTGCTGATAGCTACATGTAGATTTTGGTTAAACCCTATGGTACCAATCCCATGCATGACATATCTCAATTTTATTAAGGTAAAATAACAACTGGTAAATATAAGGTAGCATGCACAATAAATGACAGGAAGAAAAATAAATAAATATTAAAAAAATATATAAATATTTAAAATACAAAATGTGAATGTAATTTCAACAGCAGCACAACCTTACTGTATAATAGTTGTCTTATCTGATGCCATCACTAGGCTGATTTAAGAATTTAATTTAGGCTGCTATATTTAACAGTGAGTTTATTTCATTAAGGTGTGAGGATGGTGGATCAGGAAAGACAGGGGGAGGCAACAGGTAGGTCTAACATTAGGTGGAAGTGTAGGGGGAGCCACTTGATACCAACAGATTCATTTCTTAATATTATTGATATGGAAAAACTAATACAATATATAAAATCTATTACATAATGTTTGTTTGACATTATGTCTTAGTGGAGAAGAACACAGGCAAGGAGTGAATGAGACAGACATGAGGTCGGTGATGGCATCAGGTAGAGATGAGACCAGTGATGACATCAGGTAGAGATGAGACCAGTGATGACATCAGGTAGGAGTTCTATTAGACCACACAAAACTAAATGTCCAGTATGGTTTGAAGTTCTGTTGACCAACCTATTCACTGTGTCCTTTTTGGGGGAAGAAATAGTGCAGACAGAGATGGAAAGCTACTCACCACTCAAATCACATCAATCAGGGGTGATGATTAGGTTTCCAATTGTCACAATTTGGCAACCGTTAACGTCGCTGATATACTTTAAAATAAACCTTTATTATTTAAAGCCCATACATGATGATGTCCGGCACTTTTTTTTTTGGGGGGGGTGCCAAAATTGTTGCTGCATACCCCTCTGACACTGGGTTCTAACATTACCATGAAATGTGTCTTGTCCTGCATGCATGTAACCCTGTGCAATCTGACCAGCAGCTCGACACCTTCCACCATTAAGCACTGGAGACTGGGATCGTCATAACTCAGTTTATTTGACTTAGAAAGGGTGAAACCGGGAATTGAAATACAATGACCAGTTACTTACATATTGATGAGTCACAAACATTATACAATGATAATATAATATTAATATAAAGATAAACAATATAAATATACATATTGCACTTAAAACTTTCCGACAATAATTAACAAAGATATCAGAACAGTATGTCAGCATCTATTTCACATACCGAGAATGCTACCAAAGGCATGGAACGTCAAAGATTGAAGCAGATAGTATGGAGAGATGATAACACAAACCATGAGGCTGTCCTGCTCACATTCAACTTCCTGACTAAATCCCATGGTGCAAAGGTCCTACAGTTCTTAAAGGAACACACATGCATGTAGACGCATGCGTGTGTATTACCATTACCCAGATATACATATGGTTATCATCGAACCATTTCCTAGTTATTACATTGGTAATTGCATGTTATTACATCTGTTACCTTCTTATCACCTTATTACCCCAGTATTACATCTTATTACTGTGATGTATTACCCAGTTATTACTTTGGTAATTACATATTATTACCTATATATTACCTCTTTATTATCACACTGTTACCCCACTATTACCATGTCATTACCGTGGCATAATGTAAAGTGCTACCCAGCTTTTGTTGGCTTATACTGAAGCGAGTAGCCGCAGTGTCACCGTTGTTTATCTAGTGAATTTTGGATGCCTTTGCGAATAGTTTCAAACTTTCTCACCATTGCAGGAAATAAACGACTGCTGGGCTCTCAGAGGAAATGAGAAATTGCCGGAGAAGAATGTTCACACTTGTGAAAGTGAGAGAGAAAGGTCTGTGTAAAAGTGGTTGTGTAACAAAGGAAAGCTGCTTGGTAAATTGTTGGTATCTTGACGTCTAATAGCTCTATTCAAAACAAAAGGAAGTGGCTCTAAACAGATGACTCATGAAAAGAGGAAAAATGAAGGCTTTGTCAATGAGGCAGTAGGTCACTAAAACACAAAGACAAATGATGGCACACATTTGGGCACAAATATGTATGGACTCATGTTTGCACACTGAACAAACAAGTGTTTAGAAACAAGTGGATCTCTGTCTTTAAGCGTAAGCCCTATGCCATTGAAGTCTTAATGATGTGCTATGTCATGGGACTCAGCGCTGCCCCCAGGTCACGTTGTATCTGTGAAGGGCATCGCTGATACCATCTCTTTAAACCCACTGTGAATGTCTCCTTTCTGTGTATGTGACACTATGTATGACACAGACAATTAAAATAGTGAGCAAGAAAAAAGACACAGAAAGCGCTTGGGCACATGAGCTTGGAGACATGAGTTTTGTTTTCCTCAAAATGCTGTGTGGTCATGTCAATTTTGAACACTATAATTTAATGCAAATCCATTTATTATAATATAAAATAAATATAATACAATATAATAAATAATTCTTTGAATCAGGTAAAAGTAGTAATATCTCAATACAAAAGCACTGCATACTACTTTTCAGATTAAAATTTTTCATATCCTTCCTATTCAGTGAAAAATATGTGTCTCCAAATTTGATTTTGAATTAGAATTTTTTTTTAAACTGAAGGATGAAGTGTGTTGAGAAAATTCTCTAAACTACTTGGAAAAAAAACCAAAACATGGATCAGCTGGAAATGGCTTCGTCACAAAGCTGAAAACGCTACAAATAAGATGATTTTATAGAATATGATGCATCACTGTCATTAAACTACCCGATAATGTAGTCAAAATTGGCTCATACACATTAATGCCTTTTTCTGCAGAATGAGTTTCCTTTTAATTTTGATACTTAAAGTGGCTATATATGCAACTTTCACTTTGTGTTGATTCTAGCGGCCGCTTTGGACAAAAGCGGTAGTGTTTTTACCACACCTGTCATAAAGGTCTTTTCTTTACGGTGCTGTATTACTCACTGTATATTATTGAGTTAGCGCATTTCATTAAACCCAATGGCGCTTTACACAAGTACAGGGGGACAAGAGAAAAGAAAATAGTAAGCCAACACAAACACGGACTAAAAGGGATAAAACGTCCATGCTAAATGGAAGGGGGGCATAATTTAATGTTGGCTACTGACGTACAACCACATCACGAATTGTAAAGTTATTTCATGAATGAAATAGACATATTACATACCTGAGGGCCAATTCAGGGACATATAAAAGAATAATTAAATCTGTTGAGAGCTCCACTGAGTGTGATACGGCTTTTGCCCGTCGTCTGTCTCTCTCCCTTTTAGCGTTTACTTCGTTTAATTTCCTTCTTTCCTGTGATGGTCCTGCCCCATTATCAGCCATAACTGCAACAAATAACTTCTAAACTAAAATAAAAATACAAAAAGAAATCTCCTGCTACCTTTTACCTGGCTGGATACACTAACAAAGACTTTTACGGTGTTCAGCTGTAATCTGTGACCCGTCAAAATGTGTAACTGTAGCGCTGTCTTCCTGCCGTAAATCATTTTGTGATTGTTAGTTAGTTAAGTAGGGGATCTGAATACATCTTCCACCATTGCTAAAAAGCCACTGTACACAACATGCCCAGCACAAAATGTTAGTGGAGCATTTAGCAGCTAAAGAGCTGGATATTTCCCTTAGGAGTTTGTTGAGACCAAAACAGAGGTCGTGGATCAGGTGGATAGAAACTGGACAATAAATTCATCCTGATGTTGCTCCGTATCTGCTGTAAAAAACTACAGCTCCCAGCTGTTTTAGAGAAAGATTCTTTTCTAAAAAGGTTCTATGTGACCTGTTTCTTTTTAACATTTGTTAGCAGTAAGAAAAAAATCTAGAGTAATGCCAGTCATTTTCTTTAATGTAAGGTATTGCTCCAGCTGCTATACAGTCTTGAAAGGTACAGTACATTTCTGCTGTACTTTTTAGGATGTACTGTGAAACGGGTTTTGCTGTCAGCTAAAAATGCCGAGGTCACAAGATACAGCGGTCTTCATGCATTACACACTTTAAACTTAATTTGTATAATCTACTGAAGCTGATAGGGGGAATATTTTACCCAACAGAGGATTTATAACCAGCATATTTGAGCCTGTCCACTAACGCAAAGGAGGTTCAGACACTTCAAGCAATTATTTTGAGCCCCCTTTAAAATGAGAGTTAATATTAGTTAGTTGTAAGCATCAGATGAAAAGACTGAGATTACTGAAGTCAGAGTGATTCCCCGCCTTTCATTAGAGTTTGCATTCACTCTTATCCTCTGAGCAGAGCTGAGAGAAAGAGCCCACACACTGTCAACAGCAACTGAATGAACACTAGCACAGCAGTGCAAATATATCATATATGTAACTTCTCTTTCTAAAGGTGCCGTGTGAATAAAGTTTGCTTGCATGTATGCAGTTTGGGATGGCCAGTTCCATCTGTGCTGCAGTCCTTGTTGCTGATAACGCCCACTGTTGTCCTGAGAAGGGTGTAGATTGAAAGAGACAGACCAACCATGTGCTGCAACAAAGACATGATCCCTTGATGTGGCCAAACTAGAAACACCGCTGCAGGGGATTGTATCCAGAACCCTCAAACAGAAACTACCTTGTACCTTAGGTGTAGATCAGAAGGTATACATCTGTTTTGAAGAGGACATCATTACATGATCATTATATAGGACATGAGTAAAGGAAAGAGGTTATGTCCAGTAAAAAAAAAAAAAACATACTCCTTCCTGAAAGGTGTTTTTCCTTTAGGGAGCAATGGGAGATGTTCATCGTGTGAGAGGTTACCAGGAGGCCAAAACAAACCACGTGTCACAATCACATAAAGCACATTGTTAGGTGAAATGTGTGTCTTAAATTGCATCACATTGATAAGGTTGTTACACTAGTAAGATTTCAGTTACTTCCTGTCTGTCAAAGGCCCTGTGAGCAGGAAGCGCATGGCACCATCCCACCGTAGGCAGATCGCCGTACGATATGTTTGTTAGCGTGTTAGCATTCTGATTAACGGTCAGTTGGTGCCCTGCTTCGGAGGTCTAATCTGGCCCCACGCCTCACTGCACGTGCTCAATAGAGTCCGCACCCTGCATCATGACATCATGTCTTTGTGTAAAATCCCGGTGCCATTCACGGGCCCACCGTAGGGCTTAGCATGCAAGCATCAACTATACCAACACACAGCTCTTTAAAGGGAGTCCCCTGGTCCCCCAGCTCAGTGGATACACCCTGATACTTCCACAGAGCTCTGAACAGAGCTCTATCCTCCGACCCAACGGGCTGAGCTCATGTGCCATCCAGGGCCCAGAGGAGAGCGAGTATTTGGGCTTTTTTGTTGGGGACATTTTTAAATGAGAAGATATAGCTGCTCCTGGATATATGGAGACACATATATATATATATATATATATATATATATATAGTTCTAGCTATCCAATCAGCTAACATACACACTGATGTTCCTGGACGTCATGTTATTCAGAGAGAAACTGTAGACAATGATTTGGGGACATTTAACAAGATATTGCATCACACTGGTTATTTGCTCTAAGATTACATCATCCATCTGTGAAAAGCTGTGGGATCAGTGAATCTCAGTGTGGAGGCCAAATCTGCCACTAACCCACAGATCAGAGATCAGACATCAAGAGGTGGACTCTCTAGTTCACCAGCCCAGTAATGTCACCTAGGACAGACAATGCTATTGGTTGAGAAACAGCGAGGGTTGGGAATAATAATATGGGCAGAGTGAAGATACATCCATAAAAGGAGTGGTGACTTCTATTGATTAATGATTGTAGATTTCGACCTCTGATATAGGTTACATGTGGCCTGTAGAATGAGGCCACCTCCATTGTCCATATGAGGAATTGATTAAAATACATTGAATGAATAAAATATGCTGTTTCTTTCTTTACCCTTTTTATTTATAAATTGAAAAATGTTGCTATTTCCTATTATAAACTATATTATCCATTTAAAGTAGGCTTATCGGACAGATTCCTTAAAACCTCATAGAGGCTGTGGGTCGTACTGCCTTAAAAAGCAGCAAACCATTAGACTTTCATTTGTGCAGTTCACAAGTTTTCCATTCAGACTAAACACTAACTCTAAACAAAAAACATTTTTAATTTCTAACAACAGGTTAAATATAAATATGTTAAATATAAGCATTATATATGTGTTTTTGTTCTAACCTAGAAATATCAGTTTTGAAGGCATATTAGCCTTCAACGAAAAGCACTGTTCAAACTTCATTGGGTCCTGGGGAAATAAAACAATTGTGGAACCTGGAAATTAGATTGTGCAAAGGGAAATGAATTGTGTGAGTGTAAACAAACTGTCTCGTTTAAGACTGCCATGTAATTGTTTTGTTCCTTCCTTTCAATTTGGTGCATCCGTAGTTTACTGGGAGAACACGTTTTCAACAGTTTGGATCACAGACAAACAAAAGCTTTCTTCAAATAAACTTTTCCAAAGTCCAAGTGTGGTTTATAAATGAAAGTATTAAATGTTGGTACAAATAAATCACATTGTTGAAAAGTTCTGCATTTCAACACAATGTGTAGTATTCTAATGTAACAACATCCTGTTCCCCATTGGCTGACAGACTCATCTAAAACATATGGACATAGCAAAACTGTCGGATGTTAATAAAGCCACATTTTTTCATTTAAAACTCTCAACATTTTCTTAAAAATGTGACAGAGCAGAACGTTTCCCAGTTTAACAAACAAGTCACCAGTAATACTATTAAGGAAGCGCCTGTAAACCTCCAATACTCAAACACCTCTAAACTATGTTCAAATTAGTTTTTAATGATGCTGATGAACAGCTGCATGCACCTGTTAGATACTGCAATTGCAGAGATTGATTTTCTATGGGGGGAAATATCTTCAACAGAGAAATACTTTAATGGCCAAACCGTATAATGTCTACATATTAGAATACATATTAATGTACTGTATAGTTTCTCTTATCTTTTAAGTTTGGTACAATTTACAACCTATACTTAGTTATTATAAAACTGACTTTTTTAAAGATAGGTATAAGAACAAATTAATCTTACAGAAAACTAAATATAATGAATTAAAATGTAAATCATATGTGTATCATCCTATTCAAAATATTATAATTGTTAATCAACTATTTTTTTTATTAAAGTATTACTTATTTTTATTGATTATATTACGGTGATTATAAATAGCCAAATCAATTGGCTATTTTTTTTTTTTCCAAAAAAATAAAAATAAAATAAAAACAGTTCTACACAGTTCTATAAAATTATCGAGGTGCATAGGAATTAGATTGCTGTGCTTGTGTGTGTTCATTTCTTTACCTACACCAAACTATGTATTTAAATTTTTCGGTTTGACTCCGACCTGTGGCTCTTTGCTGCATGTTGTCCTCCTCTCTCTCCCCCATAATATCTTCAGCTGTCCTATACAAATAAAAGCCTTAAATGCCCAAAAAATAATCTTAAAAAAAAAAAAAACTGCCCGTGTGGCTCATCATAAAGTTGACTGTCATAAATCAGAGCTACCAAGAAGAAGTCACATTTGTCATCATTCAATTTATCTCTAATATTTTAGAGGCGAAATATTGCATTTGTGCAAACCTGGAGGAGATTTTATAATGAGAATTTAAGATATTTAGACAGCCCTCTTTATGCTCTGCGGTAGCTTTTCCTCTATTCAAACATCTGTGGAATGAATCGGAGATCAAAGACTGCTACTGAATGTTTTGCTTCCCTGGGCCGGGAAAGTTTGACTAACCTCAATAATAGAGACATTTCAGCGTGCGCTTTCACTCGATGGTTCACATTCTTCACATTCCAGCTAAGTGACACAGATATGATGATACACGCACACAACCGCACACAGAGGGAGACTCAGTTATCTACAATGTTAAAACTCACGTTTGATAACACTAGTGATGGTCAAGTGAGGATTTATGAATCAAGATGCAAAAACCGCACTGTTTAAATAAATGTGTTGTTACATAACACACAAATAAAATGCTTAAATGGGATTTTCAAAAAAACAAAACAAAACTCACAATTAAGGACATTTCGGCTTATTAATCAAAAGTATGCCTCTGAATCGCATGTCACATCTCCTCTTTGGTATTCTTCCTTTGTCTATTGAGGTTGGCAGATTCGAAGATATTCATGAGGAAAACAGAATATGTGAGTGATTTGGGATGAGTGGAGAGTGAGTGGAATTTTGTTTTGTACAACACATCAGGAATATAAATGTTGCATGAAATGGCCCAATAAAACCCTGACACTTTCTGGTGTAAAGATGATCAACAATTGCCATTGTTGTTTAATTTTGATGTGCTAACTTTGTTTCAACAGCCTGGAAAAGAAAGCAAGATGGACTATTTTAATCAGTATTTACTCTGATTTCTCCAGTTTTATTCTAGTAAATGTTTTGTCAGTGATTTATGAATTTTGTTGCAGATATAAACATCTGAAAATCTGATTGTGAAAATGATCCAAATCGTTTTTTTTTGACTTATTTAGTAGTTTTGTGGCGTGCAAGGATTTAGCGTATATGAATTTGTGAGGTCTTGCAAAGCCCATGCATAAAGAACGGACAACCTCCTCCTCTAAACAAAACCAGAAAATATTTTCCTCAACATTAGCGAATTTATCTTCTTTAAACCCATAGTTGAAATGAACCTACTGCTGCCTATACTGAATAGCTGTATAAACAACAATGTCCAGTGTTAATTCAGGAGGACATAAACACTCCTTCATCCCTGCCTGAGCTGATAGTTTGTCACTGACCTGCCTCCCTGCTCTAATGTTAGGCATGGCAGTGCAGCTTGAGGCACATCAGCTGCTGTTGTTGTTTCATCTACTGTATCTGTGCTTCTACATACATATATGTGAGGGAATTGCATACATGGAGCTGGACTGCTCTGCTGTGGACTCAGTGCCCTGGCCGTACGGTGTCCATGTTGGTGTGGGAGCCTGAGGCCTGCTCCCATACATCCCTGCTCTGGCTCTGTTGATCCTATTGTCTCCTGCGTCACCACACGTCGCCCGGCAAATAAAAGCTGTCTGGCTCCAAGCTTAAATATTGCAGGAAACTAAAAACCAACCATCAGAGCCGATTCATTCACATCTGCTCAGTGGGGCGACAAGGACGGGGCTTTAGGTGGGAAAGAGGACAGAAAAAAGTTCACTTTTCCCTGCCGGGTGCCAAGAGAACGGGACAGGACTCAACTTCGCCGGAGCCGCAGCTGTGGCAAGTTGCCCATTTGATTACATTTAATCTATATCATACCTTACAGAAGCAGGGACTATTTGATACCTATTGATCTTTCTTTATCGTTTTTTTAATCGGGGAATTTTTGTGTGGAATTTTTTAAAGAGCTAGAGCAAGGTATTTTTTGGTTTTGCCATTTTTATTGTTTGACATCGTAAATAGTGTAACGACAAAATCAATACCTTTCTAAGTTTTTTTTATGTTTTATTTAATATTCGACTCAATGTTTAAATCTAATTTTAATGGGAATAGAATGGACTCAAAAACTCTTTAGAGGTTTCCCATTTTTCAGGTTTTCTAATAGAATCACATTTGGTAGCATACAATTATGGCTTATATGTTTGGTTTTGGAGTTTTTTCTACATTGCTTACTTTTGCCACTGTCTATTCCCCTCCCCCTGTGTCCTGCCTACCCCACCCTCCCTGTCTGTCTGCTCCCTCTGTGTCCCTTCCTACCCCACCCTTCATTCTGCAGTGCTACGGACCGATCATGGGTGACTGGAGCTTTCTGGGTAATATTTTAGAGGAAGTTAATGAGCACTCTACGGTGATCGGCCGGGTGTGGCTCACGGTGCTCTTCATCTTCCGTATCCTCATTCTGGGCACGGCGGCGGAGTTCGTGTGGGGCGATGAGCAGTCTGACTATGTCTGCAACACACAGCAGCCCGGATGTGAAAATGTGTGCTACGACGAGGCCTTCCCCATCTCCCACATCCGCCTGTGGGTGCTGCAGATCATCTTTGTGTCCACACCATCTCTGGTGTATGTGGGTCATGCTGTGCACCATGTCCACATGGAGGAGAAACGCAAAGAGAGAGAGGAGGCAGAACTTAGCCGGCAGCAGGAGTTGAGCGAGGAGCGTCTCCCTCTAGCACCTGACCAGGGAAGTGTCCGCACCACTAAGGAGACCAGCACAAAGGGAAGCAAGAAGTTCCGGCTGGAGGGCACACTGCTGAGGACCTACATCTGCCACATCATCTTCAAGACACTGTTTGAGGTGGGCTTCGTGGTGGGCCAGTACTTCCTGTATGGCTTCCGCATCTTGCCACTGTACAAATGCAGCCGCTGGCCCTGCCCCAACACAGTGGACTGCTTTGTGTCTCGCCCCACGGAGAAGACCGTCTTCATCATCTTTATGTTGGCTGTCGCCTGTGTCTCACTCTTCCTCAACTTTGTGGAGATCAGTCACCTGGGCCTGAAGAAGATTCGCTTTGTCTTTCGCAAGCCGGCCCCCGCCCCAGCCCAAGGTGAGGGCTCGGCCCCCCTGCCGCCACAAGGGAAGAGCCTGCCCCCCCTGGCTGTGCCCTCCCTGCAGAGAGCGAAAGGTTACAAGCTGCTGGAGGAGGAGAAAGTTCCCATAACTCACCTCTACCCACTGGCTGAGGTGGGCATGGAGGCTGGCAGAGGGGCCCCACCCTTCCCGGGGCTGCAGGAGAAGGTGGAGGAGGTGCTGCCCATGGGGGACATCTCTAAGGTGTATGATGAGACTCTGCCCTCCTATGCCCAGACCACTGAGACAGCGGGGGTGACACTACACGAGGAGGAGGCAGAAAAGGTGCAGCTGGCCGAGGTAGAAGCAGAGAGAGTGGAGGAGGTTGTTGATGAGGATGTGGAGGTAGAGGAAGCAGTGAAAGGCGAGAGGGCAGGGATGGAGGCCATGGATACGATAGAAGACACCAGACCGCTGAGCCGACTGAGCAAAGCCAGCAGCAGGGCCAGGTCAGACGATCTCACCGTATGAACCTGAGAGAGAGAGCACATGTACACCTGCACACACCAAAAGTTCAACATAAGAGAGAGCGCACACACACACACACACACACACACACACACACACACACACACACACACACCTAACTCAAGACAACGCACACTCTTGAACAGGCTGGTCAAAAACCAATGGATGAAAAACAAAATCAACAGGGATAGATTAAAACCTTTGAAACACAAGCAACAATTCTACATAGTGACAAAAAATCTGCGTGTTTGTGATAAAAATGAAATATAAAAAGTAGAGGTTAAAGAGGGGAGGAGTAGGTTTTTTATTAAGCGTGTTCTTATATTTAAAAAATGTGGAAAGGACACATGCAGGGGGGAAATGTTTTTACTTGATGAAAATCCATGTTCAATTTTTAAAAACATCTTTTTCTATTGAAAGAGTTTTAATCATATACAATGGAGGATTAGACATTTGTACATGGGGTTTGAGTAGCCAGGGGAAAGAGAGTTATAATATACTTGTGTGTCTGCAAATCAGTAATTTTGCTGTAGTTAGGCGCTGACTTTAATTTCCATTCAGACAGCGACATACTGCAAATGCAGCATGTGGCTGCACACGGCACTGGGGGAGAGGGCTCTCACATACACAAACCACACGATTAAGTGCCGGTACATTTACAGGTATACAGCTCTTTGAGGAGAGGAAGAAAAGTCAATTTTCAGGTTGAGAAGAGCATACCTTTGTTTTTGCACATTCAGAGGTTTAGACTCTGTGCAAGGCCTTTAACCCTCATAACACCTCATCTATGCATCCATTTACACAGGATTCTTTCAAGTGAAGAGAGATGTGCATCAATTTCAGAGCATTTCTCTCCTTTTCATGTTTATATACCAGGTAGCACAGCCAGAACTGAGTTAGTGAGGAAAAACCCCAAAAAAGACCACATGTTGAATGTCTTTTTCAATGTGATTCTGCATATCTTCATTTTAGATTTGCTCATGTTTTGTAGCATTTAAGTAGAACTGTGTACTGTGATATCAGTTGGCACCATGGCAGAGAACAGGGCTCATTTTGCCCTATCAGAGAATGAACTATAGTAGCGACCTCAGGCCAAATCCTCTCTTTTCGTGCTGTACAAACAGGCGTCCGGGCGATAAAGATCATGCACCATCAGCACAAAGTATTGTTGGAGGCCAGACAATAAAAGAAACCGCACTCATCAATGAAAACAAGCATCCTTGACCTGGCTGTGAAAAAAATCTTTCTACTTGATTTTAATGTGACCATAGTAGGTCCTTACCCCGTAGGAAAATAACAATACTCATGACATGCTTTCAAATTCAAAGAGAAACAAACAACTAGGGGAAACTCCCGCTGTACATAATGCCCTATCTCATGTCTGATAATGCACATAATGTGCAGAACAGCTGTTTTCAGTTATTTCACTGTCTAGATGAATCACAGAAGTTCTCATTGTGATTACAATATTGATTTAATCTCACAAACACAATATAGTAAAAAGAAAATTCCCTCACTGCGGTGTTGTGCATCTGTCTGAGTAAAGATAAAAAATTTTAGGAATCATTAGCAAGTATACGTTAAGCCTTAAAGTATGCCTTAGGTTTATCACAAATCTTCCTCTCACATTCTCTGGCTTTGTTTATTCAAACAGCTGCCACTGTATGGTTTTCTGTGCCTTACCTGTAAATGTAAATTCGCAAATGTTGTAAGATTGTAGCAAGTGCTTATATTGCTCTGGGACCTATGTGAATTTGTTTTATTTGCTTCTTTTTATTTTTATTATCTGAGTTTCATTTTGTATGCGACCCCTTAGCACACACAAGAAGACCTGTCTCTAATATGATGGTTAATTCAAGTATTAACATGATAATTTAATGGTGTTAAAAACATATTAGGGCATAAAGTCGCATTTTTGAGGACATGAACACACTCCAACAGTGCAGGCTTCACCCATACTTGTGCACACCCACCCACCCACACACCCACCCACACGGTTTTGGGGGTATGATCAAATGGCTTTAGAGGAACGCCGAGAGAAGGCAGCTGTGACCCCTTTGTAACCCCCAGCCATCCCTTCGCCTCCCATAATCCAATGCTGTGTAATATGAAACAAAATGAGCCTTCATTAAATCACCAAATTGTTGAACACATTTGAGCATTTCACAGTGTTACAATTAAAGCATGATGCTGGTCTTTGTGTACATCAAAATGACTGGTAATGTATGATTTTTTGTATTTTAAGACTGTTGCATTGCCTGTATGTTTATAAGAAGACATTATTAATCTTTGAAAAAGACAAAAAAAATCCTTTTTACTAACTTGTAGTCTTCTTTGCTGATAGATGTGTGGCAGTATCTTCTTTTGGAATGTGAACCAACGCAATAAAAAAGTCACACGTGGTCAAGAAGTGTCAGTGTCAGGGTTTCTATGCTAAGTGCACGCACACATGCACGCACACACGCACGCACGCACGCAAAAAAAAAAAAAAAAACTAAGCTAACTAAAATGAAACTTCAGATGGCAAAAGATTCCATGAAAGTCCCAAATTTTGTAGTGTTTGCTGGCATTTCCTTGTCCTGATCGGACTCTTTTCATGCAGAGGGACTTCACCGTTTTTTGTTGAAAGAAGCAATACTGCAGTGTATAAATACTCTGTTACATGGAAGAATCAAACATTTTACTTATGTAAAATTACAAAGTATTAGCATCAAAATGTACTTCAAGAACCAAAAATAAAAGTACTCATTAAGCAGAAATTGCCCATTTAGAATAATCTGCATTATATTACAGGATCATAATTAGTAATGTATTAATGTGGACACATCACTATTGTTGCAGCTAAAGGGAGGGCTAATTTTAACTATTTTTTTTATACTTCTGAGTGAATTTCCTCCCAAGGATAAATAAAGTCTTATCTTGTCTTATAACAATGCATCATCATTTATTAGTTGATTAATTAATTTTCATTAATCTGAATCCGCAAAGTAACAAGCAACTAAAGCCGTCAGATAGATGTAGAGTGGAGTGGAAAATACATATACTTACTAAAATTTTGTAGTATGAAATAAAAAAATGGAAATGCTCAAATACCTCAAAATTGTCCTTAAGTACAGTACTTGAGTAAATGTACTTAGTTACCTTACACCACTGACTTCTACTCAAGTAGATTTTAGTTTTCCTAAGATGTTACTATTAACATCTTTAGTTTTAGAAATTGAGACAACCCTCACAACACTGATATTTAGTCTTAGACGAAAATTACAAAATGACAGACAACATATCAAATTCACATCTAAGGACAATACATTTACATTTGACCTATCAACACGTCTTTGGACTGTGGAAGGAAAATAATGTCAGAACAGGGAGACAATGCAAACTCCACTTTGGACTTATTACAGTCATAATGCATGCTCCATAAGGACTGAGTCTTTAAAACATTAAGTGCACAGGGGTTTACTTGTTTTACAAAAGGATAAGATAAAAAGAAAATGGGGGTTATTCAAATAGTATTATAATTGATTATTGAGGACTGATGAAAGGTTGGGTGGAGTATGATTAAATCACCACTAAGGGGCAGTATTGTAAAAGGTATTTTGATTTCTGGACCAGTCTTTCTCTCTTCTAGCAAAGGCTGGTTTAAACCGGTTTGAACAGGATTAAAAAGTGCGACCACAAGGACAAAGTAAGAACTGAGCTTATATTTATTTGAGTGAGATTTGGTTGATCAGTTTGGTATTATTTTACATCTGGTCATATGGAGATTTCCTCTGATTCCTTGAGACCCTTCTACTTATAATGTGTGTGTGTGTGTGTGTGTGTGTGTGTGTGTGTGTATGTATGTGTGTATGTATGTATGTATGTATGTATGTATGTATGTATGTAAGAACAGCAATAAACAAGCTGTTCTTTGATGTCACCAACTGTTGTTTAGTACCCTTTTTTTTTTTTTTTTTACTTTCTTAAAAAGTATCGGTTCAGGCACAGTCAATTATGTATATAATTAACGGTGCCTGAACCGATACTTTTTAAGAAAGTAAAAAAAAAATTGCTAAGGCCATATGGTCAAAATTAAATGATTTAATAATAATGTATAACAATAACTTATTTCACTAGTAAATTGCTGTTGAACACAAAAACAACAACCAGATAGGAAAAGGACATTTACAATAACTATAACCACGAGGCTATAGTTTACCAGTTTCATTGAACGCACCGTCTGTGTTGTTTCTCCAACGGCAGCTGCAGATTGTTACATACCGGTTCCTGAATCCTCTACAGTAAAACACAGTCAAACTTTACACCGTTTAGCATTAGATGTCAGCATTTTAACCGTGTTTAAACCAGCTACTAGCTAGCGGTAGGCTAACGTTAGCTGCTGTCGAGTATAGTGTTAACTAGCGTCACGTGCAGCGGTGTTTGTTTCCTGTATCGTCTGTTTCAGAGCAGCAGAGAGAAGCGCAGACCTATCAGTGGCACCAGATTTTTGTCTGTATGCAAACGTCAATATGGAATGGATTAATCTGCGTTAATTTTTTTAACACGTAATTTTTTCTCAGATTAATTAATCGAAATTGAATAATAAATAAAATAACGCGTTAATTAACGCTTAATTTTGACAGCCCTAATATATATATATATATTCGTTGTTTCTCCGAAGACGTGTGTGTGTGTGTATATATATATATATATATATATATATATATATATATATATATATATACACACATATATATATATACTACATATATATACATATATATATATCACATATATATATATACATATATATATATATATATGTATATATGTATGTATATATATGTATGTATATATATATATGTATGTATATATATATATATATGTATGTATATATATATACACACACACACACACACACACACACACACACACACACACACACACGTCTTCAGAGAACGCAACACAGACGGTGCGTTCAATGAAACTGGTAAACTACAGCCTCATGGTGCATTTGAAGTTATTGTAAATGTCCTTTACCATCTGGTGGTTGTTTTTGTCGTTTAACAGCAATTTACTAGTGAAATAAGTTATTGTTATACATTATTATTAAACATTTCATTTTGACCATGTGGCCTTAGCAATAAACAAGCCGTTCAGAACAGCAAATATGAAAACACGACAGCAAATATGAAAACACAACAGCAAATAGGAAAACACGACGGCAAATAGGAAAACACGACAGCAAATATGAAAACACGACGGCAAATATGAAAACACGACAGCAAATATGAAAACACAACGGCAAATATGAAAACACGACAGCAAATATGAAAACATGACAGCAAATAGGAAAACAAAACGGTACAAAACTTCTACCGGAAAAGGTAGGGCCTATCTAGCAGAGGACGGAGCCTCCTGATTGGACAGACGGAATGTCTCTCTGTTAAAAGTAGGCGCTTTTCCGTGTTTTTCACCTCTCCTTCCTGTTAAAAGACAGACAGTCCGTCTGTCCAATCAGGAGGGTCCATCCTCTGCTAGATAGGCCCTACCTTTTCCGGTAGAAGTTAATGCTGTCGTGTTTTCATATTTGCTGTCGTGTTTTCCTATTTTCTGTCGTGTTTTCCTATTTGCCGTCGTGTTTTCCTATTTGCCATCGTGTTTTCCTATTTGCCGTCGTGTTTTCATATTTGCTGTCGTGTTTTCATATTTTCTGTCGCGTTTTCCTATTTTCTGTCGTGTTTTCCTATTTGCCGTCGTGTTTTCCTATTTGCCGTCGTGTTTTCCTATTTGCTGTCGTGTTTTCATATTTGCTGTCGCGTTTTCCTATTTTCTGTCGTGTTTTCCTATTTGCCGTAGTGTTTTCCTATTTGCTGTTGTGTTTTATGATTTGTTGTCGTGTTTTCATGTTTGCTGTCGTGTTTTCATATATGCTGTTGTGTTTTCATATTTGCTGTTGTGTTTTCCTATTTGCTGTCGTGTTTTCCTATTTGCTGTTGTGTTTTATGATTTGTTGAAGTGTTTTTATATTTGCTGTTGTGTTTTCCTATTTGCTGTCGTGTATTCCTATTTGCCGTTGTGTTTTCCTATTTGCAGTTGTGTTTTATGATTTGCTGTTGCGTTTTTCTATTTGCTGTTGTGATATGCACTTCAGGGCCACCGTAGAATGACTGCATTAGTGTCAAATAGACTGCATTAAGACTCATGCATTAAGACTCAACCAGCCATTTGTGATTCATATGGAAGAGATGCTCCGTGTTTCTGCAACAAGCCACAAGCCTGACTTTAAAGGGGTTGCAGAAACTAAGGAATGCTAGCAGGCCCACTAAGTTGAGTAAATGCACATTAAGAAATCACCCCATTAATTATGTGTTGTTATGGAATTGGTTGTGTCTGCTCGTGCATGTTGTGATGTGGCTGATGAAAACATCCCAGCTATGTTTGTGTTCTGTCTGACTGCTTAAAGGGGAATTATATTGTATAATATAATAATATATTGTTAATATAAGGATCGGACTACATGGAAGATGGTGAAATCTTTTGTTGAAATCTCAGGGGGTGACTTGCTAGAAGACAGCGGTGTGGAACCGTTTGGGGTGGAATTTTGAGAAACACCATGTTGTGGTAAGATCAGACAAGGGAAAAATGTAGGTAACATCAGGTCAATCCTGGGTCACTGGTCATGGGACGAGAAGATCTATTTGGCCATACACTTATTCCTAAACCTGTCTTGTTTTCAAGTATGAATTTATGTGTGACTCTAAAGAGATAGAGAGAGTCTAGGCAGCTGCTTGATAAGGTTATATTGTGTTCCGGGACCGTCTCCTATGAAGGTCACTGGAAAACAGGCTAGGGGCAAAACAAGATTTAGGTGAGCATCTGTGTTTTGCATTTGTCATGGCACCACCAATATCTTTGCATAACCCAACCTTGAATGCAGAGTGCCTCAGAGTTAGGATGGCAGTACTTGACACTGCATTGTGGTTAAACTGTACTGCTTAATCCCAAGACTCCTAGATCGAGAGTTCATTACATTTTTTTTTTTTTAATCTGTTTTCATGTAAAGCACTTTGAATTGCCTTGTTGCGGAAATGTGCTATACAAATAAAGCTGCCTTGCCTTGCCTAAATGCTTCTGTGTAAGTCATCAAAGTCTTATCCAGAGTCGAGCTGTTCCTGAGTTTTTCCATAACACTTGTTATTATTATTCTTCCATATGTGGATCGTGAGTTCGAGAGATGGAGAAAGGAGTGCTGGAGAGAGATAGTTGTTTTTAAGTATAGAACGCATAGCTTAGTGTTTTCTAAACAATTTTCAATTGGGCATTTTTGAATTGTGCCAACAAAATGTGAAGCTACACTTCCCGCTGGTTTCATAGGCATTACCTTTTGGGCTAAAGTTGTGGCTAGTTGTGCTAGCTATACAGCTACAAATGGATCCTAACACTCCGGTCCATATGCTGTGCCTTGCAGACAATCAGGTCTGCAGTGTCCATTTTGACCGGGATGACTAATGTTACTTCCAGTCAAAGAGGTGAAGAAATCCTTTACCAAAGCACATTTTCCTAAAGAAAACTGCTGTTCCAAGAGTGGAGAGCTGCAGACAGAGCAGAGGCAAAACTATATAAGGTGACCAGATTTCTGAGACAAAATCCGGGGACATTTTCAGCTCAGAAGCGTAAATACCTCCAAAAAAGGTAATGTTTTTACATAACTACCGGCGCACTTCTGGCCAATCATAACGGCGGAGCCCCTGTATAAAAACAGCCAGTAGTCCTCCCAATGCCTTTCTTGCGAGTAGCACTGATAACTGTCTGTGCACGTTGCATTCTTGGAGCTTCCTCCCTCCGGATCGACTCAAATTCTGCTTGAACGGTATGTGGGCCAAATGTGGTAGGAGTTACCTTTTAGGTTTATTGGGTGTTAATTGTTGTTTTGTGTAAACACTAAGGATTGGACTGAAGCTGCCGGAGATTCTTGTTAGCCGCCGAGCATCTCAACCACCAGCTGTTTGTTTTGCCTACACTCTGATTGAATACAGACTCTACTATTTGTACTGCGGTCTGCCTTCAAGGTGCACAATCCGAACATTTGCTGCCGCAGCCGTGGAGGCTTGCTGTCCGGCCACTGATGTGTGGGCCTGGGTTCTTTTTAAGTGTGTGAATGTAGCAGAAGGGTTAGCCCCCTACATTAACAGAGAAGATCAAGTTGTTTATTTCCCTTTTTTGTTATTTTGTTTTCAATTTAGTTAAAAGTTACGTTTGTTGGTTTTCTTTTCTTTCCACTACTGAGTTTACTTTTCCATTAGTAGATTTTGAGTTTCTTTTGTTCTGTTCTAATTGTTTTGTTCTAATTATGCTAATAATTAGTATTATTGTTATTGTTTTGATTTGATAAGTGTCTTTCGTTGTTTTGAATTGATATCCTGTTTTAAGTTTCTTTCAGTTTGCTTCTTTTCATTTTCAATATTGATTTTGACTCTATTGTTGGGGAGTGAACCCCCTTTAATTGTGTGTGTGTGTGTGTTTCCCATTTCTTCCCCCATTTTTAGTTGCTGAGAGCTGAAGGTGGTGGTGTTGGTGTCCGGGTGGTGGTATCTCTTTCCTGCGTGCTGTGTGTCTCCCCGTTTTCATTTGCTGTGTTCACTGTTTTTGTTTGCGTGTTCACGGGTGACTTTCCCTGGGATCCTTAACGTCCTCATTCCCTTCTCCCCCTCCACTGATAAGCCTCAGCCCTAATTATTATCATTTCTCCCCCTTTTTGGTGTGAATGTGTTTTTAAATTGATTGTTCTTAACTTTGATTATTCTTATTGAAATAAAAAATTTACTTTTTGTGAAAATTGAAGCTTGTCTTTGGCGCTTTTGTAAACTGACCTGTGTGTCTTTAAAAATTATACTGATAGCATTACACGTAGTGATTCAAACAAATTCTCTGGGCGAAATTCCCAGGGTGGCGTTGTCGGTGTTGGGTTTTGTCAGCTCTCCTGCCGCCACATTTTGTTACAATCTTTTGCTGCAAAGTGCATCCACATTCCAGTTGCAATTGCCCCATGCGATTACTTTACAGGGTTCTCCCTCAATACTGGACCAATTTCAAAAAAGAGTCACAAAAACATAGGGAAATAGGTCCAGATTGAAAAGTACAGAAATTTCTCTTTAGGATAAACCAGCACAAATTCCAGACAACCTTGGTCAGAAAGTCCAACAGTGGAAGAGTGGTCTCTCATTGGTGCATTACAGAGGCTACGTCCTACCCTACTGCTGATGGGTGACTTCACAAAACAAGCTTGAGAGAATGCTGCCATTCTCAAAATAAAATGCAAACTGCCATTTCTGTTTCATTTTCATTTCATACGAGCTGAGCTGACATATCTCAAATTCAAATGCAAACGGCTCAGTTTTGATTGTCAAGGTGTACAGCGTCTGCCAAAATGAATATGCAAGGTCCATTTTACATACAATCTCAGGATTACTGTATTTTCCGGACTATAAATCGCATCAGTCAAAAAATGCGTCATTAAGAGGAAAAAAAAACATAAGTCGCACTGGACTATAAGTCGCATTTATTTATAAATTTATTTCACAAAATCCAAGACCAAGAACAAACATTTAATCTGGAAAGGCAAGTTATTAAACTACACAATAGCACACAGAACAAGGGGCTGAATACGGTAGGTGTCCGGTATGTTAACGTAACGTAACTGCACTGTTGACGAGCCTCTCCCAGCAGCACGTTGTTCAAGCACCCATCTGTGGACTCCTTCCTCCAGCTCTGGCCATCTGGATTTCAGCGCGCGACTAGCTTTCTTTGTTTTCTTCATTGCAGTAAGACTAACCTTTTCGCCAGTCCTTCACAAGTTTCTCACTCACTCCAAACTTTCGTTCTGCTGCTCGATTACCGTTTTCGGCTGCGTATTTTACTACCTGCAGTCGCCTGCAGTTTCTTTTCTTTCTCAGTTGTCTTTAGGAGCAGCATATAGTTGTCACAAGCCTAGAGCGCCTCTCACGGCTGTAGACGGTAATGTTTTCAGCATGAAATAACATTTAAAAAAATGTTAAATTATATATATTTTGATATATAAGTCGCACCTGACTATAAGTCGCAGGACCAGCCAAAGTATGAAAAAGAGTGCGACTTATAGTCCGGAAAATAAGGTATACTTAAAAATATTTGTCAGTGGACTTTGTGGATTTTATAAAACATGAAAAAGAAAATGAAAACGAGCAATATGATCTAAAGCCTCTCACACTCAGGAGGTAATATGGGTAGAACAGTACAGCACAGCTACATTTCTTCAAAATAGTCTTCAACAAAGTCTGAGTAAAGGTTCACAACATGTTCTGCATCCTCAGACACACACACAGTTTACATTACTCATATGGCTAGAGACCACTAAAGTAGTGACATTTACTTCCTGTATGGAAACCATTTCTGGTGTGTGTGTGTGTGTGTGTGTGTGAGGTCTAGACAGGTTTAACTTCACATTCATGTCTGACGCAGAAATAAGTAAAATGAGATTAAAATATTCTTATATATAATTTACTCCTTTTTGTTGTCTTAGTAACATTAAAGCTAGAGTTGAAGATTTCAGAAAGAGACAAAACTGCAGATGCAGATACTCAATACTGGTAAGTGTGGTTACTATATTTATCAGAATGTATGTGGGCTTTGAAAGGATCCGATTCTTTTATGATTCGTATGCACTCGCATTAGTTTGATTCTGATCTTGTGACATAGTTTGTGTTATTGCGTCTGTGACTTATTGTTATTGCTGCATATTTTGGCCGAGAAACTCTTGAAAAGGGGATTTCCAATTAATTAATTAATTGTGAATAACAACTAAAATATTCTGGCAAAATACCAATTACCTAAACCATATTTAAACTTTCTGAGTTGACCAAATACCCACATAAACATGTTGTTTACAATGAAATTGTCTTTGTTTCAAGGTGGGATGGAGGATTTTTGTAAATATTTGGGCATCAACAGGACCTTTTCTCTGATATGTTGCATGTTCTGGATTTTCTCACCAGCAGGTAAATTCAATTTACTCTGACAACGAATATGAGCTTCAGGAACAGTTTGACATTTTGGGAAACATGGTAATTCACTTTCTTGCCAAGATGAGAAGGTCGATATCCCTCTCAAGATATAAGGTGTAAATTTGTGATCTTAAGAAGTGCTTGTATGTGGCTATCTATAGACAGAGCCAGGCTAGTAGCCCCCCCGTTTTCAGTCTTTATGCTAATCTTAGCATAAACTGGTAGCAGTTTCATATTTAACAGACATAATATGGGAGTGGCATCGATCTTCTTATCTAACTCTCAGCAAGAAAATGAAGAAACATTGCTTGTACTGTAGCATAACGTGTGACATGACAACATGGTTGAAGTGAAAATGAAACTTATCATCTAAAATTGATGTTTCCCTCTCAGAAGGAAACACCATCTCACAGGTGGTTGGCACCAAAGTGACCCTGCCCTGCAGTCAAACAGTCAAACAGTCAAACAGCTCGTTGGTTCAGCTGTCATGGAAAATGGACAAGTGTATCCTGTTCACTTACAAGCCAAAGACACCCTTACACAACTATTCAATAGCTCTCAACCTGAGCCTAAGTATGTCTATGTCAGAGAGCCAAATGTTCGCTCTGGTCATAGAGAGAGTCCAGAAGTCTCATACAGCAAACTACACCTGTGAAATCAACACGTACAATGGAATTGAAAATCAGAGGTGGGAGCTGATAATAACAGGTAACTAATCTGTCCTAATATTACGTCCTTGTAAGATTTAGATGAAACATAAGTAATCCCTGTGTCAAAAGCAAAATGACGGATGAAAAAAAAAGGAACAGAGTGAATGTGGGGTTAATAAGGATAACAGAGCCAACAATTCTGCTACTGTTGCTATATGGTACCTGCATGACACACACACACACACACACACACACACACACACACACACACACACACACACACACAAAGTGAATACAGGTGAAACAGTCAAAAGAACCACACAGGTACAGTATGGCTGGCTACACTGACATTGTTTCCATGTTAGCCTACTGTGCATCAGAGTGTACAGTCATTTCAGTGAGATGTATTACTCCCTTTACTAAACTGTCAGTGTTTTTCCTCATATATTCTGTTGTTGGAACAAAGAGCTTGGATATTGTAGAGTATAACTACATCATGGCACACAATGTAAGTGCTTAGGACATTTTGAGAGGCCACAGGGTGTGAAAGCACCACTTCAACCTTTTTGAGAAAATGATCTCACACACAGACAGATATCATTACTGTTTTTAAATGAAGTTGAGCTTAATGTAACTGCATATTAGACCTATAGTGAGTTTAATACGGTTTTATTCCCTCCAGAGCTTGAGGAAGCTGGGAATATGGACAAGCTAGTGATTGCTGTGGCAGCTGTTGTTCCTTGTGTGTGTTGCCTGACCTTTGCATTAGCTTTCATCATTCTGCAAAGAGTCTGCAAACGTGCCGAGTAAGTTAAATCCAACATGTGATTCTTTGCTCATAAAGACGTACGGCTAATGGCATTATAGGCTGCTGCTCGAGTATGAACAAAATGTCTCTCTTTCAGGGATAAGGAGGAAGAAGAAGATATTTATGAAAACTGCCTATAAGGTCGACGACGTGGCTATAATCAGCCTCACCATAACAAACCCAGGGTTCACGGACATGAAGCGCAGTCCAAAGAGAGAGAGAAGAAAAGGGAAAGGGAGTACTAGAAGTAGGCACATGTGTGAAACAGCTCATTTTATAGAAACAACCATCTTTTCTGAAATATAAAAAATACATTTTATATAAAAATTGTAAAACCTGTTTTTTTCCATCCTTTTTTCCATCCAATTATTCTCTAAATTTCACTTTGAATTACTTCAGTCCTTTTACTATATTTTTTACATGCAATTTTTAAACTGATTTCTCTATAAGCGTACTGTATGTGATGAAGGTGGCAGCAGAACAAGGTTAACACCTGATATTATCACCATGTAAAGTTGTTACGGTAAATGTGTTCGCAGCTAGCCTATTTACATATATCCTTTAAAAAAGATACTGCATGGGTCCATGAAACAGAGCAGCTGTGTGCCATACAGGAATAAAACAACTGCTCCATGTTCCATAAAGTTGATGGTTATACTGTCACAGATGCTCAAGATTATGGCCTAAAAAATAACCATATTCCACTGTGAAAAGGCTGCCTTTCTCCCTTTTCACTAGGCCCTGTTCCCAAAATTAATACTGTTTGGTGTCTGCTTAATTCTTAATTTCACTGTAATGTTGTAGTTTATTGTTTTAGTTTGTTATTATTTGACATAGGCCTGTTCGGCAGGTTTTATGGGTTCATAGTGTTTTGCTATGCTTCTGCTTGTGATGTGGGGGGTAGCCTAGCTGCTCACCAGCTTAATCAGGGAGAGTGGATGCAGGTTTGCCTCATTAGGTCATTTCTGTAGGGAGGGGCTGGGCAATCCTAAAGTAAAGAACAATTGGTAAGATAGTTCTGTAGTAAATGACATTTTTATAATATTTGGGGTGCCTATTGTAGTGGGTGCACATATATGTATAAATAGTAATGTCAGCAGTAACGGATCTATCCAATTGTGTAATGATGTTTTGAGAGACTTAAGTGTTATGTTGCTTGCTCAGGTTAGCTCACCCTATAATCACCTGTGCAGGTGGTGGGGCTGAGTTAAAAGGGCATCAGGAGAAGAAAAAAGGGTTGGCAGTTTTCTGGGAGGTTTCCGTTTTGTTTGTTTGATGTTATTTTTGCCTCAGTTTAATATTGTTTCTGTATTTTGGTTTGAGTATGTTTTGGTGTTGGTTTAGTTGATAAATACAGGAATTGAGCACTGGAAAAGCTTCCTCTTCAAGTCTTCAATCGTGACACCCTCGCAAGAAATATCAGTGTGTAACGCCCTTTTAAATAAATTGCAGTGGTGCAACTGGCAATGATGTGGGTGGCAATATGTCATATGACATCATAAGACCCATAGTTAAGCTTTTGATTATACAGTAAGCCTACTGATTTAGGATATAATCAGTAAACATTTGGAATACAATTCAAACATGAAATATCAAACAGTAAAGAGTACCGTATTTTCCGGACTATAAGTCACACTTTTTTTTCATACTTTGGCTGGTCCTGCGACTTATAGTCAGGTGCGACTTATATATCAAAATATATATAATGTAACGTCTACTGCCGCGAGAGCCGCTCTAGGCTTGTGACAACTATATTGTGCTCCTAAAGACAACTGAGAAAGAAAAGAAACTGCAGGCGACTGCAGGTAGTAAAATACGTAGCCGAAAACTTGTCGCGCGCTGAAATCCAGATGGCCAGAGCTGGAGGAAGGAGTCCACAGATGGGTGCTTGAACAACGTGCTGCTGGGAGAGGCTCATCAACAGTGCAGTTACGTTACGTTAACATACCGGACACCTACCGTATTCAGCCCCTTGTTCTGTGTGCTATTGTGTAGTTTAATAACTTGCCTTTCCAGATTAAATGTCTGTTCTTGGATTTTGTGAAATAAATTTCTAAATAAATGCGATTTATAGTCCAGTGCGTCCAGTATATATACTTTTTTCCTCTTTATGACGCATTTTTTGACTGATGCGACTTATAGTCCGGAAAATACGGTATACTACTGTAAAAGACAGTAGATTTACTCACTAACATTGTTGTGGAAACAGAATAAGCATGGAAACTAAATGCACACTTCCTGCATTACTGCATTACTTCAAATACTAAGTTACTCCTCTAGTAAACTAGTATTCACATGAAATAAAACAATAAAACATTGAGACCATTCAGAAAAGCACACTGAGTAATAATCAATCGCCTACCGCAGCACGGCTGTCTTGGAACGTAATAGACAGACGGTGGCGGAATAATTCAACTAAAATGTAACAGTGAACAATCAGTGTTCGACCTACAGTCTGCTGAGATGCCTCTCCAAACGAAGCACAAACACACCATAAAATGCTAAGACACGTTAAGAAAAAAGATCCGTATTTTGCCGTAATCCAATGACACGAAGAAAAAAAAAAGCGGAGCATTGTGCATACTGACACCGACTTGATAAAGGAAGAGGTTTAAGTTAAGTGCTGTTATAAATAAAATCAGTTGGGGGCTTGGCAAATAACATATGTTCTGTTGTACACACTACACTACTGATACTACACAACACTGACAGTATCTTGCATACATGTTTGGTATCAGCCATTATTATACCATATACAGACTGTGTGTCCTCTGTAGAGGTTCTCAGGAAAGATGTCAGCTCTAGTACTGTATATACTGTATATACAACTATATTGTGCTCCTAAAGACAACTGAGAAAGAAAAGAAACTGCAGGCGACTGTAGGTAGTAAAATACGTAGCCGAAAACTTGTCGCGCGCTGAAATCCAGATGGCCAGAGCTGGAGGAAGGAGTCCACAGATGGGTGCTTGAACAACGTGCTGCTGGGAGAGGCTCGTCAACAGTGCAGTTACGTTACGTTAACATACCGGACACCTACCGTATTCAGCCCCTTGTTCTGTGTGCTATTGTGTAGTTTAATAACTTGCCTTTCCAGATTAAATGTCTGTTCTTGGATTTTGTAAAATACATTTCTAAATAAATGCGATTTATAGTCCAGTGCGTCCAGTATATATATATTTTTTCCTCTTCATGACGCATTTTTTGACTGATGCGACTTATAGTCCGGAAAATACGGTATACTACTGTAAAAGACAATATTAAGGTAAGAAAGCTACGAAGAAAGGGAGAACTGAAGACCAGAAAAGGTTGAACAGCCCATTAGAGCTTAGATTCTTTTTGTAAACAATGGTAGTTGAGCTTAAAGGGGTACTCCAGTCATTTGGTATTGCACTTTCAAAAAGTTGAGTGACTCTCAAGTGACAGCTGATTAAACAAAATATTTAAAATGGAGAAAAAAATGGGCTTTGCAAATGGTTATTGAAATAAATGATTGTAGTGTCCAGTAACTCAATGCACATATGGGTGAGTATTGTATTAAGACATACATATATGAAAAAAACTAACCTTTAAAAGAGTGTGAAATGGATGTTTTTTTTTTTTTATCACCACACTATTGTACGTGTCACATCACGTTACTATCCACAAGACTCGCAAGGACAAGGATATTTTCTTGGGACTGGCCTTGTGATCACTGCTACTTCCACCCACATGTGGACAAGTAGTCATGAGGCTGTAGTCTGTTCTACTATTTTGTCAACTCAGTGGATCCTGAATACTCTGTGTACTATTCAAGCACTGTTCGACTAACCCAAACTGTGTACACACTGTATAGAAATACTTGAGGCATTTGTAATGTTTATCTAGATTTAATTCGAGAGCAAAGGAAGAGTAATTGACAAGCTAAACACTGCCCTACCACCAAAAGAGAAGATTAAAAAGTAAACAATGAATTTTTCCACAAAACACATAGCATTTGACTTCAGTCTGGGAACTACAGCTTTTATTATTATAAATTATAATTATTATTATTTTATTGTATTATTATTACAACAAAATACCAAACATTACAGCATAATAAAGCAAATATTAAAATATTGCCATAAACACTAACAAACTAAAATAAACTGTTACATTCCTAAACCTATTAGTGCACACTGTAAAACACACAACACACAATTAATGAATGATTTAAGATTTTAAAAGAAAATAAGAACACACTACAAATGTCTGGTAAGCTCACTATCTTCTAACTCCACCCCCCCAGATTTGAAGTCTTCAGACCCAACCAATGCCAAGTGACATCACTGTCCTTGCTGCTGCAACAGTGTGAATTTCCCCATTGTGGGATTAATAAAGGATTTTAAATCTTTGAATCTTGTAGTCAATTCAAAACACCAGTAAACAGACTTTGCTGTGTAAAATCGATGGAGCTCCTTTTTTAAATTATTACAATGTTGTCAAAACTGAACCCAATAAAACATTTTTAATGCACATTTAGCTGCTTTAAATACTGTACCTTTACATAAAGCATTCCATCCATAGTTTTAATGCGTTTGACATGTCTTCAGAAGTACCAGTATTTCTTACATCTTTCTTTTTTGTACTATAAAAAACTTGTAATTATGAACTTTGCTATATTAATAAATTAGCCAGCTGTTGACCCAACTGCTGCACACGCACATTTACAATTTCAATAGTAATAAACATACATTGCATTTTGAGGTTTATTCGTCAGAATAAACATTTTCTATAATAAAATAGACCACTTGTCTAGAGTGGTGATAAGGCACATTTGATTTATTGTTTTGCACCTGCAAAACCTGCTTTATCTTGCTGTCTTGTCCCCCGTGCACTTTTGACCACAGGTAGCGTGCAACAGTTTGATGAGTTTTATTAGGGGGATATAGGAAAAGGATATGGTATGTATGTATGTTGTAACTACAATATCTACGGTTGTGAGTGTAACAGTAGTAATTGAAATAAAGGACTCCTGATGTGACTCCTGAGAGAGTGAGGTAAGTTTGTTTACTGTGTTGCCATTGATTAAATATGTTGCAGGAGAATCACTAATCGGCTTATTACCCATGACCCAGAATGGAAAGGAATGAAGCACTAAAACATAAAGATTTCAGGGTAAGAGTAAAAGTACACATAATTATAATTATGTGACTAAATATGACCAAACTCATATGGAGGACTAAGACTAAATCTAAAAAAATAGAGATGGAACAGTGAATTGGTCGATCCATCCTCGAGGAGCCTCTCGCTGCAGCCTGCGGGAAGGAGGGACTTGATGTAGAATGTTGAAAGCCCCGCCTTCCTGCAGGCTGCAGTGAGATGCACTTGCCATCCTCTGATGGCCCGCATAAGGTTGGCATTTTTTGTTTTGATTGTAATGTCTCGACAGCTATTGGATGGATTGTAAGTACATTTGGCATTCAAGGCCCCCAAAGGATGAATCCTTATAACTTTTCAACAAGGGAAACTAGCAGGCCTCAAGTTTTAATTGTGCAGTGAAATATCACTATATCTGCAGAGACATTGTAGACATTCATGGTCCCCTGATGATGTAACCTACTAAGGGACTGTTCGTTATTTATTTAAGGGGCCACCGGAGGAGTTTTGGGATCTTTCAACAACATAGACTTGACCCTCCCTTCGCCAGCAATGACCCTCTAAAATAATTGGGAAAAGAGTAATGACCCTCCCCAACATTTTATTGATGGCTTCTGTACTGGTTTGCAATTGTCAAACATACAGAAGCCCATAGTTTTTTTTTTGTTTTTATAGCAATGACATATGCAACTTAACCTCTGCTTTCTCATCTTACACATCACACCCCACTGTTATGGTGTGGTGGCCATTTCAGTAGATTTACTCACTAACATTGTTGTGGAAACAGAATAAGCATGGAAACTAAATGCACACTTCCTGCATTACTGCATTACTTCAAATACTAAGTTACTCCTCTAGTAAACTAGTATTCACATGAAATAAAACAATAAAACATTGAGACCATTCAGAAAAGCACACTGAGTAATAATCAATCGCCTACCGCAGCACGGCTGTCTTGGAACGTAATAGACAGACGGTGGCGGAATAATTCAACTAAAATGTAACAGTGAACAATCAGTGTTCGACCTACAGTCTGCTGAGATGCCTCTCCAAACGAAGCACAAACACACCATAAAATGCTAAGACACGTTAAGAAAAAAGATCCGTATTTTGCCGTAATCCAATGACACGAAGAAAAAAAAAAGCGGAGCATTGTGCATACTGACACCGACTTGATAAAGGAAGAGGTTTAAGTTAAGTGCTGTTATAAATAAAATCAGTTGGGGGCTTGGCAAATAACATATGTTCTGTTGTACACACTACACTACTGATACTACACAACACTGACAGTATCTTGCATACATGTTTGGTATCAGCCATTATTATACCATATACAGACTGTGTGTCCTCTGTAGAGGTTCTCAGGAAAGATGTCAGCTCTAGTACTGTATATACTGTATATTCAGTCAGGAAATAATTCATGAAATAATTCAAGAACTAGCTAAAAAATATTAAAAGAAACAAACCATGGAAACCTTGTCAAAGACAAATCTGGTGGCAACATTCAAATAATAAAACCAAAGTAATAATTTGCACTTAGCAGACTTCTACAGCACTTTCATAGAAAAACAGTGTTTCTCCCTTTCTCCAAATGCTTTAATATATTAGAAAACCTGAGCAAATGGATAAAAGTGTTGCAGAATGTTTCTTAATTTGTCTGCGTTTTGTCAATTTGCACCTTTTCTCTTAAGTTTAAGTGTGTTGAGCCTCTTCGGCAATACAGTATTTTTTAAGGTTTTTATTGCTTTTTCTCACGTTTTCTATTCAAATTTCTCATGATAATTTCTTGGCCAGTAACCTAGACTATTGTGTGCACGCAAACATGCTTCATAGTCCTCTTCTTTTATCAACCGTTAATGCTGTTGGTGGTTAAACAGAATTACACCGTGGCTGTTAATGATAAAGCAAACGGTCACAAGCTACATCCTACATAGATAATATTGTTGGCACTGACTGTGTTAGACACAACATCCTCTTTCTTCATTCATTTGATGGTTCTAGTTTTGCTTGAAAACTCTATCTACAGTTTTCAATCTTCATTTACCATTTTGTTGCTTCTGTTGTACAGCATTTTATAGTATTATTGTTAATGCTATTAGCAGTAGACATTACCCTATAATGTTGACTAACCAGCTGAGTGAGGAATGACAGTCAGCCCCAGGGTGTGTATGCCAGCTGCAGTCCAACTGTCGTCCAACTTGTTGCTGCCATGCATGTCAAAGCGGTACCTGTGGCAGACAATTCTAAATGTTTTATTAAAACCAAGAACTTAATTCCAAATTAATCTAAAAAGAGTTTTAAGGTTTCTGCTGAAAGAACATTTTAGAAAGACACTAAAAAAAGATAGATAGTTGTACTTTATATTAAGTCATTCACACAAAAAATATTTTTTAAGGCACACAGATCCAACTTTGAGGATCAGAATAAACTAAAAAAAGATCCACAATGCACTGTAACAAAACAAATCTAAATGTGTCCTACCTCTGCTGCTTCCTCTTCTACTCTTTGAAGCTCTTCAGGTGAGTTGGAAGTTGTTGGGACCCTTGTCCTCTCCCCACGTGTGTTCTCTCCTGTCCTGGATAATGAATCACCAATTAACATACAACAAAATATTGATATAGTATATTGATATAGTAGATGCTTTTTATACTTAGCAGTACTGTAAATTACACTTGTGCAGTACTACTGTACACAGTACCTTGTAAATCTCCCAGATATATAAAAGTACCAAAATGCTGCAGCAGCAGCAGCAACAAGGGCAATCAGCAAAAGACCAAATAAGAGCCAACCAGCAATGCCGGCATCTGTATGAAGACAGGACACAGAAAGAACACAGGGAATACAAATACACATTGCCAGTTTATAAGGTACAATCATCAGGATCATGGTGTGCTTACATATTCTAATGTATTCTTTAAATGCTTACAAATATTTGACTATCCATTTACAAGTTACATAACACACATTTTTTCATTTACTAATACAGGTAAAGACAAGCACAATACCAGGACCCTTGAACTAGCTCACCTAAATGGAATGCATGCAGTTCAATGTTATTACACCTGTGCAGCTGCATGTTTCCTGCTATGACAAGCCAAGAGGTCTGCTGTGAAAAGGACCTCTCATCATTTACTAATGAAAGCAAGTTCTGTGTTTAATGTATTTCATATTGTATGTATTTTTTCTCTGTTTCATAGCATTTCATTTTATATTACACATTACATTTAGTTGACTAACATTGCATTCAAACACCATACAAAAAAGCCCTTGCTAAATGTGATTTGACAGGATTTCCCAGCAGGTCCTGGGTATAAAGAAGCAACAGACACATAAGATGACCATGACCAGAACATTTCACGTTTAGACATGTTTTAAGCGTTGCAGTTAGTCAACCATTCTGGGTTGTGGTGGCAACAGGCCGAAGCAGGCGAGTTTTTCAGCTCTTAGGTGAATGCCAAGGCCTTCCACAACCAAATTGGATATACATTCTCTAGTGTGTCCTGGGAGAAATCCTGATAAATTACGTTCTGGGATTCAACTCCAGGCGTGGATATCCGAGCTTCTTCCATAGGTTTAACGCTTTACAAAAAATGATTTGGCTGCAATCTTTTTTTTTTTCTTCTTTTTTTTCTTTTTTTTTACATAAGAGACACAAATTACAGAGTGAAACAACTTCTAAAATAGACTCAAATGCTAAAATAGCAAAACATCCTAAAAAACACCAACATATTTGCCAAACACCCAAAGCCAAATTAAACCAGACCTCACCTGAAGCCACATGCACATAGAGGTGACTATGTTTTTTTCCATAAGGGTTACTTGCTTCACACTGGTAGAGGCCATTGAGGTCAGAGGTCATACTCTGAAACTGTAGTGTTGCACCATCTCTGACAGCAGACTGAGGCCATGACTTGCCGATTCTGAAACAGACGATCAGGGCTCAGCATGAAAATGGACAGCTAAATAAAGACAACCACAGGTCAGAAAAATGTTGTTTTTCTGACTCACCAGATAGCATTTTATATGTTGTTTGTTTATTCTGCACTATAACTGAAGTGTAAACAAGAATTTACAGTTTTCCTGGGGCTGATGTGCTGATGTATTGTTATTTAAATTATATCACATGATCTCATTGCCAGATTAAGTTTGCTTTGTTCATTTTTTTTGGACACTTTAAGAACTTTTTGTCCATGTTGGCCTAGAAGATAAGGTTCCAAGTTCACTCCTGTATAAAAGAAAGTTGACTAAGTTGGCTAACGCATCATGCTAACACACGCTAACTGCTAACGTTACCGCAGGAGCAGGCGGGCCATGGCTGTTTACTATCTCGGCAACAACCACCGTGACAGACATATGACAGAAACCGCAAGTTTGGCTTCCTCATAAGGAAACTTTGTTGTTAACTTTGCCAAAACAACCGTGTAGCCTAATTAACGTTCCTTACAGGTTGCTCTGCAATGTATAATATATTACGTTATGGAATATTCTTGTGGCTACCATTGCCAGCTTCACGGTTATGAAATGTTGGAGAGTAAGATGATTCCCACTATGATACAAAATGTTCATCTCCATTCCTGAGACAATGAGTCCGCAGTGCACTGGCTTCAGAGAGTAAACATGGGGACAGTGGAACCAGATAATTACCCCACCTTATGCAAGCATGATGTCGATTACATGAACAGACACTGAACACACAAATATTTCTCTCAGGGGTTGGAGACAAACAGAGGACAGGACAGAGCTGAAAGAAAAGTGAATTATGGATATTATATTTACATTACAATTATGATTACAATTTCCTGGTGGCCAGAAATAGGACTAAAAATCCTTATTCTAAGTTCATTGTTTTATGAACATCATTACAATCCTGAAATGTTACAATACACATACAGTGTTAGGACTGAAAATTACGATTGAATTTAGAAATTTTTAAGCTAGTCATTTAATGATGGTATTAACACTATTAGCAGTGGTGGAATGTAACTAAGTATAATGTAGTACCTTTAGTACCTAAGTAAAGTCCCATTCACAAAAAGCTACGGGCAATTTAGTCAACATTTAACCTGCATGTCTTCGGAGTGTAGGAGGAAGCCGGAAAAATTGGAAAAAAAAAAAAAAAAAAAGGGAGAAGACGCAAACTCTAAACAGAAGAGCCCAAGCCTGCCAGCGGGTTCAAAATTATGTTAATGTGTTCTGTAATAATTCACATATTCACCAACAAATCACACACCGACTAAGCTAAATTTCTCGTTACGGTATTCAAAAACATTATTCTACTGCAGCTTTTTGTTGTTGTTTTTTAAACAGAAAACTTAAAGGATTATCAGACGTGTCAAAATGTTCATACTTTCTGTTTTTCGTTTTATGTGCATTGTTTCTATTAGCAACGTTTTCACTGTACTGTAAGTCAATAACACTTTTTTTTTTTTTTTAAATCTTTGTGAATTTTTGATATCGCTATAGTTCTTATCACACATTTTCTGCAAACACCAGCGAGTTAATGTTTAATTCTTCACCCCCTCTAAAGTCTGTTCTGAAGTATAGTAACATTTTAAAATTCACTTTCAGTGCCATTAAAACTTACAAATAGTGGTTCTCTGCAACTGCAACTATAATTTAAAATGTAATTTCAAAAGACACATTTTAAATCATTCAAATCATTTTGGCCTTTCCCCATTGTACAAAGTTTGTGAGAAGGACAACATTCCTCAAGGCAAAAGATAGACATAATATTGTTTGGTTAACGTTTCCACTGAAACTGGTTTATTCAAACTGCAGTACCTGCAACTGTCTACTATTAGGATATCTACTTTAACTTATTCAACTTTAGGTAAAACCTTATCTCCCTCCTTACTTTTTTCAATATCTGCAGATTTTGTCAGGCAGTCTCAACCTCGCTTCGATAACAACAAAACTTTAATGAACTCATGACTAGAATCCCTACCTTCAAACATTTAATTTCACAGTTGGTCTTTTTTGTCTGGCAACTCCGTCTCTGCACGTAAAGAGGCACAGATTAAGGATACTGGATGAGATTTCGGATGAGTTATGGGCGAAAGGGTTAAATAGGATCAAAGCATTTTCTATCAATACTAGATTTAAACTCATTCAATTTAAGGTCATCCATCCTCTGCACTTTACCAAGACCAAACTGAACAGAATCTTTTTCAAGAGTTTCTGGTGTGACATTTTTCGTATGCAGACATGTACAGCAGATAGCTAATCCCTGACAGTCTCTCTGTGATATTGGGATTGGAATTACTCTTGCACCAGCATTACAACAAGCCGTCATGTTTAGTATAGTCATAGCAAAAACAGTTATGCTGAGAGAGTGGAAATTTGTTTCCCCTCGTTGCTTTAAAAATGGCTAAATGACATTTCTTGTCTATACCTTCAGTACATTTGGTATACTCTGTCCAATGCCCACCCCAACTTTCTTAAGATCTGGGGTCCCCTTTATTTAACCTATTAGGGACTGTTTGTTATTTATTTAAGGGGCCACCGGAGGAGTGCACAATTCCTGCATTACTTCAAATACTAAGTTACTCCTCTAGTAAACTAGTATTCACATGAAATAAAACAATAAAATATTGAGACCATTCAGCAAGGCACTCTGGGTAATATTCAACACAGAAACTGGTTGCTATGGACTCGTCACTAGGCTTTCTCCACTTCGCCGTTTAAACAAAGTGGAATAAACGTATAAAAGTCCAAATCTACACAAAACCCGCAATCAATTAGTAAGCTGACATCAAATGTGACATTTAGGAAACCTTTATTGCAACCTTGGCACGGTAAGATGTCCAGACATAGTACAACAGTCATTTACGTTTTTTGCGTCCTGCTGCTCCCATCGTCAGCCAGGTAATATTTTTTTTTATTAAAGCAGTATATGAAATCTGATGTATTACCTACCACCATTTAGTTGTTTTGTGTTATTTAAGATATTTATAAAATATCTGATAATGCCAGAATTATTCCATTCATTTTTTTAAACAATGCAATTATCCGTTTCAGCCACCAGGGGGGCAGCTCCCCCTGCCCCATATGTCTATGCCCTGCCCCACAGCAAACTCATGGGTCAGACCCATCTGGTAGCGAAGGAGGGCAGAAACTGAGAGAGCTACATGGAGCTACATGGAAAAATATGCACCAAACAAGCCACGTTGAAACTTTGCCGTTTCGTGAATACCGAACGGTCTCTTAGGAGGGGAGGTGTCAACCTGGCAACTAATTGTATTGCATGGTACTTTGATCTGCCAGGATTTCAGTTTCAGAATAGTTAGGATTTCTATTTAAAAAAAATTACTGTACCTGCTCCAGGTAAAGTCTGCATTTGGGTTGGCTTCAGTCACACATTCAAATGAGCCTTCAGATCTTTCACGGATCTTCACTTCAGTGGGTGGGACTGCAAGAAACAAAGAGAGAAAGAGAATGAGCTGTAACTCAGGGAAATACTAATTATAGCATATCAGAATAATACTGGACAGCCATTTTTAGTGAAAGCAGTTTTACCTTGCTTTCTAAGACACAATATTTATTAAACTGACAATTAGTTTCAAGGTCATTTTAGATTTGATAACTTAAAAAAATGCTTTTTAAGTTGCATTTTAGACGTTACAGAGGTCTTATCTGTTACGTGATCTTGTTAAATAACGATGTACTCACCAATGACTTTTGCAGGGGTAGAAAGAAATACGATGCACACACATGCATACATACATGTCGAAATAGAATTAATTTACTTGTCATATCTACTTTAATTACCAGCATTACAGTATCTTACAGTTTCTTACACTCCAATGTTCACATACTTTAGATAAATAGACCTACCAATACCAACACAACAGAGTGGCATCATAAAAATGTATTATAAAACTGCCATACTTTGTTCTGTAAGTCCTTAAAAAGGAAATTCTACCTCCAAAAGTCAGCTAAATAAAAGAGAAAACATGAATACATACAAAAATACAGTCGCAATGTAAAGTAGGAACAAAATAAAATAAATACGCCTATGGTCTATTTCTAATGAAACTTCTCAAGTATCAAACAAAAATCACTAACTCAAGCAAAAAAATAGTCACCTCAGAGGTTATTGACCTGCTTGTAGATCGTAATCCCACCATGCTAGCAACTCTGTCCCCCCCATTCTGTCTTTGTAGCCTTCACACAGACGGCGAGGCGCAACAGTCTGTGTTAAAGCTACTGATTTCTTAACTGCTGCAACAGGAATGACTAGTTTGGGTGCATCTACATTTTTTTATTGAAATGTATATCCAAGGTCCATTCATAGAAAAAAAAAAAAATCTAAAGCCTGTATTTCTCAAATTAACAAAATAGCTACAATTCACAAGTCCCATAAACATTACAGCTGGCAAAAGCTGGAGTCTTCATGTTTACACTGAACTAGCTGAATTTGAAAGATTGCTGTAGGCTCACTTTACAGAGGCTGCTGTTTCTCAGCACTACGACAGAGTCAGTAAATCAAGGTAAAGCTGATTCATCACACAGCCAGGTTTTAATAACTGACAATAGACAGTTGAAACTGTATCTGGGATTCTTTCATGGCAGGGCCTGATTACAGTGTTACAGGCTCAGCTTTGTGAAAGGAGGGTTGGGTGGAACAACTGAGAAGTGTTCGTTTGTTACTGTCATAAATAGCAGGGGAAATTCCTTGGGCTAGCAAAACTGCTTTGCTAGCCCAATCGTATTGTAGCTAAGACATCTGTTGAATTTTTTTTTATTCATTAGCATGATTGCCTTACTGCTTAGTTCAAAAACATCCAAAACACCGTACGAAAACATAGCTGACCAGACGCAAGCTTTTATTTTGAAAAGCCGAAACTCGGGCCGCAGACAGCACCAGCTGCCAGCCGGGAGGGCATGAGACGGGAGGTATATCCTTTCGGTCCCGGTGATTATTTGCAAGTTATTTGTAAAATGTGCAAACGATAGCCTTTTCAAGGCATTTGAGAAGGAAGAAGTGGTAACATGCAAGCTCCCAAATTTACGCTCATCTGAGAAATGGAAATGGAGATAATGTTCAGCTTCGGTCCATGAGCTTTTCTCCAATGACTGACTTCTTCTGAAAAAGAAACGACCAAACAACTGTACCGAGACCTGCTTGACGAGGTGGTCTCGGTACGTTTTCAATCAGTCCTGTTAAAGTAATCCCCAGCATCGCTTTAAGCACCTTCAACCAGAACGCCTGAGAAAACCTGTCATCAAACAAACAGTCTCTTTCAAAACCATCGTTTCCAAATAATAAAATCAATTAAATGAACAAGAATGATCAACTACATAGTTTGTAGTTTTATTTATTTATAAAAGACTTTTAAGAAATTAATTTACATTTCTGTAAATGTACCAGTGTTAGCCAGCCAGCTAATTTTCAACTGTAGTCCTGAAGCAAGATGTTTGGAGACCAGAGCAACACGAAACAGAAAGACATTCGTAAAGGATAAATGTACAGAGAGAAGTCAATAAGACACCATAAAGACAGCTAGAGCAACAAAGAAGCCATGCAGAGCGACAGGAAGCAGCAAGCCATTAGACAGACCAGAGCCTTCTTGCACCATGCAACCATGCACAGTAGTAACAAGCAGTAATAACAAATGAAATTAACTACATCACTCATGATGGAGATTTTAATAATTAACATAAGTAAGTGATGTAGGAAAGTATTTGTATACTCACAGTAGACCTGTATGTTGAAGGACAGGGTTTCTGACATGGCTGCACTGTTGACGACACACTGGACCAAATGACTGTTGATTTCTTTGGTAGGTACTCCAAACAGCGAGCTGGTTGTGGTAGTCGTACCGTTGGCATGCTGGGTGAAGTTGGTGGTTTCCCTCACTGTTTCTGCCAGACTACCCGTGAGCCACCTCACCTCTGCAGGAGGCTTGGAACCAGCAGCTATGCAAGTGACGAGGGAAACCTCTTCATTTCCCAAAGTAGGACGGTTATACTCCAGGCTTGAGACCGGGGGCACTAGGAAAGTTACAGTACATATAAAAGTCAACATGCAAGCATGGAGGTAAGAACATTTTTTTTAAATAAATAAACATTATACCAAGCAAGTTCAGATGTATGTCTGTTTTGTGATTTCCGCTGGGGAACAAAGTGAAGATACATATGTAGGTGCCTTCATCCATCAATGTGACATTGGATAACTGCAGAGATGCAATGTTTTCTTTAAAGCTCCCAATAAATTTAAATCGATCATCACGTCCGTTGACAAACTGTGGTCCATCTACCTCCAAGACGGTAAAGAAATTAACATTCACAAGTTTTCCTCTGGTAATCTTCTGCCATGAAATCTGGGATAGGGACTCCGTGGTGTTGATGAGTTTGCAGGGTAAGATAGCGATCCCTCCTTGCACAACGGTTACGTTTCCTCCAATCACCTGGAAAGCTGTAAGGTACATAAAATCTCATCAGAGAATCAGAGCCTAAGTCAGACGGTTCAAAACACAAGTAAAAACACACATGGATGGAAACATTCACACAGGACCTGAGCAAAGTTCAGGGAAATTGTGGGGAAACTGAGGATTTTTCTGAATGATGGTGTGAAAACCTAGCTGGCTTGAGTGTCGCAGCGACTGAAAAGTGGCTGATGGTATGCCACTAATGGTACAGCACCATAAGCCATTCTCCTAGTGCCTTATGTCGCTTACATCTGCCCACTTCCCCTTTTCATTTGCTAATTTTAAGTAACTATGAGTGTATTTGTTTTAAGAAGAATTTGCTTTTATATATTGTAATAAACCATTTCTACCTAAATTTGATTATCCTAATTTGATTCACCTTCATTTCTAACCATCCTCCTTTCAGGCACTTAATTATCAATAAATAAGTAGGCCTATTTCTTTTTGGAATCACGTCTCTGTCTTGCTTCAGTCAATAAACCTGTGCAGCCTTTGTATAACAGGGCAATAGCCTGTAAATACTGTATTGGTCCGAATCTAAAACTACCCTGATTAGAAGACAACCCAAAAATACTTTTTGAAGACCAAATCTTGTTTTTATAAAGAAAATAATGTAACGTGAGGGTTCGGTATGTGGTGGTGGATCACTCTTTATGAGAATAAACAACAGGATGGAGACGGATGACTTTCTCAAGCGGTACTTTACTGAACACCACTCACAACAACAACACTTCCTTGTTCAGACCTTCCACGTGACTGAACTAACCAAACAGAAGAGAATTTAGACTGAGGTAAACGTGAGGGAATCAGAGAGAGTCAACAGAATATCCTGACTGTGTTAAATATGTAAACATGTAAATATGTAACTAATAATTGTGTAACATAAATATTTAAATGATTAACTGACTAAACATTGTAAATACATTTCTAGTGAATTAACTCAAATATAAATGATATTAAATTCTGAGCCTTACACCTTTCAAATATGAATTAACTCCACTTCTAAACCTTACAATAATTTTATTTGAAAATGATTCTTATACTCCACACGTAAAATACAACTAGTACTGCAGTTACCAAATGTAAAGTTACTTTGTGAGTCGAAATAAGTGCGTTAGTGCAGCGGTCAACAGAAAGTGTTTGCTCCCAGGCTCACCCCCCTCTCTGTCAAAGCCCAAAAAACCCAGGTGAACAGGTGAAGCAAACAAATATAATGTTATCACTTCCGCTCAAGCCGCGATGAACACGCCCACCACCTACAATATAAGTGCATAAGAGATGAAATTCGCCCATGGTGGCGTTATCATATTCTGGTGGCGATCTCTAGAGCCACCCACACTTGCCACATGTACAGCGTTTTGGCATCTTATAATCCTTTAAACGTACGCATGTGTCTAACAAGCCGAGTCGAGGTTTGTTTTGTGCAGACTTTTCAAACTTAATTTAAATTGGGTAAACATCCAGACTCAGTATTTTTGGGGAATTATTTGCATACAGGTGTAGACTGGAGAACAAAAACAGGTCGGAGAAGTTGAGTAAGGTCTTTAATCCGATAATCTTATTTTTATGTGTAGGCCTACTTTATATATAAACTTTAACAGCTTATTTTGAAAACCAGAAGTTGTCCCATGTGTATCTTGCCGCTAACTAAAGACCGTTGATCTGCACCGTTTAATACATACCAAAAATACTAGTATGAGTGCGCTACAATTTCAGCGTCGGCTGATTTGACCACGGAGATCTGAGTGTCGGCTGGCTTGACCGCAGTGTATTTCCAGGGGAAAAAAACGTTTTACAGGTGCTGGTCATATAATTAGAATATCATGAAAAAGTTGATTTATTTCAGTAATTCCATTCAAAAAGTGAAACTTGTATAATGTATACATTCATTCCACACAGACTGATACTGTGCCTCTCCTCTCTTCCTCCAGACTCTGGGACCTTGATTTCCAAACGAAAGGTTCTCTGATGAAATACTTTCAACAGAGAACATAACTTTGGACCACTCAGCAGCAGTCCAGTCCTTTTTGTCTTTAGCCCAGGCGAGACGCTTCTGACGCTGGGTCTTGTTCAAGGAATGAATGTATACATTGTACAAGTTTCACTTTTTGAATGGAATTACTGAAATAAATCAACTTTTTCATGATATATATTGATAATTATATGACCAGCACCTGTATACCTTCATTCCACACAGACTGATAAATTTCAAGAGTTTATTTCTTTTACTTTTGATGATTAGAACTGACAACTAATGAAAACCCCAAATTCAGTATCTCAGAAAATTAGAATATTGTGACAAGGTTCAATATTGAAGACACCTGGTGCCACACTCTAATCAGCTAATTAACTCAAAACACCTGCAAAGGCCTTTAAATGGTCCCTCAGTCTAGTTCTGTAGGCTACACAACCATGGGGAAGACTGCTGACTGGACAGCTGTCCAAAAGATGACCATTGACACCTTGCACAAGGAGGGCAAGACACAAAAGGTCATTGCTAAAGAGGATGGCTGTTCACAGAGCTCTGTGTCCAAGCACATTAATAGAGAGTCGCAGGGAAGGAAAAGATGTGGTAGAAAAAAGTGTACAAGCAATAGGGATAACCGCACCCTGAAGAGGATTGTGAAACAAAACCCATTCAAAAATGTGGGGGAGACTCACAAAGAGTGGACTGCAGCTGGAGTTAGTGCTTCAAGAACCTAGCAGCACAGACGTACAGTGGTGTGAAAAAGTGTTTGCCCCCTTCCTCATTTCCTGTTCCTTTGCATGTTTGTCACACTTAAGTGTTTCGGAACATCAAACCAATTTAAACAAAAGTCAAGGACAACACAAGTAAACACAAAATGCAATTTGTAAATGAAGGTGTTTATTATTAAAGGAGAAAAAAAATCCAAACCATCATGGCCCTGTGTGAAAAAAGTGATTGCCCCCCCCCCTTGTTAAAACATACTATAACTGTGGTTGTCCACACCTGAGTTCAATTTCTCTAGCCACACCCAGGCCTGATTATTGCCACACCTGTTCACAATCAAGGCATCACTTAAATAGGAGCTGCTTGACACAGTAAGGTCCACCAGAAGATCCTTAAAAGCTACACATCATGCCGAGACCCAAAGAAATTCAGGAACAATTGAGAAAGAAAGTAATTGAGATCTATCAGTCTGGAAAGGGTTATAAAGCCATTTCCAAAGCTTTGGGAATCAGCGAACCACAGTGAGAGCCATTATCCACAAATGGCGAAGACATGGAACAGTGGTGAACCTTCCCAGGAGTGGCCGGCCGCCCAAAATTACCCCAAGAGCGCAGCGGCGACTCATCAAGAGGTCACAAAGACCCCACAACAACGTCCAAAGAACTGCAGGCCTCACTTGCCTCAGTTAAGGTCAGCGTTCATGCCTCCACCATCAGGAAAAGACTGGGCAAAAATGGCCTGCATGGCAGAGTTCCAAGGAGAAAACCACTGCTGAGCAAAAAGAACATCAAAGCTTGTCTCAATTTCTCCAGAACACATCTTGATGATCCCCAAGACTTTTGGGACAACATTCTGTGGACCGATGAGACAAAAGTGGAACTCTTTGGAAGGTGTGTGTCCAAGTATATCTGGCGTAGAAGGAACACTGCATTTCATAAAAAAGAACATTATACCAACTGTAAAATATGGTGGTGGTAGTGTGATGGTCTGGGGCTGTTTTGCTGCTTCAGGACCTGGAAGACTTGCCGTGATAAAAGGAACTATGAATTCTGCTGTCTACCAAGAGATCCTGAAGGAGAATGTCCGACCATCTGTTCGTGTACTCAAGCTGAAAGCGAACTTGGGTTCTGCAGCAGGACAATGATCCTAAACACACCAGCAAGTCCACCACCGAATGGCTGAAGAAAAACTAAATGAAGACTTTGGAGTGGCCTAGCCAAAGTCCTGACCTGAATCCCTATTGAGATGTTGTGGTATGACCTTAAAAAAGGCCGTTCATGCTCGAAAACCCTCTAATGTAACTGAATTAGGACAATTCTGCAAAGATGAGTGGGCCAAAATTCCTCCAGGGACGCTGTAAAAGCCTCATTGCACGTTATCGCAAAGCGCTTGGTTGCAGTTGTTGCTGCTAAGGGTGGCCCAACCAGTTATTAGGTTTGAGGGGCAATCACTTTTTCACACAGGGCCATGATGGTTTGGATTTTTTTCACCTTTAATAATTAACACCTTCATTTACAAATTGCATTTTGTGTTTACTTGTGTTGTCCTTGACTATTGTTTAAATTGGTTTGATGTTCAGAAACACTTAAGTGTGACAAACATGCAAAGGAACAGGAAATGAGGAAGGGGGCAAACACTTTTTCACACCACTGTATGCAAGACATGGGTTTCAGCTGTCTCATTCCTTGTGTCAAGCCACTCCTGAACAAGACACAGCGTCAGAAGCGTCTCGCCTGGGCTAAATACAAAAAGAACTGGACTGCTGCTGAGTGGTCCAAAGTTACTTTCTCTGATGAAAGTAAATATTGCATTTCCTTTGGAAGGTCAATGTCCCAGAGTCTGGCGGAAGAGAGGAGAGGCACAGAATCCACGTTGCTTGAAGTCCAATGTAAAGTTTCCACAGTCCGTGATGGTTTGGGGTGCCATGTCATCTGCTGGTGTTGGTCCACTGTGTTTTCTGAGGTCCAGGGTCAACACAGCCATCTACCAGGAAGTTTTAGAGGTCTTTTTTTTTTTTTTTTGGTATTGGTCTTAATATTCTAATTTTCTGAGATACTGAATTTGGGGTTTTCATTAGTTGTCAGTTATCAAAATTAAAAACACTTGAAATATATCAGTTTGTGTGGAATGACTGTATACATTATACAAGCTTCACTTTGAGTGGAATTACTGAAATCAACTTTTTCATGATATTCTAATTATGACCAGCACCTGTATATTCGGACCAATATTACAAATATTAGTCTGTGGGTGATAGTCAAGGTAGAAGTAAAGCATATCTTGGGGTGAAAATCAGGTACGTGGCGATTACTTTTCTAGAGCCACGTGTTTTGGCATCTTATCCTTTAAACGTACGCATGTCTAACAAGCCAAGTCGAGGTTTGTTTTGTGCAGCTACTTTTCAAACTTAACTTAAATTGGGTAAACATCCAGACTCAGTATTTTTGGGAATTATTTGCGTACAGGTGTAGACTGGAGAACAAAAACAGGTCGGAGAAGTTGAGTATGCAAGGTCTTTGTTTGAACCCGTGTCTTTGAAGAGCATTACATGACTTCAGTTTGCTAAATTTAACCCTTATGTTATTTTCCCGTCGACCATGCAACTTTGTTGTTTTTCTGGGTCAAACTGTTTTTTGAACTTTTTTTTTTGTGACTTTTTTTTTTTTTTTTCAACGTTCTTTTTTTAAAATGCTATAAAACTGAATAAAACACCCAAATTCAATGAGGGTAGTGAACTGATCATTTATTTTACTTCTGAAGTGTGTTGGTTGTCTGGAACCATCTGTGCTTGTCGTTACACTCTCAAAACTGCTCCAAACCTCTGTGCTTGTCGTTACAAACACACTCCAAACTGCTCCTAACCTTTACATCTCATGATTACTTGGTTTAATAAATTACTTTTTGCATTTAGTTATTGTCAAATAGAAGGGTTCTCTTTGTATATCACTGTTTTGAACATAATCAAACCTTTTAGTAGGCTGTGTCTGCAATAAAATGTCATTAATTTCCTATAAGCAAATTAGAGGCTTATAATAATGCATTTTTGTCTTCACGTCTCTGAATTGTATTTTCTTGTATTGTGATTTTAATAAAACAAATTCTGTTTGTGTAGCCCTCAACCGAGGAAATGGAAAACGAGCTTTCACAGACGGCTAAATATAGTCGTTTTAACAAAGAGAGAGAGAAGGCGTTTTCCTACCTTCTATAACTGTGCTCAGAATCAACGTAAATGCCAATAAAGGTATAGTGTTGCTTCTGGAGAAACACGATGTCCATTGTTGCACAAAGAAGCATCCATCCATTCCATTGATTGACTTTTCCTCTGTTATACATCCAGGCTTTGGTATTGCTGCTGCTGATGATGATGATGATGAAGATGATGACGATGATGCTCTTCTTCTTCTTTTGGAGCATTACCGCCACCATCTGGACTGGAGTGTGGATCAAGAGGTCACCCTACACTCCTTTTTAATAACCCAGTTATCTTAAAAAAATAAAATAAAATGTAAATTTAATGTCATCTGGTTTTCACCAAGTTGTGAAATCAATCTTTGTCTGTCTTGATGGTATTTAGGACAATACATAATTACATGCTCTATGGTCTCTTGACTATTGCAATATTCACACATTCCATCAACATGCTTTTTCATTATAAATAATGTTCCATTTAATCCTGTATGTCTAGCCTCATTCTGGACACCACCTCTTCTTCTGCTTCTTCTACTTCTGTATGTATTCCTGCTCTTCCCCACTTTTCCTTGAATTGTATACAGGTGTCTCCCAGACTGTTCATTATCCCACAAAAAACTGCCATTTTTCATTTGTTTTAGCTTTAATTATACTTTTGACTTCAGCTTTACTGTATTTAATATCCATCTCTATATCAGGCAGCTCTGCTGCTTTCTTCGCACACTTATCTGCCAAATCATTACCTCCTACACCTATATCAGCTGGTACCCATATAAATGTAGTACTAATACCTGACCTAATCAGATTGTTAGCTAGTTGCATTATTTCATACACTATGTCCTGTCTAGACTCAGAGTGAATAAACTTAAGGCTTATCAAAGCTGAGCTGGAGTCTGAGGCAATCACAACTTGCTTAGGTCTATTGCTCTCTACCCACATCAAGGCCATCCATATTGCTAACAGTTCTGCTGTGTATACAGCTAAATCATCATTAATTCTTTTAGCAGATTCAATGTTTAATTGAGGGATAACATAAGCAATTCCCATTTTCGTATCCGTCTTCTTAGATGCATCAGTATATATAATGACTCCTTCTTTATATTTCCTTAAAATGTAACTCTGAACCCTGTAATGATCCACTTCATTAACCTCCTTTTCCTCCAATAAGCCTAAGTCAACTGGAACCTCTGACAAAAGCCAAGGAGGAACAACTGGATAAACCACTGAAGGGCTTATTGTCAGTGCACTGATTCCCATCATTATTACCTTCTGCCTTATTGTCCATCCAAAACTTTTAATTAGGTCATTCTCTCTTTCTTGACATTGCCATAGAACTGACTGACTCAAATGTTTGTCACCATGACCCCTCAAATTCGCCCAGTATACAAGAGACAACTGGTCTCTTCTAAGATGGAGAGGCATCTCCCCCATCTCTACCTGAACTGCTGCCACTGGAGTGGTCTTAATTGCCCCACAGCATAGCCTCAAACCTTGATTTTGAATTACATCTAACTTCTTTAATGATGTTTTAGCAGCTGACCCATACACTATACACCCATAATCAAATACCGATCTCATCAGCCCTGTATAAATGGATTTCAAAGCAGGTCTACTTGCACCCCATTCTACTCCACGCAAACATCTCATCACATTCAACACTCTCTTGCATTTATCTATAATTTTTTGAATATGCATTGTCCAAGTCAGTTTTTTGTCAAACCAAATACCCAAATATTTGAAGAATTCCACTCGTTCTAATTCTGCTCCAGATAATTTGATTTTCACATTCATACTTATTTTCTTCCTAGAGAAGAATAAAGTCTTTGTTTTGTCTATAGAGAACCTAAATCCCCATTTAACTGCCCATTCTTGGACTTTGTTTACTGCCTGCTGCATCTTATCCACTACAAAATCTATATTTCTATCCTTTTTTCCACATTGCTCCATCATCTGCAAACAATGCTACCCCAACTGAATTTTGTATATCCTTAAAAATATCATCAATCATTATTGAAAATAATAGTGGACTGATAATGCTCCCTTGTGGGACACCATTTTCCACACTATAGCTCTTACTTAGTTCCCCATTCATTTTCACTTGAATTGTTCTTTCAGATAAAAACCCTTTTATCCACTGGAACATCCTTCCCTTTATTCCCAATATTCTTAACTTAATCAGCATAGCATCTTTCCACAACATATCATATGCCTTTTCAATATCAAAAAATACTGCCACTACAGATTCTTTATTCACCTGAGCCTTCCTTATTGTATCTTCTAGGTTTACAATGGGATCCATGGTACCTCTACCTTTCCTGAAACCACTTTGATAATTTTGCATTAAGCCTTTATGTTCCATCCAATATGTAAGCCTGTCATTTATCATCCTCTCCATAGTTTTCCCCATCTGAGACGTTAAAGCAATCGGCCTATAGTTATTCGCTATTTGAGGATCTTTCCCAGGTTTCCTAATAGGAATGATTATAGATTCCTTCCAGGTTCTAGGAATGCAACTATTTATCCATACTTTATTATACATACTCAACAACACATCCTTCCCCTTATCACTTAAGTTCTCCAACATGGAATAACAGATGTTATCTTTCCCTGGAGATGACTTACCTGCCTTATTGAGTTCAGACTTTGTAAATAATACATCCAATACTCCTCCTCCACTATCCTCATTGTCAAACACATACTGATATTTTTCAACTGTTTCTTCTCTAGCTCTGTTTTCTTCATGATGTAAATGTCCTGTGCTGTGCACTTTGGCTAATGTTTTTGCCATAACCTCTGCTTTTTCCATATTACTAGTGATAGTTCTTTGCCCCTCAATCAGCATTGGATATCCAAATTCCCTTCCATTCCCTTTCAGTTTTTTAATCATGTTCCAAATTCTCAAAGTAGTTCGACCAATAGAATCACAGAACTGTTTTCAGTGATCTTTTTTTAGCTTGCCTTATTGTTTTCCTGACTATTGCCTGAGATCTTTTATATCGAACTAAATTCTGAAAATGATGTGTTCTCTTTAACTCTTTAAACCCTCTATTTCTATCTTGTATTACTTCCTTACAGTCTTTCGACCACCATGGTACTATTTTATTTAATGTCTCAGGCTTAGTTTTTGGAATAGAAACTCCTGCTGCAACAATTATACCACTGCTAATTTCACATCATAATTTCTCGATATCATGATTATTATCAATAGATATCACTAATTCATCACTAACTTCTTTATACTTATCACAATCTGCTTTATCTAAAATCCATCTCTCTTCTCTTACTTCATGTTCCTTTCTTAATTCCATTCCTATCTGAATTCTAATAGGATAGTGATCACTCCGTACTGTATTTTCCCTCAATACCTCCCGAGTACATTTAACTGCAACTGTTTTTGTGACAATAGTAAGATCTATTGCTGTCTCTGTACCCTTTGCCACGTCTATTCTGGTACCAGAACCATCATTCAGACATACCAACTCTTTCTCTTCCATAAATTCTTCAATTACATTTCCATTAACATCATCCCTCTCTCCCCATAATGTACTATGTGCATTAAAATCCCCACACCAAACAATTCTCCCTGTCAAATCCTTCCAAATGTCCTCCAGATGTCTCATCTCCATTTGCCTGCATGGATTAGAAACGTTTATAATTGTCACCTTATCCTAATTTGAATCTTACTTCTGTAACTATGTACTCCAAGTCATTCTCTGTCTTTATCTCTCTATTCTGAAGTCCCCTTTGTATAAAAATTACAACTCCTCCTCCTTTACCTATTTCCCTATCCCTTCTTATAGAATTATACCCCTTTATTACAAAATCCAACCTAGGCACTAGCCATGTTTCCTGTACACAAATTATATTAGGTGTTTCTTTGAAACTGTCAACATATTTCTTGAATTCTTGACCGTTTGCAATTAAACTCCTAGCATTCCACTGGAGTATAATTAAAACCATTATGTATCCACAACCCATGTCTGAGATTGTTGTGCTTCATCATTAAGCATGTCTCTTACTCTTTCCCAAGGCATTCCCTTTGCATCCAAGTATTTTTCGGCAGACTTAACAATTATTTTAATTCTTTCAGTTCTACTACTGGTCTGTGCTGAACAAAAGATTATCTCAGCCATGAAGAGCACAAAATCACCTTTATTCACAATCAATGTCTCTTCTTTCAATTTATCACACTTTGCACATTCCCCTACAACTTTAGTCCTATTCTTTATTGTCTCTACCGGCACACCTTTTGGGACTTTCTTAGTTGCCTCCGCAAAGGAAACACCTTGGACTACTTTAACTCGCTGTACCTCCTGGATTCTTTTGTTAGTCTCACATCCACCATATGCTGCGCTATGTTCTCCTCCACAATTACAACATTTTGGTTTTGCCCCCTCTTCACATTTTCCATATTCCTGTTCACCACTGCATTTGCTATATCTTTGTTTCCCCTTGCATATCGCAGCTACATGCCCATATCTTTGGCATTTAAAACACCGCAGTGGCGGAGGGATGTAAACCCTGACATCATAACTCATGTAGCCAATTAAGACTCTTTCTGGGAGTTTCTCTTCCTCAAAAGTTAACAAGACTGAAAGACTGTCACGTATATTTCCATTCCATCTTGTCTTTAGTCATTTTGCTTCCCTGACTTTAACATGGTTTATTCCTTCTTTCACTGAATCCACTGACTCACTTAAAGGAATCCCTGAGATTACACCCCTAACAAGCTTCTTGTCAAACACCATTGAACACTTCACTCGCTGTCCATTTAGTTTATTTATCTTTATTGCTTTCTGTTGTTGTTCCACAATATGTTCTACATATTACCAGTAAAGAACAATTTCTCATTTTTTTAGCACTCCTTACCTCCCCAATATCTTTATGTAGAGCTTTGGTTAGTAGGATTGGACTTCACTTATCTTGCAACAGTTTGATAAATACCTTGAACTCATCATCACTCCTTTTCACCCGTAGTTGTTGCCTTATCACTGTCACTATCATCCGACTTATCCCTATCCTTATTTTTCCGGGTTTTTTTTTAACTACTTTCCACACTCCCGCGTCCAACATCCATCTCCCCAACCTCACTTCCTGATCCGTCACTTCCTAACCCCTGACCATTCACAGTCCAGTTGTTGCCAACCGCCTTAAGTTAGTGAGAATGTTGCAATTGATAACCGTTTAGACTCTTAAATTAACGATTTTAGCCACACAAAGCCTATAGTTGGCAGATTTCTGGATGTTATATTGCTGTATCCTTGATGTAGGCTATATTGTTTATTTGATGAAACCTGCGATGAAGTAACCATTTTTTTAAAATACATTTTTAATGCTTTGTTTGAAAATTGTCAACATTAAAAAAAATAGTACAAGCATAACATAAACGTAGACCTTTGCCAGGGGAGAACATATAGCTCAACAATGAAGCCACACACATGTAATACTATAAATAATACACATTTAGATGAATACAATATGAGACCACAGAAGAGTATTTCTCTTTTTGCATATTTGTCTGCCAATTCATTTCCGTCTACTCCTATATGGGCTGGAATCCAGATGAATTTCACTATTACTCCTGCTTTGTTAATCCTGAAAACATTTTGGGCTATTTCTAACACAACAACCTGTCTGATATCTCACTGCATGTTTTTGATGCACTGTTTGAAACTGATCCTACTAACACTTTGCCTTGGCTTATTGTTTTGTACCAACTCAAGGGCTAAAAGAATGGCCAACATTTGTCCCATAAACACTGAACATTATCACTGACTCTTTTATTTGACATAACATTTAATTCTGGGATAATGAATGCAATGCCTACTTTATTAATATATGTTTTTGATGCATCAGTATATATTTTAATAAACATAGAATAATGTTCCTTTAAATATCTAATAACCTAAATCTTATCTATACTTTTCTCTTTTATACACTCTAAAAGGTGGATATCTATATTATACTATTCTATCCTGTTGCAACCAACTGAACTTTGTAAAAGCAGTGTCCAAGAGTCCAACAGTGATCAGAATGAATGAATGAATGAATAAATGAAATATTGGTTTCCTCTAAGACATTGCGATTGATGTTAAACAGAAATATGTTAACAAAGACAATGCACACAGCTTGACCATAAACAGGCTAGTACAAGATATTGCTCTCAAACAAAGCAAACATTGTGAATGGGTTGCTGTAAAGCGGTACAAAGTTCTCTGTCCGAACAGTTCCTCATTGTCCAGAAAGTGTAAACAGATTGTCCGAGGGTAAATCAAAGAGAGGTGTGTTATTGAAGAACAGTGTACAGTGGTGTGAAAAAGTGTTTGCCCCCTTCCTCATTTCCTGTTCCTTTGCATGTTTGTCACACTTAAGTGTTTCGGAACATCAAACCAATTTAAACAATAGTCAAGGACAACACAAGTAAACACAAAATGCAATTTGTAAATGAAGGTGTTAATTATTAAAGGTGAAAAAAAATCCAAACCATCATGGCCCTGTGTGAAAAAGTGATTGCCCCCTAAACCTAATAACTGGTTGGGCCACCCTTAGCAGCAACAACTGCAACCAAGCGTTTGCGATAACGTGCAATGAGGCTTTTACAGCGTCCTGGAGGAATTTTGGCCCACTCATCTTTGCAGAATTGTCCTAATTCAGTTACATTAGAGGGTTTTCGAGCATGAACGGCCTTTTAAGGTCATACCACAACATCTCAATAGGATTCAGGTCAGGACTTTGGCTAGGCCACCCAAAGTCTTCATTTAGTTTTTTCTTCAGCCATTCGGTGGTGGACTTGCTGGTGTGTTTAGGATCATTGTCCTGCTGCAGAACCCAAGTTCGTTTCAGCTTGAGTACACGAACAGATGGTCGGACATTCTCCTTCAGGATCTCTTGGTAGACAGCAGAATTCATAGTTCCTTTTATCACGGCAAGTCTTCCAGGTCCTGAAGCAGCAAAACAGCCCCAGACCATCACACTACCACCACCATATTTTACAGTTGGTATAATGTTCTTTTATGAAATGCAGTGTTCCTTCTACGCCAGATATACTTGGACACACACCTTCCAAAGAGTTCCACTTTTTGTCTCATCGGTCCACAGAATGTTGTCCCAAAAGTCTTGGGGATCATCAAGATGTGTTCTGGAGAAATTGAGACAAGCTTTGATGTTCTTTTGCTCAGCAGTGGTTTTCTCCTTGGAACTCTGCCATGCAGGCCATTTTTGCCCAGTCTTTTCCTGATGGTGGAGGCATGAACGCTGACCTTAACTGAGGCAAGTGAGGCCTGCAGTTCTTTGGACGTTGTTGTGGGGTCTTTTGTGACCTCTTGATGAGTCGTCGCTGCGCTCTTGGGGTAATTTTGGGCGGTCGGCCACTCCTGGGAAGGTTCACCACTGTTCCATGTCTTCGCCATTTGTGGATAATGGCTCTCACTGTGGTTCGCTGGATTCCCAAAGCTTTGGAAATGGCTTTATAACCCTTTCCAGACTGATAGATCTCAATTACTTTCTTAATTGTTCCTGAATTTCTTTGGGTCTCGGCATGATGTGTAGCTTTTAAGGATCTTCTGGTGGACCTTAGTGTGTCAAGCAGCTCCTATTTAAGTGATGCCTTGATTGTGAACAGGTGTGGCAATAATCAGGCCTGGGTGTGGCTAGAGAAATTGAACTCAGGTGTGGACAACCACAGTTATAGTATGTTTTAACAAGGGGGGCAATCACTTTTTCACACAGGGCCATGATGGTTTGGATTTTTTTTCTCCTTTAATAATAAACACCTTCATTTACAAATTGCATTTTGTGTTTACTTGTGTTGTCCTTGACTTTTGTTTAAATTGGTTTGATGTTCCGAAACACTTAAGTGTGACAAACATGCAAAGGAACAGGAAATGAGGAAGGGGGCAAACACTTTTTCACACCACTGTATCTCTGCCTGCCACTGCATGAGGGAAACTGACTGATCTGCAATCAGGCCTCAGATATAGCCTTTTTTGTTGTTGCTTAATTTCTAGTAAAAACAAAAAAAATGTTGCATTTGTTGCAGTTAGGCATTAACAACCATTTCCTCAGTTTTCTTCAAATCTATATTACTACATTAAAAAAGTTTTTCACGAGGGATGGACTGAGGGATTTTGGACTCAGTGTTTCTAAAATGTAGTATTTTTGCATACAGTTGATGTTCTGTGTGTATAATCTTCAACTCGTCAGATCGCCAAAGTAAGTATTAGCTATACTTATACAGCTGTCAAATAAATGTAGGGCTTAATGGAGTACAATGGATTTGCCTCTGAGATGTAGTGAAGTAGAAGTATGAATTAGCATAAAATGGAAATACTCAAGAAAGTGTAAGTAGCCTACCTCAAAGCTGTACTTAAATACAGTAAATATTGTTAGCCTACTTTTCACCCCTGCACTTGCGTGATAATATCTATAAAGCTGCACCATGTTAAATTATCTTTAATTACATTTTAATATTATAATCAACTAGCTGTAAATGCAGTGGAATAAAAAGTACAATAAGTTTGTTTTCTTCCTGTCTTGGCCTTTGCCCACAGAGGGAGGGTTGACATATGTTAGAAAGATATTTCAAAAACAATTGCCCTCATTAACACATACAGTGTAAATAGAAATGTGCTCGTTATTTATATAATTTCTGCTTTTATTCAGCCAGTGATTTCAGTTTCAGTGATCATGTCCTTTTGACCCATCCTGCACGCTTCTCTATTTTCTCTGTCTTAACCGCATCCTGAAGGAAGCTGACTCCAGTGTCTACGTCTTGATTTTAAGCATTGTCCCAATTTCCATCTTTTCCTAACAATCCTACAATTTAGCAAATCATACATACCTTATCCATCTCAAACATGTAAAGCCTAAAAGCAGGTTGTCTTTTGTCTTTAAAAACACATTTATTTTAACAAATTAGGGCTTTACAAGTTATCTTGTGGCTATAATGTGACATAACAGTGGCATTGTGGAACATTTATAACAAACTTTAACACCATCTGCTGGCCACTTAACACCATTACATATATTAACATAGCACAAAAGAAATCAGCCAAAAAGCATCAAATCAAATATAATAAACATGTAAGCTGAATACAACCATCAGAAACAGAAACACAAATTTGACCTTTACTGCTGTATGCCTTTGGTCAATAGTAAAGTATTTTGAATCTGTGACTTCTCTGTATGCTTGAAGAACCATACATTCATTTAGAAATCAGATTTTAAGCTTGCCCTCTAGTGTCACATAATAGAAGGCTTGAAAACGTTGATACATCAGAGTCACAGCTATCAAAATGTGTGACCCAGTCTGTCTGAATACTATGGTAGCTTCATGTTTGGTAACAGCTATCAAAATAAAGCATGTAAAGTAAAAAAGTAAAAAAAGACTATATCTGATGTGAATGTTTGCTTTGGCCACACATAATCTGATGAGTTACAACACACCATGTAACACATACATAAAACATTTCCTGTATGTATAAGATAGTTAGTAATAATTATAAAATACAGAAGTTATAAACACGACAGTGGTGGACTCAGGCTGTCTGCAGGGGTGAAAAAAATATAAAGGGCACTAGCATGCGGCGGCTGCACATTGTTATCTCAATTTGAAGGCCACCATAGAGGGCACTTTATCATGTTTTATCTGCCATAGGGGCTTCCAAGAGGGCACCTTTGCAGTGTTTTTTTTTTTAACATGGGTCACCAAGGGGGGTCAGTTGCCATCATCAAATGTGTCGTCTCTCTTCTGTTCAACACATCTCTTGTTTCCTATTCAGCTTTATACTGAACTTCATGCTTGTCAGGATTGAATTGAGCCTCTAGAAGAACCGATTCCCTCTGTCTGGGCTGCATTGTGTATTCTGCACAACTTTGGGATGGGGCAGGAGGAGCCACCTGTATAGACAGAAAGTGGAAATTAACTTACTATAACTCCAAGACACAAAAGAGCAGATGGGCATTTAATAGGAGAGATTGCTGAGAAATGCTTTGTGAGACATGATAACAAAATAATTTGAGTAACAACAAAATTCTTCTAACCTCTCTTCCAAACTGAACACAAAACTGGGCCTCGCTCAGGGCCCTGCTGTCTTGGTCCTGGTTTGGGGTCTCGGTCCAGCTTTTTCTGCAGAGATAAAATTGTGACCAGTAATGAGACCCCTCATAACCTTCCAATAGTTTCAGACACATTATTACATGAGACAAAGTTGATAATTAGATTGATGCTTTTATTTCAGATCTGCTCCTTTACTTTACTATTCCATTAGTTTCTGTTTCTGTCCCTCTCTCTGATTTTGTCTCATCTTTCTCACCCTTTTCTTCATCGCTCAGATTTCTTTCTCTAATTTCTGATCTCCTCCCACTGTGAGTTTGTCTCCCTTTTTTCCCCTCCAGGCTCTTCTGCCTCTGACTCTACTCGCCTCTGTTATCTCCATCCATTTTTTCGTACTGCCCCATTTTTGAAATTTGTTGCTAAAAAGCTAGAGGCAGCTGTACTTTTATTCTTTCTTTTCATTTTCTCAGATCAGAAGGCCAATCAAGCTGCATTGACCTACAGTAGTCAAGATGAAAAACAATCTCTTGGTTAAAATCTGTGTTTTATATGGCTAAGATATATTATAAGATATTATATATAAGATATAAGATATTCCCATTCCAACAGTCAAGCATGCAGCCTGTTTGAAGCCTGTGTGAAGACCCATGTACTGTATATTTATCTGCTAAAGAATGCACTGTCAAGTTCCAACATTCTCTTAAGGCTGTTTACTGGACGGGATCTCTTTCTCATGTCAGCAACAATCTCTATTTTAGAATGGAGCAAATTTCCCCGCAAGAATCAATAAAGCATTTCTGATTCTGACATTACAGCATACACACTTTTATAACAAGCAAAAAAATCTTGTTTTAATGAGATAAGTCTCTTTGTCTAACTGTAATAAGTAAAAACATCTCTTCTCAAATGAGATGTTGATTTTTTACAGCAAAGTTTTGCAATACAACAAGATAAAGTGATATATTCTTATAATGACAACATGACAGAATAATATGACACGCAGTTATAAAATATGTAATTCTAAAATGAAAAAATCTTGTTATAGTATAACTTGTAAAGTATCTTGTTAAAAGGAGAAAATTATAAACTAAAAAAATGTTTTTGTCATGGTGGCAACAATAGACCCTTATCACGGCAGACCTTTTGACTTGTCGAAGCAGAAGAAGCACAGGTGAAATGAATAACATTAATGATGGCTGAATTCCATTTAGGTGAGCCAGCTCCAGGGCTCGGGTATTGTGTGTCACTGACATGGCTTACTGGGCCATGATGTAATAGAGCCATCCTTAACTAAACTTAGCTTCCTACTTTGACAAGTCAAAATGTCTGCCATGAAAGGGTCTCTGTGCCCCAGTAATCCATTAATATCATCTAAAATTACCATGATGCAATGGGAAACAGTTTTTTTAATTAAAAGTGGATAAACAATTGTATACTGTGTGAAATATATTTAGTAGAAAATACATAAATGTGTAACAAAGCAACTAGCCTGCGATTCGGATACACGACAACGACAAATGGAGTGGGGGGAGGAAGTCATTATCAGCAAAGATAAAGAAAAGGCACATGAACTAGTTTGAACTGTTTCAAAATAAAGCAAATACAAGATATCACTTTTATAATGACAATTAGCTACAATTTGCACACACAGCACTAAATGAAAACTATCACTTACCTGTAGAGGCAGACAGCTAGAGTGAAGACACATAGAACAAATCCAGTTACAGTTGTGAGTATGTGTAGAAAAGACCACGGACTGATTTCTGCACAAAATCCGATGTGAATTAATTTAAGCAGCATGCAGTTTGAGCTTTGAAATACACTATGGCTGGTATAGAGATGATTAGTCCTGTTTTGTGCCCTACATACCTTCAGGTTCCCCAGACACCGTTAAATTCCACTTGATAGTCCATGTACCTTTTTGGTCAATTATAATACATCTGTAGAGTCCTGCATCGTCATGCTGAACATTAGAAATATTCAGCTTTGAAGGTAAGTTTACGTCTATTTTGTGAGAGGTGAAATTTGAAACAGTCTTATTGTGGAAGACTTGATGAGAAAAAAAAGAGCTGCCTTTGGTCCAGGTGATTTGCGTTGCATTTGTCTTTGATTTGTTGCAAGTGAGGATGACGGGGTCTCCGATGGACACCAGCATATTCCTGTGCTCAAATGTGTCTGAAAGAATCTCTAACATTGAAAGAAACAATCAATCAATATAAAATAAAATAAAATAAAAATGAATTGAATCAACAGAAAAAGCATGCATCACAACCACAAATGTCCACTGTACCTGCAAAGACCTGACCCATAACATATAGTTGAATGGAGAGCAGAGCTGCTTGGTCCTGGTGGAACATAATGACCATCAGACACAGACTGAAACTTCAACATCAGCTCTGAGATGTATTTGTGAAGGAGGCGCAAAGAAGAGGATGTGGTTTGTTTCTAGATACGTAGTTAGTTGATTTGGCTGCTCAGAACCAATGCACATGTCGTTCTTTTTGCGGTATACAGTTTTGTTGCGTGTATACAGTTGGATGTCATACACTTGGAATTGAGAATTGAAACTTCCTTCTTCTTGAAGGTCATGTAATAAAATTATGTGTAAAATGCAAATACATGTGCAATGTTCAACTGCAGGAAAACCACTCCTGCATAGTGCTGAACACATTTTAACCACATAGTGACCCTATAGATAGAAGAGTGAGTTTTCACATTGTATAACCATTATAACCATTATAAGCAGTTCTTTATAAGGAGGCTCTGATCTTGTTCAATGTGATATAATACAACAACTATTGTACTACTGCACTATAAGTGTGAAAACCACAAACCATAAGCATCAAAAGACCTTCAGACCCAGGCACTGTCTAAGAAAACGTTTTGACATGTCACTGTAAGAAAAGCACCCTGACTCTCCTGTTCGCTGTATTGCTCCTGTTATTTTGGGATATAAGGTCTAATATACAATATATAATATAACTGAAAACTCCTGTGTGGGTGTGCAGGGCCTTAAAGTCATAATGATTCATACTCCTACAAAGTAACAAAACGTCCCCTCTCTGTAGTTACCTTATTGCAAATGTCACATGAAAAACAGTACAGTAGTAAACATGTGACATTTTAAAAGTAAAGAGGTGTGTTTCATGTTTTATTTGATTATTATTATGTATAATTTCACCCTTTTACAATAGAAAATCACATTTGTCATGAATGCATTAATAATTTATTTTTTACATTGTGCTGCATTTTAACAGATTGTATTTAAAATATTGGAATTTGCTTAAAAAATAGAATTGACGTTAACTAAAAGTTTTGAGCTCCTTGATACAATTGATGATTTGAGCCAAACATTAAAGCAACTTCATGTCATCAGAAATCAGTTATGGCTCAAAGGGAAGAAGGTCTGATATCGAGAGGCTCTGGACTATAAAACACAGTGACATCCTCCATAACTGGTCCATAAATCCACCACCCACACACTCAAAGGCTTCACAATTATACAAGATGACTCATATTTCCTTATTTCTGCCCACAGACATTCTCCAAAGACTCAACTGTCAAAACCGAACAGGAACAGGAAACTTGCACTTTAAAGTCAGATGCAAACGACAGAAAGGTGACACATGATGAATGATACAGGTCACAACGATACATCACTTACAGGATATGTAGAGCCTCTGGGTAGATCACAAATATGTCATAAGCATGTCGCTCTTCTCCCTGTTTTTTTGTTTTTTGATTTGGCCTTCTATTCAGATTGTCATTTTGATTGCCAGGAAGTGCTGCATATAGCATAATAAACACTGGGCTGTGCATGCTCCAGTCTTTTAAAAGCAGAGTTGATTATGTATGGGGTGGTACTTTGAAGGTAAGTTTACGTCTATTTTGTGAGAGGTGAAATTTGAAACAGTCTTATTGTGGAAGACTAGATCATAAAAAAAAGAGCTGCCTTTGGTCCAGGTGCTTTGCGTTGCATTTGTCTTTGATTTGTTGCAAGTGAGGATGACGGGGTCTCCCCTGGACACCAGCATATTCCTGTGCTCAACTGTGTCTGACAACATTGAAAGAAACAATCAATCAATATAAAATAAAATCTGTAATTGAATCTATAAGATTGCATCTCAAACAAACAAACAAACAAATGTCCACTGTACCTGCAAAGACTTTGCACATAATTAATACTTGATTGGAAAGCAGAGCTGCTTGGTGTAGGCTGAACATAATGGCCATCAGATAAAGACTGAAACTTCACCATCAGCTTTTACATGTATTTGTGGAGGAGGCGCAGAGAAAAGGAAGTGGTTGGCTGCTCAAAACTAAGGTGTGTGACCATTCTGCTAAGTGTATATTTAGAGCATGTTGAAAATAAAAATAAACATACCGTGAAAATTATTTAATTAGTGATCATTACATGTTCAACTGTAGGAAAAGCACCTCTGCATAGTGTTGAACACACTTTAGTCACATAGTGTGACCCTGCTGCTGAGTGTACTTTAAGAACATGTCAAATACTTTTGATGCTTGAAGCATAATAACCTGACCTAATAAAAGAGCTGTTGCTCAGTGGGTTACATATGCATTCCTCCAGAGGAGTCAACAGCTTCTACTTTGGAATACTTCACTGTTTTGATCACAAGACACTTTGACACTATTACAAGAACAAGAACTGTTACTTTACAATTACAAAATATCCTGTCTCTCTCTGCCAGCATACATCTTGTCTGTGAGTAAAACAGCAGAGCGACACACACTCAGAGATGTCCTCCACTGGAATAATTGAACATAAAACTATACTTGACTGTAGTCTCTGAAATGCAATGTATTGTAATTTAAAATACCCCCTGTAATTCCCTCACAGAACAGTAGGGGGCAGTTGAGATACCTTTATTGTCATTACAACTAACATTGACATTGACAGACATGAAAACATCCAACACAGCATACTACTCATAAAACCAACTTATACATAACAACATACTAAAATACACAGAGTACCATGAATTCACAAGTTTAAAAAAATCCCTAAAGTGACAGCTCTGGTTTTAATGTATTAATGTTAGATAAGCCAAAGGCGTCAGGGACCCAGTTGTCCTCCCTCTGATTGGCTTCCCTTGAAGCCCCTGGTTTGTCCATGTCTCTTGTTTAACTTTCATTTAAATGCCCCGTCAGCTCAGAGACCGTAGATTGAATTGAGCCTCTCCATGTACTGACTCCTGTGCTTGTAATTTGCCCTACTGTCTGTGACACCCTGCGGCTGAGGGAGACCCACCTACAGAAATAGGAAATAAAAAATAAAGTTAATCGCTGTTTCCGAGAATGAATAAAAAAGAAGAGACACGTGAGAAAGAGTGACAAAGTCCCTCTGACCTCTCCTTCCGACTGAAGATCAAACTGCTCCTGGACTGGGTTCTGGTTTGGTGTCCTGGCCCTGAGTTTTCTGCAGTGATAAACTTCAAAAGTTAAACACAAGAAGGATACACTGAAAGTCTCATGATGGCAATTTATTCACAAACAGTTGTCGAAGGAGTACTCAGATGTGAGTAATACATTATATACTGTATGACATTTTTAGGTTACTGTGCTCCTGAATAAAATTGCACACAAATACAAACTGGCCATTAATGAAAAATGGAGCAAAGGTAAATGATGTGTCTTTTCAAAGACTTTGTGGAGACATTCTGCTCGTTTTTTTTTTTTTGTAACAAAAAGATCCACAGGATTATTGTTATGTCTTAACTGACTCCTGTAAACTTTTTTTTGCAATCCTTTTTCATTGTAGTGATTACAATTATAGGGTTACATTCACTAACATTTGGTCATGCTTATGTATGACAACAATGCTTTTGTTGGGAATGCTTTAAGTTAAGCAATAGTTTGTCAAAGCCCATTGCATCAACTCTTTATAGTTATTCTGTTTGCATGAATCTTTAGTGACATCAAAACATTCATACAGTCTCTGTGTATGTAACTACACTATAGATATATGCATCAAAGCTCATTTACATGTACAGGAAGGCTAAATACAGACTAAGCTCTGTAGCAACCATGGCCCTAGCCAGGATATTAGGTCACGAGTGCCACATCCACCAAAGTCAAAAACACGTTATCCAAATTGTTTTAAGTTTTTACATTTCTTTTTTTCTTTTGCTTAATTATATTCCTATTTTATGTTGAAATATGTAAATTTCATTTCCCAGCATTAAAGTCTAAATGTTTCAAAACCTTCAACACTGCCAGGCATGAAACTGATGGTGGAGAAATACTGATAATTACATGGCTGGGTATCAAATCTCAAACTTCAATTAGTAATCAAAATGTCCGTAGCACACAGTATTGAAAAGTGCATCAAAAGTCGGTGTTGAAAGCTTTATCAGATCTTAAGGCTCTTTGACTTATTCTTTGATTAGATATTTCCTGATTCATTTTGGGAAATATCTCTAACCTTAGAGTATATCTTACGTAGGCAAAGCTTTTTATTCAGCACTGATGCATTGAGCAGTTTGATATGTTTTGTTAAATCAAAAGAAAAAGGTCAATAGTTTAATGTTTATATTCCCTAAAGATATTGTATAGATACTTATATTGATACTCAGTCCTTGTTGTTTTCTAATTTAGAATGTTTTGGCCAAAAAGTAGTCTGATTTAAGCATATTGAATTTAAACACAGTTGATTCAGCCTGGAAAAAAACTATCATGAATAAATTACACAGGACATGAGCTCAGTGTTCTCAATGGCAGTTATGACCTTGACCTCATGCGTATGACTTTGTGCACTTCCACAAGTAAAGGACATTTTAAGGTCAGTGAAATAGCATTAGCAGCTTGTACAATTTTTTGTTGCCACAAAAATAGAGCCATTAAGGGTTGAATCACCCTTATTATTTTAAGATTTCTGCACAACCCTGATATAATGTAGATAAATGAAACTGTATTCGTCTCCATTTAGGGACCCCTTTTCTGGAAAAGGTGTTTATTTAATTAAATTAAATTAGTTTTTTAAACGTTATATTTTAATTGACAAAACAATCTCACCACAAGCTTTGCTTAAAGCAGAGCTATGGGCCCAATGCATTGCTCATGGACCAATGCCATGAGCATCACAAAGAAAATTCCATTTACCTTTTATTTTTATTTGAATGGAAATATGTATTGATATGGCTTAAATAAAGCTACTAGGGCAGCACTATAATTTGATAGTTTAGTGCCACACAACGGATATTCCTGGCAGCGCCCTTCCTCAGATCAGGGCCTGATCTGGATTGGTTGTGGCTCCCTCCGTTGGAATTGAAGGGCTAGTTGTGGATGATTTACTCCACCTGGGCAGTTTGGGTTGAATAGTTAAATCCACCTGTGTGTGGAGTATTGTTTGTAATTGCCTGTGCACACGCTGAGGAAGGGCGCTGCCCGAAACGTCCGTTGTGTGGCAATAAACTATCAAATTGGAGTGCTGTCCTAGTAGCTTTATTTATGATTATTCACTTTTAGGATCCAGCACCCAACATTCAAAGTTTTCTAAGTGTCTACATGAGTTAAGCGCGTCCAGTCCTATTTTTTATCTGAATGGAGCCAAAATGCAGACCTGGACATAATAAACATAAAACCAAGACTAACTCTATTACAAGATAATAATAATAATAATAATAATAATAATAATAATAATAATAATAATAATCTTTATTCATTTAACTTTTCAAAATTCACATTACTCACTAAGAAGAAATATAAAACAGACAAGTCCTAAAATCATCAGGGTTTTAAAGAAAACAAATGAAAAACTATTTGGTGTATAAAGACCTGTACAGTGTACAGTATGTAAGAAAAGGAAAAACATTTTAAAAAGAAATAAAATACATTCACAAGGTGGCTCAAATAAAATCAGGAAAGTCCCTCTGATAGAAGTATGTTTAGTTTTCCGCCGGGCACCTAGAACAAATGAAAAACCTCTGCGCGAGGATCTCAAAGTATGTACCGACATGTACTAGAAGGTCAGAGATATAGCAGGGTGCGATGCCATTAAGAGCCTTAAAAGTGATCAGTAAAATCACAAAATCTATTCTAAAACATACTGGGAGCTGAGTCAAGAGGCTAAAAGAGGAGCAATGTGATCACGTATTGGTTCTGGTTAAAGGCTTGGCAGCCAAGTTCTGTACAGTCTGGATTCATCGATTTTTGGTTCAAGCAAATAAAGAGGCTGTTGCAGTAATCCAGGCGTGATGAGATGAAGATATGTCAAATTGTCTCTGTGTCTTTAAAAGCTAGGTTGGATCATATTTTTAAAATATTTTAAGATAATAAAAACATGATTGCACCAGGTTTGTGGTGTGCCACTCAAACTGTCAAACCAGACACCAAGATTACTTGCAACAGGCTTGATTTTGTCCAATAGGGGACCAGTCATAGGCAGAATTTGTTCTGCTATGTGCTGGGATCTATGACAAGGATCTCTGTTTTGACATTCCAGGGTCTGTGGCTCTAACAGGCAGGAACATCTGCTTATCATCAGCATACAAATGAAGAGAGACACCATATCTATGAATAACGGGCCCAAGAGGTAGGATGATGCATAGGGGTGAGTCAGAAATTATCATTTGTTTGTAATTTAGCTTAACTGACACTTTTAATGCCGCCACACACAATATCTGTGATTTAGCTCTATACTAAAATCAACTTAAGTTCCCAGAAGGCCTACTGCTCTGCAGCAGAGAAGAGTCAAATCAAGCTGTACAAACTGAAAACTTAAAGGTATCACTCACCTGTGGAGGCAGACAGCTGAAGTCAAGACACATAGTAGCAATCCAGTTACAGCTGTGAGTATGTGTAGAAAAGACCACGGACTGATTTCTGCACAAAATCCGATGTGAATTAATTTAAGCAGCATGCAGTTTGAGCTTTGAAATACACTATGGCTGGTATAGAGATGATTAGTCCTGTTTTGTGCCCTACATACCTTCAGGTTCCCCAGACACCGTTAAATTCCACTTGATAGTCCATGAACCTTTTTGGTCAACTATAATACATCTGTAGAGTCCTGCATCGTCATGCTGAACATTAGAAATATTCAGCTTTGAAGGTAAGTTTACGTCTATTTTGTGAGAGGTGAAATTTGAAACAGTCTTATTGTGGGAGACTTGATGAGAAAAAAAAGAGCTGCCTTTGGCCCAGGTGATTTGCGTTGCATTTGTCTTTGATTTGTTGCAAGTGAGGATGACGGGGTCTCCGATGGACACCAGCATATTCCTGTGCTCAAATGTGTCTGAAAGAATCTCTAACATTGAAAGAAACAATCAATCAATATAAAATAAAATAAAATAAAAATGAATTGAATCAACAGAAAAGCATGCATCACAACCACAAATGTCCACTGTACCTGCAAAGACCTGACCCATAACATATAGTTGAATGGAGAGCAGAGCTGCTTGGTCCTGGTGGAACATAATGACCATCAGACACAGACTGAAACTTCAACATCAGCTCTGAGATGTATTTGTGAAGGAGGCGCAAAGAAGAGGATGTGGTTTGTTTCTAGATACGTAGTTAGTTGATTTGGCTGCTCAGAACCAATGCACATGTCGTTCTTTTTGCGGTATACAGTTTTGTTGCGTGTATACAGTTGGATGTCATACACTTGGAATTGAGAATTGAAACTTCCTTCTTCTTGAAGGTCATGTAATAAAATTATGTGTAAAATGCAAATACATGTGCAATGTTCAACTGCAGGAAAACCACTCCTGCATAGTGCTGAACACATTTTAACCACATAGTGACCCTATAGATAGAAGAGTGAGTTTTCACATTGTATAACCATTATAACCATTATAAGCAGTTCTTTATAAGGAGGCTCTGATCTTGTTCAATGTGATATAATACAACAACTATTGTACTACTGCACTATAAGTGTGAAAACCACAAACCATAAGCATCAAAAGACCTTCAGACCCAGGCACTGTCTAAGAAAACGTTTTAACATGTCACTGTAAGAAAAGCACCCTGACTCTCCTGTTCGCTGTATTGCTCCTGTTATTTTGGGATATAAGGTCTAATATACAATATATAATATAACTGAAAACTCCTGTGTGGGTGTGCAGGGCCTTAAAGTCATAATGATTCATACTCCTACAAAGTAACAAAACGTCCCCTCTCTGTAGTTACCTTATTGCAAATGTCACATGAAAAACAGTACAGTAGTAAACATGTGACATTTTAAAAGTAAAGAGGTGTGTTAAATGTTTTATTTGATTATTATTATGTATAATTTCACCCTTTTACAATAGAAAATCACATTTGTCATGAATGCATTAATAATTTATTTTTCACATTGTGCTGCATTTTAACAGATTGTATTTAAAATATTGGAATTTGCTTAAAAAATAGAATTGACGTTAACTAAAAGTTTTGAGCTCCTTGATACAATTGATGATTTGAGCCAAACATTAAAGCAACTTCATGTCATCAGAAATCAGTTATGGCTCAAAGGGAAGAAGGTCTGATATCGAGAGGCTCTGGAATATAAAACACAGTGACATCCTCCATAACTGGTCCATAAATCCACCACCCACACACTCAAAGGCTTCACAATTATACAAGATGACTCTTATTTCCTTATTTCTGCCCACAGACATTCTCCAAAGACTCAACTGTCAAAACCGAACAGGAACAGGAAACTTGCACTTTAAAGTCAGATGCAAACGACAGAAAGGTGACACATGATGAATGATACAGGTCACAACGATACATCACTTACAGGATATGTAGAGCCTCTGGGTAGATCACAAATATGTCATAAGCATGTCGCTCTTCTCCCTGTTTTTTTGTTTTTTGATTTGGCCTTCTAATCAGATTGTCATTTCGATTGCCAGGAAGTGCTGCATATAGCATAATAAACACTGGGCTGTGCATGCTCCAGTCTTTTAAAAGCAGAGTTGATTATGTATGGGGAGAGGGAAAGCAGTGGTGGAGGTGAGTAAAGAGTAAAAAGCTGAGGGCTTTGAAGCAGTGAATGGTGAGGAAGTGCTTTAGTTGTACTGTGCACCAGCAAGGGCTGCTGTAATCACCTTATTCCTACTTCTCCTCACATGAGCAAAGCAGTAGGTCAACACATGCAGAATAAGTGTGTGTGTATACCTACGGGGTACAAATATTCTTATAGAGTATAATTTATTTCTTCTTTTCTCTAAAAGGCCCAATTGTTCTCCATAGTCTTGTTTTCCACCACTGTACATTTAAATACGAACTGGTAAGAACAGTAGAATTACACTGTAAATCTTGTGATATATAATAAAAGGTTACTGTGTAAGCTTTTTCACTGTCATATCACTCTCTCTGTCTCTCTCTCAGTCTCTCTGTCTCTCTCTCTCTGTCTCTCTCTCTCTCTCTCTCTCTCTCTCTCTCTCTCTCTGTCTTAGAGCAGAATTTGATTATAGGATGAAGATCAATTTAAAGGGCACAGGTTGACAAAAGGGTTGCAAAGGTCTGCCAGAAGAAAAAAAAAGTGTGTGTGTGTGTGTGTGTGTGTGTGTTTGTGTATGTGTGAAGGGACATCAGTGTTTATAGATGTGTCACATCTGATGTAATACCTATGCTGGTTTGCACCATAGTCTGTATACACTTGACCCCTCCCGCTCTGTATACCCTGTGGATGGAAATGTGTTTGTTGTTGTGGTATGAGTTTGTACATGCAAGTGTGTGTGTGTGTGTGTGTGTGTGTGTGTGTGTGTGTGTGTGTGTGTGTGTGTGTGTGTGTGTGTGTGTGTGTGTGTGTGTAGTGCACATGCTGAAGGGTTTTCTTTTCATCCAAATGCCAGTGAATGAGGTCTTGGGTAATGGCAGTCAGCAGGTGCTCTTGGCCATATTCACTAGAGACTGAGTGAGAAGAGGCCAAGCTAACAAGCATGAAAAGACAACATTGCTTTCCAACAACAACATATGAATCCCTCCAGCATCATCTCATTTGTTTGCCATTAACATAAAAAAAGCACTGATTAGATGCTTTGATTGCGTTTGTTATCCGTCCTTCGTGCTCTTCGATATTTGCAACTGGGAAATCATGAGGGCAGAACAATATTGTGAGCACTACAGAGTGAAACCTTAAGCATGATCATATTATCAGATTCTACAGGGCCATCCCACACACAATTGCACCTACTTCAAGAACCCTGAAACCTCACACACACACACACACACACACACACACACACACACACACACACACACACACACACACACACACACACACACACACACACACAGACACACAGAAGAGATAAATAAAAAAACGTGATTAAAAAAAAGTAATTGAATGTGTATGCATGCATTTGTGTGTGTGTTTTTGCCTGTGAGTGTGTGTATGTGTGTGATTCTGTGTGACCGTGGCTCTGACCCTTTCAGGCATTGATGGATGTTTGTGAATATTTGAGATGCCTCTCGGAAAACCCCTGGCAGAACACGGGAGACATCAGAGGAGCTAATGCCTCTGTTCTCCATTCTGAATACTGTATGATTTGCTTGTATGTACGTGCACAGTGCATAAATTTAAATTAGGGGTAGCAGAGAGCAGTTTTACTCTGATGGCTTGGAGAGAGAATATTTATTGTTTGTTGGACGTTACAGCAAGAGGAGAGATTAAACAGTTTGTCTGATTAAGTATTCATCTTCTCAACACTGCTGGCAGAACATGGTGAAAGCAAATCGGCTGTAAATGTGTGTTCTTTTTGGAGTCAGTGTTTAATATTTCACGCATATCTGTACGTGATTGAGCGTGTGTGTGTGTCTATGTGCACAGGCAAAGAATAAGAGAAAAGCTAAACAGATGGCAAAAACTGGAAGAGCAGATGACAGGACAAACCAGCTGTCAGCTTTTGCATTACATATCAATCCACCTGCTCTTAGAAACATTTTGTATCTTTTACAATTTATTTATTTATTTTGAGGGAGGTGGACATGAATAGGAAAAAAAGGGTAGGCAAATAAAGCGTGTGTAAGTGGTTAGGAACAGATAAATCTACTGTTGATTTTAATCAATCGTTGATTTGAACTGATCTCAATTGATGTTCATATGTTAAAAACCCTACTGTGGTGCTATTTTCGCGACCCTGCCTTGCAGACATTATCTTTAGCGTATTTCTTCTGACAAATAGGTCTTAATGGACACGTACAAAGCACAGGACACCATAGACCCGGGTTTGCGTCATGAGTCACATGTGGTTAAGTCCAGGCAACATTGTGGTTTCAGTTAAATGTTCATGAAACCAGTATCTCATGCTTAAAGTTACTTTTGACTCTTTCAAAATGTAACCGAGATAACAAACTGTCCCTTACTTTAACCATGTGCGGTGAGTAGGCCTGTATAAACAAAACAATGAAACACAGTAATCATGCTGTAGCTGCTACAAGCAGATGTTGCATTGCAAAAGTGGAGGGAAAACAAATCAAATGCATTGTCAGGAAACACTTTGCAAATACTGTATTTTATAAAGAGTACTCCACAGACTTAGCGTTGAACTCCTGTAACATTGTTGAACAGTGAGCCGTTAGAAAAAAGGATCTTGATGCTGCAGAACAAGAAATATAGTCGTTTTCATTCCAAGCATTCGGTCAGAGATTCCAGTGTGCTATGCTAGTAGCAGATGGTGTAGCCTCACACCTCAAGCAGAGATGTGAAGCGGGCTACATATCGGTCAGTGTATCTTTTGGTCATTCAATTTTCATTTCATAAACAGGTATTAAAAAACAAAATAACGAATTTGATTTTCATTTTAAAATACAAAATTTGAAATTGAAATTCAAGGCGTTTTTTCCTTTTCCTGGTCAAAAGGGGGTGCGAGATATTTAAAAATATGCTTTGATATTCATTTTCTATTTCATATAACAAAAAATAAAATCACTCGAAAATAGAAATGACAAAAGGCCTGTTTTTTCATATTCAGAGACCGGATGTTGTCATTTCTAATGCAACAGCACCAGTGTTGCTTTCAGCACAGGCTAAAATGACTTGCCAGAAACATGCCAGTTAGATAGTAAATGCCTCAGATTAATTAATCAAAATTAACGCGTTATTTTGACAGCCCTAATATATATATATATATATATATATATATATATGTACATATAATACATGCAGCATAAAACAGAAAACTAAACTAAAAACTAAAGTTTTTCACTGCTCATTATTCAAGAAAGAAATATAGAACCCACACATTCAAATACACACAATTATACAAAAAGCCTTGGAGTGTCAAATAATCACAGCATCTATTTAAACAGGTAGATTTCCTCAGAGGGGATTAAGTTAAATATAATTGATGGCTTGCAGTGGGAAAAAAAAAATTCATCCACTTCTTTCTGTTCAAAATTCTGTGTACCGCGGTGTTCAGTGCCTCAGTCTGCCCATCACTTGTGAATAACTCCTCGCTGGAGCATGCACACAAATGGTGGTTTGTAATCCTGAAATACTTAAATCATAAGAACCTTTGAACATTAAAGGTCCCATGGCATGACATTTTCACTTTATGACGTTTTTTAACATTAATATGCGTTCCCCCAGCCTGCCTATGGTCCCCCAGTGGCTAGAAATGGCGATAGGTGTAAACCGAACCCTGGGTATCCTGCTCTGCCTTTGAGAAAATGAAAGCTCAGATGAGGTCATAAGGAGCAAGGTTACCTCCCCTTTCTCTGCTTTGCCCGCCCAGAGAATTTGGCCCGACCATGAGAAAGAGGCATCATGGCTTTCAAACGAGCAAAGTGGCAGTTGGTCAAGGCCACACCCCCACTCTCCACCTTGCCCCCCCCCTTCTCTCTCCTTTTCAATAGCTACAGACACAGAAATGGCACATCCTAAGGAAAGCTCATTGTGCGACTGGCTCTAGTGGCTGTAATTCTGCACCAAGCCTGAATTTCGGGAAAGAGACTTCAGATACAGTATTAGGGGACCACTAAGGTCTATATAAAAGCATCCAAAGAGCACCATGTCATGGGACCTTTAATCTTTTAGTAGGCTACATGGGGGAAAGGGGGGATTTTTACACAGGACTTCTATAGATGTATCTAACTAAATGACATTGTGCCAGTATATAGCTGAATACCACACAGCATGAAGGGCCTACAAATGACAACTAAAAACATAAAATGTGATCGTGCTGAACTTTTTGTTTATAATTTACATGTATGTGTTAACTGGGCCGTGGGCAAGTAAAATCAAAAAAGAGACACAAAACGTTGTGCATCACTTTATAATATCATCCAATTGTATTGCTTTTAGACAGAAGCTATGTTACAGCAGGGGTAATTCTTGATTGAAATAAAGTAATACCTTTTAAATTTAGTAAATATAATGTGAATATGGTGTTTGTGTGTGTTTCACCATGTGTGCTGGCTGTATAAACAGAAATAGAAACTTTTTTGCATTACCCATACCACTTTTATCTAAAGGCGCTGACACACCAACCCGATTATCGGCTGTCGGACAGTCTGGCGAGGTCAGTGACTCGAGTCTGTTCGGTGTGTTCCGTGCCGTCGTCAGTCAGAGGAGCCGTCGATATCCATTTGGGCCGATTTGACTTGTTGAATAGGAAGGCAGGCAGTCGGACTCAATGACCAACCTGATTGGTGGAGTGCTAACCAGGACATGGTCTAGTTCTCACTTAAAATGTTTTCAGAAACATGTTTCGGTGAACTATTTTCGTAAAATATGAGATCGTATTCTGAACGAGCTACAATTATGGTCTGGCTTTGAAATTCGGGAGAAGCCAGACCCACGTGACACATTCGTCCAATCGGCTGCCGTTTTTCATTTTTTGGGCGACAATACAGATTAGCGCCGCCTGCTGTTATGGAGACATATTACGTCTCGCGCACCTGCAGAACGTACACTCAAGTCGGCGTCTCTTCGGTGTGTTCCGAGGCACTTTTTGACCAACTCGGGAGGCAGTCAGTCCAACTGCCTTTTTCTGCCAAAGGTCGGCTGTTGGGTTGGTGTGTCAGAGCCTTAAGGATGTGCATCTGTCAGCATGGTTTGAAGTTCTTCTGCCCCCTACTGGGCCCAAAAAAGCAATAATGCAGCTTTACCTAACTGGTGAAACCAAACTGACCATTAGGGAATTTAACTATAAACAAAAAAAACCTGATGTCTTGATAATTCTTGTATTTTTTTCAGTGATATAGAAAAAATGGACTACAGGATGCATGCAAATTTATCTTACAGTAGACTGTCTTATATAGGCTAAGATTAAGATCGTGGTGGATGTTAATGTGGTATGATGGACCTACACACACACACACACACACACACACACACACAGCAGCCATTACGACCTTTTAGTAGTAAAAGGTCATTTTTTAGGGGACTATGGTTTTACTAAGAACACACACACACACACACACACACACACACACACACACACACACACACACACACACACACACACACACACACACACACACACTTTCCTCGGTTCCTCCCCTCTACGCTTGTGTAATTGTCTCGGAGGTCTCTGGGCATTTTGATTGGCCGTGGCGGAAAGAGGAGGAGGCGAGACTGACGGGCTGGCACAAATTCCTCAGCGCTCCTCGAATTTCTTGAAATCACGGATCTCCTGCTCGCCTTCGTCCTGACAAACATCCAGACCAGCTCCCCTCCTCCTCCTCCTCCTCCTCCTCCGTGCACATAACCGAGCCGAGGAGCTTTAACAAAAATGGTAACGTACATTAAAAGTAGCATTTTCCTCAAGTTTCCTTAACCTGCTGAGGAACTGGTGTGGAAACGGATGGAAGTGTTAAACTCTTACTTTTTCTTTTTTCGTGTCCAGATGTTGCGAAGTGTCGCTGTGCTCCTTCTGCTGGCCGTCGCTGTCTCTAACGCTGAGGTAAGTTTAGCATAAACGGCTTTGTTTTTTACTCTTAAACTATGATCCTTTTTTGTGTGGTTTCAAATGTGTACCAAATAATGCCTTAAATATGTACTGAACACTTTTCTGTACGAAGCTATCCGTATGGAGTAACATTAACAGCAGCTTTGTTCACAAAGCTAGACGAGCTAGAAAACATCTGGAAAAGGGTCTGAGTCACTATCATCCGACACACACGGTGCAGGGGTATAAATCAGACATTTACAGATGACTATGCAGAGCCTATAGCTTGTTATAGTATTTCTCTTCTTAAGGAGAACCAATTATGTCATTATTGTTACCACTCATGCGCAATTATGAGCTCCATTGTGGAGACAAATCGACTCCCAGTTTAACTAAATTGCCACTGGGACAGTTTCTTGCAATAGGGATATCATTCTTAATCCTGACAATTATTGTGCAAATTGATGGCAGTTTGATAGGCATGTATATGTTTTTTTCTTTGGCTGTAACCTGAAACAAACACTCACATTTTGCATCCTGCTGGACCACACCAGAAATGCTCCTCCTAGTTAATTTTTTTGTTGTGGAGTTGTGAAGAACACAGCAAAAGCTGCCATAAGAACAACACAAGAGTGACAGACAGCTGTGAAAACAAAAGAAAGGAGCTGCTAGTGTTTGTGAATATCTCACATGCCCTGCTTGCCTTGGGGATTGATGGCCATCATCATCAATATTGTAGGATGCTTTGGTGCCAAACGCCCCGCCGACTGGCAGCTGCTCTAATGGCAAACACCGTGTTTGGGTGGTCAGTCAGAGAGCATGTGTGTTTGTCTGTGTACATTGGGGTGGTGAGTGTTCTCAAGAGTTGTGAGAATACTCACCTCATGGCTCTCACACTGCAGTGCTAAGTAGTCCAACCTCTGAGTAAACACAGAGATAATGTGCTGTTAGATAGGCTGGCTTGATGTCGCAGAGGGATGACCACTTCAGTCTTCTCATCGAACTCTCGGTGAGAAAGCCAATAAATGTGTTTCCCAAAATGTCAAACCATTCCTTTAAGAAAAAGAAACACACACACCAGGTGGTGGTTGATGGTCTTAACCTCACCAGACACAGCTGTTGAACACCTGGCTCTGTGTTGACTCCGCTGTTGACCTGAACAACAGTTGCATGCTGAGGAAATAAAAAGGGGGAATAGCTGTAGCCTAGAGGATAGATTTTTTTAAACAGCTATGCCAAATGTGAAACACAAGATAAACCAATTGTCTGCTGTCTAGTCTATCTTTATAGCCTTACGCAGATGGACATTAGTGACTCAACAGCCACAACATCACTCATAGCCTGACATGTGGGTCCTCCCTGCTGACCTTTCCCTACATTTGCCCGCTGGCTAGAAAATGTGCCATTGTGTGTGCCTTTATTGGATTCATGGTCGTGATCTGTGAGGTATGGCATGGTGGAGACAGAGCACACAACAGTGTCTATTGAGTGTACCCACGAAGTTAATGGGGAGGCATTAGAAAGGCATCTATTCTCAAAAGGTAATTACCCTGATAATATATGTCCTGTTGTCGTGGGAAGGGCCTGAACTGGAATTCCAGTGTACTGTCTAAAGGAGGTCAACAAGTTGGAGCAAAGCTGGAGCCTGCAGGGTGTGTATTTAGGTTATGTATAGGTGTTAGATTTACTGCATAAAAGAGCTAGAAAAACTGATGAAAACAGGAGTGTGTGTGTCTGTGTGTGTCTGTGTGTGTGTGTGTGTGTGTGTGTGTGTGTGTGTGTGTGTGTGTGTGAGAACTAATGTGTTTATTCTCTGGCGTGAGTGCAGGGTATTAAAATCTGGACACTAACTCCTGATTTATTATGAAGGAGAATGTCTGTGTGCTTCCAGAGGTGACAAATTTCGGCATTTGATGACAAGCCGCTCAGAGACGTTGTGCGGCCACGGTCTGGTGTGTGTGTGTGTGTGTGTGTGTGAGAGAGAGAGAGAGAGAGAGAGAGAGAGAGAGAGAGAGAGAGAGAGAGAGAGAGAGAGAAGACAGGAAAGAGAAATGCATCTTGTGAATAAAATGTTGATGTTTTACTCAAACATACCGGGAGCTTTAATATAAAGGAGGTCGAGATGCAGACGTAGTGAAAGTCATAAGAGTTTGCAGCCTCTGGGGACGTGTGCACACACTTGCATATAAACACAGAGAGAGAGAAGTGTTTATATTTCTGTTTTTATGGCATGCAGTATTATTGTTTATATACTGCATCATTCGCTGTGTCAGGGTGGAATGACACAGTGGTTAATTTAGTTATCTGCAGTAGCTCTGGATCTTAAAAAGCACAAATGTCAAGCGCAAGTCATTTCAACAAGGCAGCTAGACAAGCTCTCCTCTCCTTAAAGACAGTCCTAGAGTTGAGAGGAAGACAGATTGAAGAGGAGAAAAAGAAGAAGACGCCGGTACCCCTGTTGAGGTACTGGATCTGTAGCCGACCCTGATTGAGCCATAGCCTCTCTTGAACCTCGCCACGTTGCCATGTTGATGCCTGTTCTCCCTCATTCAAGGTGGGCTAAAAATATCTGCCCAGGTGGAGGGAACATGAGCATGAGGGGACGCTGTGTCCTCTGTCTGTATCAGCCTGCTCTAATTACTGTAGCCCAACATCCAGTCATGGATCCTGCGCAGGGATTGTTGAGGGCGGTGAGATAGAGTGATGTAAAACCGAAAGGAGATGGAGCCACAGTCATGCAATTATAGCAGGGGAGATTGGGGGTGAGGTAAGACTTGTGTAGTCAGACAGAAAGCGCGGGGTGTACTGTGTTTCATGTCCCTGCAGTGTGTTCTCTTCATTCTTGGCTTGGCTTAAAAGGAGTCCTCATTTAGCTTACCAGCTGTACTGGTGTCTTATCATTACCAGCACTGTGTACTCAAAGGCACTACACACATAAATTAACACACACACACACACACACACACACACACACACACACACACACACAAATGACAAAGAGCAGCACGAAAGTATACTCAAGGGGTTGTTAGTAAGACATAATGAATATGTAACATACTAAAAGTTAAAACATACGTATAGGTGCGGAGGTTTGAATCAGTTCACTCAGGAAAAGAGGCCTTCTGAATGCAGGTTATAAAGGGTGACCATTTACCATTGTTTCCCTCTTTGTAGCTCATGGCCAAAGGCAATAAATCCACAACTTTAGTGTGATATGTTAAATAATTGTTTGACACTCTGTTTTAGTTCCTTTTTAAAATTGCCTTTACAGTTTACTGATACGATAAATTGTCAAAAACGTATACTACCCATTTGCTTCCACCAGACATTGTCCTGTATCCAGCAGCTTGTGTAGAGGTTGCACCTTGAGATCAGGCCCTGCATCTGAAATGCAGTTTGCTTGGTGTAAACGGGGTCACTGTGGGATGAGATATTATTCTGTTCTCTCCAAATGTCACTGTTACATGTCTTTTACCATTAACACGACAACTGCTGTAGCTTTTAACTATGAAGGGGTTCATGTAACAAATTTAATTTTCATGTGATCTGAGATGTGTGCTATAACACAGCAGACATGCAGGAAGAATGTAAGTTAACTCACCATGTGTGTGTTGTGTAACAGACTTTTACAACAAACTGCACTACACCTGATATAATGTTTCAGTTGGTGAGTGATTTAATAATGTTGGGTACCCTTTCAGTCTTAGAGCTGAAACAATTAGTTGATTGAGTCTGTTTTGATAATCAATTAACGTTCCCTTGTTCAGCCTCCAAATTGTGAGGATTTGCTGCTTTTCTTTGTCCTGTATGATAGTGGTGGAAGAAGAACTTTGCTACTTTTAACCTTTACTTAAGTAAAAGTCGCAATAGCACGATGTACAACATTACAAGTAATAGTCTTGCATTGACAAAGTTTGTTAAGTAAAAGTGCACACGTATTATTAGCAAGATGTATCAAAAATAATAGTACTTAAAATTCAGAAAAATAGCCCCTGTGATTCAAGTCAGACTTGTGTTGGCTGGGGATCATTATTTCATACACCACATTTAGTTTCCCTCTCAAACTATTTCATTGTTTGAGCATGGAGGTTCAATCCTGACCTTTGAGAACAGTAACACAATAAGCAAAGCTCAAAGCTTCACTTACTAGCTTATGTGAGCTTTCAACCACATATCGTTGTCTTTATTTAGCGAATGGAGCTGCCTCAGATGTCTTGTTTATGAGAAATTCTAAGTAGAAGTACCAAAAATAAATGATTTAATAATATGATCAACACACAAGGTACACACATTAATATGATTACTGAGTGCTTAGGCACAATTGACACTGAATTTAGGATTGCAACCAACGAATAACTGATTCATCTTTTTGTCTGTAAATGTAAAAAGAAATAGTAAGAAATGTTCATTGTTTCCCATCTCCCAGAGGTGGCATCTTCAGTCCAAAACCTACCATATATTCAGTTTATTGCACACAACAAAGAAAAGCAACAAACCCTCATGCTTTATCCAGGAAATTTAGCATTTTTGCTGGAAAAACTGTTAATCGATTATCAAAATAGTTGCCGATTAATTATCTGTCCATCCACCAATTATTAAATAATTAATTGACTAAACGTTTTAGCTCTAATTAAATCCTGACTTTTTTGTCCATCTCATGCTTATTTGTCAAAGTTGAACCATGCATACGGGACTATGGGACAAATTAAGATACAGATTAAGGTGTATGGATCTATCATCATGGCCCCACTGACCGTCTGACATGATGAAGGTTGAAGTCTCAGAACAGATTTTAAATGGCATCACACACTAAACACATTCTCCAGTCGGTAAATGAGCCTTTTCCTTCGATAAACATGTTCCAGCCGTTAGCCCCAATACTGGCCTCAAAGAGGGCAGGGAATCTACTCATTCCCTTGGCCTTAGCCTAGCGTGGGCCCTCCCTCCCTTCCTCTCTCCTTTCCTGGCAGTGGAAAAATGCCCAGAACAGAGCAGGGGTGGGAAAGAGGGAAGGGAAAGTTGGCGAAGTGAACGGAGAGAAAAAGAGGGCAAAAGAATTTGGGGGAAATTAGGTAAGATTAGGTAGAACAGAAGAGAAAAGAAGAAAAAAAAAGCACAGTCGGTACTTTATGCAGGAAATGATAACGAGAGAGAAATAGATGTTTAGAGGATTGGATGGATAAAGGTGGGATATTTATGTATGGGATTGCCGTGGGTCAGGTGGTGGAGACATGGGACACTTTTGTCCCAGCAGTGTGACAACAGGGTGCACAGGGGAGGGGAGGCTGGGGGTGGTGCTGTGTTCATAGCATTTTATGTTCTCCGCTGACATTTTAACTGCTAGCAGATGTGTCTCTGCCCAGAATGTGACTTATTTCCTGCCTTTCTTTCGTCTCTCTCTATCTCTCTCACTTTCTCAGTTTTCTCTCTCTCTTTCTCCCTTCTTGTTTTTCTGTCAGTCTCTTTCTGTCTATCTATCTTTCTTCCTTTCATTTCTTCTTCTTTTTCTTCTTGGTTCTTTCAGGGTATAGTTGGTACATTTCACCTCTTGAATTATGGGGCCTGTGGGTGTAAAATAAGAGGCTGCAGACTGGGGTGACATCATCCTGTCCGTTGGTGCATTCCTTTCACACTGAATAAGAAACGGGGAATAATAACAGGCAGATCAGTGTAAACTGGTTTTTACTAAGGGTCCCTTTGTTTCTGCAGGTTTAATCTCAGACTTGGCTCCCCAGAGAGTGTTTGAGACCACCCATAGAGCTCTTACAAAGAGCTCATATCTTTATTACACACTCAAATTAGTCTTACTTTGGCCTCATTTTTCCAAGGACACATCATGCCAGTTCCACTATCCGCTTATTGTCATATAAATCCATGAAATTCTAAGCAGACAGTTCAAAGGAAGCATGTCATGTTGGGGTGTTGAATAAGTGTTTTTGTATGTCTGGTCTCAAGAGGCTGTCAAGTACAAGAAGAAATGAGACTCACTGAATCCGGTTTGATATGTACAAAGTGTAGCGTTGAATAGATTCAGATGGAAGAAAATGCAAGAAATTTGAGAATGGAGGCCTAAATATTGAGGGCAAATGCTATAGTAATGATTCAAAACCGGAGACGATGATAGTCTGTTATGTTTCTCCCCTGTGCGATGGATTTAGACACAAGCTTGTATTGAATTCCTTAAAGGACACTTCTCTTCTGGTAAGGCCTGGTTAGAGGGTAAAGAGACGTAGGAGGAAGGTCTTCATGGGTAGACGGAGACAAGCTTTTTGGTTTGAGCCCTCCTTGTCCGCTCGTTGCTCCTGGCATGAGTCCATGTCTCATTAAGCTGACAAGCATTGGACAATCTAGATAATCTAGAGCTGGAGAGGCAACACGGGGGGAGAGCGGGAAATGCTGGGGATGGGGGAGAGCAGGGGCACCTCTCTGACCTAGATACTGAGGAGATTTTTGGCTCAAGACGAATTCTGTCGGACCCCAGCTGAGGCCAAACAAAGCTGAGGAATGTACACCCTCTACCTCTTGATTCTGTCTCTCGTCTACATCCTTCACCTTCACATTTTATTTCACCTCCTTTACACGTTTGTCAAACAGTAGGCTGCATTTTGAGGCTGTGAGGGAGAAGTCGCCATGCTGTGCATGCATTTGTCTGTCCATCTGTCAGTCTGAGACTCTGTGTCGCGGTAGTGAAGTACGTGCTGTAGGAAATGGAATCAGTGTAATGTAGGTAAAAAACAAACACTATTAGTGTTTTGCTTTCAGCCACATGAAGTTTCTCACACACATATACCTTCTAAAAGGTGTTTATAAACTCAAACGTTTGAGGTTGTTAGAGCTTAAATATTTGGAGTAAATAAACTCAAGCCAACTCAAATATTATCAGTATACGCAACTCGAACATATCAAATTAACTTAACTGAATCATTTTAGGTATAAAAACTCAGTATTTCATATTCACTAAACTCAATATTTATTGATTTCTTGTTCAGTCATTTAATTAACTGTAACTCAACAACATCGACTTCAAAAAATAAGAGTTTACTAAACTCAACAGATAGTAGGCTATATGCTACTGGCACTCAACAGTTTTAAGTAAGTAGAACCTCTTGACAAATTTTAAGTTTACAGTACTTATTCTAATTAATTATTTTGAGCATTCGGGTTTACAGTGTACATGTGTATTCTCAAGACAAACTGCACACAACTTAAACAAATAGTTCAACATTTTGGTGAAACAGTTTTTTGGAGAACATTGATACCACAGTCATGTCCGTATGCTTTATAGAGCCAGGCTAGTTGATTTAGCCGCTTTATTGTTTCCAGGTTTTATGATAAGCTACGCTCCTAGCTGTAGCTTCATATTAACATTCATGAAAGTGGTATTGATATTCACAACTTTCTGCAAGTGAATACATGCATCTCCCAAAATATCAAACTATTCCTTTCATGCCTTATGTACATAATATCCCAGTAGCTGTAAAGACAACCATATGAAATAGTGTTCAGTATTATAATTCAGTTTTAAGCACAAAGCTTTGCTGATTATAAATGCCAGCTAGAAAAATCTCTAAATTGAGACAGACTGATGCCTTCAGGACACAGTTGGGAGCTTTCCTGCCTCATCTGCTCATGTCAGCATCATTGTTGCAACTCTCTAATGATTTCTGAAATATAATTTCTTTGATGAATAACTGTGAGTTTTGGGGGGTAAGCTACCACGTAAAACATCTGAGCAGTTTGCATTTAGTTGGTATAAAATTAAAACATGATTAACTGCTTCCATTCAGATTGTTGCTCTTTAGTCAGTTACAAAACTGAGGGAGAAGCAGTTCTGAGTGTAACAACGGAAAGGCTTTTTTCTCGGGTTTATGCTAGTGACCAGAATGAATAGAAACCGCATTACTTGTCCATATTCTTGCATCCTTCTGGGACCATTTTATTTTAATATTTCAAGTAGTCAAATAGCATAATATTTTATTCATAAAAACACTTACCAGGCTTGCTCTACCTTAGGGGAAAGAGGAAAATGTTTTGTCAAACTTATCTTTTACACTGAGCTGCCAGTTTACTAGATACATCTAGCTGCATTCAGTGAATCCAATAAAAAAGCCCTGCAACAAATCCTATCTTTATAAAGCTTATTATATTCAGTTATTGTTGAAATTGTGTCATAGGGAGACTGATGCTACGCAAGCTGAACCACCTTTCACCTTTTCATAATGCAGTACAATTCAACAGCACTGGAAAGTACACCCTCCACAATAAGCATAGCGCTGAATCAACATCTCTCTAATGCAGTCTCAAGAAATGCTCAATATGAACAGGATTTACTGCTGGGCTGTTGTATCGGATTGCATTAAATGAAGCTCTGTGTGCCCAGTAAGCCGATCGAGCTGATTAAACTGATCTTGATTGCTATAGAAAGTCATATTGTTTAGGGCTGCAACTAACGATTATTTTAATAATCGATTAATCTGTCGATTATTTTTTCGATTAATCGATGAATCGGATAAAAAAACAAAAAAGCATTAATTTACATCAACTCAATACATTTTTACTTACATACATACTTGTTGTTTTAGTTAATAGTTGTGTAAAGGTAAGTAACCCAAAGAGCAGATACAGACAACACACACACACACACACACACACACACACACACACACACACACACACACACGTTCACTTGAAGCTTATTCATTAAATTATTACCATCATTGTAGTAAGTGCAAGTTAAGTTGCACCACATTTAAACACAGCTTAAGATGACCAAGTGCTATAAAAGAACTTTAAAATTAAATTAAAAAGTACAACACACACATATATATGTCAACAATAACTGATATGGGACAAAACACAGAATATATACATGACAATAGATTGAAAAATGAATGAGCCACAAAAGGCGAGTGAATAAAAACGTGTCTTTAGTCTTGCAAATTATACCACCCCTGCTTTACTACTGTTATTAACGAGCTAACGCTAGCTTGTCATGCTTGTCAAGCTGGATAACGAGTAAATACCACACCAGCACCAGAAGAGCTACTGGAGGGACGTTACGTTCCTCACTTCAAAACGGAACAAAAGTAGGATTCTGTAGTGACTTTACCCTGCTGTTGAACTCCCTTCCGCCGCATCAAGGACTCAACATGTTTACGTTTTAGGAGGTGCTGAATCATCACCGTGGTGCGCCTGTGCCATGCCATGTCGCTTTTGCTTATCTTGCAATTAACACGTTTTCGATTTATGTAGTGTGAAATGCTCCCACACCTTGGATGACTTAGGTCATACTGATTTCTCTGCCTGTGTTTCAGAACAACGTTACGGGTCTCTCTGGTCTCTCTCCGTATTTCCTCTACCCAGCTCTGCTCTTTTTTCTTTTCTTTCACTCTGCGCCGCTCCGCATGGCACTCAACTCAATTGCTTTTATCTCCACGACTGAGTGACGAATCGATAATGAAATTTGTTGCCAACTTTTTTAATAATCGAATTTCATCGATTTTATCGATTTGTTGTTGCAGCCCTAATATTGTTGTATAATTCATTAACAGTAAAGGTTAAATGCAATATTTAATGTAGTTATTTTTTCAAGTAACATCCATTAGTCCATTGTCACTGTAGGTATATCCACGTCAGGGTGTTAACAATCCATAAATCAATGTTTTCTATGTTAATGAGGGGCAGGTGTCATTGTGGGAATGGATTCACAATGGCTCTAAAGTGACACCCACAGGAAAAAAAAAGCTGGCCTGCTAGATCAATGGAGCATCACAGACACACACACACACACACACACACACATACACATACACACACACACACACACACACACACACACACACACACACACACACGCACACAAAACACAAAACATACACTTAAGGGCGGATAAGCTCTATTACTCTACTGTTGTGTGTGCTGTATGAACAGATGCAGAAAGACATGCAAATAGATCTAATGTGTTTTCCATGTGTTAGTGTGTGCAGATTTAGCCTTGCTGCTGTTGTACTGCCTGCACCCTTATCAGCAGTAGAAGATGAAATAGGCTTTTTAATTTTTTAACTGAAGCGACAACACATTGCCCTTTACCTCCAGTCTGCCTCAGCATGAAGCCATTCAACACAGTGTAGGGGAGAAATTGACTTCAGAGCGCACACAACCCCTGTCTCTCCTCTTGTATTTTCCCCATCTACCTGTTTCTTAGTAATAGTCAGACTCTCTGTACATCTTTCTCATCCTCTTCTTCCTCTCTCTGCTCACATTTTTCCTTTATCTAGCTCTGCAAAACTGGTCTTGGATCACTGACGTGTCTTGCAGCCGTAAAAGGGCATGGCACTGAGAATAAGATGACAAGACAGGGAGAATTACAGCAGAGGAGAAATAAAAGTACACTAGACTTGAATTGAGAGGCACCACACTGAGATAGGGGAATTCAATTATGTGCTTAAGGGTTTTGAGAAATATCACGCAAAATCTTTTTATCTTCTTTAAACATTTAAATAAGTTTAATCTCCTTACTGAAAATGTGAAAGAAAAGGGCCAAGAGTCGAGGAAAATGAACAATCAGTTTTATGCTTGAGGCAGCTTTCTGTATGAAAGTCTCTGCCTAATCTGTTATGATTCACCAGTTACTTATCAGAGCTCTGGCTCCTGTGATTGGTTTTAAATGGGAGAGAAATAAATAATGGCGTCATTTGTTGGCTGTAATGAAAAATTGATAGTTGATTGTTAATTGAAGTAGGACACCCACAGCGAGTTTGTTTGTTTTCGTTTGTGCTGAGTTTGTACATTTTTTGTCTTCTCTGATGGTGATTCGGTTAATGGGTGTGTTTACATGTGCTTAAGCATCCCAGTCATGGTCGGGTTTGTGGAGAATCCTGGTTATGTGTTTATGTGTCATGTAAACATCATCATTATCATCTTAATTTCTGACACCCAAATAACCCCATATCTTGGTTTTGAGGCACCTGAATATGTTGTTAGTATGATATAAACTGGGATACTGTGGTGTTTAAACACCTTACAGTATCTAGTACTAATGACTGTATGCCATGGGTGAATGAGCGTTCATTTCTAAAACTGGTAATCTTAAATTAATACTTTAATATTTTGGTAAATGCACTTATTTGCTTTCCTGCCAAGAGAAAATTGATACCACTCGTGACTGTACTAAATATGAAGCTACCACTAGCAGTCGGTTAGCTTAGCTTAGCATAAAGACTATAAACATGGGAACAGCTGGTCTGAGTCTATCTAACACTAACAAATCTGCCTACCAGCACCTCTAAAAGTGTTAATGTAACTGTGATGTCACCAGACAACCAGCAGAGACTCCAGGAAGTCACTGCTCCCGACAAATAGTGTGGCACATAACCCCCCTAACTGCAAATTGTGGTTTACTTTTTACTTTTTTATGGACTAACATAAGCAGAGCTTGACATTCGAGCCAGGGGGGGCAAAAAAAAAAAAAAACTCATTGTGGCCTACCACTTGAGGAACACAGCACGAGCACATATGGACAAAACAAACATGCTAAATAAACATATGTTTATTTTTAAAGAAGATTTTAAATTACATTGTAACAATTTAACAACTCGCCCTTATGAAATCCAATCGCGGCACGGCTGTCTTGGAATGCAATAGACAGACGGTGGCAAACTGCCCCGACACTTCAATTCAACTAAAATGTAACAGTGAACAATCAGTGTTGGAGCTCCAGTCTGTTGAGACGGCTCACCAAACGCAGAAACCAAGCGCTCAGCGATCAGGAGATCCACTTCGCCGTTTAAATAATGTGGAATAAAACGTCTAAAAGTCCAAATCTACACAAAACGCGCAATCAATTAGTAAGTTGACAGCAAATGTATATACATGGCATTTAGGAAACCTTTATTACAACGTTGGCATGGTAAGATGTCCAGACTAGTGCAACAGTAATTTTCATTTTTTTGCATCCTGCATATGCGTCGACAAAAAAATGCGCCCTGAAAAAATATTTTTTTTACTAAAGCAGTAGGCCTATATGAAATGAGATGCATTACCTACCACTATTTAGTTGTTTTGTGTTATTTAAAATATTTATAAAATATTTGGTCATGCCATTAAACAATGCAATTACCCGCTTCAGCCACCAGGAGGGGCAGTGCTCCCCCTGCCCCCCCAAACTCCATGTATGACTAATCAAACTAAATATCATTAGTGAGCTTTAGAGGTGCTGGTAGATTTCTTTTAGGACAGAACCAGGCTAGCTGGTTCCCCCTATTTCCAGCCTTAATGCTAAACAAAGCTAACTTGATGTTGGCTTTAGCTTCATATTTAGCGAACAGATCTGAGAGTGGTAAGAAATTCTCATCTAACTCTCAGCAAGAAACGTAATAAAAGTGTTTCCCAAAATGTCAAAGCCTTTTTTTGTTTTTGTGACCATGATATGTACTGAGTGGAACAACTGGTCAGTGCTCTCTGGTGGATAAACTATATATATTGTAGGGGTTACATTGTGTCTTAATCACCTAAAACATACCTTTTTCATTCCCGTATTGCTATTTCTTGTTACTTTTTAGCCATCATATACAAAAATACAAATGCCTAACATTTAATAGCTAATATTTCTACTGTTCTAGCTCCCGGAATGAGTGGCAAGGATATGTCAGAGTTAGACGACCAGAAACCTGGATATAGTTAGAATGATATATACAGCGAGACAGCTTTTACCAGTTTCATCTAGGTTCCATGTAAAGGCCATATCCCGATTTATAATCTAAACCAGGTTAATGTACTCAATGATGATGCATAGCTGCACCGTCCTCTTCATCGTAACAATGAAGGCTCCTTGCAGGCATGATTTATGACCACATAAGGCATTCTCCTGTCCCTGGTTTGTTGAAGGTTGGTTGGGTGTCATTACAGTCGCTTTGTCGGTTGTTTTCTACAGTCTGTGTCAATCATAATTGAGTGATCTCATTATGGGGCTTGGTTCCATTTCCCTCTTTTGATTGACACCTCTGTGATCTTGCCACAACAGGAGCCTGTACATGCTCTCACCATAGCAACAATCCACTTGAATCATCTGGAAAAACAGAGCTAAATGTCAGGGATCCTCTGCTGGTTCTACTCGGAGAGAGATGGACAGACAGAGCTCTACGTTTATATCAGATTCACCAAAACAGCGCATCCATTATTCATGTTCTCATCGGAAGTTTCTACAGGTTTTAACAGGCTCCTAGCCCAGCTGTGTCTAACAAACTGAATTGTCCAACATGCTCAAAGCCACAGGGATTGCTTTGAAGATTTTCATGACCTCAACTTTGGAGTGCAAGTGTGTGTGTGTCTTTAAAGCATGCATAGAAATAAACCAAAACCCTCTCCTCTCACCACTTCGGGTTAAAGCAGCTGCACTGTGATGCTTGCATGTGACTGCCTCCCCTCTCCCAGTCCTGCATCCATCTTGTTATATTCTATCATTGGTGAGCTTATGAGAGTTAGGTCACAAGAATACAGCATCAGTTTAACCTAAATACCAGACCTTGAACTCACAAACACACACAGCAGCTTGAAAGCCAGCTCACATGCACTCGCACAGAGGGCCAACTTTCGGTCCGCTCTTACAGGAAACAGCGGGTTAAAGAGGAGGAGGGGAGTCTAGAAAAACAGGGAGGAGAAAAGATTTCAGAGCATGGGAATGGGCCCAAAGGAAAACACAGCTCAGACTCCAGATGTGGAAACACCCTGTACAGACGCAAACACAAACCCACACACACACACACACACACTTATACAAAGACATACACATAAGAAAAGGAGGAGGTAATGAGGGTCATAAAGCAGCTCTTGGAGCTCCGCTTGGCATCTTGTGATTGGTTGGTTTGTAGCTCTAGTGAACTCCATGTTTGGCAAGTCCTCTGGCAATATCTTTCAACAAACAAACAAAAGACAAAGAAACAAAGGCAAGTGTCAACAACAGAAAATGAGACTGACTAAATGTACTGGAAAAACTACAGTTTGATTGTAGTCCTGTAAGGTCTCATCATGCTTACATCATGTCTTTGTTTCCCTTAGCACACTTACACACAGAGATAATACTGTTGTCAACCCTACAGCTGTTTTAATTTGAAGCATTGCCTTGTGTAATCCACTCTAAAGACATCAGCTTTTCTAAGTGGAGTATGGTCAGCTCTCACTTCTTAGTCTGCAACATTAGTGGCAACATAAGTGGGTCTCCAGAGACCTTAATTAAAAGGGCATGCAATTAAACATGAACAGGGATAAGGCATTTACTGGAAAGCATAATAATCATAATAATCTGTTACTTTAACAACAGAAATGTTTAGATTTTAAAATGTGCAACTTGATCCAGATCTAAATTGAAATACACAATAATAGGTAAGGTAAAAATAGATAGGTAAGACCGTAGCCCTATTTTTTAGAGAATCTAAAGTCAAGCTCAAGAATATTCAGACTTTGCACAAGGATGCAATGTGTTTCAAGTGAGTCAAAGGCATAGACCACAAAGTCATGGCCATTTTAATTTATCATGTTGGTGAGGTAGCGCCACCTTGAGGGAAAATGTCATCAATCTTTGAAGGTTGGCTCAGAGTTGACATGTGCATGCATCTTTTAAATTTGCTAAAATTAAACGGTCCAAAAAGCAATTTATATTAAATAGGCCACACTTACAGTTGGATTTGGAGTTATGCAAGTATGTTAAATTATGTACCAAAATAAAAAAAAAATTGGAAAGGAGGAGTGGTGGAAAAGGTGTTGATGTATTTCCAAATGATGGAAATACTGTACATATTTAGGGAGGATATCTATAGATAAATATGTGTTAGACCAAGTAATTCAGGGGGAAATAACACAATTCAGGGGTTATAAGAAAGCAGTTCTTTATGAATGGCAACAAAAATCTAGGCAAACCATCTTTTGCCCCAGGCCTAACTTTCCACTAAATTTCTTTAAAGTCTGTTTTTGAGATATCTTGCTGCAATGGTATTTCAACAATGTGTTTACTTTCTTTCAGGAGCTGCAGAGCAAGAGCAAAGTGTGCGCCAATGTGTTCTGTGGGGCCGGCAGAGAGTGTGCTGTTACAGAGAAAGGGGAGCCCAGCTGTCTGTGTATAGAGGTAAGTGTTTGGGTGTGCAGCTCTACAGAGACTATGTGACATTACTTTCACACAAGAAAGGAGTGGTAATGTAAGAAGAAAAAAAAGACGTGATTAAATTTCCCCCTAGTTTTCACGTCTCTTCCTCCCCTCTCCCTCTCCCTCTCTCTCTCCCTCTCCCTCTCCCTTTCCAGAGTTGTAAGCCCCACAAGAGGTCAGTGTGTGGCAGCAATGGTAAGACCTACAGGAATCACTGTGAGCTCCACAGGGATGCTTGTCTGACTGGCTTGAAGATACAGGTGGCCCATGATGGACACTGCCATGGTACGAGCAGCAGCACATTACATTTTGGTTAAATCATGATAAAACTTCTCTACTAGCAGAACAGCCACCTATACTGTTTATGTAATTCATATGTACTGTATATGTATCATTTTGCAATTAACAAATGGCTCATTCAGCTTCTGTTTCAAATATGGAAAGGCTACACCAGTGCATTTGAGTGCTTCACCATCCATAAATAGCTGGCGGATAGAATGGGACCCCCTCTGGTCACCATGGTTCTCTTGTAACATATGTGTCTGTCACTCTAAGTACTGGATAAACAGATACAAGATATGAGCAAACAAGATGTCACTTTCTCTCACCACAGGGTCCACTAGGAGTTGTTATGAAGCTTTCCATTGTATCACACAATCCTTCTCAGCAGATGGAGTTTGCCCAGTGGTCATTGAATTGTAGATGTCCTTTTTTTTTCCTTCTAATCTATGTTGACCTCAAAGTTTAGATTGAAAGTTCCTTCTCAACCTCTGTAGTAGTTTTATGAGCTGCTGTTCCCATGGTCACTTTTACAATCTCAGTAAATTACACCTCCAAGTGTTATATTATGTGTAATGTTATTAATAATTAAAAAATATATTATTATCAAGGCCAACAAAGTGTTCTGATAGTCAAGGACACTTTATCTAGAGGAGTTGCCACATCTGAATAGGATAGAAGACGAGAGCACCTTGGATGGATATTTTAAACATGTTTTATACGGTGAAGCTAGCTACATTGAATAATTGAGAAACCGTGTAGCGGTTAAAAATACCCTTTTTACTGCTATTGCTTTCTGATTCCTTACCGAAATTGTGTAGTTAGGGTGACAGCAACACAGACTTACAACAACACTTGAGTAGGGACGAAGTTTTTTTCTCCTGATAACCCAGTGACCCAGCACTGATTCAATACCAATGCTCTCTTTTTTCCGAATGTACTATACCTCACTGCATAGAACTCAATAGAATACTTTTTCTGTAAGATAATATACAGACTTCTTTGGAAATAAAAACTGAGGTGGGGGCCTTTCATGACTGAATTGATCTAACTGGTAGTTAGTTACTTACTGGTAGTAACAAATTTTGAATAATTTTTTAAGGCCATTGACCAAGAAACTGCATTTATTGGAAATTGGTCACTGTAAAGGTCAGTATTGACATCAATACCAATATGGCATATCAGATCGGTGCATCCCTCTTCCTCAGTGTTCTGTATTGCGGAGTTGGGGGTCAAATACACGGTGGAAGCTCAAATATTAAAGCCAAACGTTGTTATTGTTTGGTTCTTTCACCAATGGCCCAATGTGGACAGTAAGCTCTTACGTTTATTATCCCATCATGATTTTCTATCATTTTCTATCAGACCACCCTTTAGATTAGATTTAGATTGACCCTGTATAGTGCTGATAATACTGTACACACACCGGTAGACCGGAGGGTTCGGGTGGTTCGAAAGACCCCCCCCCCACTGCCAAAGGTCCATAGTTTAAGTCCGTTTTTTGTTGTTGTTGTAATAAACAAGTGTCTTTTTAAATAACAACTGTCAATAATTCGAATCCCCCCCCCCCAAATAAAAATGATCTAAGCACCATTTCTATAAATGTGTTAACTGGCACACAACACTAAGGTCTAATGTATAAACAATCCACGCAACTAACTTTATGCACTCATAGCAAAATCTGTGAGGCCAAGGACATCAAAATGAAGTATTTGAACCTCATAATCAAATACTAAATGAGGGAAAACTGCAAAAAGGTCTACTTTATGAAAAAAGAACTGGTTGTGTGATCTCTGAACTAGCCAATATTCATTAAACTGATGTGAGGTTAAAAAGTCAACATATAAGGCCACGCACACATCACTGCAGACTCCTGTCCTGGCCTTAACTTATCTATTAATGCATCAAATTTTAGCATCTTATCTTGAGTGAACTTTCAATGTTCCCAGTGGTAGTAGTTATGTCATACTTTCCTCTGCAGACCTTTGGCCAAGTGCTCAGAGACAGCCAGAGTTTATCTCCAATAATCTATATCAAGTCAACAATGTTCAATTGATTTTTTTGTTGTTGTTGCTTCAAATGTTATATTCTTTCTTTCTTGTTTAATCACCTGTAGAGAAGAAAGCAGAGCAGGCAGCTGCCAGCCCAGGTGAGGTGTGTGTGTGTGTGTGTGTGTGTGTGTGTGTGTGTGTGTGTGTGTGTGTGTGTGTGTGTGTGTGTGTGTGTGTGTGTGTGGGTTGTATTGCATATATGTATATATTCATGTTCTGCAGGCTTGAAAGTGCTTACAATTTTAGTGAAACCGTGGATTTGAGCCATGGTTCACAGATGGGTTGTGGGTTGGTGTGGTGTTAAGATTGGTTATTATGATAATAACTGAATTGTACGGTCTAAAGGAAAGGACTTAAGGAAAATGCTAATACTGACGCATGCACAAAATGACGGGTCAATTGTGATATAGCTTGCAAGATAAATTTTACCCTTTGGATTAGTTATTATTACTTTTGACCTATGGATATGTTCCCAACCCTGCAGTGGTTTGCTACGCTGCTGACCGCAATGAGCTGAGGAGTCGTGTGATCCAGTGGCTGCAGACTGAGGTTGTCCCAGACGGCTGGTTTGCCAAGGGATCCAACTTCTCTGACATCCTGCTCAAATACTTCAAGGTGGGCTTCTTTTCTCTGAACAGGACAGAATGGACCCTGGTCTCAATTAGTGCACACAATTGATCCTACACCATTCTTTATACAGAATACCCCAGTGTATTTATTTATATTTATAGGCCTCCTCCAACCACCCTCGTGCTTAAAGCTGTGTCTAATTATTCATGTAGCAGACTTTTTCAAGCGTGTCAGCTGATGGTTCTAATTCAGTTTAATGAGGTCCTGCAGAGGAGGACCCCTGCCGCTCTATGGGCTGACATGAATGCCATTAAAGCAGAAGAGCAGATAGTTTTTTTGAACAGTTTGTGTAAACAGCAGTTTCCCACCATACAAATATGCTGCATATTTTGAGAGTATACTTACCCTTAACTTTATGTAGCATCTCATGGTCTCAAGGTCCAACTATTAGTATAACTATATAAGTATTACTGCCAAACTATTTCAAAAGCCTTGGCTAAAGTAGACCTATTATATACTGTTCAGGTTCATACTTGTACTTTGTGTTTCTACTAGCACATATTTATATGCTTTAATGTTCAACAATACTTTATTTTCTCATACTGCCCATGGCTGCTGCACCTGTATTCACCCTCTATCTGAGACGCTCTGTTAGAGGGCCTGACTTTTTAAGCCCTCCACCCGAAAAAGCCCAGTCTGCTCTGATTAGTCAGCATTTCCAGATCTCCAGAGTCTCCTCTAAAAAGATTTGTACAAAAGATTTGTTCACTGAATCGTTCAGTGCTTGACCAGAGCTCTGACTGTAGTAACCCACTCAATGAACTGAACAATGTCTGAACGTTCAGTTCAGCTCGCTAGTGAACTGGGAACGGAGAGTTTAGTCATGTACCGTTTGCAAACTGTAAGGCATGGAAAGACAGATATGAACAGAGGCAAGGCAAGGCTTTATTTGTATACATTTCAGCAACAGGGCAATTCAAAGTGCTTTACATAAAACATTAAAGAGCAGTTGAAAACAATAAAGAATATAAAAACAGATACAATACAGTGTTATAGAACGCTAGTGTGGAACAATGTATAAGCTGTTGCTCTATACACGTAATCCAACACCAATCCTTGCCGTTCCCAGAGACACCGACTGTGCGTCAAACTGCAGAATGATGAGCTCCACACAATCATTAATATCCTCCGCTCTCGTGTTTCACAGTAAAAAGATATAAATAGAAGACTAGCCGTTTGTAGAGCGGATCTAGGGTGGATAAATGAAACTGAACGTTGTCGGTACCAGTCACAAACAGGCTTGAATTGGGCTATTCAGTTCCAGTTGATTTTAGCTCACAAGGATTTCTTTTAAATACGTTCAACTTTTTATTTGAAGCTTTGGCCACATTGAAAGCTGTGGTAGGCTCTTAATTTTTGGCGCCTTTAGGCAAAAATTCCATAATAATCTTTCAGCATATTGTAATTAAAGTGGTTTGAGAGACCAGACTAGACTTCTGCACCTTCAAAGCCATCAAATTTCAATCACAGGTCATTTTCATTTTCTACTGGCTGTTCTGCGTATGCATTTACTGTGTGACAAAGAGGGGAGATGGAGAGTTGCAGGAAGAGGTCTCACTTTACTTTAAATTCTGGAGTTTTTTGCATTCGACCCACTTGGGCTTTAATATATGCATCCGACATTGTAACATTATAGATATGACGAAAAATACGGAAAACCATAATAGGTCTCCTTTAAGTCGCCTTGCAGAGACAGTATTACAGAGCATTTAGGTTAATAAGCAGCTACAATGTTAATTTAATATGAGCAATGAATATACATTCATATAAAGATGCATGCCAAAAATGACTATATGAATAGAATTCTTCATGTTCCCACACCCATTTGACTGACCTGTCCATCAGAAACAACAAGTAATATTTCCATGCACATGACACAAATCTATCACAATATAGTGGAACCCCTGAAGATGTTTGTGTAATGTTTGTATCAGGCAGTCTAAAAGTTAATTGTGAAATGTTAGTGTTATTGTTCATATTCTACTGTACATACATACCGTTAACCGTGCCTCTCTCATGTCTGTCCATGTTTCTGTAGTCGTATGACAATGGTGATTCTCAGCTGGACTCCTCAGAGCTGCTCAAATTCATCCAGCAGAATGACTCAGTTGTGGAGTTGCAGTCCTACGCAGACCAGGAGAGCAACAAGCTGCTTAGGTCAGTGTGTTTGTTTGTCGTTTTGCATGCTTACAATGGTGTTTTTGAGGGCAGGGTGGAGTAAAAAAGGCTACTGTTTGCATTCTTCCCTTAAACTCTGTGAAAAAAAATCGGTGGTAATGCTTGCACATACAGATCCAAATCTGTGTGCTGCTGTGCTATTTTAAGCTATGCAGCGAAAGTCATTGAACTCTATCTAAACAGTGCAAACTTTACTGAAGGCCTCCTATGGGAGCCTGCGCTGGCATAAACACCTGTGCTCTGTGGGATATAACACTCTAAACCAATTATCATTTCTTCTGTATGCTTATTTTCTCAGCAATGTTCTGTTGCCACTATATGGACCAGCTGATATTTATTCAATGTGTGCATGTATATTTGTGCTTCCCAGGAGCCTGTGTGTGGATGCCCTCATTGAGCTCTCTGATGAAAACGCCGACTGGAAACTGAGCTTTGATGAGTTCCTGAACTGCCTGAAGCCTGGCTTCAATCCACCAGAGAAGAGTGAGTACTTGTTTGTGTACTTTGACGTCACATAAAGTTACACACCGGTGGATATAGTGTATGGATGCATTGACATTAACTCACTCAGGCAATCCCAACACCCAGCAAACTGTGGAAATGCCTCAAATTGCTTTTCATACTAGTCAGTCTGCTCAGTCATGTGATGTCGATATATCTGGGACAACGTTCACAGGAAGCAGAGGCAACTTTTTTACATTTAGCTATGGAGCACTGAACCCTGAATTTATTTATTTATTTTTATCTCTGACACACATGCTTACTGTAAATTCTGCTTAGCGGGGGTTGTTGGTGGATTTGCTGACTTTTGATTAAGCTAAAGCTTGTGACTTTCAAATGAAGCTACTAGACAAATGATGTGGTGTTTTGAAATGCTGACAAGCCTTGGTCATGGATTACAGTGTAATGCTGTTTCTATTATCATTCTGCCAACAGTCTATTATCTGTGGTCTTGGCTGAATATTTTGCCATGTGTCTTTCTGCAGAATGCGCCTTGGAGGATGAGACATATGAGGACGGAGCAGAGACTCAAGTAGAGTGTAACCGATGTGTTTGTGCATGCGGCAACTGGGTCTGCACTGCTATGACCTGCACTGGTGAGTTGAAATACAAGATGTGACCTTTTTGCTATTTATTCTTTCGATCATTCTATTCACACACTCACACATTAAGACAAATGCCCCATGGCCATTTTTGACCATTTCGTTATCTGTAGACAAAACAGCAGCTGTGGATGAGTCAGCAGATGCTGGGGCGGAGATGACTGAGGAGGAGTGGAACCTCCGTGTGGCTGAGCTCAACAAGCACCAGGTCTGTCTTTGCCCTCTGAAAACCCCTGTAAACAATAAAAAAAATTTTAACATACTCATCATATCAGTCAACATAAATCAGAATTAGAAGTACATTCAAGATTTCTCTACAGAAAAGGACAAAACACCTAGACTTAGTCACATCTTTTAAAGTGTATTTCAAAGCTCCGTCACTGCCCACTGCTCATAAGATTCTGCTTGGTTCTGAGATCTATGAAATATCACTGACATGAACAAGTGTCTGTTTTTAGATTCCTTCAGGGTATAACCTTGATTACTTGCGATGTGTTTCTGGACAAAGAGCATTCGAATCAAACTGCTCAGCCAGCACAAAATAATTCACATGGGAATTGGTAGGGGTACATTTTTATGTGACTGTGTGTGTACCAACCTAACATAGCTCGGTGAGCCAGGGTATCAGCAGCTTTATGACTCCTGGCTTGAAAAGTGAAACAGTAAATCCAAAGCTGTGAAATAAAGAAATGTTGTTGTTGTTTTTTTTTTTAAATTAGGTCAATAAAACTATGAAATGGATATGAAATAGAAGGCAGATGGCAGAAAAAATGATCACCAACATTTTCCCTTTTATTTAAAATTTTAGAAAGGGATGTCCTTAACTAAGATTTTGTGTGGATGATTCCGAATCATAACGTATTATATAATCAGTTATTCCTAAGAGTGAATTATGTTACCTGTTGCCATCTTCTTCATGCCTTGTGGCGCATAAGGCCTTAAGAGTGAATTATACATTGCTGGAATTAGGAAAGCCAGCATCTAGCAGTCTTAAAGGGGAACACAAACGACTTTACACATCAAAGTATGCTTACAGGTCTTGTGAAGTACTACTGTGAAAAAAGTTGTATCAAGCCTTTTATGGCTACAAAGGGAGCTGTGTGAAGTCTGATAAATTGGCTGAAGTGATAAGTCAGCTCCGGTTGGGGCTGAAGACTAAAAGTTTGAAAATTAAAAAATCTGGTGGTGTGGAGTTAGAAAGAAGTGAGCTTACCAGACCACTGTAGCCAAACTGTTGATGGTCGAGTTGCATTGTGGGTAATGTCGGCACCAGGTTTTGACAAGTAAGAAGAATGTGTTGAATAACAAAACAATATGTCTGGTTTTGCTGCTTTGATTTTTTTTTTGTTCAATAGTCCATCGTGAGTCCGACAATGTTATAGGAGTGCAATACTAAATCGGTGAAGTATTACATAGCCTATTATGTGGTAGAACAATGATAGTTAAAACAGGCTACATAAAAAGCCTTAAAAAGGGCTTGGTATCACCAGGACATATTGGAATAATGCTGCCAGTGTTCATTCTAGTACCTCTCTAAACAAATTAATAGTGATCTAGAACCTCTCTAGCCCAAAAGTAAAGTTCTAGAACTTATATAGCATATACATTTCTGGAAAATCTACATTCATGATATTTTTGTGGCATGTCTACTCTTGTGTGTATGTGCTTGCTTAAATGTGTGAATTAGAGTATGAGGCTAACAAGGTAGGACTAGGGCTCTGGCTTGAGGCCATGACTGAGTCAGCAAGGCCATGTACTCTGTACTCCAGAAGGGCATGCTTATACTGCTGTTGTAAACAAATGGCTCTGTGGGAACAAGTTTGGGGTGACCAGGTGTACACTAAATTCAGTCATAAGGACCTTGCTTCAAAATACAATGTTGTTTTTAATGGATTAAATATTCAAGTGATATGGGTTCATCGAAAAATGTTAACAAAACAAAAAAGCTTATAGATACTTATACAAATATTTCTGTCAACTCTTTTCATTGTTTGAAATACAGGAAACAGTTCAGAAGATGAAGTCCAGCACAAAGGAGGCCTAAAAAAGGACGCAATGAAGGAGAGGACACGTCATCACCCTTCCTCCATACTTGATTGACCTTGCGGCCATGTGTTGATATTAGACTGACTTTTTCATGTTTCTCTGCTATTTTAATTATTATAAATTTTTTACAATGTTTAAGTGTATGTGTTGATGTTTGTTAGATTCAGGGGCTATCAACGAGTATTATAGGATCCCCTTGTGTTCAGTACTGTCATATTTGATTGTATTACTGCGCCTCTACACTAGCCCTGGGGCTATTTTTACTACAGTCCTTATATTTTTACAGTTATTATGAAAAAAACTGTCAAGTTGTCACTGTTTTGGAATATGGACGTCATTGTTTGAGAAGGTAGTGAAGTAAGGAGCTAGGAGAATCCACCTGTTGAAATGAGAGAGTTGTCGGAGTACAGAGATAGCTGACTACTTGACACCTGGTGCAGCATGTTTTTCCACGCCCTCATAGGTTTCAAGATCAGCAGCTTGGTTAAAGAAGCTGGGATAAGAGGGTATAGCTACTAGTGATTTTGATTTTGTTGCCATTCAGAACTGCCACCGTAGGCCACTACATGACCAATGCACTTCTCTTTTCTTTCTGTCTAGCTTTCTTAGGCTTTAGTTTATCACAAGCCTGAAATGTGTTTGTATCTTACTGCAAAAGTAATAATTTTGCTGCAAAATAGTTTGCTTTTATGTACAGTATGTTTATCTTGAGTTGGAACTCATCTTGTTCCTATGTTATGCTCAGGCAAGTCTCTCTGGTGCTCTGAGACTAAAGACATAGTGGTCCAGCTATCAATGTGGAGCAGCACAACTGCACCCAGATGAGACCTGATCTTTGAATATAGCATGATGAAAACTAAAACCAAAGTCTTGATGAAGTGTTTGAATGATGTACAAAATTCTCCAGGTAAAACATTACTCTGGACCCAGCAACAACACTATACCTGTGCTTTTCAAAATCACTCTTACAGAAGGACTAGCCTCACTGTCAGCTAAAGTAGCGTAGACGCATCAATAACTGAGTGCATTAATTGTGTGTGTGTGTGTGTGTGTGTGTTTTGAGGGTAGTTTGGTTTGTTAAATGTGTTTATTTGTTAAAAATCCTGTATCCTAAATTGGGAGTATTGACAAAAACAAAATCAGTGCCTTAGACCTGCAAAAAGTGTAGGTCTCTACCTTTGCCTGCACGTAGGCTATTATGCCACGTGGCATAGAATGAATGAGTGTGCTTTGCTGAAGTTTAGCAGTAAACTAGTGCTTTGTGACTCTATCCCTGATAAATGTCTGTGTGAAAGTTGCATTAGTAGGTTCAAGCCAAATCTTTATATTTCACTAGAAGTGCAGAGACTGTAAGGAATACGTATGTATGCCAATAAAAACCATACACCACAACACAGCTTTGTGCCTTTGTACGTTTATGCTTTTATCTGCCATTAGAATTCAATATTTTTGTATCAGGCGCTACATGGTGAAGTCTCTGAGTACATTCCTCAATTGTGTACACAAAGTGATTTAAAGTCTCTCCAGTCAGCTAATCAATGTGTACATGATGTTCCCATCCCCTGCTTACAGCTCATTTGTTGTCTTTGCCTCGAAACCCTAAAAGTTTCTCTCACTAATACATTATTAAAATAATTTTTTTAACAAAACTTATCAAGACTCACTTATATTGCCTTGCTTTTTTAACTTAATGTTTTTGCTTATTTTCTGTGTTATTTCTTAATTTTATTTTGTTGCCCCTGTGTGTTTGATATTGTGCTAAATGCTTTGTATTGGGAAGCACTTTAAAATTTTGTTTAGAAAAGTGCTAAATAGATATACATTTAGGCTACATACTTACTCAAGTATTTGTTGTAAGGGTAATGTAAGGGCCAGACAGTGGCATAATGCATTATCAGGTTTATCATGGTAAACTATATAGGCTAGAGATTAAGCTGGTCCAGGTGGCACAAAGCCTATTTCCACATATATAGGCTATCTAGTCGTTTTAACAGTCACAGTGCATTATAAGTATGTGTCATGTTTTGATTATAAAATCTAAGTTTATATTATCTGGTAACTATAGCAGTCAGAACCAGTTCCTCAAAAACTACAGTAGGTCTACTTAAGTAAATCTTACTTCCCCCACCTCTACAATGTGCCCTTATTCTCCTAATGGAGTTACATGAACAGAATAGAGCTGTGACAGGCATATGGATAGATCTGAATACAGTGGGAAGAACCCAGTTATCCTGTAGCCTACCTTTTTTCTCATTCTATGCACATCTTCAGCAGAGTATTGCATAATGCAACAGAAGAGGGGTGTTGCGTAATGGCAGACTGCACTCGGCAGCTGGCATGATGGATCATTGGCCTTTATTCTTCCGTTGTTGCAAGAATGGAAAGCAGCGCAATTAAACATGACAACGTGGTATTGTACAGTTATAAAAAAAAAAGTCAATAAACTATGCCATAAACGTGTTACAAATCTCTTAATTAATACTTTTGTAATATGACGGATTGGGAGACTAACCAATCAACGGTTGCGTGGGCGGGGTTTGTTTTAGAATGAGCCAATCTCTAAACATGGCAGCAAATATTCCCGTCAAAGAACGGCTATGTTGTAGGAGAGTGACACCGTATTCAATGTTCGTACATGTTGCTACAACAGCTTTTCCTTAAATTACTGACCTAGATTTTCACTAGAAATGTGGTTAAATGTTACGGGCGGTTGTATAGAAATTGTTCCCTTCTCCGTGTCAAAAATAGACAAGTCCTGGAGCTAACCTACAGCAAAACTTCTGCAAAGATTTTGTTCAGAGTTTTAATTTCACGCTAAAATTGCCAACATGGAGATTCACGAAGGGGCAGCGGTAGCAAGCGACAGCGTGCTTGACTTTTCCCGTTTGAGTCTGACCACTATCAACGTTAACAGTATCAGCGACGAGAGGAAAAGGGACACCAGACAGCTCTACCTGAACTACAACCGACTAGCCTCGCTACCCTCGTCGGTCAGCCTTTTCTGCAACCTCGAGTTTTTGGACATCAGCAACAATGGACTGTCTGCCATCTGTGAGGGCATTACGCGACTGACGAGGCTGAAAACCCTGATAGCCAAGAACAACCGCCTGGACGAGTTTTCGCTGCCCAAAGAGTTCGGCTCTCTGCAGCTGGAGGTGTTGAACTTAAGTGGGAACCGATTTGAGGAGATCCCACTTCAGTGTATGAAACTGCTGCGTCTGCAGTCGCTTTCATTCGGCGGAAACAGACTGAAAAGTATACCTGAAGAGATAGAAAATCTAACCAGGTAGGTGGTAAGGGGGCACGGTCAATTAATGTCAATGTGTATTTCTACACTCTTTGTAGTTAACGTTATAGTTGGCCTTAATCGACGATATTCCATAACGTTAATACGTTAGCTAGATAATGGACCGGGTGGTCAACGAAGAAGGAAACTAAGCTTCCTTCCGATTCTATTATTGTCCGTATTGGGGCACCTCGGAGTAAATTATCGAGTTTATACCAATGACAATTAACGTTACCGTTATCCAGATTATCTGTAGTCGGTTTAGCTCAGGTTTAGTTGGTGGTACGTTTCAGTCAACTGGTACATAGCATGGAAACCAAGTGATGTTGCAATGGTTACCTTCTTTATGAAATGCATGCATTTACATAAAATGGGGGTAAAAACTGTTGACTGGAACTTTTAACTGGCAACCACCAGCCAATCAGAATATATAACAATGGTATACGTGCAGTTTAGTGTCCCAAATTCCCCATACAATGTCCTTTATTAATTATGAACCTGCTAAACCACCTGTGCTACCCTAACCTATCCCTAACCTTAACCTGTTTCAAATAAGACCCTCATCTTTTGAGACACTCAGTTTTTGGAAAATAATTTGTGACACTAAACTGCACGTAAGCCTATAACAATTTAGACCTTAAACGATTGGTCGATTAATTGATTAGTCAACTCACATAAAATGAATGTGCTGGTTTGATAAGTAATTCATCTGAAGTCATTTGTCAAACAAATTGATTTCCTGCTTTTTCTTTGTCTTATGTAACAATAAACTGTACAGCTGAAATAAGTCAATGAATCGATAAAGCAGATCAACAAAAGGAAATCTTCAACTATTTTGATAATTGATAAATAGTTTTTAATCCCTTTTTATTTGTTTTGCACTGTGCAAAAAAAAGCAATTTAAAGGCAGGAAAATGTGACTGACATTACACATTTCTGACAGTTAATAGACCAAACGATTAATCACATAATTGAGAAAATAATCATCAGATGAAAATAATGGTTAGTTGCAGCACTACATCAACTACAATGTAGGCTAGTTAAAGTAATAAGTCAATGGCATAATGCCTATTCTGAGCATACACTCACACATTCAGTGTTATCCCTCCAGCCATCTCGGCCTGTAACCAAACACTACGTTTGGTACATTGCAAAAGGTCACCCTGGCATTTAAAATGTTTGGTGCATTCTTGGTTTACATTTGCCAGAGTCAGCTTTTATCTGTATGCTGCAGCTCATGCTCCATATGGAAAGCTTTGAATTCCCTTTTGTCAGTTGTCTTGTAGAAAGTACTGTATAACCACTTAAGTCATTCTTAACCTGCTGTTTTGCATGAGTCAAAGGAGTTGACCCACCTGTTTACTGTTCACCTGTGAACTGTTTACAGAACACGTGTCAAACTCAAAGCCCGCGGGCCAAATCCGGCCCCTCGCAGATTTATATCATATCAATTTTGGTTACAATACACTTTGGCCCACCTAGTTTTTGTCGCCTATTATTCGTTTTTGTTGCTTTTTTCAAAGTTTTTGGGCGCTTTCTTCTATGATGGCTAGGAACATTTTTGCTGACTTTTTTAGGACTTTATGTCTACCAAACTGTGAGTGAGAAGACTATACGAGACATGCAATAATACAGTCAAAGATATTTAACTTTTTGGATTAAATAAAAGCATGTCAATAAACCCGTACATGTCTGGTCCTTGATGTGATTCTCATTTTCCAGTGTGGCCCTTAGTGAAACTGAGTTTGACACCCCTGGTTTACAGTATCTATTACACAGTCACACTCGGGCAACCTGTAGAATTGTTTAAAATGTAATTTAAATATAAGTCAGTTTTTCTCTCCCTTTTCAAAATTGTATTATTTCTATGGGTTTAATGGTATTTACCATACCTCTTTTACGTCTATCCGTATGTGTCATGATCATTTCCAGGCAGTCTATCCTGTAAACATCATGATTCATAGTGTGTGTAGGATAATTGTTCACTTAAGCTGTTCCGGTAACCACCGACTGGTTTTGGAGAAACTAACAGTAGTTACTAATGACAGGAAAGTGCAGCCTGTGACAAATTTACCTTTTCCACAGAGGACATATCAGAGTTTTTCTCTCGGTTAGTGTCATAAAGCATACTTATTTTGAATCATAAAAGACTTACTCATACAGTATTCCAAGGCCTAGTCCACACGTATTTTTAAAAACAGGGGTTTCCTTTTTTCTTTATAAAAAAAAAAAAAATCCCGTCCACACATGCACTGTTAAGAAAAGTCTCCGTCCACATAAAAACACAATTGAAGCGCTGTCAAGAGCATGGCCAAGCCAATAGGTTGCGCTATAACCCCAGTCGCACGAAGAAGAAGATGTTGACCAATCATAAGCCTGAAAAAAAGCTGTTACCCGATGACTATCCACCAACTAGAAGTCCAACGCTCCAAGACTAGTGATGTGGCAGTGTTGGATTATGTAGCAGTGACCTCCGTAGCGCATACTGATGCCTCCGTTTCACAATACAATAGAAGAGTAACTATGTGTAAACTTGTACAAAAATCCTGCTAGCAAGCATGTTGCCAGCACTATTTTGGCCACGTCTGCCATTGCAAGAAATGTCGCCTCATTTGTGACGCCTCACAAAGGAGATAACGGCGCACACACTGACGTTACAAGCTTAAAACTCTGTTTTCCCTGTCTTTACGAAAACACACAAACAGCGTTTCTAAAAGACTTCACCCTGGCTGGAGTATTCCAAAACCTCCATTAACAGTGACCTAAAACACATTTTGTGTGTGGACAAAAGGCAAAAATGCATACAAAAAGCAATTAAAAAAAAATACCCATAGACTTGTGGACTAGGCCTAAGCATGGGTGAATACTATATAACTGTACAACATCTACGTGATATAATATGTCTTGATGTGTTTAGAGAAGAAACCTTGACCCAGTGTTTTTTGGGTGGAATGGCCCAGGAAAAAGGCTTAAATTGTGCTTAATTGTGAGCTTTCTATATTGTCCCTGATACACACCGTAACTATCATTTTAATCTCTGGTGGCTGATTTGTGTCAGTGAGGGCAGTGCGCAGACCCTGAATGTCTCAGTTCCCTTTACAGAGGGGGCTTGCTCAGTGCTTAGCCACCAAGGACAGTATAATGGCTTCCTGTCTCGCCGTTGCTGTGTCATCAGTTCCAGCAGGCAGATGGCCTGACAGCTTACTTTTGCTGACCAGCCATCCATTGCTCTCTCCCCGTCTCTCTTTCACTCCCAATTACCACCCTGTGTACTCCATACCTCCATTAACCTACCAGGGTCCTTTTGTTGTCTTAATACAACAAACATGTACATATCGTTTTTTTATTGTCATCTAAAATGTAAATAAGTTTATATTTGTTATAACATTAATCCAAATGCATATATATTGCATATATTATCTTTGCACACTTTGTCCTAAATCAGTGTGTCTACTGTACAAAAAAAAACAACTAAGAATCTAAGATAATTCTGGTCTCTGGGACACCAAGTGCATGCACACAAACTCTTTAGCATGAAACAATGCATCTTTAGCTCCCCCTTGTGGTTTATGTATTAGTTTTAACTTGGGATCACTCAGCTTTGTTGGGCAGAAAATTTCCCCTTTTTAGAACATCTTTACCTCTTATGAATAAACATGGCTACATTGACTCTGACACTGCAGCAAATTGTATTACAAACTGCAAATGTTGAAGCTGAAAAAAAGTATTCCCTTTTTAATTTGATATCCCATAAGATAAGAGCATCCAGAACAATAAAAAGAGTGAAATGGTGTGAAAATCACTTCTGTACTGTACTGTGCGGGATATTCAGTACTTGAGTTAAACATGGCAAACTCAAAATTGACTCTTGTCCTCCCTTTTGTTCTGTTAGTCTGGAGCTGTTGTATCTGGGTGGAAACCTCATCACAGCCATTCCCCCAGAAGTGGCTAACCTGCCCTACCTCAGCTACCTGGTCCTATGTGATAACCGCATCCAAAGTGTCCCCCCGCAGCTCACCAGGTAACTGCACATACACCACCAGTATCTTACCAGTGTAACCTGCAGTAAAAAGCCATATGTTAATGTACATTGAGGATTCCTGTCTGTAGTCATGTTTTTTTTTTGTAGGTGAAAACTTTTCTCTGTCTCACCCCAGGCTCCACTCGCTGCGATCTTTAAGTCTCCACAACAACTTGCTCACGTACCTGCCGAGGGAGATCCTCTGCCTGGTGCACCTGCAAGAGCTCAGTCTCCGTGGCAATCCACTGGTGGTGCGCTTTGTCAAGGAGATGACCTACGACCCCCCGTCACTGCTAGAGTTGGCAGGACGTACCGTCAAGAGCCGAAATATTCCCTACAACCCATACGACCTGCCGTCAAACCTGCTGCGCTACCTAGACCTGGCCAGCAAGTGCCCCAACCCCAAGTGTGCCGGTAAGACCCTTTTTTTTTCACAGTATTTGAAGAGAATGCACAGATTGATGTTATTTTTTTTAATTCTATGATGTTAGGATTTGTCTTCTTTTTTATTTATTTATTTTTTATTTATGTCATTTTTCCACCAATATGTGAAAACACTAACCTGACTCCTGGCAACTTTCCATTGGATAACTTTTGGGAAGGGGCGAAAATACTGGTTAGCTGATTGGATAAACCATCTGTCTATCACCAACATAGACGGGCCAAATCAACCAATCAGATCAACGATATATCAAACTCTTGCCGAAACCAGTCGGGAGAAGAGCAAAAACATCTTTTCCTCCGAGAAAAGCCTCCAGTGCCGTTTTTTGCTCTTCTTTCAATGAAGGAATACGTTCTAATTTGGATAAAACTTGCGCGATAGCTACGCTCATCTCATCCGTGCAAGCCGCCATGTTGTTTAGACTGAACAGTCACTTCTTGTTGCGTTACACCTAAACCCGCCCCAAAACCAACGCTGATTGGTCTGTCGTTTGGTGAACGGCTCCAAATTTTCTGTCTCAAGATGCCAGACTGATCTGCGAGTGGAAAACTGGAGCTCGCGAGATCAGGACGGTCTCATGAGGCTATGAAAAGACATGGGTTCTCAACCTTTTTTGGCTGACCCCATAAAATAAGGAATTCCTCACTTGCGACTAGGCCTGCACGATATTGGAAAAAACTTACATTGCGATATTCTTTTTCCCTGCGATATATATTGTGATATGAAAAAAAGACTAATTTTTACAAGAGGACATAAATAGCCCTATTTAGAAATACTAAATCATTCTCAACTACTGGGGTGATTTTGTAGGGGAATGCATCTACAAAGAAAATAAAAATGAAAAAGGAAATTTTCTTATGGGAACCAGTCTTTGTTGAACTTTAATGCTTTACAAAAACCAAAGCAAGTACGCGCTGCGATTACTCTTCTGAAGTGATTTAGGAGAGGAAAATTAGGAAGAAATACACTGGTTGACTGACATGACACCATTGTATTCATGTAATATCAATCCAGGCTAAAGTGAATGATATTAATAATGCATGCATGTTGCTTCCTCTAAACTTCAGGTTGTGGTCGACTAGCGGGGCCTGCTTTGGTTGTTTGATAAACTGATTAAAATTGATCATGATTGGTGGTTTGCTGTGCATGCAGAGCCTGCATGTCACACTCTTGCAACAAACTGTGTATCCAAGAGCACTTAAATCAGTGTAAATGACATTATATCAGAAACAGACTGCTGTTGTAGATTAGTGTTACGTTTCCAGCGTCGCAGTTCCGAACCATAACGTTAGTTGGGACAGCTGACGCCTTGTTTCTTTAGGCTAACTATGTTAGCTTTAGCCTGGCTGGTAGCAGCTTTCTGCGGTGAAAAATGGCCGGGTTATGTCGTCATCACGTTGCATTAATCAGGTGATTTAGTTTGTCTTTGCAGCGAACATAAAACACTGACTACTGTAGCTTCACTATCCATGGAAAAGCATGTGCATCACTGTGTCAGCGGCAGCTGCCGCTTATGGTACTTTTCTACACACGGGAGAGCCTCACTTCCCATAACATAATTTTTTTTAATGATCTGGCGACACCTTAATTTTGTCTTGTGACCCCTTATAGGGGTCCCTATCCCCAGGTTGAGAACCACTTTGATAACATATCCTGTGTTTGTTTTTCCCTTTACTGTTTCCTACCTGGGTGTACAGCTTACATCTGAGTTTATGACGATGATGTAATGTATGAATATTGTTGTACTATGTTGATAGCATTCATGTGCATACATATATCTACACAAAATAATTTCAGTCACTGACCTGCCACTTGAACCTGGCTTTGTTTTTCCTGTCACTCTCTACTTTCTCCAGGCGTCTACTTTGATTCATGTGTGCGGCAGATCAAATTCGTGGACTTCTGTGGAAAGTACCGGCTGCCCCTCATGCACTACCTGTGCTCCCCAGAGTGCACCTCTCCCTGCAGCTCCAACCCCCAGAGTGACGCGGAGTCTGAGGAAGAGAGCAGCGTGCCTGCTTACCGCCTGCAGAGGGTGCTTCTGGGATAGTATGACGTGGAGGAGCCTTTGACCCTTTGGACAAGCCCAGCCTTGTCAGTCTGTCACTGTGTTCAACATCTATACAGAGATTCAAAGTTGGCTGTCAGACTTTACTACACACATGCCTCATTTGCACTGCATGGTTCGGCTTTACTCCACTAAACTCACTTTTGGTACCAGGTGCTTTTCTCTAATTGTTTTCCACTGCGGGATAGTACCCCCTCAGTCTAGGCAGCATTCTCAGCTGATTGCCATAGCGATGCCGTGTGAAACTAGCCTAGAAATTTAGACGCACCCTATTGTATCCCGTGTAATTTGCAGCCAGGGGGTCTAGCAACTCTCCATTGGCTTGCGAGCTGGAAAAACCAAACTCACCAATCACATTGTGTATGGAGTCGGTGGGCGGGCTTAACATAATGACGGCAGAGTTGCGACGGTTCCACGTGAATTCCCTGCTACTTGGCTGCGACTCTTGAAGACTTGGAGTTAAGCTTTTCTTTGAGAAAAGAACAAAGAACGGCACTGAAGTCATTCTTAAAAAAGGAAGATGTGTACAGAGTTTTGCCGACCGGATACGTTTAATCTATCAACCTGCGTTGCTCTGGTTGGTTGTAGCGCTATCCTATTGCGTGCAGAAAGAATTTGAAAGACCACCGTTTATCCCGCCCATCGGATTGAGCCCTGCCAATGGTGAGTTCCCGGACCCAACATCTTGATGTGGTTCTGGCTTGTCAGGCTAGTGTGAAACTGCCCTGGCCTATCATCTTCAACGCGGCACTCGTGGATGTTTTCATCGGCAACGATGTCTGCACTTCGTCAATTGTACGGCGTTGTGAACATAGTGTACAACGTAGTTTTGTGGGCTGCCATTTTTTAAATCTGGGGTGAGTGAATTAAAAAAAATTGCAGTCGCTATTGACGGTAGCTTGGCTATTTAAAAATGGCGGGTATGTGCTGTTAGTGACAGTTCTCTCTGACCAATCAGTGGTCTGCAGTGTTTTAACTCCACTTTCTAGTATTGGCTCAGTTCACTTGAAATCATACTGAGGTGGTACCAAAAAAGTACCAGGTACTATTCAGAACTTTTGCAAATGGAAAACCAAAAAAGAGCGAGTTGAGTATAGCCGTGCCATACCATGCAATGGAAATGTGGCAAATAAACACACATACACACACAAACCGTAACACTGTTTAACGGTCGGTCAGCCTGTGTGGCTGTATGGAGACTGACTTCCTCCTGGGGTTCTGAAAACACGTTAACTCCCATTTTATGAAACTTTCTCTCACTACACATTACTCACATAACATGAGTAAAGTTAAACTCCTATTTCCCATGTAGCCATGCAAATCCACAGTCCGTCAGTCAAGACTTCATCAAAGTGCTGGTCTCCTGGCCCAGTATAGGGGGGCATTTGAAACTCAGTGAAGACTGATGGAGCGGCAGGGTTCTTTTCCTTTTTCAGGGCAGCTTACTTTGTCTTCCATACCACACTTTGTGCTTCTTAGTAGCAACAGCATTCTCTCAAAGTTTGGATATGAACAATGTTTTTTTTTTTTGTCCAGCTACTGGTGACACACAGTTTCATTTACATTTCTCATACCAGGTGAGCTTCAAAACTGCCATGCCAACTAGGAAAAAAAAAATCATTTTTTAAATATGTATGCAGAAACTATGACGTAGTTTTACACTACAGTGTTCTAAATTGATTCAGTATGATGTGTGAGATGGCCTTATTTACACTGTGGTCCTGCTGGGCAAAGGTTTTGTGCAGTTAAGCTGTCCCGCACAATATTAAAAAATCAAGGTTTATCTGTTTTTGTCTGCACACCAGCCTTACACAGTTTTGCCATGTTGGCATAGTTGTTTAAAATGAATCCAGAAAATGGTTTATGTGAGTATATGGAGGAAAGCCTGTGCAGGCTTAATCACAAAAAGTGGATGTGGGGTGGACCAGGGGAAACCATTCACTGTGTTGGCACTGAAACAATAGCTTTTCAGCAAAACACAGTGGCAGCCTTCATGTTTATGTTCAGGGCTTTCAGTTTTCTCTAGGTATAAGAATGTGTGTGTGAGAATGGAGCCCACAGATATTTTATTTCTGAATTGATTATTTTTAAAGTGCTCATATTATGCGTTTTGGCTTTTTCCCTTTCTTGTATGTATATATATATATATATATATATATATATATATATATATATATATATATATTATTTTTGCACGTTATAGGTTTACAAAATGAAAAAGCCCAAAGTCCACCCCAAAGGCACTTACTATCTCCAACAGAAAACACTGGTCACAAACTGCTCCAAACAGCTCTGTTGTAGTCCAGCCTTCACTTCCATGATGAACGTGCATCTGCTAGCAGTTACAAAGCATGGCATGCCCTCATACTCTGCTTCTGACTGGCTAGTAGTCCTTACCTAGCTACTGCACATGTGCGACTCCCAACAAAGATGGAACAGAAGTGAGATGTCTCACTCTGTAGCTAAAACAGAGAGCAGGGGTGAAAAGAGGAGCTGCAGCAATGTGCAGTTCCAACAAAAATATGGTGCTTTTTGAAACTCAAACCATGTAAACCTATTTTGATATAACATCTAACAATTATGAACCTGAACCTGAAAATGAGCATAATATGAGCACTTTAAGACAGAATCCTTAATTTCTAACTGGAAATGGCTGTTTCTGTTCCTGGTTACACTTCTGCTCTGCTTTCCTTGTTGTGTGGAAAGCTGGGAGATGTCATTAGCCTCCCAGAAAGGTTCTGTCCACGAGTGAGGAGGTAACAACTGGCTTCACATTAGACGTTAATGTTTTTGGCCAGGACACTCTTGAAAAAGAGATTTTTAATCTCAATGAGTCTCTTCCTGGTTAAATAAAGGTAAAAAAAAAAGAAGAAATGTTTAGAAAACAGAAGAACGCTCCTCTATGTTACAGTAACGTCTATACTAGAGCATTTAAGTGCCTTACTAATCGTGACCTCTAACAGAGTGAAACAGAGTATGAAGAAATGTGATATATGCACCCTGAAATGTGACAAGATTAACATTATGAATTAAGTCGTTTTTAATTGATTTTTGTACTCGACTTAACAGTACAAGTCTTTTTTTTTTATATAACAAAATTAAATGCTTTTATAGAAATAATTTTTCAAATGATAAACACTACATATTTAAATGACAGAAAATATATTAAGATATATTAATTGTATTTACTTGTACCCCATTCAGATAATGTAAGTAGATTGTACAGTATATAATAGCAATAATAAAGACAGATTGTAAAATCTTTCAAATGTTTGTATTGTGGCCTTTTGAGATTTGTTTAAAGCCGTAAGTGTTTTAGGAGAATGTAGAAATGATATATATTTTACTGTTTAACCTTTTTTTAAGTTTCCATCGCATTAGAAGTTTTTAATGCCAGTTGCTAAAAGGCAAGATATTTCTGAATAGAATGTGGTTTTTGTGCCCAAAAGATGCACTATTGAATATGATAACTATTGAAGAGTTTGAAGTGTGCTAACCCATAAACCAATCAATCCAACCATTTTGCAGTTTGAATGTCCCCGAGTTTCATGCATATGAAGGTGAGTTCATTCTCGAGGCTGAATACTGAGACCTTTCCTGTAACCCAGAACCAAGAGCTGCCAGGGCGAGTGCATTCTGCTTCGCACAATCTGCTAATCCTTTAACAAGCCACTAACTGCTGTGTTTCTTCTTCTCTCATTTCTTTTCACACTTCCTATCTCAGCATTTCATTCAATTCCTTTGCACCTCACTGTTTCTTTCAGCCTGGCTGGCAAGGACGGTGCTTTGAGTTTCATATATTTTGTTTGTTTTAAATGGTCTTCGACAAAGTCCCAGCTGGGTTCCAGTGTTTTTGCACGGTTTCTTTTCCCTTCTTTTTCACCATCTTTCAAACACATGCATATAGAGCCTGTCACAACAGCAGGCACCTAGGAAACTCGGCACATTGTGTGCACATGCGCTTACACTCTGCATGTTTTTGTATGTTTGACAGGAGGGTGCTTTCACAAATGCAACCCGAGATGCAACCATGATTAACTGGAAGCAATGAGTTGTGACTAGCAGATAAGGTCTCACAGAAGAACGATGTTGTCCCTGTTTTAGTCAACGTGTGTCTGTGTGCTCATATTCTCATGCATCTTGTTGTTTTCTGTTGTACTTGAGGAATAATTCCATTATATTATGTTTTTGGTTGGTGGATTTCATGGGGGCACCCGACTCTAAACCTTCACAGTGACAGTGAACAATACATTGCACCAGTTTTGTAGGCGATCTGCAGATCTAAGAGCAAAGTGCTCTGACATATGCGGTGTTTGATACTCTAAGCCTCTTATCACCCTCACGTCAAAGGCATACCAGCTCATATCAGCTCACAGTATAGCCGATGTGCATTTACATGCATGCCAGACCTCACACATGACGAGTTTCAAATTTACACTCAGTTGAGCCTTTACACACGACAGCCACACACGCTGCAGACGCCCTTACAACAATCAGACGTTGTCTTCAGAGTTGCACTGCTAATCCTACAAGGAGAAAGTCTAGTTGGAGCCCAGAGCAAGGAGGAGGTGGGGGAGGTGGTCACAGGGGGAAAGAAAAGAAGTGGTTGGCGAATAATAATCCACCACTGTGTTAACGTTTGATTGCTATGGTGAATAACTTGAAGCTTTGAAAAATGTATGCTCTCTCAGTCACTCTTGACCCAACATCATTCCCTTATTTATTCATCTCTACAAACTCTTTCACATTGTAATAACTTCACAATGTAAGAAAATGTGCTCCAGCTGTGTGATTATTTTTGGACATTTTTACATAGTGATAGTATAGAAGTAGACAAGAAATGTGGGGAGTGAATAAGACGGGTGACCAGATGGAATTGAACCTGAGATGTCGCAGTTCATATGCGTCTCAGCCTTAGCTTATGGAGGAGGATTAGGGCCGATGTGAAAATGTATTTGAGTTCTGAGTTAAAAGTCAGAATTCGGAGAAAAAGAAAAGTCAGAATCAGAATTCTGAAAAAAAGAGTAAAAAAACTTATAATGTTGGTTCAACTTCAATCTTCCTTAGCTTTTCCTCAAACTTAAATTGCATCTTTGCTCGCCTGTCATGGAGATTACACATCAAATTGATGAGAGATAAGAAATGTGGTTGAAAAGCTAGGAAGCCGGACCCTGATTTTTTTGTCTAACTAATGTTGGTGTACCTTAAGTTAAGATTTGTATTGTTTACAACATCAACAGACTTTCACACTCAAATCATTGTTAAACCTTTGACAAACTGAAGAATGCAAAGTCTCACTGTTAGTTACAAATTCAATTTAAATACTTTAAAGCTGCTTTAATCAATATCTTTAGTTCATTAGCTGGTAGCACATTGTCTATCTGCATTTAGCAGCTAAAGAGACAATATTTCCCTCAGATATTGGTGGCAATCAAAACAGAGCTCAAATTAGAGTGAATAATTTTGTACACACACAACTCCAAATAACTGCTGAGGGTGCTCTGTGTCTGTTGGATGTGTAAACAACTTCACCATATGTCAATGTCCATTGCCTCTAAGTGGCCAAAAAAATAACTAATGCAGATTTAAGTACATTCTTATGATATGTTATACATTCTGGTGTAATATGTTAAACTGCATATGAGCTTTCAACTCATTCACAGGGGGAGTCATCATAATATGTAAGCTACCTGTGGCCTTGGATCATCAGTTGCTAAGCTGCTTTTTCACCACTTAAAATCAATTTTGAAAGTAGAGTGTATAGACTGAACCTCCCTCCCTACCTTATCATTATCACTGCCTTCAGTAGAAACACTACTGGAGCCTGCAGGGGAGCTTTGATCCAGCGCTGCTAATCCAGGTCTATAGCAACACTGCAGGAGGAGCTGCAGCCTTTCAGAGAGGGATTTGTCTTTGGGTATGTTAGTGGGCAAACCTGGGCATGTCACAGGGGAGCGTCCTGGCTCTGGCAAGGACAGCGTAGGGTTGGAGGGGGGTGGAGATGCTTCACACACACAGACTGAACAATGCATTTACACCCACACTGTTTCAAACCCTTCAGAATAGTGGGACTGGATGGCGGTGTGGTCTGATGTTGATTCACGGCTGCAGATGCTTCCACGTCAGGAAACGGTGCTGCTGCCTGTCAGGAGTGGTTCAACAGGAAATGGTGTGTCACTGGCTTAAACGCTTTGCTTGTTATTTATTTTGGTTGGTGGACGTCCAGTTGATACATATGCACAATATGACAGTCCAGAAACAGATGGTGACTGTTTGTGACACCTGTATTTGTTAATTAGAACATATTGTTAGAATTGATCCCCGATAACCTCAGTAGAACATGTGTCCTGTTTCATCCAGTTCGCCCGGCCTGCCAGCTTCTCCTCTTTGACTCCTGCTTTTTGAGTTACAGCTCCGTTTCCCCAGATGAAATATTCAAACTCCCTGTAATCTGAGCATCGGTGTAGTCCACCTGCCACTGGTGCAGTCTATCTTCAACCTGATCTTGAGGGAAACCTGAGAGTGATTGCCACGCTTTGAGTGTAACAGAGCTGATAACAGTGTTTCAGTTCTTCAATGGGGGTGCTAACGTGGTGTTATTTGATCTGAAAGCACAAGTTAGTTAGTTAGTTAGTTAAAGGCTGTTTTCTTTTTCCAGAGTTTACTATTTCTGTTGCTTAGAATGTTTCATCTTTGATATGCTGATTTAATCAATCCATATTAACAGAGGATTCCACTAGTTACAGTAGCCTACATTAAATAGGATCTTGTTGTCAGGTACAGAATAGCAATTTCACTAACCTGAATATATAAATGAGGCATAAATGATATATATATATATATATAAATGATACCTGAGGCGTGATCGCTTCCAGCTCTTTACAGATTTTAAACAAAAAGTATTTTTTCTCATTTTTATACAGTAAAATTCTTCATACTGGACCTTCTCAGCGGGTTTAAACACAAAGACGTGTGTGTGTGTGTGTGTGTGTGTGTGTGTGTGTGTGTGTGTGTGTGTGTGTGAGAGAGACACACTGAATGGTGGGGTTGATGCCTAGATGAGTGAATATCCATATATTCTCTTCTCTGCTCCCCACTTGCAGCTGTCAGTGGTGACACTCCCTCATCAGGAATGACCCTGTATATGTAGGCTCACACTATAAATCTCTGTGATGTCTTAATAACACCTCTATGCTTCTTATGGCTGGCAAAACAAATGCAAAAAATGTTTCTGCTGGCTCACTGCAGTCAACCAGAAGCTCTTTTTTTTGTCTTTTGAAGTGATTTGCCTGCCAACCAACTATTTTGCCAATCTCTCTGCCATCCCTAATGGAGGCTTGCTTTTGGAAAACAAAATAGAGATGATGTGTGTTTCTCTTTCCATTAAAACAAGTGCTGTTATTCAGTGTATTTTTTGCACTGTGGACACAGAGTGTGCCGCCCTGTCCCATATGCCACCCAGTCTCCCGTGGCTCCTGCAACATGCTGCACCCTCCTGCACCACATGGGTCACATCACACTCTGAAACCCATTTTGGTGGGCAGTTGGAGCTGGAAAGCATAAAAAAAGAAAGAGAGGGAGAGCGCGCGCGCGCACACACACACACACACACACACACACACACACACACACACACACACACACACACCCAAACACACCCCTTGTCCCTGACACACACGCCTCCCTCCCTCAAAGCTCAAATGAAAACTCAGTCAGTCTGGTGAGCTTTTTCTGAGTGACAGGATCTTCTCGGGCTGTGGACTGACAGTTTGACGGACACAGTCTTGGAATTCATTACAAGTTTGCAGCCATGGGACCTTTGTAGCTATGTTAGATAACATATTATCCATTCATCCATTTTTTACTATAAAGTTTCTTGCGCGATGGAGCCTGGAGCGGGACGAGACGATTGGATCCTCTGTGCGCTTTGGAGACCGAGGTTGGCTCTTTTAAACTTTTCTTCTTTGGTTTCTTTTTCTTTCTTCATTTACTGGCCTGCGTCTTAATGTCTTCTCAAGCAATTTGATTGACAGGTTTGATATTTTACCGTGCAACTGCATCGATGCTGTCGACGGTGAGCACGTTTTTACGCATCTCTTCCGCCAAACAGGATCGCCAACATTTAATTAACCCGCTGCATAATATTATTGTAAAATTATTAAGTCTACATCGTGATCTTCCCTTATAATAGTTATGTAGGCTACTACTCCTATTTTCCATTTACCGCCAGAAGTAACATCTCCACTGTGACGCATTTCGTCAGGTGTTTTGCTTGAAATGATCACATGCAGCCCCGATGCAGACTCCCCAGATCACATCAAATATGACAAACTAGGGTGACTAATATAGAACCAGGCTGTAAAATGCACCGTGTGCCCACAAATGACGTTCCCCAGGCTTGAGGCGGGATTTCAGTGCCAGCCAATTGCATTCTAACTCAGCTTAAAGAATAAACTTTTAAACGGATTACTGACTGAGGAGGAATGTTTCAATATTGGCCCCTGAACTTGGCTTTAGGCTTTACATCTGGCAGCGCCCACTCTAATCTTAAAAGGGAAACAAAGAGACTCACAGGACAATGAATGGGCTTCACTCCATTTCTTTTATTAAAAGTTCCATGGTAAAGGCCATGTAAAACTCAATTCTGTCTAGGCACAGAGGTTGCCAGCAATGGGTAAAATATTGCAGAAAGCTATAAGCTGCACACAGGTTAGGCCCGCCCTACATTTAAGCAAGACATCCAAGACCACAGGTAGCTTAGATATTACTTGTGGTTTAGCCTTAAGGACTTCAAAAGACACTCCTCATGACTATTTTGAACTGTCAAAACATGTCCATAAAACCAAACTCAGCCTAGGAAGGGCCCTGTTCTCGCTGCTTACACAGTGACCCCCATGGCTGGATGTTTGCTGACCTTTGTTGACCTATGCAGGGTGGCGGGTTTTCTCCCAAACTGAAAGCTATGGAGGCAGGATTCTGAAAAAAAGGCGGAAATGCCTCTCTCTCTCCCGGCTCTTCCTGCGGGAAGCAGCAGAACTGTGATCTAAACTTGGAAAGTGACGACAGGACATGAACAGGAACTCCAGACATTTCCCAGATATGCTGCTCAGTGGGCTTCATTGTTCTGTTGACACCATTCATTTATGGAAATGAGTCACTGGGGCTTTATTCAATAGGCCTACACCTAGGAAATCTTTCAGAATACAGAATATCTTCATTTTATGTTGGAAGGATAAATGAATAGTTTTCGTCCAATATTCAAATCCGATTTCCCACACTGCTCTGTTTTGATTGAACCCCATAATCCAACTATCCCAGAGCGCTTTGGGTATCTTAGTCATTCTACAGACAATGACGAGATGTGTGTTGCCTAATAACATGGTAACACTCACCTGTCTGCCAATTGTATTGATACAAGTGGTTTTAGATGGACTCGACAACTTGCTGAGTCACTGCAGCGTTTACAGCGATCAGTCTGTGCTAGTTACAGCTCAGAGTATCGGGTGATACCATGCCGCATAATTAAAACTGCAACATGTCAGTGCAGCACGGATAACCTTATAAAAATGCCTGTGGCAAGAGTGACAAACAGTTGTTTGGTGATGCTTTCCAAAGTTTATGCGTTCAGTCTCAGATGCCTTAAATAAACCGACTGATTGCAGATTGTGTGGGCCTCAGTGAAATAGCAAATGGTATTGCTTTGGTATATTGCGATATTGCCTTTTACTCTGTGCACAGATGTGTGTTGCAGCAGAGTGTGTTCCTGTGTTGGCCGGTTCACCTTAGTAATGGCTGGTGGAAATTGAGGATTTAGGCAGAAAAACACAGGCTTCCTGTAATACAGGCAAAGTCCTGGCTTCTCACTTCTGTGGTGGTAAATATTTGACACTTTATCTGGCCATTTTTATACTAACCCTAATTTCATCTTAAAAAAATATGTTAACTGTTGGGTTTATTTCTGTTTATGATCTCAAGCTTTTTCCTTGGTGTAATATCAATGCATTGCAAAATCACATCCATGCTCTCCTCACTTTTCCTCTCTGAGGTTTCCGCCATAGCACCACACTGTGGTGGCTACAAGTCTTACAACTATTTTGTGAGACCTAGAAATAGAAACAGGACTTCACATCAAAATGTGTTCCCCTGGGTTCCAGTGCATTATGTTTTGAAGCTCAGTGAGTGCTCTCATTTTTAAGATATACAGTGTTAAGGTGCAGTGAAAATGTCATGACAAAGCCGGGGACCAAGGATTTATGCATATGCCCTCTGAATGGTTGTGGGTCAGTTTCGCAAAGGGTTGTGTGTTTAATTGTCAAATGTCATCATATCTGTCATATCATCTGTTCCTCAGGATGTGTGTGTGAAAGTGGACAGACTGGGGTCAGTCATGGAGCCTGAGCAGCTGAACTGCAGCTCCCAGTGTGATTCCCCTCTCTGCTTCATCCATTCAGGAGTGTACAGGCGGGAGGGCCTCGACATTCTGCAGAGACTATGCAGTCTCAGCACGGTAAACACGCACACACACACACACACACACACACACACACACACACGTTGGCAAGAGATAGTTTGATGAAATCTAGCATGGCTGACCAACAGAATATTTTTGGCCCTCCTACATTTGGTCCATCATAGTCTACATCTAGATACTTCAATTGAATATGTAGTCTTTTATTTTGACAGTGCTTGTAACAAATCAATCATATCAATGATACAAAGCTGAATTATAATATAATTGACATTTTTTTATTACTTTTAGTTAACTTACTGAACGCAGTTTTTTTGTCAACACATTCACTTCGTTGATGAATTGGGACTATAGCTAAAAACTTGAGGAATTTCTGTCACCGAAAACACCCACATAAATCAAATACATCAAATAAAAATATACTAGAAATGTGTTATATACCACTTCAGGAGTCAGTTCAATAGTAGAGATCTGGAAATGTAAAGCTGTTGACGAGTGAAGCTATGTCTAAAATCGTCTCAGTCACTGGCACTTTAAGAGGAGAGTGAGCGGAGCTCAGCAACATGAGGCGGGCACAAGAAAGTCTAATGGGACTTTCTAAATAGAAACTTAAGTAGTAGAGCCACTGTGTCAGGGAACACAAACACTTTCCTATTGACTCTTTCCCTATTGGTGCTACACCACATAAAAGTGAGGTAAGTTATCTCTTTTAATTTTTTTCATGCTTTATGATGTTAATTTATGCATTTGTTATTCTCAAAGTGCAGATACCATCTTCACCTAAGGGGGAAGGGAACACTGAGCTGCACTGTGTTTGCTTTGCTATTTGTTATGGATTATTTGACAAGATTGTATTTCAATGTACTGTTTTATTTTAATGTCCTAACAATTCCTTTTTTAATATTGTCTGTTGAACTTAGTGGACATGAAAACAGTTCAGCTAGAATGAAATATCCTTTGAAATGTAACACCATGCATATGTTACTATTTGTGGACGTAAACAGCCCACCAGGCACAACTGTTTCTAAACCTAATAGTATAGTGGGAAGAAAAAAATGCAAGGACCGGATCCAACTTCTTCCATAAAATCCCACCTGCTTTTCTTTGTGGATGTGTTCCCAGATATGGCTACTGCTGGCAGTGTGCTCACTGAAGAGCAGCTTCTTTGCCCCATCTGTCTGGATTTGTTCAACCAACCAGTCTCCACTCCTTGTGGGCACAACTTCTGCAGGGACTGCATACAAGGATACTGGCAGAGCGCTAATCTGTCGCAATGCCCCATGTGCAAGCAAAAGTTCTGCAGGAGGCCTGAGCTCAAAGTTAACACCTTCATATCGGAGGTGGCTTCTCAGTTCAAGAATTCATTGAAAACGAAAGATGAAAATGACGCCAGTACCGTGGCCCAATATTCAGGCCATAAAGATGTTGTTTTGTGTGATGTGTGTGTTGGAAAAGGAGTCAAGGCTCTTAAATCATGCCTGGACTGTTTGGCGTCCTTCTGTGAGACTCACCTGGAGCCCCATCATGTTATAGGCACCTTCAAGAACCACCACCTGATCAACCCCATGATGAACATACAAGACAGAGTGTGTAAGAAGCACGACAAACTCCTGCACCTGTTTTGTAAAACTGACCAGACGTATGTGTGCCAGATCTGCATTAAGGGAGACCACAATGCTCATCACACTGTACCTATAGAGGATGAGAGCAGAGACAGGAAAGCTCAAATTGGAAGGATAAATGCAGAGTTGGAAGAAATGATCCACGGCCGACTCGAGAATATCAGCGAAATCAATCAAACCGTTGAGCTCAGCAGAGAAAACACAGAAAGAGAGATTGAGGAGAGTTTGCAAGTCTTCAACAATCTGCTCCACTTTGTCCAGAGAGGTCAAGCTGAGGTGGTGGAGCTGATTCGTGCAAAGCAGAGGCAAGTTGAAGGCAGGGCCAGGGGACTTATCATGGAGCTGGAGCAGGAGATCGATGAGCTGGGGCGGAGAAACGCTGAGCTGGAGCAGCTCTCCCACACCAAAGACAACCTCTACCTTATCTGGAGCTTTTCAGCTTTATCCACACTGCCAGCAACCAAAGACTGGTCTGACACCTGCGTAGAGAGTGTTGTGTATGTGGGCACGGTGAGGAGAGCATTCAGGAGAGTAGGGTGTCAGCTGGAGGAGATTGTAAAGGCTGAGGTGAAGAGGCTATGTAAGACTGAATTTCAGAGGGCTCAGCAGTATGCTGTGGATGTGACTCTGGACCCTGATACAGCTCATCCCAAACTGATTCTGTCTGAAAACAAGAAACAGGTCTATCATGGTGATGTAGCGCTGAACCTCCCCGACAACCCAGAGAGATTTTATCCCGGTGTCAGTGTTTTGGGAAAGGAGGGTTTCTCCTCTGGAAGGTTGTACTTTGAGGTCCAGGTGAAGGGCAAGACAGAGTGGGATATTGGAGTTGGGCTTCAATCCATCAACAGAAAAGGAGGGAATACACTAAACCCTGAAACAGGCTACTGGGCCCTGGGGATGAGAAAGGACAAAAGCTACTGGGCCCTCAGCAGCACTCCTACCCGTGTGCCGCTGGTTGAGAAGCCCCAGAGACTCGGGGTGTATGTAGATATGGAGTGGGGGCAGGTTTCTTTTTACGATGTGGACTCTGCTTCACATATCTACTCATTCACTGGATACTCATTCAATGAAAAACTGTTCCCCTACTTTAACCCTCGGCGTAATCATGGCGGAGTCAATTCTGCTCCTCTGATCATCTTGCCTGTCAACGCCTGAAATCTGGCTTTTCATCTCTTCCTGTTGCCTGAATGCTTTCAACTACTTTTTTTTTAATCATTTGTCATCTTCAAATAAAAAGTTAGCAAAGGTCCAGCGTGATGTTTGCGGCTCTGTTTGCTTTAATAAAGTTTGTTTACTTATTTGAATCCTGTGTACTTATTTTTGTTGTTTGTTGTTTGCTTATCTATCATTTACAAAACTGAGCAATGAAATAATGCACATGTATATGAGCTACACTACACCTGTAATATTTTAGACTTGATTTTAAGGGGTTTGCGTGTGTTTGCAGATGGCAGTGGAGCTCCCAAGGCGGTCTCTGTCCCCAGTGTTAAGTGCTGTGGTGTGGACGCTGCTCTCCTGTGGAATCCTGCTGGCTTTCTGCTTCCTGCTCTTCACCCTGCGCTTCAAAAACAACAGGTAGACCACAAAGTGAAACACATCTATAAACATGAAAGATATGTTTACTGAATGATTTGATCAATTGTGCATATGTTTGCACATGTTGTATTATCAGGATAGTGAAGATGTCCAGTCCCAACCTGAATGTCCTGACTCTCTTTGGAAGTGTCCTCACCTACAGCAGCGGCTTCCTGTTTGCCGTTGGTGAACGATCACACTCACAAGGTGGAGCATCCACAGCCGTGCTACAAGTAAGCCCCACAATCTCCCCACAGTGGCAAGGAGTTTTTCCTTGCCACTGTCGCATTTATGCATTTATGCATTTATGCATGCTCTTGTGGGAAATCATTGGAATTGAATTGTCTTTGTAAATTATAGAGTGTGGTCTAGACCTACTCTATCTGTAAAGTGTCCTGAGATAATTCCTGTTATGATTTGATACTATAAATAAAATTGAATTGAATTGAATTAAATACTTCATTATATTGTTAAATAAATCATTGTTGGATAATTATGCAGTGCTCTTTCCTACAGGCTCGAGTGTGGACTCTTTGTGTCGGCAGTACCCTGGTGTTTGGTCCAATTTTGGGGAAGACGTGGAGACTGTACAGAGTGTTCACCCAGCGAGTACCTGACAAGAGAGTGGTAGGCATGCTCCCCCGGCCTCCTGGTGGTTGTGTGTGAAATCTTCTACTTATTACATCCACCTAGGATGTCATATTTTTGGTGTCGCTTGTTTGTGTGTATGTTTCAGGATATCTAGAAATAATGTTATGAGATATCAGTGAAGATGTAGGCCATGGGCCAAAGTCGTTAGCTTTTGGTTTGGATTATTTCTTTAAAAAAATATTTTTTAATTTATGTTATATCTTCACTAACTACTGCTGTCATTTAGATAAAAAAAAAAGTCTGGCACAGGTATCCCAGTATTTTGTATTTTGATGCAAAACTGGATCTACAAAACATACAGAATGATTTTGAGGATTTACCAATTTAGAGCATTGCTAAGCCTTAGTGCATGCTTATATGTTCTTTCTATAACTTCCTTTTATGAACCACTTCCATATGAGCCTTACAGTGTTCCCTAACTGGTGTTTTCCAGTGATATGGATGAAAATGCGGAATAATTATTAAATTTGTTTTCGTAGTTGTAGGACATTGACGTGATTGGTGACTTTACTTTCTGTCTCAGATCATCCGAGACATTCAGCTGATGGGCATGGTGGCTCTGTTGATCATGGTGGACATGCTGGTTCTCACCGCCTGGAACCTCACAGACCCCATCCGGTGTTCACAATCTGTTGGAGCTGTTGTCAAGGTAGAATTTAATGAGAGCCGAAAAGCAAGTTGTAAAACAGGTTGTTTTCTTTGAATGTGTATTGGTCAAATTACGAAAGTTTGAAATTGCAAGTAAGTTTGGTTTTGTGACTTCAAAATCACAAACTCCCTCACCCTTCTATCTTACAGTTTTTTTGCGATTGCTATGACAATTTTTTCAAAACTTGTAACAACTTAACATCTGTCTTTGTAGGCTATACAATTAACACAGTTCTTGTTGTTTTGACACAAAATGCATACAGTTAACACTAATTTAAAATGCTTGAACTTCTTTTACACACAAGCTCAACCAAGACCAAAACAATGGATCTTTACTGCCAAATTTACAAATGCTTTCACTCTGTATGTCAGAACAGATAACAACATGTTCTAAACCTAACGTGTAGGCTAAAGTCAAAGTGAACAGCTGTTCATATTGTAAATTGAAACACAAATATATCCCCTGGATTTTGTTGCATTGCTACTGAGAAACAGCTGATTGAAGTTATGCAAATAGATGGATCACAGCTGATTGATATCTAGGAAACACACTCAGGTGTTGAGGTTCTTTCAATCGCATGATCATATGGTAGTACATACAGTAAAAGAGGTGCTATTTGAACAATATAGATGAACACAAAGAAAGGAGGAAAATGCCTGCACGAGGGAGAGGAAGACGAGTACTAGGACAATTCTGTCTGTCTTCTTTTTTTCATAGACCGTACATTCTACAAAGCTACTCTGAGATGGGTCATTCATTTTCAGTATTGAATTTCTGCAGCAAAAGAAACAAAATGCATGCATTTACTAAACCCAACAAAACAAAAATGTAGAGAGGCTTCAAGAGAAACTGCAGTGCAAAACACAATCTATGGTAAATACACAATATACTATTGTCTATTATTATTGTATAAGGGCAGACCTGACCCATATAAAATAATGCAGTTTCTGTAATTCCATGTGATTTTAGTGTTTTGTATGACGTTGTGCTATGATTGACTAAATGTTTATGTTGGAAGAGAACATGTGTTAGTGTTTTGGAAGAATTATTTGATTTTGTGACATGATTGCATTGTTTTGGTAGACATAGTACATTGTGTAAGTGTATTATTGTATTTTGAAAATAAGTGTTGGAGTTTAGTTTACAATGTGTGATTTTGAGAATGAAATGAACTGTTTTGCCAATTGTGTATTGTAGGTGTGTTGGTGCGTTAAGAGTTTAGAAAAGCTGTTAAAAGAACTGAAAAATCTGTCATAGCGATCATATAAAACTGTAATGTAATTAAAGCTTTAGTGTGTAACTTTTTGATATTAATGAATGTCTGTTACATTCAAGCCATTGCCAAATGAGTTAATACAAAGCTAATTAAGACTATCAGCTCCACACAACTCTCTCTGTGTTTCTCAGTATGGCTATGTTCAGAAGAATGTGGCGTCCGGTGACTTTCCTGCGCAAAATAATTTGAGTGAAGATAATTACCTCTTCTGAACAGTCCATTATGTTTTTTTAATCCTCCATTTCCTCTTTGGCTACTAGCAGCTGTGTGGAGGCGGGGGGGGCAGTGCGTGGTCATGGAAGGCTTGTATCATGTGGCCGCGCCAACAGTTTTGTTGTAATTACTAAGAATTCCTCATGGGGGCGGCAGAAACTACACACTATAGCTTTATAGACTTGTTCATGACATAGCCAAATATATTCAGGTTTCAACTCACTGATACAGTTTTTTCCTGATCTAGGTGGTGGAGAGAGACATTTCCTACTCTTTGTCTCAGCTGGACACCTGCTCCTCTGTATACTCAGATCTATGGGTTATCATTATTGCTGTTCAGAAGGTAAGTAATCTCTATTCTATTGAAATTATAAACAAAAAAAACAAAAAAAAGACTGCTTTGAGTTCCTTCTTGTTATGGATTTGTTGATTAACATTTTTTTTTGTGGCCTTTGTCTTTACTTTGTCCCCGCATTTCTTCTTAGGGTTGTCTTCTCCTCTATGGGACTTATCTAGCTGGGCTGACCAGCAACGTCAGCCACCCTCCCGTCAACCAGTCTCCCACCATTATAACAACCGTCACTTTGGTCACCCTCTTCTCGGTGGTGGCCGTCCCTGTGTCCATCTTCCTGCAGGCCTGGCCCAACCTTGTCTACAGCACTGTGGCTGGAGCCATTTTCATCTGCACACTTGCCACCAACTGCATGCTGTTTGTGCCTCAGGTAAGGAAAAATGGCTCAAGATACACATACAAGATGCATCAGACAAAAAAATAAAAAAAGTTTATAGTTGCAAGTTTTGGAGTAGTGCAGGATTTCTTCTTTATCCTCTGACATCTCCTTATTTCTGGTAATGATGACACTGGCACTTTTGGAGTATCTCTAAAGCAGAAACCACGAGGGAGGGGGATTGTCATCTAATCATAGGATACTATGTCTGGAAACCTGTATTAAAAACAGTCAGACTAAAACTCTAGATAGACAGATACATGACAGACGTATGACTTTCTCTCTTTGTTTTGACAAAAGCAATAAATTCTATCAGTGACTATGGTGTCCACACCTCTGTTCCAGAGTTTTATGCGTGTCAATTTGCCATGTCTATCAGTGGAGTGTGACTCACACAGAATGAGTCAAAACTACGAAGGATGTTGCAAACAGGTTTATGACTCTCTAAGTGTCTGGCAGTGGGTTTATGGCACAATAAAGGAATGCATCTTCAGTGGAAAGGAAGGAAATACCTGGGTAGTGAGCAATATGCTCAAACACACCTGATCAAAGGCCCTGTGTCAAATGGCCGTGGTTACATTTCTTACTGGTGTGTGTGTGTGTGTAATGTATCTATAGTTAAAAGTTAGCATGACATACTGTTTCACCGTCACACAGCTGACCCAGTGGCGGCAGTTTGAAGAGGACCAGAACAACCCAAGTCAGATGGCCAAGTATTTCAGCAGCCCCAGTAAGAGCCAGCCCTCGGTGTACAGCCAGGATGAGATGTACTACCTGCTGGGAGAGAACAACTCCATGAAAAAACTCCTTAACGAGGTACTGTATTGTTTTTTTGTTTTTGTTTTTGTTTTTAACAAAAACTACCATTCAATAAGAACATTTTGTAAAACATTCAGTATAATTATTTACGGTCCTAGGTCTTGAATCCTCTCTAATGCGATGATGATACAGATATTTGTTTTGGCCTAAATTATTATGTTGTTAATTTGCCTACTTAATATTTCTGGTGTTTTCTACACATAGAAAGTATAGATGGAAATAACAGAGCACTTTTTATTAAATACAAAACACAACTTTCATGGTATTATGTTTAGAAATGAGCTTTTTAGGCTTTATTGTGCTTTAATCCTCAGATACTGTAACTACTGCTGAGTTATTCTGTATTTTTAGTCATCAGATACATTTAGTCAATTCATTTCTCCAGACTTAAGCTAGATAATTCATTAGACTTGATACCTTTTCAAGTGAAGCCAACAGTGGTCTCAAACTGGCAACAATCCCTCAAAAACAATGTTGCCGGACAGATTTTACTTTTATTAGGGGTGTCTGTTAGCTGTGTGTTAGATGTGCATATAACCATCAAATTGCAATGGCAATGGAAATTAGCTGACAACATTGTAATTTTAACAGGCTAAATAATAATAACTCCGGCTGTTTAATAATATGTGACCATTTTCTCCCAGAGCTTGACTGTGCTGTTTGTGTCGATTTAAAACATCCAAAGGTAGCAGACATGCAAACTTTTTTTAATGCCATTTTTCTCCGTGTCGGAGTGTTAAAGTTGTGTTTTCTGTTGCAATTTCCAGAAGAACGCTGTGATTGACAGCCTGCAGGAGCAGGTGCACAACGCCAAGGATAAACTCATGCGACTCATGTCAGCCAGCCGGCCACATGAGGACCAGGACATGGACTCTTCCAACACCAACCTCAACTCCTCCTCCACTCAGACCACAGAGCTTCAGTCTGACGGCCCCTCTTCTTCTTCTCTACCTCAGAAAGACACTAAATCCCAACTCTTGCCCCCACATCTCTCCTCTCACCTCGCTGCTGCTGCTGTTATGCTGTCCTCTGAGCCTCCCGCTGCTACAAGCTCCCCATCCCCCATTTCTGCTTCCTCTCCTCTCCCGGATGATATTTATAATACTGAAAACCAGAAAGGTGTCTCTGCCGCTTGCCCTACAGCCAGAGACACAGCTGATAGGGGAACAGGGGAGGATCTCAAACAGCATGTGTCCCTTCAGTCCCCTGGCTCACTCAGGACAACAGAAGAGACAGTTCACTTTGTCACTTCCCTACAATCCCGTAGAGGGTTAAACCCCTCTCAGGTTGAAACTTTGAACAATCAGAGTGGGCTAACATCCCGGTTGGGAACAAATGCCAGACCGACTGGTTTTGTTAGCAGCGAGCAGTTGCAGGAGATCCTCCAGGAGCTGAGTGTGGATGCAGTCATGGAAATCGCACTTCGATCACCCGGTCAGACATCCAGAACGCCCTCTCAGCTCAAATTTACTGAAGCCTCTGCACTTTCCCCTCTCTCCCTGCGGACACCACGCTTCCCTCATCCACCTGTTCTCTTCCGTTACCCCAGCATCTCCCCCTACACGATGAGGAAACGTCGGCCACCCTTCCACTCCCCCAGAAGAGGGTTGGCCCCTCCCTGCTTCTACGCAGGGTCAGAGGCTGCTGGTTGTGAACACCAAAATCCAGGCAAGCACACCGACGGTGTCACTGTGGATGGTACCCTCCACCAGGTTCACAACACTGACCTTGAGCTGGAGGAGGAGGAGGAGGAGGAGGATGCGGAAGGGAATGAATGGATAAGAAAAGGTCGGAGGCGCATTTCAAGGTTCCACAGATGTTCAGTCTTGCCCTGTGCAAATTACAAAGCACCAGCTGATGTGGAAGCGGGTGGTGATAAGGAGCAGCACCATAGACACATTAGAGACTCCTGTGGGTACTGGGACTCTGACTCTAGCAGCTCAACAGACTACTGTTACTACCATCGGCCCTACTGTGACTCCTGCCTGCAGCGAGGCTCGCTGCTGTCCTCAGACAGCTCCTCAGACTCCTGTGACAGCGAGTATGAAGGCTACACCAGCCTGTACCGCACCCCACACCCTGTGGTATTCAAAGAAGACATCAAACCCACCTTTGTCTAAGCACAGGTTCACTGCACTTTACATGTTTATCCTTTTCCACCACTTGAATTCATGTCCTAAGAAAGGTTGCACAAAATTAGCTTTTAGGATAAAGCAGGTGCAAAGCTCATTGTGCATAATGTGCAGCTCTAATGGGAGATCATTTGACTGAAGCTTTCAGTAGGAATGTGTTTTGCTGTCTGAGAAGAGCGTTGGTATTCTTGAATCTTGCATCGTGGGACAGAGTGGCTCTTTTATTAGATATATGAAAACTTTTGTAGCTCAGAAGCACACAATGCTGTTTACTTTTTAATGTTACTTATGGCATTATTTGTATATTTCCGCTGTCAGATGAAATCCCTTACATTCCAAAAGGTCTAAGTCTGACATTTAGAGTAACAAATAAAAAGCAATCAAAGTCAAAGGTTTTCACAGAACAGTTGAAACATAAGCTATTGTGTAATAGCTGTATTTATTTTAATATTTATAACAAGGTGTTTTGGTGTACATAATTACTTTCTGTCCACTTTTTTATTGTTTTGCATTGTCATACACATTCCTTAAAGTGTTGTTATGTCATTTTATTATATTGTCTGCGTTTTGTTCGAGTTTTTTTATTCTCCTACATTGCCAATGCTCAACATTTGTTGTCAGATGCTTCCAATCTATAGCTGGTTTATGAGACACCAAGCCCACAACATCAACGCAACTGGAGAAAACAGGTCACTGCTATCACTTTGACACACTTCATTATTTTGTCAGTATTATTGTCCTGACTCATTGAGCATCCAATGTGCAAAGGTCACAGTTATATGGAGTGTGTGTGCATGAGAAAGAAAGAGTGCCCTGCTGACCTTTGATTTTAAAGCCCTGTTTTTTTTTTTTTCAAAAGAAACTTCTGCATCTTCTCTGTTTTATACTGTGGAAAACAATGAGCCACCACAGCATGAACAGTCAAACAGAATGTGTATAAACCACCGGCTTGATGTAGGCCCAGATTAACCTGCCAGGGGGCCCACGGGACTAAAATGAGTCCCTATTAATCCCCCACACATTCCCCCAACCCATTTTGCCCAGAGTCCTACAAACCAATCTGTATTTCTATGATGTAACCCTGCCCCTGGCTTGCTGTATATCAGTTAGTTTGGGAGTTTTCATGATATTCCTGCAGCACAGACAAAAACAAAGCATTACTCTCTCTTTTTTTTTTTTATTTCTATTTTCTGTCTTGGTTTCTCTCTCCCACTCCCTCCCACTATCTCCTCTCTGTCTCACTGTATTTTTATCTTCCGCTAATGGGAAAATGTGTGTTTGCCGGAGGAGTTGTTGCTATATGAAGGGAAAACAGCATCTTGTGTTACTTCTGCTCTGCTGCTCTGTTTTTTTAGAAGAATTCTGCATATGAGCCATTGAAGGGCAGCCTGGGAGAAATTCCCTTTGATATAGAGAATAATAGAGAATAACAGAGTATAAATAAACCACACAAAAGACAGACTACCAGTGCAGGAGGCAAGACTTTCCTGCCAAGTGACCTGCATTCTGTTCAAGATGAGGATTACTGACTGTGGAATAAAAATAGTTGTCAATATTTTTTTCTCAAAATAACACAATAGTACATAACGAAGAATATAGGGAGTAATGGCTTTAATAATGATTAATAAAGTATGTACTAATGCTTTGTTGTTCAGTTAAAAGCTAAGGACATTTTTGGGTTGCCAGAATAAAAATTCTTTGACTTATTGTTCGCTATGAACACTTCCCTTACAAAAAAGGGTTTCAGTGGATCCGAACCAAAGTTGATTTATTAACAACTTTACTATTAACAACATTTTCAGTATTAATGGCTTACCAACATTTACAACAACTTGATTACCAAACATAAAGAAGAAACACCAGCCAAAGGAATTTTTCACAACCTGGCAACCCGAAATGGGTTTTTAGCAGCTGATCTACATGCATGAGTAATGTTTAAGGTTCAGCTTTATTGCCAGTATACAACAAAGGAATGAGAGATTCTGTTTTAGCCCCCTTCATACCACACACAGGTAACATGTATAAATAAGTCAAAGATATTAATAAAAAATAATTGGTAATAAAATATAATAGGCAGTATTAGAGTATAAAATATGTACACAGTAATAGTACAACTGAAAGATGAAACTGCACTTTATTTACTAAGGAAACTATACTAGTTGTTCATACAATGTGTACAACATCACTGGAATATGGTAATAAGATGTGGTGCAAATGATTTAGTTAGTCGTGGGAATGAGGGTAGTGCAAAGAGAGTGATATAGCGATGTGATAAATGATTTATTTACAATTTATAAACCCTTTATAAGGGGCATTCTGGGTACTAATTAAATGATTGTGCTAGAGGGATGCGTGTATAAAAAAAAAAATGTGGAAAAGCGATAGTGGACGGGCTTCTGTGACTTAACATAGCAACAGTGCTGCATGACCTGTGACAGCTGGTTCCAGTTGAACTGACAGTCTAGGTTTAGGAGCTCCATTGGCCGACAAAGTCATTAATCCTGGGAGCAGATCCGCCCATTGTCCCTGTCGCGGCATGGGAAAAATCCTTTGAAGTCGTGAGGGCGGTGCCAAGAAAATTGTGCCATGTGGTGCTCAAGAGCGGCGTTCTAATTGGACTACAGGAACACGGTCGACGTCAATTTCTGAAGGATACCCTCTCTGATTGGCTAAATCGGCCACCCCAGATTCGCCGTTTGCGCGTTCACAGTTTTTCTATTCTCCGTCGCGATTTACGTCAACAGCGTGAACCTCCTTCCATGAAAGCGGAGCAATCCCTGTAACCTTTTACGGAAATGACGTAGCTAACGTGCGCAGCGACAAAGACAGCGAGCCCGAAACCTATGGGGAAGGAATAAAAAAAGAAATTCAGTATCGTCGCACTCTGTACCTAAAGACCATCATTTTCTGAAGAGGTCGCTGCCCCGGAGCTTCGGTGAAGACACCGAAATTTGACGGCAACGAGGGCGGATTTTGAATCCGTTGAATTCGTTGAGGGAGACTGTGGCAATTGGCCGATTTTCCGTTGGACGGTCTGTAGGCTAGGGTATAGCGAGGGAGCCGCCATGGCAGTCGGATCATTGAGCCTCCACATCGGGATATGAAGAGGAACTGCATGTGTCCCGAATCGTCAAGAAAACGCCGCATTTAACTTTGATCCGCATTGGATCAGCTCTCTTAATATCTGATCTCACCCTCCTTCATCTTTGTGAAATTGCTTCTGTATCCAGAAAGAAATCGCAATTGGGTTTAATCGGGGGGCCACAGGGAGAGGCCAGATTCATGACTATTTTAGTCGGAGACGTGTCTTCAAAGGCCCGCTGAAAGAAAACCTGGAATATAAGGAAGAAATGCTGCTCTGATTGACCGTTGGTGGCCAAGAAAGGGTAGTTTATTAGGTGTTAGGAACTAGAGTGAAGGATAAAGGGATCACTTTCTGCCTGTCCTCCCTCTGAATTATAGTGGTATTAATTTACTGGCATCCTTTTTGGATGAGAAGTTTCGGCGAATCGATCAGCCCTGCCGTTTAGCAAGTCACAGTCTCCGAGTCGAGAGAGAATCAAAGGGATTGGATCATGTCGGGTCGGCCCAGGACCACATCCTTCGCGGAGAGCTGCAAACCAGTGCCGCAGCCCTCGGCTTTCGGCAGCATGAAAGTCAGCAGTAAGTACACCCCTGTAATTCTAGAGTAGCCTACCTTTTCTGCATGCAGCAGGCCCAGTGTGGGTTACATATCCTCGCTAAATGTCTCCTCACTAGCCAGGCAGAAAATGTGTCAAGCGAGCATGACGTTAGCTCCCGATAGCTTAGCCCTGTCATATATCTGTGTCACTGACTGAGATTGGCCGGTGCTGAGTGGCACGCACACATCGTTCCCCCCGGAGTGAGCACACACAGCTGCGCTCTGACGCGCCTCCCCGGGGCTGGCCAGCCTGACCAGGTTAGCAGGCCACGCCGGGCAGGGCCGGGCCAGAGGAGGGTAGGGTTGGCACCGACCAAGGGCAAGAATCAAGCCTTCTCTTTGTACCGCAGATCCTGTCTGATTATTGTCCATTTGAACGTAGATTAGATATAATAGCGGCTTTGCTACATAGCACCAACCATATGCGTAATTGAGTTAAAGCGATAGGGCCGGTCTATTACGCAACTGTCAAAGCGGATGGTGTGCCCATAGTTGACTCGGGTGAAACTGACGTGATCACGGGGTAGGCTGGTTCACTGATCCGATAGTCTATGGGCCGTGTCGAAATCAGACGTTGCGACGACTGGAGCTGTGTGACACCCAGGCAGTATCCTTTTCCTGAAGCCACAGTAGTGGCACCGTCGTGCCGGAGGCTTGTTATAGACTGGCTGCAGAGATGGAATTGGTCCATACACATCTCTTTTAAATTTCTGCTTTATATGATCTCTGCTACTAGTTCAAGGCATTTCACACTATCACCTTTCCACTGCCTGTATAATTTCCTCTTTGCAAACTGGCATTTTAAAGCATTTCATCACCCTGCAAGTGTGTCTGAAATTGCAGATAGTTCAGGTATTCAAGTGTCCCTAATAGAGCTGGACTATATGACAATCAATTACGGATATAGTGATATGACACTAGAAACATAATTGTTGTTACAGTTGTGTGACGAAATGTGTTTTAGACTGTTCTGGCTAAGTGGAATTAATTATTGATGAGATTATCCTCATTAATGATGACTGTACTGGGTGTGGAGACATCTACTGTACCTACCTTTTCTTATCTTGCGTGTGAGGGAAAAAAAAATAGGCTGTTAAGGAATGTTGGTGGTGCTTCAGGGCTGTGATGTGATGATGATGTGTGTTAGTGGGGTGAGGCTGAGGCTCTCCCCTGGGCCTTGGCACTGGAAACCACTCAGTGTACACACACACACACACACACACACACACACACACACATTGCACACCCACTTGCCCCAGATATGGGTGTTGAAGCATTGGTGTGTTCCTGTCAGTGTGTAATGTGCGCACGTCGCTGTTAAAAGGAGAATGCTCTACAATTTAAGAAATGTTGTGCTCGTCAATAAGTCAGGTAAATGTACTGGAGGACTCTGAAGGTCTTTGGCCTTATTGTTGTTCAGACATAAACTACAGAATTAGCACCACATGTGAGCTTGGACTTGTGGACTTAAAATTATATGAGCTTTACACCAGTATTTCGCTGTAGTTTTCTCAACCTGAAAATGTTTTTCTCCAAGAGACTCATCTGGTACAGTCATGTGAAAAAATTAGGACACCCATGCTAAAGTTGACTAAAAAGAGGAATAAAAAAAATCATCTTTTGCAAATTGATCTTAATGCCTTAATTAAAAAAAATGAGGAAACATCCAATCTTTACGGACACCAATTTTCTTTGTGAATGAATAATGTACCTTAAATAAATCAATGTTCTTCCTTAAAATACAGGGGGCATAAGTAAGTACACCCCTATGTTAAATTCCCATAGAGGCAGGCAGGTTTTTATTTTTAAAGGCCAGTTATTTCATGGATCCAGGATACTATGCATCCTGATAAAGTTCCCTTGGCCTTTGGAATTAAAATAGCCCCACATCATCACATCATCACATACCCTTCACCATACCTAGAGATTGGTATGGGGTACTTTCCATAAAATAATCTCTCAATGCAAATCAAACCAGCTATTAGGCTAACTGAAATAAAACCATGCCAATCTCTAGGTATGGTGAAGGGGATGTGATGATGTGGCCATTAGGTCCAATAAAAAAAATCTTACTTACTCTGGTTAACTATTTGTGCCATTTGCGTTTGTGGAATTAGCAAGATGTCAACCAGTTCATCCAGAGAAGGTCTCTAATTGGGGACCAAAACAATGAAACCAGCGACCTGGTGAGCAACTTTCATTAGATTGAATTTGGCTCCATCACGTTATTCAGTTCTCTTAACGCATCTATGGAGTGACGTGGTTAAGTAACATGTTATCAAGGTAAGAATTGGGTTAACAGTTGAAATAATCAGACTTTTATCTTGTGTCCAGCTGAGAAAAGTGTTTAAGGAATTGGCTTGATGTCTGCTATGCTGGCTGGCACAGACTCTCTGGGTTTGATGATAGATAAATGTACAGGATAGAAGTGATTGCATTTGCTGGCTTAAACCAAACCTGTTATGTAGAACTAGGTGAGGCAACCTCTTGATTTAACTTGAATAATGAAACATAGGACTACATAACAGCGCTGGTTATCATAACATTATAATGTAATATATATATATATATATATATATATATATATATATATTAAAGCTGCACTTTCATATGGCTTTGTAGTTTTGCTTATTTAAAGCTAATGTACTTGCGCTTACTACTTGTCTGGAGTTTGCACCTTTAAGGTTGAAAGCACTTCATTGGAAGTCGCTTAGGATAAAAGCGGTACATTACATGTCAGCTAAATGACATGTAATGTACTGTACTTTAATATGCAGTTCTTGGACCATATTTGCTAGGGATGCATCGAGTGGACATCAAAACCGGCCGATATCCACCCTCTTACTGCCATTGGCCCATTGGCAAAGAAGGGGACATGCACCGATGGCAGTAGCCGATGTTTATCTATTTTGCGCTGCCTTAATGTTGTGTTAATTGGTCTTCTCATACAACAGTAGCCTACCCAGCTTAAAAAAAATAATGTTCCTGTGACATTTCAAGTGTACAACGATAACCTGAAAGCTAATAAAAAAAACAGAGAGATGACCTGGAGGCCAAGAGAGCACAGACGGACAGAGCGACTCAACCCATGTTAACCACAGCATTCAAGAAGGTATCTTGAAGGTAATCCCAGGTAATCCCAGCGGACAGCATAGTTTACCGGGGCTGGTAGCATGCAGCTAAAGACACAGGGTAACGTTAGCTTACCAGTAGCCTGCAGCTTTGCTATTCCAGACACCATGGCCACTGCTGGAGTCTGAGATAGCGGAGAAAAAAAACAATAATACTCCTACTTCCCTGAAGTTACCGGTGTGACAACATTTTGCCTTCCCTGTGAGTTATGTAAACAAACAACAAAGTATGTGGGCTCCGACGGGACTCTATGGTAGCCTGGTCCTACCAGACTCGTACATTTCATTTGTACAGAGTCTGGCCTCTCTCCATTGACAAGTGTTAACTTCCTTGAAGGCGGGTACTCTGTTGAAGTTTAAAACTATTGGATCTGCCCAGAGCCACTCTGGATCTGCCATAACCAATCGCTAACGTTTGGTCGTGACGTATGTCATGCGCATGTGCAACAAGAGGGGAGACCGACAACAACTATCGGCTATATTTAGCATTAGCATTGCTAGCGTTAGCCTTAGCCAACCCCTTCACCACTAACTGAGCGAGCTGGAAAATCTAACTTTTCCCGAACCCCGTGGGGAGGAGGGCCACAACATCATGGCCACCAACAAAACTCAGCAAAGATTGTTCTTGCTCGGGCTTTAACTTCTGGATATTCGGCAGCATTGCTGCCACAACGGACCGAATGGCTTCGCTCGCATCTTTCTAGTGCACGTCTTCAACGTCATCATTCTCAGCCACTCCCTCTGTTCACTGATTGGACCTACAAATATTTGACCGGAGAAAACCCAAGAATATACCGCAAACCCAGACGGAGTACTGAAGGGAAATGAAAATTGAGCTGAAGTAGTAGGAGGGCGGAGCCAGGCTAACTCTATGGTGCCTTGAGGTACAAACTTATTTGTTTACGCAAAAGAAAACATCAGATTTGTCACTCATTCAAACAGTATTTGCAAATTCAGATGTGTCATGATTGTACTTTAGACAGAATTTATATATAATGCCATGTCACCATGTTATTATCTACCATTACCCTGACCTCCACCCCCCCCCCACACACACACACACACACACACACACACACACACACACTCTCACTCTCTCTCTCTTCCACCCATATGTGTGTGAATAACTTTGCTGATTATCTCAAGCAGCTGTAGTCAGAGTGTATGATCCTGGAGAGAATGCTCTTACCCCTCCCACACACACACACACACACACACACACACACACACACACACACACACACACATACCTATGTTACACCCATATGAGCACTCTTTGGTTTTGTTATTTGGGGCGAGGCAGCTGGCCAGAAACAATAAGCGGCCTGTTTAGCATTTCAAAGCGGAGCTCTCTCTCCCTCTTTTCTCCCCTTTCCTCTCTGTCCCTGTGTGATGATGGGGACAAAATGAACTAATTATATTCTTTGATTCCAAATGAAACGGAAAGGACTTGCAGAGAAGAACCAGCAGAATCACTCACAGGATTTAAAAGAGAGCTGAGTTTTATGGAGACATGAGAAGATAATCAATCTCTGGGCAGTCCGTTGGGTGTAGTCAGTGTAGATCTGCAGGCTGCACACCACTGTTATATCTAAGATCTATGCATCCCCATCGTGTCAGATCAAGACATCAAGGTATCAGTGGGTTTTTAACCAAACATTGCTTAGCCAAATATCTGTGTCAGTGGGGACATTCCTGTGACTGGATGTTCCAGTAATGTGGAGAATTATCTCATCAGCCTTGCAACAGTAGTGGAACACTTTGCACTTTGCATTAGTACCGGCACACATGTTGTCCAGGTATTTAGCAAATTTCTTCATACATTCCTCACAAATGTCACTTTTCCCTGCAGTCCAGTCAGTCACATACTGTGATTTATATAGTCTGATAGCTATTAATATATCCAGTAGAGCTGCAACGATTAATCGATTTGTTGTCAACTATTAAATTAATCGCCAACTATTTTGATAATCGGTTAATCAGTTTGAGTCATTTTAAAAATAAATAAATAAAAAATTCTCTGATTCCAGCTTCTTAAATGTGAATATTTTCTAGTTTCTTCTCTCCTCTGTGACAGTAAACTGAATATCTTTGAGTTTTGGACAAAACAAGACATTTGAGGACGTCATCTTAGGCTTTGGGAAACACTGATCCACATTTTTCACCATGTTTTGACATTTTTATAGATCAAACAACTAATTGATTAATCGAGAAAATAATCGATGGATTAATCAGCTATGAAAATAATTATTAATTGCAGCCCTAATATCCAGCATATTAACACAGTCTCTTAACCTAAGTAAGTGCTTTTGACAGTTGGGAATGATTGATAGTAATCAGCCACTGTGTGTGTGTGAGATATTATAATTTAACTGTGCTTGCCAAACTGTTAATACACGCTGTATATAGGATTGTATGTGTTTGCCAAATTTCAGAGAGGAATGAACACATCGACATTGGCAGGTGCACATGCTGTGACATTGACTCGTAGTGATTCGACATGAATTGTGTGTGAAAGATATCCCTCATTGCAGTAAATCCATTGATAATGTTACCACTACAACCTGATGCCTCATAAATTAACAAAGCAAATGATTACCCCATAGCCACCTGGGTGGCTCATGTCAGGAGGATTCAAGTATTAAATTGTTGCAATTGATTTCTTTGTTTGGACTCCTATGTCAAACAAAATACATTTTATATAAACTCCAAAAGGACAACTTGCACCCATACGATTAATGGTCCTCTGAATATAGCCTAAATAAAAAGTTTTCAGATTGCGGTGTATTTGGCTTTGAGTTCCTACAAATTGTTTGTCTCAGAGATCATATCATAAGATCTCAATCTTAAGGCAGTTAAAAAAAGAAAAGAAATACACAGTAATTTGTTTGAACACCAAATCAAACTTCCTAATAATGTTGGATTATTTGGGCATATATCTTGAAGAGTGAGCACACTTGTATGCATGCCAGAATGTCAGTGTGCTACTTCAAGTCTACTTTTAGTAACCAAAGATTGATGGGCTCAAATGAAGCTCAATAAAATCTTGAGCTTATAAAATTGTGTGCAGTAATTTCAAAGCCTGTGGTTGTAGATCACCCCTGTGAACCTGTGAAAGAATGCTGCACGTAGAATTCAAGTTTGTGCATGTGTAGAAAAGATCTGCTGTGTGTCAAATACATTTTGTGTCAGTCAGGAAAATGCACCCACTTTTGACTACCAATTGTCTACATTGTGTCTACCAATAATTGTGTTGATAAGTTAGCAGTGCATGTTTTGTCTCCTTTACTTAAACTTGGATCATACGGCTTGGATCTTTTGATACATTCTGGTCCCACGTGTCTTGCAACTGCTCAACAGTGGTGTTTTTCTGGCCCCACCGTGTACACATGTTGTGGGTTGAGCTAGAGTCTGGTGACCTGAATTGACTATTGACGCCTCTGGCTAATTATTTTCTCACGGCAGGCTAATTGACAAAGTAATTATGGCAATGCTGCAAGCACATGTTGTAAATTGTTGCGTTTCTCTGTAGAGGCTGTGATTTACATTTTTGTCTCATTATATGTGGGGCTAAGGGACATTTTTAACACTTAATTTGTTCATAATTCATTGGTTCATAATTTGTTTTAATGAAAAGGTGCTTCTAGCTTGAAACAAGTGAAATTACAAAAAAATCATCATTCATTGTCGTTGATTGTTTTCTACTATTATTATTTATCCTAATGGAGGGAAATCTGTGTGAAGATTAATATTTCAAGATTTTAAGGCTATGCCAGATTAGTGTGTGAAAGGTCATGCTTCACACTGGCTTCCAATCAGTCTCTCTTAAAATGCAGATCATTCAATTGCAATCTGATTGCTTGGTTATTCCTTATTTGCACCAGTGTATGGTCTCACTGTGAACTGTATGTGTGTTTCTCACGGTTTGAGGAAGTGCAGAGGCGTCATAGAAATGGCCCTGCTGGAATATGTAGGCAGTCATATTTCTCTCTCTCTCTCTCTCTGTCTCTCTGTCTCTCTCTCAGAAAGTCTATTTCTGTCATTACAGAATCTGTCTTCAGTTTCTCTTTCTAGACTCGGTCCTGTTGGTTTCTCAGACCCTTCTCCTCCCTTCCCCTATTGTTTGATCATAATCACATCTTCAGTAATTGGACCACTCACTGGTCACACAGAGGTAAAAGTATCCCTGCTGGAAAATTATCCCAGTGAGCCAATGAAAAAGACCAGCAAACCTCTGCACTCTGTGTTACTGTCTCGGTCAAAATGTCAACTTTCTGGTGTTCAAATATTTTAAGCCATGGAGGGTTAGTTAATCCAATCACTTTGTTAATGCAAAAACTCACACACAGACTAACTGGTAGTTTGCCAGTCCTCATATGGACAGGACGCTGTGACCTGCAAGTCTCCTCAAGTGGCCTGCTGCCACAGCATGCTGCACAAAGTTTCTGTTAAATAACACCATGATCTAGAACCGTCGGTTATTAAGCAGCACTAATCCACCCATCAATATGATTCTGTACCCACTGCGAGCTGTTGATAAATGCGTTCATTCAAATCAAAATTTAGACACATTTCACAAAGATTTTTAATTACTTTAGGTGTGTGGGTGTTTGAGCTCATACATAACCCTTTTCTGCTACAGCTTGTGTGAAAGAGGAATATGCTAATAAGACTAATAAGTAGATTGAGAGGGTTGAGCAGGTGTTGCGGTCGGATTTAGTCGCATAGGTTGTGCAAAGGTTTTGTGTTTAATTTGAGAGCCTGTCAAGGGATTGGAAGTAAGGAGCAGGCACACGACACACAATCTTGCCAGTTTGTTCTTTTAACTGCCTAATGTGAATTTTGCTCCTTGACACTTCTGTGGGGAGGGAGCCCACTTAAACAGGAAAAGCCTCCACGTCGGGATCTCAGGGGAGCAGAGCCAGCTCCTGACTGACTAGAGAGGAAGGCATAAAGGGGAGGAGGGGCATGTGAAAGCAGATTCCGATAGTATATAGTGCATTAGCATCAGATACAGTCTTGTTAGCTTTTGACTTTTCACTGATAATAATCTTGGAAATTTGTCTGTACACAGTGGTCGGTGAATCTGTCCAAAGCAATGAGTCTTAAGCTGCAGACACACACCAGACGGCCAACCCTCGGCAGAAAATGCAGTTGGACTTATCAGTGTCCCCGAGTTGGTCAAAAAAGTGCCTCTGAACACACCAAAGCGACGGGACGTAATACGTCTCCATAACGGCAGGCGGTGCTAATCTGTATTGTAGCCCAAAAATGAAAACCGGCAGCTGATTGGACGAACGCGTCACGTGGGTCTGGTTTCTCTGGAAATTCAAAGCCAGACTGTCATGGCGGCTTGTTCAGAATACAATCTCATATTTCACTAAAATAGTTCACCGAAACGTGTTTCTGAAAACATTTTAAGCGAGAAATAGGCCATGCAGTTGCTGAATCTGTCTTCATTTCAGATCGACAAAGGTCAGTTTAAAAGATTTTCGTCAGATTTTGAGAGACTCTAGTCACGCTCATTCCGCTCCCTGTTTCTGGGTTAGCACTCTACCAATCAGATTGGTCATTTGAGTCCGACTGCCGGCAGTGCCCGCCCTCCTGATTATACATGTCAAATCGGCCAAAATGAAGTCTGATGGCCCCTCTGACGGACGACGGCACGGAACACACCGAACAGACTCGAGTCACTGACCTCGCCAGACTGTCCAACGGCCGATTATTGGCTCTGTGTGTCCGGGGCCTTTATGGTGATAGTCTCAGAAAGCTTGCAATGCAGATTGCAGAATTCAAGTGTCTTTCTCTCTGTAGCGTGTAAGATGGCAGTCGCACACTTGATTGTTTTCTCTAGATATTTGCTCTTTAATGGCCTAATACTCAAAGTAGACTTAAACACTGCAAACAAATTTCACATTCACTTATAGAGACAAGCTTTGGAGCTTGGAGGCTCTGTTTGAGCTTAGCCATGATTCACACTCAGTCAGTACTACCACAGCTGTTGACCACAAGAAAGAACTGCCGGCACAAATGCGCGGTTAAACTGGCTGTGGCTAAAGAAGGAGGCTGTCTTGTTCTGTTTCTCTCAGCCAAGAAATTTGTCAGCACGCATTTAAACCTGCAACCTGTCATTAACAAATTGGCTTCTCTAACAAGGAGGCTATTGAGCCTTGAGATGCTCCAGTCACACTCTACAAGATATATTATTGTAAATGTAATATCTTTGGGGTTTGGAGTGTTTGTTGGGATACTACAAGCTATTTGAAAATGTCACCTAGGTTTTTGCGATGGGCATTTTTCACTATTATTTGACATTGGTAATGCTTTACAGTACCTTAATCTATCATATCTCTGATGTCAGATTGCTCTCTCTCCCACACCTGAATTTGTGCATATCACTACTTGGTTTTGAGCATTTGCATTTTGCGATCTTTCTCTTTAGGGGATAAAGATGGAGGCAAGGTAACAACAGTCGTGGCCACCCCAGGCCAAGGCCCCGACCGGCCGCAGGAGGTGAGCTACACGGACACTAAGGTCATCGGCAACGGCTCGTTTGGCGTTGTCTACCAGGCTAAACTCTGCGACACCGGAGAGATGGTGGCCATCAAGAAGGTCCTGCAAGACAAGAGGTTTAAGGTAAAACATGCACACACAAACACAATGTATCTTTCAGCTTACTCAACTCTCTCGCTTCTCAACTAAAAGCAAGACACAAGAGGACGGAGAAAAGCAGCATGTATAAATGATTAAGCACTCTTACTCTATTTTCTCCAATTAATGAATGTGACTGAGTGACTGTGAAAGAGGCATGAATGGAGTGATCTTTCACAAGAACAGAGATCAGTGAAGCTGCCAACTGAGAAAAAATAAAGGCAAAACTTCTTTGTTTTTTTCCTCTTGACACATTCTTGCTTTAATGTGTGTATTTTCTTGAAGGAAGTGTGTGTATTGTAGTGGTGGTAGGGGTCGTTTCTCCCACAAACAAACTTGAACTCATTAACACTCATCTGTCAAGTTTAGTTCAGTTGCCACCGTGGAAATGTCATATTTCCTTCCATGCAAAGGTCTACTGGAATCCTCCTCCTGTGTTTTATAATAGATTTGACTGATGGCTTGTTGTTTCTCGGCTGGGGCAACATTGTCTGTTCTCTATTTGCTGCACTCTTGATGCGGGGGAGGGGAGGGGGGAACCTCAGTGTCCCTGCTGCTAGCTCACAGCTCAATGATAAAAGACCTGAGACTGCCAAGCCTGCAGGACAGCTGTTTAGATTCTCATTAAGTTTATAGTGCATGCAACAGTCATATTATTGGGTAATACCGAATACGTGCTGTTGACCAGTGTTAAAATGATGTCTGATATTTTGGACATATACACTACAGATACACCTACATTCACTTAAAAATATGTCATTTTAAAGCTGGTGGTTGTTACCTGTTACTCCCGTTATTTCCTATCAAGCAATGTAGCATTTAAAAGGCTATTTTTCCAATCTGTTTTAACTGAAGTTTCTCTGGTCCGGGTCAGCTTAAACTAGGGCTGGGTATCATTTGTTTTGTTTTTTCGATACCGGAGCTAAAGCGATACTTAAAAAATAAAAAATAAAAAAAGAGGCAATATGGTCAAAATTAAATGATTTATTAATAATGTAATGACAAAAACTCACTTAACAAAACTTATTTCACTGGTAAATTGCTGGTAAACGACAAAAACGGGGCTTAGACTACCAGTTTTAATTGAACTACCGTCTGTGTTGTTTTTCCGACAACGGCAGCTGCAGACTGTTACATCCCCGTGTTGGAATCAACTCTACAGTGAAATACAGTCACACTTTTACACACCGTTTTAAAGTTAGCTGTCAGCATTTTAACTGTGTTTAATCCAGCTACTAGCTAATGGTAGGCTAATGTTACCTGCTGTCAAGTGTAGTGTTAACTAGCGTCACGAGCAGCGATGCTTCTGTTGCCTGTAACGTCCGTTTCGGAGCATCAGAGAGAAGCGCAGGCATTTTAGTGGCACCGAAATGAGGCACCGGAATCCACGTTGCTATTCGGTCCAGTAGATACCTGTCGTTTGAGCACCGGTGCCATCTTAGTACCAGGTTTCGGTACCCAACCCTAGCTAAAACACAGAATCCATCAGCACGTTAGCATGTTGTTTACTACAGAGCCTGCTGTTACAGACTACCCGGTTGCCTCGTTCATGGACTCACTGCAGTGCGTCACTGCAGGATGAATGTAGGAGAAACACAATGGATATTTAGATTTATAGGGGAAACCCTGTTAATTGGGTTGGACAAATTATTAGTAACACCCCTCAGTATAATACAATATAATTCAACAGCAGAGGTTTTCAACTGCCACAGGGGAAAAAAAAGGTTTGTGAATGTTATGTCCAGGGTCACGTTGATCCCCTCTATACACGCAACACTTGAGTTTGTTGTGTCTGTATCGCACATTCCCTGGCTTTCACAGAACAAGGCACAGCATTTACAGCCAAAGTGCACAGTTAAGATGATGCAATACATCAATGTGTGACTATAATGTTTTCCATATGTGCGCTGAAAGACCTACACACCGTGACTCTGTTCTTTGAAGGATTTAGGCTCAAAACATCTTGTAATTATAATAGAGAAGATTAGAAATTGGTAAGAGGCCCCTTAACGGAAAAGTTTGACATTTTGAGAAGTAGGTGTTTTTTGCTTTCTTGCTAAGAGTTAGATGAGAGAACTGATACTGTTCTCATGTCTGTACGGTAATTATGAAGCTGTGTGATAATCATTCCCTTCACCATGTTGTTTTGTACGAGTTGTCCTGTTGAGCTGTAAGTTTTATGAAGGAAGAAACGGTAACACCTTCACACTTACTCCATGTCACAAAAGTTTTAATAATTACAGTGTCTTTCAATTCTACTTCAATGATTATTTAATAACATCCATATTTATACATCATGCACATTAATAGGCTGACAAGCTCTACGATGGCAGGTAATCCAAAACAACTGACAATTAACAATTCAACAAAGGATGTAAAAAAAGTACATGAAGAAAAAAATAGTAATACAAAAGCCATACTTAAAAATAACATGCATAATGTATGTATTTTTATATTATTAAAAATAACATACCTATGTTATTTTTTTTAAAACATATCAGATCCATCATCCCATATATCAGAAACTACATCACCTTCGTTCAAAAAATATATTGTATTAAGTTAGAGGAAAAATAGAAGACATCTTAAATTCATGTAAAAAAAAAAAAAAAAAAAAACTCAAAGAAAGTTAGCTAGATCAAATCCCAAACAGGAAAAATTAAACACCTGTTGTATTTATAAAAACACAATTTCTTATTCTAAAGAAAATGTTCACACTCGATTTGATTCAGATCTGTCTGATTTGGTGTTAATCTGTGAAGTGAGCCTGGGAGAACATGTGTGCATGCTTTATTTTCTCTCACTATCACGCACGCACATGAGTCAAACAGGGTAATCATGTGAATAGGCTCTGTTTTAGGATGTAGCTGATGATTGTGTGAGACAATCTTGGTGGGCTTACAATCCGCTCCTGGTGCATTATGGGATCGGTCCTTCTCTACTCCCATCAGAGAGATCACATATCGTCCTATTGGAGAATGGATGCTCACATTAGAACTCACATGCACACAGAGTGAGAGCATGTCTGCTGGTAGTGGGGCTTGCACAACTCTGTAAATGGCAAGTCTGGTGATTTTCTGTATTTTTTCTTATTCAACAATACAATGTGTCAATAAATACAATGAAAAGACAGAAACCATCAATTTATCGGACTAATAATGTCTGTGCAGTCAAAGCCTGTGTCATATTGTTCTCCAAAATGTATTAAAAACACTTTTGAGGGGCGCCCTGGTGGAGCGTGCGCCCCATGTACCGGGGCTCATTCCTTGCCGCAGCGGCCCAGGGTTCAAATCAGACCTGTGGCCCTTTGCTGCGTGTCTATCCCCTCTCGCTCCCCACTTTCCTGTCTACAACTGTCCTATCCATTAAAGGCCAAAATGCCCAAAAAATAATCTTAGAAAACAACACTTTTGAGCCACATTGTTTCACCGGGTGACGTGTCATTACAATCAAGATTGACACAATTCCACATAGGCCTGCACGATTTGGGGAACAATATGAATCACAATTTTTTAGCCTAGAATTGATATCACGATTCTCTGCCATGATGTTTTTCTCACGAAGTGTAATGACAAAACAAAACAAATTGGCAGTACCAAACATAGATTTTTTCTTTGGCACATGAGCACATTGCGCATCACCACAAGCCTCTAAACATAAAGGCTTCAATGAATAAAGAAAATAAAGTACATACTGGCCATTTAAGTACAGTAGGCTACCAAAAATAGTGACATATAACACATTGAACTAAATATGGCCCTGATACAGGCTCTATCTGAACTCCTTGAACATCTTTACATAATTAAAACATGTTAATGTCAATTTCAAATGCTTTCAATAAATTAATTGAAGGAGAAAAATATCGAAGTCATTTAAAAATTAAATCATGAACGGGTGAATCGAGATCGCGATTTTATAACGATTTATCATGCAGGCCTAATCCCACATACACCATCCTGCTATTGTAAACACTTACTGGAGATCCAAATGTGTTTTAGCTATACATAGTTCCCAATAAATTTACAGTTTGAGTAACTTTGGCTAAAAACTACACATTGATTGTTAAGGCTATCACTTTAAAATTAAATTATGTATTTGTGATTTTTAAAGATGTATGTCATAAGTAGGAGCAAACGGGCTTGAGACTGGTCATAGACACGACAGGTCAGGGATAACAAAGTGTTTAGAGATGGACTAAAGGCCTGGACGAAAATCATTAAAATCCAATGACCAGACTGATTTAAAAGCTATATCATAAGCTGTGTCTACATTCAGAGTATTAACTGCTCAACAAAAGAGACTTTTGAATAAATTGTGTGAACGTATTGTCCTTTTAGCGGCTGAGCTAACAAACGTGCTAACTGACATTTAGAAACTTAGCAAGCTCGGAGAGCTTTGACCTGTCTTCAACAACTCTTTACTGAATGAAATAATGTACAACCCTGAGAACAAAATGCCAGAGGTGAGTAAACGGCCAGTATAGAGAAAATGGAAAGAAACTCATGACTAGTGCTAGCTTGTTACTGGCAGGCTAGCGTGTTAGCTGTTAGCTTGCCAGCTACAGTAGTTCAACTATCTTTGTGAGCAGTCACTTAATTACCAAGCCACTGGAATCACATATTTTGTGTTTTTTCCTGGAATGACCAGGGCTTTGTACATTGTTGGTTTAGTGTTTTTTTTGGTATTTTAGGAAAATAAGAAAAATATAGAATAATACTGGCCTTACCCTTAGTTTGATCCACTGTCTACATTCAATATCATACATAAGCTGTTACCAAAGCAGAACAGTTAAACAGTGTGTGGGTGGTATGCGATTCCTCTATGCTCTTAACCTTGTGGTTTTGTCTGACAGTATACATTGGCACCATGAAGGTGTAGCACTCCTAGCAGCCTGCAATTGAGGTATTCTCTCTTTCTCTTTTTCTCTCCATCTGTCTCTCTCTGCCTCTGCTGGCTGGGCTGCTGACACACTGGAGGATGACAGGTCAGCAGGAATGACTGCAGTATAACTGGAGCTGGGCAGGGCTATACTGAACAGCCTGTCTGCTGCTCCTCCTCCATATGGTACCATCTTTCTCACGCATAACACAGACACACACAGGCACACCCTTAAACACTCCCACTAAGCCACTGCAAGAAGACGAGGGCGTTGCCTACAGCGCACAATGCCTTCGATCGTGTGTGTGTGTGTGTGTGTGTGTGTGTGTGTGTGTGTGTGAGAAGGGTGAAAAAGCATGGGCAGGACTTTGGGAACCATCTGCCTGTAAGTGAATTAGGCTGGGTTGATTGTCTATACCAGGCCATTGAGCTACAAGATGCGGCTGCTGCTGCTGACATGATGAGGTCTTGCTTAGTAGACAGACGACTCACCCTGCTCTGTTAAAAAATGAATGAAAGGGGATTGAATCCTCATAAAGTGGCAGAAAAGTGTGGAAGGACAGCAGCATATCTCCCTCTGCGAGCCAGCATGGCCTTGACCCACATAACAGGGGATCTCATTAGTCACCCAATCAGTCAATCAAATAATTTAGTCATTTTTTAAAAGCTAAATACAACAAATTTACTTCTCAAATGTGAATATTTGCTAGGTTGCTTAATCTTTTATTATAGTAAACTAAATATCTTTAGATTTTAGACTGTTGGTCAAAAGGAACAAGCAATTTAAAAAAGTCACCTTGGACTCTGCTAACTTGTGATCTTCATCTTTTCTTTATTTTACAACATTTAATGATTTTAGGGCTGCAACTTTTCTATTTATCTTCTGATTATTTTGTCAATTTAAAAAGTCCAGGGTGGCCTCTTAAAAATACTTTTTTCTTTTTTTCTAAAGCTAAAGATTTTTAGTTTACTATCACATAAGGCAAAGAAAATGTACACAATGTTTAGGCTGGAACCAGAGAATGTTTGGTACCACATAACACATTCTAAAACTGTTTTCCTCTTAGACCCAGAGCTAAAAACTGTGTCCCAGGTGAGCTGCTCATATCAAATCATGATTTGTATTTTCCACGTCCTGTACAAACAGAAGATATTGCACAAAAGGAATTGTACCTCCATTTTTTTTTTTTTTTTACATTTCACAAATGATCTTTTCACTCTTAAGAGGTTGGTGGGTTCGTTGGTCAATTACCTTAATGGCTTCTTATTCAGTTATGTGTTCAGTCAGTCATGGCAGCTCATGATCTGGTCTCCTTTGAACCTGTGTTGACCCTGGCCTGTGTTGAACCCATGTTAACCAGTACAGGGTCAATCTGTGTGCTATTCTTTTACACAAAACCTGATGCCTGTTGCTCAGGAGGTAAAGCGGGTCGTCCTTTAAACTTTGACGGTTCGATCCCTGGCTCCTCCTGTCCGCATGTCAAAGTGTTCTTGAGCAAGACACTGAACCCAAAGTTGCTCCTGATGGCAGGCCAGCGCCTGGCATGGCGGCTCCGCCACCATCAGGGTATGAATGTGTGTGTGAATGGGTGAATGAGAGGCAACTTGGAAAGCGCCTTGTCCGGTAAGGTAGAAAGGCGCTATATGAATGCAGTCCAACTATGGACCTAGACCTAGACTACTGGTTAGTCACTCACACTTGTCAGTTGGAGTTACTCAATAAATGTAGGCTGTAAGCTGATTACATTCTTGTTATATATATTATTTATGTTTTCCACTCCATTGAGTTTCTACATGTAAACACTTTGATGTTGACAGAAACGGATAATCCGAAATATAAAACACCTGAAATTTTAGCTTGCATGTTATGCAGATTTTGATTTATGCAAATAATGAGGGACAAGCAAGTGATCATATTATGTAACTCCACATCCTGACATCCTTGCTGTAATAAATCTCATATTAGGAATATTAGTATGCATGTCACTGCAGTCAGTGTGGGTGCACCATGCTGCTTTTGTACAACAATCAATAGTACAAAACTCCTCATTCTACTATTCAAGCTGCTCACAACTTCAAAAACAAAAGCCAGACTATTATGTAGTGACTCCACTCCACTCCGCCACAGTCTGATGTTAACTTGTGTCCCTGTATTCTGCTTTTTGTTTTCTGTGACCATTCCCCATGCAGTTTCTGCAGTGGAGTCCACACTCTCCAAATGTTACACAAGTCAACACAAAGCCCTGTAATAAAGAGGGGGGGAAGGGGAGGAGACACGCAGAAGGGGAGAAAATATAAACTGTAATGAATCTGTTAGAGCTTTATGTAATGCTTAAATTGCTGCCCTCCCTTGAGAATGTTGAAGTCCTTATGCACAACCATTTCCTGCATGGACACACTGTATATGAATATAGATGGAGTGCTCTACCAGGGTTCAATGCTTACATCTTGTTCTAGTGGCCCTGTGAGAGCCCGTGGCTTGTCACACTACAGGGCCTCAAGGCAATTTTTCCTTTAACACGTTCATTTTAACACTTACATTTTTGCATCTTTTTCTTACGTAGAAGTGTTTCTGCTCTAGGTCTGTGTTGTGAACTCGTTTTGCTTCCCCCCCCCCCCCTGTAATTATTGCTGATTTTGATGTGAACAGACATCTACAATACGTAATTGTGACGTCATGTTTTAGCCCATGGGATTTATGCTTTCGTATAGCAATAAATGCCCCTTTTTTAACCATTTATCAGCATTCTTTTGCTGCCACCACATAAGATAAGATGATTGTTTCACAGGTGATTAGTGACATATGTGTTTTTTTTTGTCACAAGACAGCAATATTAATATAAAGTTTTTTTTCAAAATCAGTATTCTGTATGGCCATAATGCAGCCGTACTGTTAAACCATGCTAGTGACATGTAACTAACTTCTAGGTAGATAACACTTAACTGTCCCTTGTTTTTGTTTTTTTTAAAGATTATTTTTTGCGCTGCTGCAGGACTCAGCCAACATAGGGCAAACGCTGTTACTGGGTGAGCTAGAGGCCGCCCCTTAACTGTCCCTTGTTGTGCTGTGGGTCCAATAGAAAGCTTTCAAGGGCCATAAGGTCTACAGACTCACTTCTTGAATCATGAGCATGAAACCTAGATGTAATGTGAAAAATGTAACGTGTCATTTGTGTTTTTGTTTTGTGCAGAACCGTGAGCTCCAGATCATGAGGAAGTTGGACCACTGCAACATAGTCCGCCTGCGCTACTTCTTCTACTCCAGTGGAGACAAGGTCAGTTGGCTGAGTGTGTCTGAGGGTCGTCTCTGGGCTGCATATTTAATTGTTTAATACCACACTGCAATTTTAGTTTCACCAAATAGAATATTTTTATTTTAAGTACTCGCTTTTTCATCTTCAAGAGCACCTTAAGGTTCCCTGGGCTTACTGAGTGTTTTACATTATTGAGCCCTTGGCTTCAGTCAGAGTAGTAAAATAATTGAGCTTTCTCCCATGTTCAGGAATGTCATGACTATTAATAATCACAATAGTAAGAAATTGAAACTCACATTTATGCCATCGTTTTTTAGCCATAGTCTGTTTTCTTTTCCTGGGACTTTTCTGCCTCTTTGAGTTTTTTTGTATTGCCTGTGTTGCATTTTGAACTCTCTTTCTGTCAGCTGCACCATCTCCCATATGTCTTTCCCCTGGCCTTAACAAATTCATTAGTGCATACATTGGATTGTGACAGGGAAGTCTCTCTCTCTGATTGTGGCGCGGCCATGCTGCCTGTCTCTGTCAACCATTGGAGGTCCCCTGGAGACTACAAGGCTGGACTAGGTCATTCAACAAGCTGACAAGCAGGCAGAGGTCCACATGAACCTGGCAGACATGCTGATGGGACTATACCCATGACTCTGCAGTTAGGAATGCTTCCATGTTGTACACCTACCGAGGCCAAGGAAAGCTGTGGGGGCTTATAGAGGGGAGGTGATGATGAGGGTGGGTGGGAGGAAAGATGGCTGAGAGATGGGTAGGGTAGGCAGAATCTATTTGTCAGACCAGAGGGTATCAGTTAATTATAGACTCACCCGAGCCCTCCCCACCGTGCTGTAAGCTCCACCCAGGTCCCACCCCTCGCCTTATGCCATGTGGTCACTGACCTCTGGGAATGGCAGCTAATTCTTGGTGTACAGCGGTGACTTGTCACATGACCCTACACCTTCCCAACTTGACTTTCCCCAATCACAGTATTTTCTTATTTTGATAATCCACTATTTTATCTTTTATTACTTTCACCTTTACACCTTTTAAATCCCCCCCACCCCCTCCTGTGTGTCCCCCTTCCATGTATCCATTTCTACCTCCTCCTCTTCCCCCTAACGGTATCCCTCCAGGCTAATTATGGAGACTGGCTACGTGTTGTTGGTATGGGGATTTACCACCCGTAGAGCCTTGACTTAGAAAAGAGAGGGGGGGGAGGCTAGGGAAGTAGGCAAAAGGTAGTGTCACCTGGATAGGGAGGTTAGGGGATAGATGGAAAGTTGCAGACAAGTTGATAGATAAATGACAGATGTGTAGGCAAGGCCGAGATAAGATAAGGTCTGGTGTGTGTAGGTGCTGGTGGTGTCCTAATGGGAGGGTTCATGCTGGGTGCAGCTGTGAACCAGGCTAGGACTGCTGCAACTGTAGCTGCCAGCATGTGCCCAGGTAGTCTTATGTAACTGCTGGCATGTGGCGTGCTTGACACACACAGTGTGCTTTTACCCTTTAACCACTTGTATAATACTGTTCAAACAGAAGGCCACAGGTCCAAACAGCATAGACAGGTAGGCAAATAGCGGTTTAACTTTTACCGCTTCAAAATATGCAGTCACAAAGCATAGCAGTATAAAAAACAATTGTTGTGTTTATTACATTGACATAAATAACTAATATGAATTACAAAATTCAAAAAACATTGGAGGCATGGCAGGATTAACCCACTAGGGGGCCTCGGGGTAAAAACATTGTTGACCCCACCTGTCCTCCAGTTAGAGTGCGAATCGGCCCGCATTTTTCTGTCCGAGCCCGGCCCGCCGACAGAGCAGTAACCGAACCCGGCCCGAGCCCGACAGGCATTAAGATATTTATGTCCCTAAAATCTCGTTTTTTTGTCATATTAATGATACATACGTTTGTTTGTGTGGAAAGCCCGCTTTTATTAAGCAACTGTAGGAAGACATTCGGAAATGTCAACAGACACGGGGCAACAAGCGCACGTTAACACAGGCGCGCACCTACATAATAAGCTTTTTTAAATTTCAAATGTTCAATGCCTTATCGCGCTGATGTGACCGAGCCCGACCCGAACCCGAACATCATTTCTAAATATCTGTCCGAACCCGGCCCGGCCCGTCGGGTACCGCTGGGTCCCGAGAGACTCGGTTCGGGTATCCATCCTCTACCTCCAGTTTCTGTTAAGTCCAGTGCACACAACGGACTACTATTTCTTATACTGCACTGTAACGTTTTTTCTCGTATTTTATCTGTTTTTGATTTTTTTTAATCTGTTTTCATGTAATGCACTTTGAATTGCCCTGTTGCTGAAATGTGCTATACAAATAAAGCTGCCTTGCCTTGCCTTACTAGAAGCAATTACACAATTATTATTTGCACAGAGACCCAGAAACCAACCAGCTTTCCAGTGTTTGATGGTAATGAGCGGCGTGGTAATTTGATTAAATTAGTACAGTGTTGGTTGAAAATGTGCCTGTTTGGAACGGGCCGATTGCTTGGCCTGTGGTATTGCTGGTTGTAGAATTCTCCAAAACCAAATTGTACCCCAAAATTACTTACAGAAGGACCCCAAACCTCTTAATATGCAACTCCACTGTATAGCCTATTACTGACTTACAGTGTAGGCTACTTCTACATCAGAGGAAGACATTGTGCTACTATATTTCCCTGACAGAGAACGTGGCAGATTCAGAATTTAGTCACAAAATACCACAATTAAAATGTGGAGTAATTAGACAGTTGCCTCATGGACTCATGGCAGTGCGCGACCCACCCGGCCCGTGTGTGTGTGTTTTGTTTGTGTGTGTGTGTGTGTGTGTGTTTGTCAACAATATTGCATGATATCACCACAGTTTAATGACGGCGGCGTTGTCTAGTTTCGTCTCTCGTGCGGTGTCCATGTAAGCAATCCGCTGTTGCTCCGGGAAAGCGACGAAACGTTTGGTTGTTAACTAGGGCTGGGCGATATAAAAAAATCAAATATCACGATATTTTGACCAAATACCTCAATATCGATACCGCAATGATATTGTAGTGTTGACTATTGGTGCTTTCACAAAATATTTACACAATGAGATTTATGTGGATAGAATGACTAAGTGGGTAAAGGCAAATAATAGAACAGTTACAACAGTCTGGTAAGTTCAGAAAATGACATAACTTTACTGTAATGCAACCTTTAAAACCAGGAAAAGACACCACTTATCAGGGCATTTTTAGGCCTTTATTGACAGGACAGCTGAAGAAATGAAAGGGGAGATAGACTGGGAATGACATGCAGCAAAGGGCCGCAGGTCGGAGTCGAACCTGGGCCCGCTGCGCCGAGGAGTAAACCTCTGTATATGGGCGCCCGCTCTACCAACTGAGCTATCCAGGCGCCCAAAGACAACACTTATGCCATATTACGATATCCAAAATCTAAGACGATATCTAGTCTCATATCACGATATCGATATAATATCAATCTATTGCCCAGCTTTATTGTTAACGTTATATCCAGTAATTGGGTAACGCAAAACAGTCAAAGCCGTTGAACCTCCCCCCGATGCTGTACAGTGTCATCAAATCTTTTTTTAAATTGCTGCAATCAACCTAGGGAAAAGACTGCAGGTTAATGTGCCCCTCGACATCCCAATGTTGCTCTCTAGTGGCCAATATTCTAACATATACACATACAGATGTTAATAGACAGACTGTGGATGAACAGCATTGCTTGTGGGTAATGAGCCAGGTCTGGTGTGTAGTCAGCAGACCTACAGGATTTGCCAAGTGAGAGTGTATGGCAATGCCAATGTCTGACTGTGGCCATAGCAGATATTTATAGACTTATTCTTAGATCCGTAGGCTAACGTTGCAACTGTCTTCATTAGTGTGTTCCAAAATAAGGATATTTCACTCACCATATGTACCTCTGTCTGTGCTCCTTGATTTCACAGATCCATTAACACTATTTATCTGTAATCATATGGATTTATGCATTATGTCAAGTGCTGACTTTTGTAATGCGTGTGTCACTTATGGCAATCATACTCAGGGCACATGACCAGGAAGCACAAACCCACAAGCTAATATAAGCTACACATGTAGAAACTGACATGCATACTGTATATTTCTGCACAGATTCCATCAATCTCCTTCTCTTACACAGTGTAGCATAGCAATTGATGTTGATATATAGCTGTTAACAGTTATTCAGGTGCAAGCAGTTTTTCGCAGCAAATTAGAGGTTGAATTATTTAGCCAGGCGTGACAAAGGAGCCAATCAGATCTCCGCCTTGCTAACCATCTGGGAACACACAAAGGAAGTGGCTTTGTAGTGAGGCAGGAAGTGAGTAATCGCTGTTGCTAGGCTAAATATAGCTTTGATCGCGCTAGCAGGAGGCGGGGTGGCCCTCTATTCGTCACAGATGTTATCAATGAGTGTTTTGCTTGTGGGTGCGCACACACACACACACACACACACACACACACACACACACACACACACACACACGCAGCTAGAGGAGAGAGACACACAGATAATGAGTGTTAGGGGGGAGGGTGATGCCAGTGACGGATGAGTGTGCAAACGAAGCTACCCGTGTCTGAGAACTGTTTCAGAAATGCTGCTCATCGTCACTGATATCTGTATACGTTTGTGTCTCCCAGTCCTCACGGCCCATTTCATTCAGTCACCATATATGTATCTAATTGTCTGAGTGTGCGAGGGAGCGAGCAGTCGGTACAAAGCAGGGCATTGAGCTGACAGAATTATACCACCTAGTCTGTCTGGGAGCTCTTCACAGGCCTAGCTCGCTCATCGTGCATTGCAGACCTGCAGGGAGCCAGCTCCTTCTACCGCCTGCGCTGCATGTTGGGCAGACTTTTAACACTGCTAACAGATGGGGGAGGAAAATGGATACGGACACTCGGTACCAGACCAAATAAGAGGGAGAGAATAATTAAATTAATTCAGGTTTCAAGCCCTGTCATATTACCCCAAGACAGTATATCTCACAGGTGTGTGTTTAATGGTTGGAAACTGGTACAGTACTGGTTCCACGAGAAACGACATCCAGCTCTATAGTGCTATCCCCTCAAACACTGAGTGACCGCTAAACACATTTCATTACAGATGTGTTTTCTATGTGCCAGTATGACTCAAAACACTCCTGGCTATAGTATGGTGATACAAAATGGTGTTTACAAATGTGTATTAATCTACCACTGAAAATAGTCCCCGCCTAATGCACTATTTACTGCTGCTTATTTTACTGCGGAGTTAAAAAAAAGACTACAGTGCCCAGCTGTTTAAGGTAATTACTGAGCATGTTTTAGAAATTAAAACTATATATAATAATAAAAAAAAAAAAAGTAAATAAATAAAAAGTAGGAACCAATGGGCTTGGAGCAGAGTGTCACAAGCAGAGCAGGGAGGTCAAAAGGTATTTAGGGATTGACTTAACCATTGTTGGTTTTGGTATTTAAATGTGATTTGTGGACAGAAGGTAGTCTATAATATTGCTCGACTTATCCTTTAAATGCTGTTGAGGGAAATGAATGATAAAATGATGATTAAATCACCCTTGCTCATGTATTTGTCCCATTAATCAGGCCAAAGTGTTTTCATCTGAAGTCTAGGCTGTTACTCCTAACAAACCATTAGGGACAGCATGAATGAGTATGTGAGTGAGTTCCTTTGTGAATCTAGGTGTTTTGTGTTTCATTTCAGTACGAGCTGTGAGTGAGATTTGACTTGATCTCAAACAACACCGTAGATTCAGGAGGAACACCCGATGACTCAGTGCTGGCTAACTCTGGTCAGAATCAAAGGAAAAAGGAAGTGCTAGAATAATTGGGTGGAGAAGCCTCACATACAGCATCCTTTCAGGGTCACTGTGCTCCAGAGTAGATCGTGCACAACCCCGCCCTCCAACACAGGCCTCCTCCAACCAGGAAATGATATCATTGTCTGCGGCCACTGTTGGAGTACAGGACGTCATGACACATGGTTGTGTGTTTCCTGCCCTCGGGGGACGAGTCCTATACAGTGGATTCCCAGTAAGACTGCGAAAAAACATCAGCTCACAAACAGCTTGACCTAACTGCAGACACAGAGAGGGAAGAGGAAGGGGTGGGAAGAATAAATTCTCTAAAATAAATTGACATATTAGGCAGCTGGAATGTGCATGGATGTGCACATTTGTAGTTGACTAGGCTGCTTGACATGACAGTTTATCATAGATTTTTATTTTAATTTTATTTTTTATAGATTCTTTTTTGGGCTTTTCCGCCTTTTTAATTTTTTGACAAGACAGCTAAGTGAGAAAGGGGCGAGAGAGGGGGAGACATGCAGGAAATCGTCACAGGTCGCATTCAAACCCTGGACCTCTGCATCGAGGCATAAACCTCTCAGTATATGTGCGCCTGCTTTACCCACTGATCCAACCCGGCCACGTTTATCATAGATTTTAAAAATATTTTTCATACTAATATTCTGTGTGTCCATGTTTTTGCTCCTCTCCAACAGAAAGATGAAGTGTATCTGAATTTGGTTCTGGATTACGTTCCTGAGACTGTCTACAGAGTGGCCAGACACTACAGCCGAGCCAAACAGACTCTGCCCATGGTTTATGTCAAGGTATTTAAGTGTGTGTGTGTGTGTGTGTGTGTGTGTGTGTGTCCACTTCATTACCAAAACCTGGCAACCTGGGAAAGACAATATTTAATCAAACTACCACACAAGATGTAATCTTATTACATCCTCAATACTATCTCAGTAGAATACAGTATATTATATCCAAATATTTTCGCAGCACTGCATATTACCCATCTCCAAATATGATGTCTCCGTTCCACACTGTGCACCGATCAGTTGTCACTTTTGGAATATTTCACTGACTAATAATAATTTTTGCAAAGGCAAACATTGCACGTTTCCTGTCTCTTCAGTTTAAATGATGTTCCTATCTCAGTGAAATGCCGTAATTGAAAAAAAACCACTGCCAGTTAATTAGTCCCACACAGCAGAGGAAGCACTCCGTTACCTTTTTTAACGACACGCACCAATATAAAAATTAATCAGTACAGGAAACGTGGGATGAGAAGACCTTGCACCTTGCATGTTGGCTCACCAAATTAATACAAAGAAGCAATTTTTGTCATCTCACAAGAAAACATGTTAAAAAGATGTTGCCTGCTTTTATTTGAAATGTTGGTTTAAAAGATTTAATGATAGCTAAACATATTTTGCACAAAGGACATGAGAATCAGTTTTTGTATACACACTGTATATCCCTAATCACCAAAATCACTAGTTTCTGATAGAATCAGCGAGGAGAAAAAAGGACTTGCAGTTGCAGACACGTTTGTGTTTGACTGGGCTGCAGTTGATTCTTAAGTGGTTGTTTCCAAAGTTGAACCCTGTTCTGAAAACTAAGCTTGCTGTTTGTGTAGGCTTAACTTGATGTGTTTCTGTGTGCAGTTATACATGTACCAGCTGTTCAGGAGCCTGGCCTACATCCATTCGTTTGGGATCTGTCATCGGGACATCAAGCCCCAGAATCTGCTCCTGGATCCAGAGACTGCCGTGCTCAAGCTCTGCGACTTTGGCAGGTGAGACTCAGTAACCACGTCATGTTCCATCAACAGTAGTCAGGTTTTTCCTAGCATTTAAAGGGACTGTAAAGTGTTCATCTGAAGAGCTTAAATGTGTAATGTTCCTTCACAATTCTAGCAATACTCGGTTTTCACTTACACACTCTTCTGTGTGAATCCCAATGACAAGGCTTTCCTTTAGGTTCATATTTCCCTTCTTTTGGCCAACATGCAGTAGAATATGGTGATGATAACGATTATGTGCTTTGATTTTGTGTGCAGTGCTAAGCAGCTTGTCCGCGGAGAGCCCAATGTGTCCTACATCTGCTCTCGCTACTATCGAGCCCCGGAGCTCATCTTTGGTGCCACTGACTACACTTCCAGCATAGGTAGGCTGACTTCAGCTGTCACACTCAACACTTTAACCCTTAAGACACTAAATAAGCTTAACCTTAGCAAATACATTATATTATATGTTACTTGTGATTGTATTTGATTGTGAAATATAAACACATTGTAAAAGACAATAGTAATCCGATGTTCTGTATTATTTGCCAGATATCCAGAGGAGCGTGGTCATCTCTGGCCCTCTTTTGCCTGTATCTGACTTCTTTTTCCTTTTTTGTGACCTGCTTTTTCCTGTTTAGATGTGTGGTCAGCCGGCTGCGTGCTGGCAGAGCTGTTGCTAGGACAACCAATATTCCCTGGTGACAGTGGAGTGGATCAGTTGGTTGAAATTATAAAGGTAATGACCAGGGTGACCCACAGAGTGTAAAAGTCTTCATATACAGTAAAAATACTGAAGGAGTCCGTTTCTTTTTCACAAGTGATGATTAATTCACGTTAAAGACATATTGTGTCACGTTCTTGTCTGTCCTGTTCTTACCAGGTTCTCGGGACTCCAACCCGAGAGCAGATCCGTGAGATGAACCCCAACTACACTGAGTTCAAATTTCCCCAGATTAAGGCACATCCTTGGACTAAGGTGAGTCAACAGGTACAGGAGCCCTTTTACTTCTCTAAGATCCACCGCATCTCTCATCTCCATGCTTGTGTTGTCAACATACTGTACTTGCATGCTGCTCCCAACCATCCATCACATCTACCCAACAGAGCTGCATGAGGCCTTCATAGCCCATCCATTCATCTTCGTCCGCTTATCTGGTATCGGGTCGCGGGGGTAGCAGCTCCAGCAGGGGACCCCAAACTTCCCTTTCCCGAGCCACATTAACCAGCTCCGACTGGGGGATCTCGAGGCCGGTCAGTAAAACTGACCGGTAGACCGAGAGCTTTGCCTTCTGGCTCAGCTCTCTTTTTGTCACAGCGGTGCGATAAATTGAATATAATACCGAATCCGCTGCGCCGATTCTCCGACCAATCTCCCGCTCCATTGTCAACTCCTTCACTTGGGGTAAGGACTCATTCCCTACCTGGAGAAGGCACTCCATCGGTTTCCTGCTGAGAACCATGGCCTCCGATTTAGAGGTGCTGATCCTCATCCCAGCCGCTTCACACTCGGCTGCGAACCGATCCAGTGAGTGCTGAAGGTCACAGGCCGATGATGCCATCAGGACCACATCATCTGCAAAAAGCAGCGATGAGATCCCCAGCCCACCGAACTGCAACCCCTCTCCACCCCGACTACGCCTCGATATCCTGTCCATAAATACTACAAACAGGATTGGTGACAAAGCGCAGCCCTGGCGGAGGCCAACTCTCACCTGAAACGAGTCTGACTTACTGCCGAGAACCCAGACACAGCTCTTGCTTTGGTCGTACAGAGATTGGATGGCCCTCACCCCATACTCCCGCAGCACCTCCCACAGTATCTCCCGCGGGACCCGGTCATACGCCTTCTCCAGATCCACAAAACACATGTAGACCGGTTGGGCATACTCCCAGGCTCCCTCCAGGATCCTTGCGAGAGTAAAGATCTGGTCCGTTGTTCCACGACCAGGACGGAATCCACATTGTTCCTCTTCAACCTGAGGTTCGACTATCGACCGAACCCTCCTTTCCAGCACCTTGGAGTAGACTTTACCGGGGAGGCTGAAAAGTGTGATACCCCTGTAATTGGCACACACCCTCTGGTACCCCTTTTTGAAAAGGGGAACCACCACCCCGGTCTGCCACTCCTTAGGCACCGTCCCAGACTTCCATGCAATGTTGAAGAGGCGTGTCAACCAAGACAACCCCTCCACACCCAGAGCTTTAAGCATTTCTGGACGGATCTCATCAATTCCTGGGGCTTTGCCACTGTGGAGTTGTTTAACTACCTCAGCAACCTCCACCAGGGAAATTGACGACAATCCCCCATCATCCTCCAGCTCTGCCTCTACCATAGAGGGCGTATTAGTCGGATTTAGGAGTTCCTCAAAGTGCTCCTTCCACCGCCCTATTACCTCCTCAGCTGAGGTCAACCGCGTCCCATCATTACTGTACACAGCTTGGATGGTTCCCCGCTTCCCCCTCCTGAGGTGGCGAACGGTTTTCCAGAAGCACCTTGGTGCCGACCGAAGCCTTCATAGCCCGCTCTGAGCTATTAAGAATGACTGACTGACTGACTGACTGACTGATAAAACACAGCCAAAAGACTCAATCTTACACAGTTGTCATAAAACCTTTTAAATAGTTTTCTTATTCATGTGAAGCATTCTAAGGTTTCTATGAAATAATCTGAGGAGTGCTCTTGTTTTTGCTCCTTTTTGAACAGTCTTGAGAAAGGTAGCAACTGTCACATTTACATTTTTCAGACAAAGTCGTGGATTAAGGAAATGCCACAAAATCCTTTCAAATCCCGCTGTTTAAACTGAAAATGTCTATCAGAGTTTCTTCCTTGGTTCTTGACAAAAAGGTTTTCACCCCTCAACAGTAGCATGCTATGGGTAATTACATTACGTTACTTTACATTTATTTGGCAGATGCTTCTGACTGGCTCTTAAACATGTTTTTAGGTTTAGGTTTTAGGTGTTGAACCTGTGTCATCTCAGTTACCTCACCGTGTCTTGAGCCACAAAAGTCCATCCTGCTCAGCCAGGTCTTACTTTGCTCTGCGTTATCTTTCACATTATTAAAGACAGATTCTCCACTTCATGCTCAAAGTTTAGCTGTTTTAATTCATGGTGAAAATAAAACAGGTGGGAAACAGTAAAGGGACATCTGGCTTCCCTCAGCAGTCCCACCAGGACCGCAGCAGCAGGTCCTCCTGTTGGCCTCTCAGGCGCCGTGCTGTGGTTGCTCTGTGTAACTGCGTTCAGTCAATACGACTGTTCACTGCTGCAGCAATCAACAACATTCATTCGTATTCATTCATTCATTCATTCATTCACTCACAACAAACTATCACATTTGACTGAGTACATTAGGATTTATAAAATATATATAATTTTTTCATTTTCAAGCACAAGTTCATTTTTTGTGTGTGTGTGTGTCTGCGTGTTTTTATTTAACACTTGAGAACAGACTTCAAGTGGTAACTACTGACATCCGTGTTTGTGTCTAACTGTTGTCCAGGTGTTCCGGCCGCGTACACCTCCTGAGGCCATCGCCCTGTGCTCTCGCCTGCTGGAATACACGCCCACGGCTCGCCTCACCCCTCTAGAGGCCTGCGCACACTCCTTCTTTGACGAGCTGCGCGACCCCAACGTCAAACTGCCCAATGGGAGAGAGAAGCCCTCCCTCTTCAATTTCACCACCCAGGGTATGCACACACAGAAGATATTCTGTTAATTAGTATAGAAGACTAAAGTAAACCGACAAATATTTGCTTAACAAAATGACTAACAGTTAATCAATTATCAGAATAGTTGCTGATACATTTTCTGTTGAGCAACTAAGCGTTTAATGTAGTCATTGTTCCAGTTTCAAAACATATTGGCATTGGTAAAATTGACTGGTATCAGTGTCTTTGTACGTTTTTCAGAAGTGATCCTATTTGTATTCATGAACACTAATGACTGAGCTTCTGCTGTATGCCTCAGCCTTTTTCTATGAATAGGTGTTCTCATACTGTGAAATGCTAGCCTATATACCCTTTAACTAAGTATTTAACACACTACTTGGAAATTTGACAGAAATAATCTCCTGTGTCATCTGTTTTTTTGCCATCAGATTTTCAATAGTATTATTCACACAGATCTCAAACTGTTATTAAGCATTAGTTACCTCTTACCACTAGAATATATTCCGTGCTTCATTTACTAGTACAAATCACCTCTTCCATCGATGGCTAACATGTATTGTGATCTCTGTCTGCTATCTATCCAGGAGTTGCATGAACTTTATTAAACTGGTAACTTTTTCTTTCTCTTTCAGAGTTATCCAGTAATCCCTCTTTGGCCTCCATACTCATCCCTGCCCACGCCCGCAGCCAGGCCGCTGCCTCTACCCCAACTAACACCTCTGCCACTACAGGTTAGAGTCACGCTTCCTTTAACAGGCACTTCTTTAATGCCGCTTGAAGGCTCTTTTTATCTGTTGGAAGTACTGGTTGTGACTTCTATTGCTGCTAACTTGAAATATAGTGTTAAGCTCTCGTGGTCAAGATATTTCATTTTAAGTATTTCAAGTTGTGTAGAGGCTGCTATGCAAGTTGTTGCTCTGACCAGAGAGAGTCAGTTGCTTACATTTTCCACACACTGGCTCAGTTTCACACATGTATGCCTGGGAACCCAGTGTGACCTGTAATCACTGAGCAGCTTCAGTTGGGTGTTAAGGGTGTTGCTTATACGCTTTGACTCCCAGCAGTAGCTCTGTAACTCGTTTCCTACTTGTATCTACTAATCTCCTTACTTATTTGTTTGTAACTGTAACTGATCATATCCTCTTCCTGTCCACAGATGGCAGCAGCACAGAGCGAGGTCCCAGCACCACCACCGCCTCTGCCTCGGCCTCCAACTCCACCTCCTGAGCCCACAGACGACCCGCCCCGCCCCCCCGGTCTCAGCCCCGACCCATGGCCTCTCCATTGCCCCGGGCAGGGGGTGAGCTCCGCTCTGCTCAGCTCTGCTCTGCCCTGCTCTCCTCCCTGACAGCAGCGGAGCGATGCTGAAGCAGCCCGGGTTCAACAGCTAGCCAACAGCCCCATGCCATGACCACAAACCACGCATCCCTAGTCTGCCTCTTTTATCCCTGACTGGCCCCCCTCATCCAGCTGTTTGAACTCTACTCCATCCTCCGTCAAAGGCGTCTCTCCATGCCCTTTCAACGGGGGAAGGAAAGCGCAGGGCCAGAGGTGTTGTCGACTGTACTATGGATAAAAGTACACTGTAAATGTATACACAATGCTAGCCTGCTAATGTTTGTAAGAGGACAATCTGTAGAAAAAAGTCCTAAGCTGTCCCCCCTTGGCCCTTTCCCTATCTGGCCTTCCTCCTTTGTCCTCCACCATATTGTCCCATTTTTCTGCATCCTCATCCTTTGACCTCTGACCCCATGTGTCCCCTGGTTGATCCCCCCCCCCCCTTGGTTTCTCCTGTAGTGCATGGCCTGATTATGGTTAGGATCACCCGGGGGTCACCCTGCCCTCTCCCTTCTCACCTCCACTTCCGCAGACAAGGCATGAGGCTCACGCACGGGTATACACACGTACACACTCATAAACTCACACACACATGGGTGCATGATGATCCTGATGTATGTGGAAAGAAGCAGTCCACTTGCAGGGGTAACGTTTGGACAGGTTTTATTTTATTTTTTTTTATTTTTTTTTGCCCAGGTTGTTTTTAAATGGTCAGAAAAGTTGTTTTACTCGACCTTGTTTTTAATTTTTGTTTTGTACTCCTGGGCAGATGTTTTTGGATTGCCATGTGCGATGGATGTGACATGTATCTGGTCCTGTGTGCTTGTATAATATCTACATACAAAACAAACATGCATACATACATACACAGTTTATATATTACTTTTCCTTATGTATAAAAAGTATATATAGATATATGTATATTAACTACAATGGTTCAGAAATCATTTATGGTGAGCTCATATCTGGCAGAGCAGTGGCAATATTTGCTGCTGCCTAAAGACAATAGATATAGATAAGGTGGTGTTTTTGTTTTCTTTGCTGGAGTGTTGTTAGATTCCAGCAGTCACTTCCCTGTTCTCCTGTGTTGTCTGTATAAGGCTGTAGATGGTTTTAGGGCATTGCTCTATTCCCCATCTTTGCACCGACGGTCTGTAACAGTGTTTCTGTGGCAGTGTTTCTGTGGCAGTGCAGTGTCTAGACAAACGTCCCCCCCCCCCAACCATCTTGCTCTTGCTCTCCGTCTCTGTGAAGATTTCAAGATGTTTCTTAACACTTCTTTTCCCCCTCAACTCCTTGAGAAGTCCCGGCGGTGGTCCCTCGGCTCACCTCTGACTCTCTCGTGTTGTGACAACTGACTGAAGTGTTAGCCTAGCGTTCTTTCTTCTCCACCTGCCGCACATAGAGCCACTCGGTACAGTGTCGAACGACTTACTTACAGAGAATACTCACGTAAAAAAAAAAAAAAAAAGTGTATATACAGTATAAATGCTCCTCACCAAAATTCTGACTTGTATGTTTTTTATGTTGATTCTTTTTTCCATGTTGCCAAGGTATGTATATATGCAGACCCATGTACTGTTTATGAGCAAAAACAAAGATGACAAAGGGTAGGGAATGAAATGGGAAAAAAAAAAAAAAAAAGATTTAAAAAACAAAACAATCAAGGCAAAACTGATGTTGTTCATGGATATTGTTGATGATGATGATCAGCTTTATCCAGCCATATGTTCAATCTTACCTGTACAGTAGATGACAGCTGTATTATTGTAACAAGAACTAGTCATGTATAGTGTAACTATAGTTTGGAGTGCCTTTGCTTTCATACACCTTCGCCTTCCCCCCCCCCCCCCCAATTGTGACTCTCCCTTCGGTGCTGTTGAATGTCCTGCAACACATGCACACACACATTCTAATCCCCTCCACTCGCACAGCTTCCCCCTTCATTGCACACTTAATGTAATATACAGACATTTTAAGGATTTTTTTTTTTTTTTCCTTGACTGAAGATACAAGTAGATGAGTGTTTATTTTAATAGATGTTTTATCTTGGACACACATGCACGCACAAACCTGTATACCACAGTCCTGGCATGGGCTCCGGGGCATGAAGTGGGTTGGGGGGGGGGGGGTCGTTGTGGATGGCAGCAGGGGTTAAAAAGGCCTCATATACTGTAAATATACAGTACAGTTTCTGTATTACTCACAGTGTTGGTTCCGTTACCAAAGCCAAACAAGATGTAGTTGTGATGAGCCATCCTCAGGGGCAGTAATGTATTCTGTCTCTTTTTTTTTTTTTTTCTCTCTAGATATTTGGTTGTTCCTCTGTCCTCTTGCTTGTTCTCCTTTCTGTCTGCATACTAGGAGGGGGGATTCAGTAGCACCTAAGGGTTCGAGTCATGTAGCCTCTCTTGTCTCCTGCTTGCTGTAATTTTGCATTCATGAACGTGTTGCTACCCTCCACCAGAAAGTTTGACCACCTCACCCTAGCCCTAACTCCAGTTCAATAAAACGCCACAAAGGTTACCAAAAAAGAAGATGAGCAAGTACTAGCATATATACTAGTTTGATATGCTAACTGGGGTTAAAGAAAAGAAAAATCATAGAAAATACAACAAACATCCTGTATAACAATACTACTACTTGAATGCCTCTGTTTGTGACTGACATTTTTATTTCTTTTTTTTTTTGTTCTGTGAAGGTATGCTAAATGTGCACCTCTGTAAATACTCCCTCTGCGTGGTCTGAGGAATAGTTCCCTGGTACTGTAATTTGCATTAAATAAAGAGTAGGATAGCCTGGAAATGATCAGGGCTCTTTGTCTGTCCCATCTTCTTTTAGTGAGAGTGCAAAATCGGTATGTATAAAACCTGTTCAGAGTATACTATTTTGGTCTATTTATAAATATTTTAAGAAAAGTGAGAGCGTACATGTTCCTCATTAAATGTTTCTAAGTGTTAAGACTTGCTCTCCGATACCAAATTGCAGAAGCAGCAGCTAAGGTTACACACTTAACATACGTATTTTGGAAAATTGTGAGTAAGTTGATTAAAAATACAAAGTTTTTCAACAATACTCTCACTACATGAAAAAGTTCATGAGATGATGGCTCCATCATAAATGTTTTTTTTTTTTTTTAAATTGTATTTGAGTGTGATTCTTCCAAATGTTCATGTTAAAAACATTCATATTTATATGATAACAAGAGTCTACAGTCATAGCAACGCTGTCAGGCTGTATTTAGCATTTAGCTCAAAGCACCGCTGTGACTTTAGCTAAATCCTAACGTCCGCATGCTATCGATGACAACGTGAACATGCTGATGTCTAGCAAGTCTAATGTTTACAATGTTCACCACCTCAGTTTGGCATCTTAGCCTGCTAACATTTGCTAATTAGCACTAAACACAAAGTAAAGATGAGGCTGATGGGAATGTCATTAGTTTTGCATGTATGTAACACACTGAAATTTTGACCAAATCATGGCGCTAGATAAAAAGTCACGGGATAAGCAAAGTTAAAAGGAACATGAATGTCAGCACAAAATTTTATGGCAATCCATCCAATAGTTGTTGAGACATTTCACTCAAAACCACAAATGGAAACCTCATGGTGGCTCTAGAGGAAAAAATGGGAACACCAAAATCAGTCAGCTCCATCCTCTGGGCACCATGAATGTCTGTACATGTCATGGTAATCCAACCAACAGTTGATGAGATATTTTATGGACCAAAGCGGTGGACTGACAGACCAACATTGCCATCCCTATACAGTATGTGCAATAATGATTAGGCTATATTAGTTGAGCTGTGAAATAGAAGAACTCTGTTGAGTTTGAAAGAAAATGAATAAAACACAGTAACAACAAATTAAAATAATTCTAAAAAATATAAACTTGCACAAAAACTTTCTATGGAAATGTTTTTTGTTTGTACCCTGTGTTCTAAGTCCTACTTATTTTTTTTACTATATTGGTCAAATGTTGACTATTCTTAGGACCATTTCTTAAAGGTTTTGTACATACCAGACAAGATTTTTGAGTTGACCACCTTTGTCTTACTGTGACCACAGTGCGGCAGTGTTTTTATTTATTTGTCTTATTATGCTGTTAATGACATCACACACTTCAATCTGTGGAGCAGTTTTATTTACCATAATTATAGAGCATTTTTGCTTCACATGATTGCATTAAAATACCACAAAACAACAACAAAGATTGTCTTTGCAACTAACAGCTCTTTCCATTCTCTGAGAAAATACTATACATACTTCATGCTCTCTGACAATTAAGAAAAGCATCACACCTCACAACTTTACGTCAACATTCATTCATAGACACACAATGTGTACTTACTGTATGTAAGCAAAACAAATAACACATAAATGGCAAATCCACCAGTACTGTAACCAGTTAATAAAACAAACTTGGTAAAACGTAATGCTGTCTTACTTATGGCTTCTTTGACGTGCAGGTAGTGTGCAGAAACCAGATGATAATTTACATCTCAGCAGGACTTGCCTCACTCAGACAGTGAGGTTAAAAATCATCTTTATCTGTTCAGGATTTTGTGCGGACTATGCTTTAGACCAGGGGTCATAATAAGCATAATGTATATTTTCAGACACACATATATATATATATATATTTTTTTTTTAATCAAAATAATTTGGTGCAGCAACTCTGAGGACCACGTAGTGGACTCTGCTTTAGACTATCACATGACGGAAATGCAATTTTATTATTTCGACACATTTGTACAACAGCAAAAACTGAATACTTTGCTTTAAATCAAAGAGCTCATTCAGCGGGTCCCGTCCATGTACAGTGGATGTTAGTTTTAGAAGTCATCATTACAGGTGCTTTTACTGACCATCTCCATTATAAGAGGCGAGATAACATCTGGCTGGATGTCCTGGATCTGCAGAACCTGTTTGCTGTACTCCTCAGCCATCGTTCTCATCTCGGTGAGACAGGCCATCACCTTGGGGTACAACAAGCTGGAGGCGCAGAGGAAACAAAGGAGGTTCAGTCTGTGAAAGATTTCAGAGTGAGTGGAGTGAGAGTGGCTCCTCGTATTTCTCTTACCGTTTTTCTGGTCCTGTCCTCTTACAGTCAATCCAGGTTTTTAGGGTCAGTGCCAAGTTTTCATGAAGCTCATCAATCACACTGTGTTGCTGCACACCTGGACGGTCTGATAGATACAAACAAATCTACTAATCCAAAGCTGGGCTGGGTACAAATGCACACTGTTTCTAGGGTTTAAATATTTACAGGGTTCATAAATGATTGATTATCATTGGACAGGGATGAAGACCTGCTGCTACCTGGAGAAAACAGGGACATGGCTTGCATGATAACATACTCTTCCTCCTGCAGGCCCAGCTTGCGCAATGTGTGGTGAAATTTGAGCAGCGGTTCCAGCAGGAGCGGCTGGAAACCCGCTACAAAAGAGGGGAACAGACAGGTGAACATGACAGAGATGGTAAGACAATAATAGACAGTGATACAAGTCATGAACAAAGTGCTGTACTTGGGTACAATGTTAATGTACTTGTACTTTGCTTGACTTCAAATGCATTCCACACTCTCTTTATCTATTTCACACTTGATGCAGCGGGGAGGAGTGGGCTACAGATGTCAAGTAAACTCACTTCTTTCTAGCTCCACACAACCAGATTGAAGTGGAATCAATTTGAATTAATATGCGAGTGAGAACAGCATGTATGGTATGCCTGTGTTGTTGTTCTGAAGAAAATAATACTGGGGAAAGGTACATTATGCTAAATTTACCATTTTCAGAGCTATTACAATTGTTTCCCGTCTGTCTAGCAACAACCTGTAAAAGTTCAAACCGTCTGTAGCCTCAGTTATGATGGGAATGCAGTCTTTGCTTTGAATATTTCAGGATGTTAAATGCTTTTAAAAGGGTTTTTTTTGTAAGTATTTGCTGTAAATAAAGGGTGGGTAATAATAATAAATATATATAAACATTATTATCAGGATTACTATCACAACATATTGTTGTCCTTGAGATCAATATTTACCTAAGTATTAAAGATCACATGCTAAAAAGTTAAAGTTTTAAATGCAAACCTGGTAGACAGGTAACGTGAAAGAAAAGGTTGAATTTCTGCCACACTGTCATCAAAGAGTTTTTGGAGACACAACATCTTGGTCATGGGCATTTCATGTTTATTTAAAAAAGAAGAGAAACATGCCTTTATTTTTTAAGATCCCAAGCTATGACACGCTAAAACCACAATATCTCAATGTGAAAACTTTGTCACTATAGGATGTCTTGATAGAGTAATCCTCTGTGCTAATGTAGCATGAAGAATACGTACATTTTAATATACCTTGCACTCTTTTTGAAGTGTCGTAATATGAATCTTTAACAGACACCAGCTGGCCAATCAGAATACTCTTCTGTGTGGCCTGAATTATTTCCTAATCTTACTGTAAATATACCATAAACATTTTGACAGACAATGCAATCAGTATCAGCATTAAAGACGGTTAAATTTGGCCTGTCAAAGGTAGTGAGTATAAAGCTGGAAGACAGTGAATGCATGCCAGCTGCATTCAGTTTGATCTTTAGAAAAGAAACAGACCACACCAGTTCGACAACATTGTGGCAAACGTTCTTCCAGAAGTCACGTTACACCCTCTGTGAACATGAGATAAGAGGTGTGAGAGGAGTGCACACACGTTTGTCGAACTCTCAAAAATAAAAAGTACTACTATAAACTACTACTTTGCAACTTCATATATTAATGGTGCAAGGCTAACAGAAACTGAAACAAGTCAAATGAGAAACTACCACCTCCACATTGACCCCTTCATCAGGTCAAAAAAACATTTTTGGCAAAGCTCATGCTGAAATCAAAATGTCAGTGTGCAGGCGCTGCTTTAAAAAAATAAATCAAATGCACTGCGACTGTAGATCTGAGTAGACATGTCTGAGGCTGCTTTTCTTTCAAACAAAGTCACTATAACCCAGATTCCTCACATACAATACATACCTCTGTAGTCCTACTGCTGACTATTTAATCAGCATCCGATCATATTTGTGCCTTTAAAACACTTTTCTATCCTATCTCACGTTATCCAATCACATCCATTCAATGCTGGTGTATTTCCAATCAATGCTAGCTTAAACTGCAACCATCACTGAATGTATTTTGTATTAAGTACAGTGCTGCAGACTTGATTAGACTTCAGCCTCCATACGATTCCACCTCTTTCCTTAAAACTGCAATAATCAATATTTTTCTACATTTACAATGAATCAAATGACTACTTGAATCCAAAATTAGCTGCTCATAGTGATTAACCCGCGGAGAATTATCACTCAATTATATAGTTCCTCACAACTCTACAAAGTGTTTTAGTTTTATTAGGCTTATTATTTTTAGTTTTTTGGCCTGTAACTTTACTTTTTTGGTTCAGTCTTGTGGCTCTCATCATTGTCATTTCCAGCAGCAGCAGCCAGCTGTTCTTAGCAAGAAAACTCTGATAAACCCACTGTGCACTACCTGCTCAGCACCAAACAGCTAGAAACTAGCGTGTGAACATAACAGAGCATTTAGCAGCTAAAGAGACAGATATTTCCCTTGAGAGTTGGTAGAGAACAAAACAGAGCTAAAAGGAGAGTGAATGTTGGACCCACGATGATGGAAAGAAACACTTGCTCAGTGTGGCTAAATGTGTTTATACGCAACTAGCATGTTAACCATATCAACTTCATGAGGTGATAAGATGTCAATGTTGTGTGTTATTTGTGATGTGTACTCATCTGTACATCTTCACACTGCACAGTGGAAACCAACTCCTCTGAAAATATAAACAAAAGCTTTGGCTTTTGCTTGTGTAAGTGGGCTCACCTCGTACGGCGTCATCTATGCAGTATGTAATATGGCCGCATTCCCAGATGCCTGTTTTTGCATTGAACACCATGTTAAAGCGGGTCTGCATCATTTCAAATGTGGCTCCCTTCAACAGAGCAATTTGGTCCTCCATGCTTAGAGATCTGTAAGTGAGACACACACTTACAGTTTTTTACGATCGCTATGACACTTTTTTCAATACTTTTAACAACTTTCCTAAACTCTTAATACAGTTAGCACAACATCCATCTGTGTAAGCTATACAATTAACACATTTCTTGTTGCTTTGACACAAAATGCATAGTTAACACAAATTTAAAATGCTTGAACTTCTTTTACACACAAGCTCCACCAAGACCAAAACAATGGATCTTTACTGCCAAATTTACAAATGCTTTCACTCTGTATGTCAGAACAGATAACAACATGTTCTAAACCTAACGTGTAGGCTAAAGTCAAAGTGAACAGCTGTTCATATCGTAAATTGAAACACAAATATATCCCCTGCATTTTATATATGCATTTATTGAGAAACAGCTGATTTAAGTTATGCAAATAGATCAATCACAGCTGATTCTCTTCTAGGAAACACACTCAGGTATTGAGGTTCTTTCAATCGCATGATCATATGGTAGTACAGTAAAAGAAGACCTAATTGAACAATATACTGTAGATGAACACAGAAAATAAGAAAAATGCCTTCACGACGGAGAGGAAGAGGAGTACCAGGATAATTCTGTCTCCTTTTTTTCATAAACTGTACATTCTATAAAGCTACTCTGAGATGGGTCATTCATTTTTTGTATTGAATCTCTGCAGCAAAAGAAACAGGAGGAGGAGGAGAAGGAGAGAAAAAAGCGACTATAGCAAACATGACAAGCGGGACGCAAACCCTGCGGGCGTACGGTTCTGTGACACGCGGGAGGAAAGAAAAAAGCGACTATAACAAACATGACAAGCGGGACGCAAACCCCGCTCTCCTGGGTGAAAGTCCTGTGTTTGTTTGACCCATCCACCACACCTCCGTATGTGGAAATTCACCCTTACATACTACTCGCTAAATCTAACTGCTGCTCTCCCCAGTGCGTTACACAAACACGCTGAAAGACGCCTTTTTTGTCGCATCAGACGCTGACAGCCACTGACAGCCACTGTCCAAACGTCCTTATTTTACGAGTTCGGAATGAGACCGGGTTGGCCTCGACGCAGAGGGTTCGAATCCGACCTGTGACGATTTCCTGCATGTCTTCCCCCGCTCTCTCTCCCCTTTCTCAACTAGCTGTCCTGTCAAATAAAGCCCAAAAAATAATCTTTACAGTATAAAAAAAAAGAAAAAGAAAAAAAAAATATATATATATATATATATGCATGCATTTACTAAACCCAACAAAACAAAAATGTAGAGAGGCTTCAAGAGAAACTGCAGTGCAAAACACAATCTATGGTAAATACACAATATACTATTGTCTATTATTATTGTATAAGGGCAGACCTGACCCATATCAAATAATGTAGTTTCTGTAATTCCATGTGATGTTAGTGTTTTGTATGACGTTGTGCTATGATTGACTAAATGTTCATGTTGGAAGAGAACATGTTTGCATTGTTTTGGTAAACACAGTGTATTGTGTTAGTGAATTACTGTATTTTGAAAATCAGTGTTGGAGTTTAGTTTACAATGTGTGATTTCGAGCATCAAATTAACTGTTTTGCCAATTCTGTGTTGTAGGCGTGTTGGTGCGTTAAGAGTTTAGGAAAGTTGTTAAAAGTATTGAAAAAATTGTCATAGCGATCATGAAAAACTGTAATAGTGAATAAGTTCTTCCAAATAGTTATAAAAACAATATTTGAATATGCATTGAGGCACACATTTACCGGAAGTCCCGAAGACTTTTGGAGAAACTAATAATGTCCTGAATCATGTAAGTGGTGAGGTCAGCCATGTGTGGAAGAGCAGTGAAAACACTGCCTTTTCTGACCTCTCCGTCCTGTTGGTTCTCCTGTTGTTTAAAGGAGCCAGAGAGACTGGAGGAGGGTGAGAGGGAGGAGAGGTCCCTTTCAGATTGGTTGTACTCACTCGCAGGAAGGACGTTTCTGTCTATAGGCTGAAAAAAGAAGACGTCAGTCAGACAAGTTAAAACAATGATGAAGACAACACCTCAAACATGCTGGCAGTCATTCATGCACCCTAAAGTCACTGAAGCGGTAAAATGCTGAGTCAAATGAGTTGCGGTGGCCACAGAGTAGCTCCTGAATGGTTTCCTCTTGTTGGGATGAAAGCTGTATTGGTGCGTCAAGCCTTTTCCTCGTCTGGATTCGGATCCTCCTCTCCAATACCTCCTTCTCAGACATGACCACTACGAGGACACAAATAATACCTGCATGTATAGAAATCTGATTTTCTTTAAAAAAATATATATATTTTGCATATATGTTTTTTAAAATCACTCCTGCAGTGTTCAGATTAACTTCTAATGCTAAATTGCGTTGAAGTAGAATAGTCTAAAAGCAAATATAGATATAGTATAAAAAATCTAATGTCATATTAATATGCAAATTTAATACTATACTGTATGACCAGCACTCCAGCATTTGAATGATAAGCTCTTCACATCACATACTTCTTACTGTCATTACTGTTTTATGTAAATATATACAGTAAAGGTTTGTGTTATGTTAAAATAATGCATTTGCTGTATCTGGATGCTACTTACTTTCTTGGCGCATGCCTATGGCCTGGCATTTACGGAAGCGGCAGGCTTGACACGACCGTCGGTTGTTTTTGGTTATTTTGCATTTATTCAGGAACATACAGCGGAGCTGCGTTGACCTCTTTATGGCACGTCTGAATTTATTCAAAAATCCACTTAGTAACAGCTTACAAACAACAATCTGAAGTTAGAAATCACATTTATGGGAAAACATTATATAATAGTATTACTGTGTGCTGTGCCATGTATGTATCTATTTGACGACAATGCACCAGCCAGGAAATCATTCAGGAGACTACTGTGAGGAAAATGGAGAATTATGGAATGGAATGGAAATGTATTTATTTCAAACAGGGACAATGCACAAATAAACATTAAACTTGTAATACAATAGAATATGTCTTGGGCCAGGTTATAGCAACAATTGCTAAATGCTTGCATGAATAAAACACATTTACCCTAATCAGGTGATGACATCACACAGACATCTTTCCTTGCGGATAAGTTAGCCGACCGTACAGGTCACAGGTGGCTATTAGTGAGACATCTGGTGGCAACACTAATGATTAAAGGTCCTATGACATGCTGCTTTTTGGATGCTTTTATATAGGCCTTAGTGGTCCCCTAATACTGTATCTGAAGTCTCTTTTATATAGGCCTTAGTGGTCCCCTAATACTGTATCTGAAGTCTCTTTTATATAGGCCTTAGTGGTCCCCTAATACTGTATCTGAAGTCTCTTTTATATAGGCCTTAGTGGACCCATAATACTGTATCTGAAGTCTCTTTTATATAGGCCTTAGTGGTCCCCTAATACTTTATCTGAAGTCTCTTTTATATAGGCCTTAGTGGTCCCCTAATACTGTATCTGAAGTCTCTTTTATATAGGCCTTAGTGGTCCCCTAATACTTTATCTGAAGTCTCTTTTATATAGGCCTTAGTGGTCCCCTAATACTGTATCTGAAGTCTCTTTTACATAGGCCTTAGTGGCCCCATAATACTGTATCTGAAGTCTCTTTTATATAGGCCTTAGTGGTCCCCTAATACTTTATCTGAAGTCTCTTTTATATAGGCCTTAGTGGTCCCCTAATACTGTATCTGAAGTCTCTTTTATATAGGCCTTAGTGGTCCCCTAATACTTTATCTGAAGTCTCTTTTATATAGACCTTAGTGGTCCCCTAATACTTTATCTGAAGTCTCTTTTATATAGGCCTTAGTGGTCCCCTAATACTGTATCTGAAGTCTCTTTTATATAGGCCTTAGTGGACCCATAATACTGTATCTGAAGTCTCTTTTATATAGGCCTTAGTGGACCCCTAATACTGTATCTGAAGTATCTTTTATATAGGCCTTAGTGGACCCCTAATACTGTATCTGAAGTCTCTTTTATATAGGCCTTAGTGGTCCTCTAATACTGTATCTGAAGTCTCTTTTATATAGGCCTTAGTGGTCCCCTAATACTGTATCTGAAGTCTCTTTTATATAGGCCTTAGTGGTCCCCTAATACTGTATCTGAAGTCTCTTTTATATAGACCTTAGTGGTCCCCTAATACTGTATCTGAAGTCTCTTTCCTGAAATCCAGCCTTGGTGCAGAATTACAGCCACTAGAGCCAGTCCCACAATGAGCTTTACTTAGGATGTGCCATTTCTGTGTCTGTAGCTTTAATTAAATGCTATTGAGGAGGAGAGAAGGGGGGCAAGGTGGAGGGTGGGGTGTGGCCTTGACCAACTGCCATGCTTCGCTTGTTTTCAACATGGATGTATTAAGAGAACTGGATACAGTGTTCGGCGGGAAGCCCCGTTCATTCCAATGAGAGTGCTCAAAAGCGCATAAAGCAATCATGGAGCTCGGATCTTCCACGTTGACTGGCCCATGACGTCACGATGGACATGCGCACTAGCAACAGTTTGTTTGTGTTGTCGTAGCAACTGGTAGCAACATGCTCGTTCATGAGCTTCTCTCTCGTGTCTCTTACAAGTGGCGAACTCATGAACTCGCCGTTTTATTGTATAAAATATTCACTAACGTGAACGAAACATTGTGTTTTCGTTGTTCCTGATCGTTTACATGCTTATCTAAATAAACGATGGATGTATTTAGACAACCAAGGAGATGTAATTATTATGTCATGCTACTAGGCCATGCAAAGTCTATGTGAAAAGTCTTTCTGGGCCATGGGATGCAGTTCCACCCTTATCCGCTAAGCCCATGGTGGCTTTAAGACATGGCGCTCTTCCTGGGGGCTTGGTTTTCAAACCATGATGTCTCTCTCTTTCTCATGGGCAGGCCAAATTCTCTGGGCGGGCAAAGCAGAGAAAGGGGAGGTAACCTTGCTCCTTATGACCTCATAAGGAGGGGATTCCAGATCGGCCCATCTGAGCTTTCATTTTCTCAAAGGCAGAGCAGGATACCCAGGGCTTGGTTTACATCTATCGCCATTTCCAGCCACTGGGGGACCATAGGCAGGCTAGGGGAACTCATAGTAATGTTAAAAAACCTCATAAAGTGAAATTTTCATGCCATGGGACCTTTAAATAGTTTGGCCGTATCTCTATCTGTCGATCTGGGTGACAAGCCTCTGCATAAATTGTAATAACTGAATTCACAAATGTATTTATTTTTCAAACACAAATGAGTGTTTGGAGTGAGAGAAAGCTTTACATGAAAGATTAATTAAAATGTTGTGTGGCACAGTACGAATTTAAATTCATCTGATGATGTTCTTGTTTTTTGGTAACTGTTTCAGAAATGGTGCCTATAGCAACTGTGAAAACTGTAAATTGGCCTTTCAGTGATTTTCTTGGTTTCAAGTCACCTCTCTATTATATCATAGATGTCCCTGTTGGTTGTCATAAATAATGTCACAACCAGGAATACAGACTGAGATGAGGGAGAAGCTGCTTCAGCTGTATGTAATTGGGACAGAAAAAGAGTGAGTGAAACAACCTCACCTGAAGAAGCCCTTGCAGCCTTCGCATGTCAAAGCATTGAAGTGGTAACCCTTGGCCAGATCTCCGCACACACCACAGGCTCTGGGCTCCTCATCGTCTGTCACCCTTCCATCCTCGTCCTCATCCTCTTCATTGTGCCCCGTGAGCGCTTCTCGGATGCTCTGCACTCCAGCGGCTTTATTCATTCTCACCTCTTTAGAGAAGGAATATGATTGGTAATTATGTGCTGTGATGACACTATTGTGGCTACATCATTTTCTTGTATTAATCTTTGAATAAAGGTACAACGACGCACAACTACGTAAAGGCTCAGCTGAGATATTTGAGCCTGTCGGCCTACTATTGTTTCAAATCCTAAAGCCAATGATTGCAACTGAACTGAGACAGACCAGTTTTTTGTTTTTTTTTGCCCGGCATGTATTTTCAGTGTTAATAAACAGATTATATAAATTCATAGAATTAATTAACCCTCTATAGCCTAGGCCTACTGCACGTCATTTATGACATTATTCTGAAACCAAAGTCATAATGTGTAGGCTATTTATGTATAGGCCTCGATTCCCCAAAAAAGTATTTTTGTTTGGACGACGCACCTCTACCGACTACCGACATGCATTCGACAAACGTGTAAAATAATCTGAAAATACCTACTGTTTCCTACCTCTCCTTTCCCTGGCCAAAGGGCGAGTTTAATCAAACAGTGATCGAGATCATTCCACTCACTGACTTGGTGATTCCAGATGTCCAAACAGCTGTCTGTAGTCCACGGGGTTTCGCCTAGCAGAGCTTAATTCCTGGTTTTACTGTACACTCAGCAGGTGAGAACGAGTATCGCATTGCAGTAAGCTACTCCTGTTGGCCCGGTTGTTTGTTGTTTGATACCGGGCTAGTCGCTCCAAGTACAGCGCCTTCCTGGCTGCAGCCCGCGGGTCGGGCCCTTTGCCAAGGCTGGCATGGGGAATCGTGGTGCAATGTTCGCTCAGGGTGCATTGCGTGCCCCTATATTACGTACCCCCCCCCTCCTTTGGAATAGCCTTACATTATTTATTAGCTAAAAATGTGTAACCTGTCATCGTTGTTGGAGAAAAGGGATTTTCAGCAGCAAAAAAAAAAGACAGGAAAAAGGCAGAAACTGCCAAATAAAAAGAATATTTACCAAAATTACATAGACTAAAAATGTTTGCAAATTATATGTCGATATGTGTATCGGCTTTGCGTCGTGCCTAACAGGCTACTATTTTGACCCTGTGCAGCCCCGTTACTTATCATCAAGCTGCCACTTCCTCCTAACACATCCTGCTGTTGCTTACCAAAAATAATCATACAATAGTCATTATAAACAAATATGGATATAACTCCTCTGTGGAGAATAACATGCTTCTTGATACCATAGAGGATAAAATATAACACTGGTTGAACAAATACCCTTACGCCTCTTTAGTTGTGGGAGAAGATTTTAATATAGCGATGAATAATATGTTAGACAGATGGCCAGGGTCTCCTAACTCTGTGTTAAATTGTTTCATGGATAAATTTGTCCTGGTTGATGTTTGGAGGGAACAGTTTCCAAATGACAGACAGTATACCTGGTCCAATAAGGACTGTTCAAGACAATCCAGAATTGACTGCTGGTTAGTTTCCAGATGTTTAACGAAGAACAACATTTCATTTTTCAATCAAATCAATATCAGTTACACTCCACTGACCGATCACAAAGCGATTTACCTCTCAATAATTCTGTCCTCGGATCAGTCCTCTGGCCCAAAAGCCTCATTTTGGAAACTTAATAGTTCCCTCCTTGAACATGATCAGGTCAAACGAAGAGTCAAAGAATTGATTGAAAACCTTTGGAATAAAGCAAACTCTCAGAAAGCTTATGGGACAAATTGGGAGCTTCTAAAATATGAGTTGGGGAAGTTTCTCAGGAGGTTTGCTGGTGATCTGGCCAAGAACAGACGAGCAGTTGAAGACGAGGTTATTAAGAAGCTAGCTTTTCTTTCTCAAAAAGAGTCTCTATCTAATGAGGAAAAATGTGAATATACGAAATTACAAAATAAATTGGATGACATTTATAAATCAAAAGCTAAGGGAGCCTATACAGTCAAGAAAACGATGGATGGAAGAGGGTGAGCAAAACTCAGCCTACTTCTTCAGACTTGAAAAGAGTAAAAATGTCCTGGCTACTGTAGATCAAATTAAAGTGGAGGGAAAAATTATAAAAGATCCAAGAGAGTTAGCCATCCACTGCTATAATTTCTATAACAATTTATACACATCTAATTACTGTGGGGTAACAACTAAATCATTTATGGACTCTATCAGCCATTGTAGAATTATATCCCCAGAAGAGAGACTATTGTGATGATAGCATAGCCCAAGAGGAGGTTTTGAAGGCTAGGCTTTAGATTAAAAATCTAAAAAACAACAAGAGCCCAGGGTGTGATGGCATAACTGCTGAATTATACAAAATGTTTGATGAATTACTAACTCCCTTTCTGGTAAAAGTTTCCTCAGAGAGCTTAGAGAAAGAAGCTCTTCCAACAACTATGACGCAGGGTGTCATCACATTGATCCCGAAACCAGACAAGGACAGAAACTGTCTAGAGAATTGGCGTCCTATCACTCTCTTAAATAACGATTACAAAATGTAACTTCTCCGGGAACCATCACCTTATCGTGGTGGAGAGGTTTGTGTGTCCCTATGAACCTGAGGGCTGTGTTGTCTGGAGCTTTGTGCTCCTGGTAGGGTCTCCCAAGGCAAAGTGGTCTCAGGTGAGGGGCCAGACAAAGAATGGTTCAAAAATCCTTTGAAAAATCGAGGAAGGGATGAAGTGACCCTGCCCGGAGGAAGCCCGGGGCCCCCGTCTGGAGCCAGGCCCAGATGGAGGGCTCGTCAGCGAGCGTCTGGTGGCCGGGTTTGCCACGGAGCCCGGTCGGGCACAGCCCGAAAAAGCTACGTGGCGGACATCCCTCCATCCCATGGGCCCACCACCTGTGGGAGGAACCGCTGGGGTCGGGTGCGCTGCCACATGGGTGGCAGTGAAGGTCAGGGGCCTCGACGGACCAGACCCGGGCAGCAGAGGCTGGCTCTGGGGGACGTGGAATGTCACCTCTCTGTGGGGGAAGGAGCCGGAACTTGTGCGGGAGGTGGAGCGCTACCGGTTAGATCTGGTGGGGCTTACCTCTACGCACAGTCTTGGTTCTGGAACCATACTCCTGGATAGGGGTTGGACTCTTTTCTTCTCCGGAGTTGCCCAGGGTGTGAGGCGCCGGGGCGGGTGTGGGGATACTCACAGCCCCCGGCTGAGCGCCGCTACGTTGGAGTTTAACCCGGTGGACGAGAGGGTCGCCTCCCCTACGCCTGCGGGTTGTGGGGGGGGAAAAACTCTGACTGTTGTTTGTGCATATGCACCAAACAAGAGTTCAGAGTATTCGGCCTTCTTGGAGACCTTGAGTGGAGTCCTGCATGGGGCTCCAGTCGGGGACTCCATAGTTCTGCTGGGGGACTTCAACGCGCACGTGGGTAATGATGGAGACACATGGAGAGGCGTGATTGGGAGGAACGGCCTCCCTGATCTAAACCAGAGTGGTTGTTTGTTGTTGGACTTCTGTGCTAGTCATGGATTGTCTATAACGAACACCATGTTCGAACATAGGAATGCTCATAAGTGTACTTGGTACCAGAGCACCCTAGGCCAAAGGTCAATGATCGATTTTATAATCGTTTCATCTGATCTGAGGCCATATGTTTTGGACACTCGGGTGAAGAGAGGGGCGGAGCTGTCAACCGATCACCATCTGGTGGTGAGTTGGGTCAGGGGGTGGGGGAAGACTCTGGACAGACCTGGTAAGCCCAAACGGGTAGTGCGGGTAAATTGGGAACGTCTGGAGGAGGCCCCTGTCCGACAGACTTTCAACTCACACCTCCGGCGGAGCTTTTCGTGCATCCCTGTGGAGGCTGGGGGCATTGAACCCGAGTGGACAATGTTCAAAGTTTCCATTGCTGAAGCTGCGGTGAGGAGCTGTGGTCTTAGGGTCTTAGGTGCCTCAAGGGGCGGTAACCCACGAACACCGTGGTGGACACCGGTGGTCAGGGAAGCCGTCCGACTGAAGAAGGAGTCTTTCCGGGATATGTTATCCCAGACGACTCCGGAGGCAGTTGCAAGGTACCGAAGGGCCCGAAGGGCTGCAGCCTCTGCCGTGAAAGAGGCAAAGCAGCGTGTGTGGGAGAAGTTCGGAGAAGACATGGAGAAGGACTTTCGGTCGGCACCAAGGTACTTCTGGAAAACCGTTCGCCACCTCAGGAGGGGGGAAGCGGGGAACCATCCAAGCTGTGTACAGTAAGGATGGGGACGCTGTTGACCTCAACTGAGGAGGTAATAGGGCGGTGGAAGGAGCACTTTGAGGAACTCCTAAATCCGACTAATACGCCCTCTATGGTAGAGGCAGAGCTGGAGGATGAGGGGGGGATTGGCATCAATTTCCCTGGTGGAGGTTGCTGAGGTAGTTAAACAACTCCACAGTGGCAAAGCCCCAGGAATTGATGAGATCCGTCCAGAAATGCTTAAAGCTCTGGGTGTGGAGGGGTTGTCTTGGTTGACACGCCTCTTCAACATTGCGTGGAAGTCTGGGACGGTGCCTAAGGAGTGGCAGACCGGGGTGGTGGTTCCCCTTTTTAAAAAGGGGGGACCAGAGGGTGTGTGCCAATTACAGGGGTATCACACTTCTCAGCCTCCCGGTAAAGTCTACTCCAAGGTGCTGGAAAGGAGGGTTCGGTCGATAGTCGAATCTCAGGTTGAAGAGGAACAATGCGGATTCCGTCCCTGGTCGTGGGAACAACGGACCAGATCTTTACTCTCGCAAGGATCCTGGAGGGAACCTGGGAGTATGCCCAACCAGTCTACATGTGTTTTGTGGATCTGGAGAAGGCGTATGACCGGGTGCCCCGGGAGATACTGTGGGAGGTGCTGCGGGAGTACGGGGTGAGGGGGTCCCTTCTCAGGGCCATCCAATCTCTGTACGACCAAAGCGAGAGCTGTGTCCGAGTTCTCGGCAGTAAGTCGGACTCGTTTCAGGTGAGAGTTGGCCGCCGCCAGGGCTGCGCTTTGTCACCAATCCTGTTTGTAGTATTTATGGACAGGATATCGAGGCGTAGTCGGGGTGGAGAGGGTTTGCAGTTCGGTGGGCTGGGGATCTCATCGCTGCTTTTTGCAGATGATGTGGTCCTGATGGCATCATCGGCCTGTGACCTTCAGCACTCACTGGATCGGTTCGCAGCCGAGTGTGAAGCGGCTGGGATGAGGATCAGCACCTCTAAATCGGAGGCCATGGTTCTCAGCAGGAAACCGATGGAGTGCCTTCTCCAGGTAGGGAATGAGTCCTTACCCCCAAGTGAAGGAGTTCAAGTACCTTGGGGTCTTGTTCGCGAGTGAGGGGACAATGGAGCGGGAGATTGGTCGGAGAATCGGCACAGCAGGTGCGGTATTACATTCAATTTATCGCACCGTTATGACGAAAAGAGAGCTGAGCCAGAAGGCAAAGCTCTCAATCTACCGGTCAGTTTTTGTTCCTACCCTCACCTATGGTCATGAAGGCTGGGTCATGACCGAAAGAACAAGATCCAGGGTACAAGCGGCCGAAATGGGTTTCCTCAGGAGGGTAGCTGGCGTCTCCCTTAGAGATAGGGTGAGAAGCTCAGTTATCCGTGAGGAGCTCGGAGTAGAGCCGCTGCTCCTTTGTGTCGAAAGGAGCCAGTTGAGGTGGTTCGGGCATCTGGTAAGGATGCCCCCTGGGCGCCTCCCTAGGGAGGTGTTCCAGGCACGTCCAGCTGGGAGGAGGCCTTGGGGGAGACCCAGGACTAGGTGGAGGGATTATATCTCTAACCTGGCCTGGGAACGCCTCGGGATCCCCCAGTCGGAGCTGGTTAATGTGGCCCGGGAAAGGGAAGTTTGGGGTCCCCTGCTGGAGCTGCTACCCCCGCGACCCGACCCCGGATAAGCGGATGAAGATGGATGGATGGATGGATGGAAAATGTTTGCACTAGTTTTCGCTAACAGACTTAAAGACATGTTAGACTCTATTATAGATGAATCACAATCTGGGTTCATGAGGAAACGACATATTGCAAATAACATTAGATTAGTGCTGGATTTGTTAGATTATAATGATTTTATCACTGACAACAGCTTCATTCTGTTCCTTGATTTTTATAAGGCGTTTGATTCGCTTGAACATGGTTTTATCCTGCAAGTGCTTACAAAATTTGGATTTGGAGATGGCTTTTGCAGAACTGTCAGGACCCTGTATGAAAATGGTAGTAGTGCAGCAAAATTGAAATTTGGTACTTCCCCTAGATTCAGAGTTTCACGTGGAATCAAACAAGGGTGCCCAATCTCCCCATACTTGTTATTGATCGCCTCTCAACTCTCAGCTCTACATGTCTCTAACAGTGCCTTGGAAGGGATAACATTGGCTGAAAGAAGAATCATCCTTAGTCAACTGGCTGATGACACAACCATCTTCCTGAGAAATGCCTCCCAGATTCCCCCTGCGATAGAGCTGATCAGAGGATTTTCACAAGCTTCAGGTCTCAAATTAAACTTAAGAAAATGTGAACTAATGGCAGTTAAAGAATGTGATGTTTCAACTATATGTGATATCCCTGTGAAGGATCAGGTTACATACCTGGGAACAATAATAACTAAAGACCACAATATGAGAAGTCTATTACATTTTAGCCCTATCATTGAAAAAAACAAAAAAGAAGTTAAACTCTTGGCTACAAGGAGACTTATCCTTGAGAGGAAGAGTGTTACTGACAAAAGCGGAGGGAATTTCCAGACTTGCTTATTTGGCGGCCTCTTTGGATGTTGATTGTGGGGTATCGAAAATAATTGACAATATGTTGTTTAATTTTGTGTGGAAAAACAACAACAACTCACTTTGTCAAAAAGTCTGTAATAATGAACACAAATCAGTGTGGGGGCTTACATTTTTTGGACTTCACAACTTTAAAAAACACCTTCAAAATCATCCGGCTCAGACAATTCTTTAATAATCCAACATCACTATGGAATTTTATTCCTAACTATATTTTCTCTAAAATTGGTGGCCTGAATTTTCTGTTATTATGCAATTATAATATTAGCAAACTCCCAATCAAACTGTCCAATTTTCATAAACACATGCTTTTGGCTTGGTCTCTCTTATTTAAACATAACTTCTCACCTCATCGGTATTACATTTGGCATAATAAGGACATTCTCTTCAAAAACAAATCTTTATTTTTTGAAAACTGGTACAGGAATAATATTTTACTTGTTGGCCAACTCTTTGACATGAATGGCAGACTGTACAGTTATTCCGATTTTTTGCGGACATTTCAAATTCTTGTTTCGGTTAAGGAGTATGCAATTGTCTTTGATGCAGTTCCCTCTGGAGTCAGAATGCTGCTGGGAGGCATTCATTTCCCATGGCCACTGACTCACAATATGGATTTATCTGATACTGCTGTGGGGAGTTTATGCTTTTCTGCGGTGCGTCGGACTAAAAATAAAACAATTAGGACTTTACACCAAAAAGATATTGTTACTATTCCTTATATAATCCCATATTGGAACAGTTTAATATAGAATGTCCTTTGGAAAAACGTTTGGTCTTTGCCTTTCAAATATATGCTTACTAATAAAGTGAGAGAAGTTACGTTTAAATTAATTCACAGATTCTACCCAGAAAAGTGTGTGCTTAAGCGATATAAACCAGATATAGAATCTGAATGCTCTTTCTGTAAAACGTCAGATGAAGATGTTTCCCATTTATTTTGGAAATGTTCCTACACACAGAAATATTCTGGTCAAACGTCCTTGAATTTATCCAAACCAATTTCATTACGGATTTCTCTTTTTGTTTTAAGGATGTTTTCTTTGGTGTGGTTGAGCTTAAGACGGATAAGGAAGGAAAATATTTCATAATTAATCTTTTATTTCTACTCGCTAAATATCACATCCATAAATGTAAGTTCAGGGGCTCTAAACCTTTCTTTCCTGTGTTTGAAAATGAAGTCAATGAATACTTGGACTCTATAAGATATTCAAAGAACTGGAAAGCTCTGAAGACTGTGCAGATATACTCAACACTTGTGACATCTTGTGACTGAATGATATTGGAACTCTAACTGTTAAGTGATGCTATGAATTGGACTGCTTGTTGATTAGCCTTGATGGACTTTGCAGACTCCCTGGGATATTAATTGCTTATGTATTTATTTTGTAGTTGTGTGTATGTGTTGTTTGTAACTGCAAATGTTCTCAATAAATTAATATAAAAAAATAAAAAAAATAAAAAAATCCTGCTGTTGCAGGCTGCAGGCATGATGGAGAAACACAGCAGCAATAACTCTGAATGGAGCTTTTTATTTTCCAAAACTCCCGGACGGCTCGTAGACAAGTCAAAAGCCATATGCACATTGTGTAAAGCCGAATTAAAATATCACCGAAGCACGTCAAGCTTGAGCTACCACCTACGGAGCTAAACATAGTTCAGTTAACGTGATGCTACCCGCTAGCGGGCTAAACGGGTGGCAACTAACTGCAGACCTGTCAGCATCGTAGAGGACTCGGGTCTTAAAGACGTACTACGGTTGACCTGTCTCGTTGCCGTCGAGGGGGACAGTAGTTTCACCATACACATACCACACGGAGAAAGCAGCCACACTGAACAGCTGCAAGATGCTGCAAACGCTGTCTCATTAATCGGTGATCACTGGACGTCAGTGAGTAATCAACATTATTTAGTTACTAAACACTATATTGACTCTGGTAAGGATAGGGATTTTTAGTTTTTTAGTTAGGTACTTGGAGGAATTGTGCAATAATGACACATTCACACATTTTTCATTTGTTTACAGTAAATAAATAATTACAAATCTTAAAATCAAGTTCATAAAGTAACTTTCTTTGCATTAATTTGATTCCCAATCAAGATATACTGGTAAAAATTGCTTTCGATTGTTAATATGTACGTAAAAACTGTTCTGAAATGCAAAATAATAGAATTTTAATCATGTGATAAAATATGCGATTAATCGCGATTAACTATAGAACTTCACCGATTCATCGCAATTAAAAAATTGTAATCGTTTGACAGCCTTAATGTATATATATATATATATATATATATATATACACTGTATATATAACATATTTTAAATGTGTTTACATTTTCAGCAAACCTTTTAAGGAAAAGATTTAATATGAGAAAACAGATAATGTGTTACAATGCATTTTGACTTTAGAGCTGAATTTCTCCTAAGCTCTGTTGTAAAATGACTTCACATTCTATATTTAATGTCACTCTGAGCATTATTCTATTGAGGCTTTCAGCGAACCAAGTATGGGCTTCTATGAGAGTATAGAAAAGTAGTAGTAAAGTATGAAGGAATATAGGCAACTGTCCCTTTGCTACCCACATCTGATTTAAATGTAACACACATAGTAGCACATGCCTTCGTTCTTTATACACATATGCTTAATAGTTAATTTTCTCCTCATTGAGTTTAACCTTGTGCACATTGCACATACATCAGCAAACAGGTATACTATAGCTTTTGTTTCATATATCATACTAAGTTCATTTTGTATTGTTGGCAGTACACTGGTTTCCATTTAGTGCACACATTTAGTTAACTTCTGTACAGTCACACTTTAGTTTGTCTTTAGATAAGTTTGAGTTTGTCATTTTCATTTCTATTTCTTTGAGTAACTAGTGCTGAGCTGGTGCTGAAGGTGCCTGCCTGGTGGGACATCTTGACAGGCCTGAGTAAAAGATGCGCCCCCTAGGCAGTTTACGCCACAATTTGATAGGAATTCAAAACCATTTACAACACCAGTGGCTGTTTGGTTTGGAGTCTTTCTGCCCTCTACTGGTCAACAATCACTCTATAAGGCACATGTGTCAAATTCAAGGCCCACGAGCCGAACCTGGCCCCTCGCAGATTTTGATCCGGCCCGCATATTAATTTAGTTTCAGAATACATTTTGGCCTTAATGTTTCCCAAACGAAAAAGACAGGAAACAGTTTTTTCAGACTGCAATTACTCGACACAGAAATTCCCCCAGAAGCAGATAGTTTTCATATTCAGGCTGTTAAACAGGTTGCTGGGAGTCAGCTGTGTGGTCGCTGCTATAAAAATGTAATCTTTGTTTTGCTTGATTTACTTAATTCTATGATGGCTAAGGAACTTTTTGGAGCATTGTAGACTGTATGTGAGAAGACCACATGAGTCATGCAATGACAATAATACAAGCAACGATATTTGACTTTTTTTGGAATAAAAACATGTCAGTAAACTCAACATGTCCGGCCCTGGATGTGATTCTCATTTTCCATTGTGGCCTTTAGAGAAGCTGAGTTTGACACTTGTGCTATATAAGGCTTTCATGTTGATGGACATACTGTAGTTGTCATGGTTAAATCAAAGTATAGGATAATAAAAGAAAGTAACTGACCTCAGATTGTTGTAATAATTGGAGAACTTCCTATGCCACTTTAAAGCACATTTTCGTCTCAGTAAATAAGTCACCAAATTAATGAATCCCTCTGTAAAATGCATCCCTGAAACATCCTCAGATATCTATTAAGTCACTCTCTGTCAACTTAAAATGAGAAGTGCTTAATCAGGGATCCCTGAATCCTTCATACCCCCACAGCATCCCAACTCCCCAGATGGAAATGGAGCTTGTACTTGATCCTGTCAGAAAAGGTGGGAATATACTGTAAATTCTAGATACGATATGTAATAATGAGTAATAATCAAAAGGCTATAATTGAGCCCTGAACTCACAATGATGATTATGGAAATTACTTAATACTTAATTACTACTTTAATAATATGAACAACAAATTCAGACATTAGACTGCATCTCAGTACACTTTTTGGGATTTTTAGTCCTCTTTTTACTCAGTTTGAATGTGGTGCTGCTCTGTTTCCTTCCCCTTCTCCTGCTCCGCTTGGCTAATCATCTCGAGGACTCGGTTGGAGGCTCTTTCAGAGGGACAGGTCAACTGTGGGGCTTCCAGAGTACTAGGAAGTATCCCAGAATGTTCTCCAGTTCCGTGAATGATGCTGCGAGCTGCCTGCAAGTGTCTATGCTGCCTCTGGAGCACTGGAAGAGAGAAATCACAAGGTTAGACCAGTGAGCAAAGCAACTGACCTTTAACTTTATCATTCCATTTTCATGTTTTGTTTGTTTTCATTAGGAGAAAGGGTCTTAAAAGTAAGAGATAAATGATCTCTTGCTTTTAAGAAACGTGGTGCCTTTTCTACCCATTTCTAATTGTTGATACACATACTGTCTACTTATAATCATAATATAATTCTATGATTAAAATGTGTGTGAATACAGTGAAAAAATAAAAATCTCCCAAACCTCTTTGTCTGACTGTGATCTTCTGGACCTCTGGGATAAGGAAACTGTACACCAACTCTGACACAATCTCCTCCGACTGAAGATTGCTCCGGCTACTCGCACACAAAAAAATGATTCTTGATTATTATTATCGTTTACATTTCTGAATACAAAACATTAGCAGACATGTTGAGGTATCCATTACCTTTCCTCCATGGCATAAGCAATGTCATTGACCTCCTTCGCCCTCCTGTGGATCTCCTCTCTGGCCTGCTGGTCAGCTGTCTGCTCCAAGGTCTCTAGGATGATGTCCTCCAAATACAAATCCACAGTTTCCTGGTGTACCTGTACCACCTGTGATGCATTAAGGACACACAACATGCATTAAAACACACACCAACACACACACGCGCATATTATTCTTATTACTATAGCCTAAAAATGACACATCTACGCACTTGTCTGAAGATCTCATCTTCTTCTCTGCGTCTGCGCTCCTCCACCTGTCTCCTCCCACTCTCCTCCGCCTCTCGTAGGCGACGGTCTCTCTCAGCCAATAGTGTAAAGGCATGGATCCTGCGCTCTTCCTGGAGATGAATCAGCTCCTTGGACAAGGCGTCAAACAGGTGTTCAAGCTCTGCACCGACCACTCTGGCCTGAGAAGCCTTGTCTTGAGCGGTCTGGGAGGGGAGAGAAAAGGCGTAATGAGATTAATGAGTTTGTAAACTTCTGTATGCGAATGTGTCTGTGTGTTTCACCTTGTGTCTATGTTTGTCCCTCTGATTTTTAAGGGTCATTACGAGCCCTTTGTCAGCTTTCTGTAGCTCTTGCTCCTCCCTCTGCAGGGCGTGGACGGTCCTTAGTTCCTGAATAAGATCCAGATGGTTCTCCTTGCCCTTAAACATCTGGCAGAAGACAGCACAGACAGACGTGAATAGAGATGCCCTTACAGTTTGAAACATATGCCAAACATTTCTGTAGGCACGTCAGGCATATAAAAGTCATACATGCAGGTAAACACGCACACACACGTGCATGCAGACATGTTCAGACCTCGTATTGAATACTTCTTCCTCTCAGTAGTTTCTGCAAGTGGATGACTGCAAGCTCTATCTCCTCATCCCCCTAATGAGGGACATATAAATGAATTAGCATTAACAAAATTGAACAGGATGAACAAGGTCCGCGTCAATTAAAAACAGAGACATTAGCTGACCTCTGGAGGCTCCACCACTCTGGGAGTGACAGGACGAGGAACAGGCTTCTCCTTCTTGACAAGAAAACGTGAAGACTTCTTGGACACTTGCTCCTTCTCCTCCTCTCTCAGGGCCTGTGGAGCCACCCTTGTTAATTCATGTGTATGTAGAGCTTAAATGATATGCTTGATTAACACATTTCTTTCTGCTTTACCTTGTATTTCTTCATCAGTTCTACCTCTCTGCTCGCAGGGTGCTTGATCACATTCTTGATGATGTTGACTTTAGGTTTAGGTCTTTTCTCCCATCGCTTGACTGAGGCAGAGAGTCCTGCCTCTAGCTGTAGCAAACCTATGATGATGACAAACAGTTAAAAGCTACCTTCTAAATAAAATTATACTGTAATCTCTGATGCTAGTATGGAAATGATCCACTTAATTCTACGTGTCCATAAACATTTAGATTCAGACCTTCATATGTGTCTAAGTAGTGGCTTTTTAACTCATTGTTGCGGGTCTTCCTGTTGGTGAATGTATCCCTGCGGCTCCGAGCGGGATATGTCTGAGAATCTGTATATTTCCTGACAATGCCAAGTTGCTCTAGCTTCCCCTCGACATTTCTCCTCTTGGCTTCCAGTTTTCTCAGTGCTGCCCACAATACAACAATGAAAAAAGGAGAGAGATGACAAGGAATGAAACAAAGCCTTGCATAATACATTTATGATCTGGATATTATCTTAGAGCAGAGGCAGCGGTTGTCTTACACCTGCTGTAGTCATTGTGAATCTTGTGCAGCTTGGTCTCTTTGTCCTTTTGGTGCTTAGAATATATCTGGTTCAGTCTCTCGTTTGTGACTTCTTTTTGGGCCTCATCTCTCTGCCTCAAGAGGTCCTTCAGCAAAGCAAGACGGGCCTTTTGCAACCTGGCCAGGACCCACAGAAAGGGAGAGCATTGCAGAAGGGCAGATTTTGCATTGTACAGAGAGCAGGAACAACAAGGGGGAGGAGGGTTCACCGAGACTGCTTAATAAGTTCTTCGATTGACAGTATCAGCCACAGTACTTAGTACACAGTAGAAACTGCCTTTACAATAGAAGAATTTTGTTTGTGTCAGCAAATTTCCAACTCCCAGTGGTAGTATCAAAGAGACAGCAATGCATTGTGCTACATAAATTTGGGGATTTTATGGTTTGCTGTAGTGGTAATTGTAGTGATGTAGTTACCTCTCTATTTGTCTTATCTTGTCTTTATCAGTTAGGAATAAAAAAAAAAAAAGAAGCTATTGTGGCGCAGCGTCACTCACTTCTCGATTTCTCCCTCTCTGAAAGCCCACTCTTTGACCTCCATCTCCTCCATTATACGTCTCCTTTTGTCCAGCTGACTAAGGTCATTCAATGGAGGAAGGGTGGCCTCCCAAGCTCGTTTGGCACGTGCCCGCTCTATCATTTCTACTTCTGCCAGGCCTGCAGGTAGACCACGACCTAAGGGGAACAGTAAAGGTAAATTATTCAGCTGAGAGCACCAGTAAGGCTGCAGATGTATGTTTTTAACAAAGGTAATTGCCCATTATAGTCTATGTAATGAAGATCTCAACAGTTGATCATGTACCCCAAGTCAAAGCTGCCAGTTGCAGGAGCTCTGCGGGAGTTGTCCCAGGTTGTACCACATACTCAGGGCTGTACGGGTCTGTCTGTGTTTCACTTTCCCTGTAGTCTGTCTGGACCCCCACAGTGAAGTGGCTGGGCTGATGCTCAGCATTCGTTCCACAAGTTGATACAAAGTCTTCTCTGATGAGACAAAAAGTATGGAAAGGAGGATGTACCCTCTACCAGCAAAAGGGCACAACAGAAATGGCAAAAAAAGAAGCGTGAGAAACCGTCAAACTTACTTAGGCAACGCAAAAATCACATCTGGGGGAACCTGCTGTGAAAAAGGAATCAGAGGGCTAAAGGAAACAAAATGGAACTATGTCAATATTTAATGTGGGAACTGCAGCAGTTATCTTTAATTAACTGTCATAATATCAGGTTGAGGTAAGTGATGCACAACTGAGATTAGAATGATTGAATTCCACTATATTCACAGATTCAGTATGTAGGCAGGCTAATCAAACCGTTTAAAGTATTTCCAGCGATCAGCTCCGGTCACATAGCACGCCTCCCTTTTCAGCCATGACTGAGCATTTGGAATAACTCTGTCAAGAAGATAATGCCAAGGGACACATTTTATATTTGTAATGATAATGAGTAACTCAGTAGCTGCTGCTGCTCAACTAAATGGTGTCTGTTGGTGTTACCCAGCCAGCTGCTGCAGTGCCTCTCTGCGCTGTTCTGTGTGGCCTCGCCAGCGACGATCAATAGAGGCCGGTACTGGGTCTGTAGGGTCCAGTTGAACAGTATACCGTGGGTGGTGGAACAGGTTACTGAACATAGACCCAAACTCAGGCACTCTCCTCTAATAAAGGCAGGGAGAAATACAGTCTGTGAGTGCATTTCACGTTTAATTATTTTTTTCTCCTCGTGTGTAAACAGTAACAACTGAGAAACGATATTGGCCATGGGTCAGTCATAGGAGGAGAGGTAAACAGAAAGTAGGTGAATTATGAGTTACGCTCAGTGTTCAATGTGTAAAAGAAAATAAATAACGTTACATTTAATGATACACAGTACAATATTTCAATACAAACGTCTTACGATTCGGTCGTTAGACGCATAGGCCTTGAGGGTGGACCTGGCATGGTCTGCCTCCGATGACACTGTGTAAACTGGATCTGTGGCAAAACAGTTCAGGTGATGTCAACCAAATGAGTTAGCCTAGCGTTAGCTAGCAAGTTTTCAAAAGGTAGCTTGCGTCAGCTGGCGTTTAACGTTAGCTAGTTAGCTAGCTAGCTAAGTTGACTTACCGTACAAGTGGTCATAAACCCGTTGCCGCCTAACAACTTTACTAGTATCGTTTTTCTTAGGAATTGTGCGAGTCACAGATACACTCATTTTCTTATTTCAATTAAAACCAGTGTTTTTTTCTCTTTTTAATTTCTCTCCGATGCACAACGTCAATGAACGCTGCGGTATTTAGCAATGTAACCATGGAGACGGTAAACTGAGCGTTTGAAAGTGGGAGGGGTTATTTCATTTTCTGCACAAAGCGGCAGGCGGCTGACAGTTGGAGCATTGACCGATATGAAACTAAAATGATGGGCAACTGCGTTAGAGGTGGTTCTTTGTCAAATGAAAGTAAAATGTGCAAGCCAATGTACCGAACAAACATGAATACACCCATGGAACACATGCAAGGAGATAAGTAAATTACGACTCTAAAGGATTATTTCGGCAAGAACCATCCACTCACTAAACTTAAAATTCAGTCCCACGCCAACGGTAGCAGACGCTAAAACAATCGTTCTGTAGAATTGTGATAACACCTTCATCAGTTGGTTCAAATCAGTAGCTTCTTGGTAAATGCTCTGTTTCCAACTGCAACGACGAAGACTTCTTTGCTCCAGCTCTGACTCGTGCCTTTGACTACTTCTCCTCTCGCAACAGTGGCTGAGCATTGTGGCTGAGGCTCATGGGCATCGTAGTATTAAAAGCCATTCTCAGTACCAAACTGACGGGTAAAAAACACGATTTCATAGACGCAAAGAACGGAAACATCCTCCCGGAACCAGCGGTTCGTTTCCTCCCATGGATGGTTTCCCCCTTCATCATTTGCATTACTTTTAATAGGTATTATTAGCTTTTACTTTATTGAAGTGGAATTATAACCCTATTGCAGTAAAAGAAAATATAATTCGTTTTTCTATTGTATTTGTACACCTAGTTGACATTTATCATTAATTGCAGAGTCACAATATTTTAGTGCAGTGCTGCAAAATGTATTTTCTGAAATAACAGTATTTTATGGAAGCCCATTTTCGCCAGTAAAAAAATAAAAAAATAGATGAAAACTTTATAATGAAAGTATCCCCAGGCTCTTGGTAGGCGGTGTCTGACGGTGCCAGTTGGGGGTGCCAGTTGGGGGTATGATGAACAATGGCAATAATAGTCACAATAAAGATATTGTAATAGTTATAATCATGGTGTCGTAGAGCACAGCAGGGCGTAACAGGGTGTGGCAGGGCGTTGGCCGGACATAGCAAGTCGAAGCCGGGCATTGCAGTGCGTAGCAGGGTGTAATAGGGCACAGCAGGGCGTAGGGCAGGACCACGGCGACAGCTGCCACCATGATGTAGGTGCCATCATGATCCAAGATGATGATGCTGGGCGGAAAAAGAACATAAGGACTCCGGGGAATAAGCTCCCCGGAGCTTTGTTTGTATGTGAGATAAAAAAGTTATAATTATGGGATTAAAAGTAAAACATGAGATAAAAAGTCTGAATTATGAGATAAAAATTGAAATTCTGAGATAAAAAGTCAAAAGTATGAGATAAAAGTTATAAATTTGATAAAAAGTCAAAATTATGAGATTAAAATGTATAATTATGAGATATAAAGTCAAAATTATAAAGTCATAATTATGAGATTGTTTCAGTAACAAGGGCCTCGAATGCCAAGGTGGCACAGCTAGCATGGATAGCATTGTTTTTTTTCTTCTTTTACTGGCAAAAATTGGGATCCATTAGTTCTGGCACTTAGACCAGGTTGTAGAATAGTGTGTTTATTTGGTTATGTAAAAAGAAATCAGGTGTTTGAATGGCTACAGTCTATGGTTTTAATGGTAACATTACAGTTATCTCATTTATGTTCCCAAATGTTCAACAGTCACTTCTTACTTTAGGTAAGCCTAATCTATTTCTACAGTAGGTACAAATGTACATCAGTATTTTTTTTGCCTCTATTAATTTTCAGAGGACATGTTTATTGTTTTTCCTTCAAACATCTCAGTTTTGTCTTTACCCTTCAGAGCAAATTTTTGGGTAGCAATAAAGGTGGATTTTGACATCAACAGGAAGTCTGTGTTATCAAAGGGAAACAGTGTACACAGACACACACACACACACACACACACACACACAAACACACACACACGCACGCATGCACGCACACAAGATGACACAGAGTATTTTTTCCTCAAAGTTCCTAATCTATCAACTTTTTAAGATTTTTGTTTTGTTTTGTTTGTGTGTTTTAAGCTCTGTTGGATTTGAGGAACACAGCCGACCAAAGCAACATTACTTCATAGCTGGAAGGTTTTGCAATTCTGTGGAAAAGCTTTTAGTTTAGTTTTAGTGCCAAGTATGCCAGCTCACAGTCAGCTGAACGTCTGCTATATATGTTAAATAAACACTGTCTAATTATAGAGCTTAGGAAAAGGAGAACGGCCTTGTGCCTAAAAGCAAGAATTACTGCAAATATTACTTCCTCACATTTGCGTCTTTTTAAAATCCTATTTAACAGCTGTAGATTTTATGAGGACATACAAATAAGTCAGGGTGTTCTAGCTATGGGGGTCGATTTATATCAGTGTTTAACCAGAAGATTTTATGTACCTTTCACAGATTGCAACCGGCACTCAGCACTGAATGTTCATTTTTACAGTTTTTCTGTATCATACATGGGCAGAGCGGACTCAAAAGAAGGATAATCAGAGTTATTATTGTTCATCCGCCCTTTCTGCTCTGATATGATGCAGTTAATATCAGGATGTCTCATTGCAAGATGTACTCATGAACCACAAATTCCGCATAGAGCTTGCAGATCATAACCACATACATGCAATAATGCCTGTTGTCAGTTAATCTCTGATCTGCAAACTGGATGGAGTCCATAGTACCGCCTACACCCACGTTAATGCGCCATAAACAGCACATGTAAGCAACTCTGCATTGTCTAACCCTTGTAGAGCAAGATGTTCTTATACCAGCAGATATGAGACCACAACCAATTACACTTACTCAGCAAGAAAGATTCTTTCTCCATAATAACTCTACACTTAGTGACCAGTTTATTATCTAAAACGTATAATCCTACATTCAGGAAGGTTAGAATGTGTTTTGATTAAACATTTTTTTAGATAAGTGTGTATTCAACTGTAACTTAGGACGCTGTATAGTTTGTGCTGCGGTTACATTTTATGTGTCGTATGCTAGAGGTGTTATTTTGTCCAGATTGGCTAGATATTAGAAAAACCTCTCAGTATAATGCAATACAGTTTAACAGCACCACAAACTACAGCCTCCAAAATGTAAAGGATTAACACTTTTGTCTTAGTTCAAACAAAACCTAAACGTTACACATGTTACATGCTACGTGAGAAAGTAGGATTTATTGCAGGGCTCTTGAATTACATTTTATTAGTTTTACATAGGTATTCATATAAAGTAAGGCAGTCAAAGCCATGTTGGGCTAAGGTTTTATGAATGATATAATACAAATACATACTGTGACTGTGCCTAACGCATCTGCTTTATAATGTTGTCTAGCTTGGAGTGTTCACACACACACACACACACACACACACACACACACACACACACACACACACACACACACACACACACACACACACACACACACACACACACGCACGCACACACATATACTGCTTTGAAAGAGGGTAATCATGTGAAAGGAAACTGGTGTCTTCTTGTCTTGTCAGATGTCATCCTGTGTGGGAGAAAAATGCAGATGCTTTGGGTGGAAAGCAGTTTGGAGAGAGGGGAAGAGAAAGAAGGAGGGAGGGATTAGTTAGTCACATGTCCTTTATATTTCTTTATTATGAGGGGTGTCAAGGATGTTCAGTTTGTCTGGATGGGGTGGAGAACCTGCTTTAATCAAACCCTGAGCTTATTGGGCTTAAATAGAGAAAGTGAAATTCACAAATTAGGGTAAATGCGTGATAGCCCAGGCAAAACCACGCAATTCAGTTTGATGTTACTGGATTTAGTTGAAGACCTGATGCGTTTCTTACTGGTGTGAGAGGCTCTGTGGTTGACTGTTAACAGAGGATCCCGAAGACAACTAGAGATGAGGTATATGATGATCTGTGCCGCGATTATCTTCTCGTTGTCTGAAGCATGGAGTCTGGATCCAGGTTTGAACATTAAGACATTTTACTTGCATTTGGTTTAAGCACTTAACGTTTACAGCTTTAAGATACAGACATGCTTTTTTAGAGGTGCACAAAACCTCCACGAAGATGAATTTGTAAGGTGTTACAAGGTGGTCTTAATATATACTGAGCAACATTGTATTATGTTACTACAACCACAGATGATAGAGATTTTGAAATTTTTTTTTACTGTAGGAATGTGTCATTTGTGGTACTTTATAATTATGTAAATATGTTGTATGTATTGCCATACAATGAGATTGCACAGAGATTTTGGTTACAGTAAATTGTCTGTGGTGTGACTCAGTGTAGACCTACAGTCAGTGGAAAGAACAATCCCCGGAGGTGGGGTAATGCAGAAGCTGATAATGGAGGAAAATCTTCCGTAACACATGTATGAAAGGTTTGCCCCATATTTTCTGAACGAACGAGCAGCACGCTGCTACTTGTTCCGTGGAAAGCATGATTTCAGATCAGGGAAACGCTCTGATGTAGTTTTTCTCCGCTGTGTGGTCTCTGAAAGCTGGAGGAGACACATCTGTTTGATATCTGTGGTTTTGCCATCCCACCTCATGCATGCTGTTTTGCTTACACCTGTCAGACGTAAACAAGTCTCAGACCCCCATAACACTCCGCAGTAAAAGTCAGTCAATGAACCCGGAAGTTTCCAATTCATTTCTCTGAAGAGCAATGCTAACTGTACTAGTTTATTCTACAGTGTAGACAGGCAAATGGGGGAGCTCATGACAATAACATTTGCTTGTTTTATATGTTCAGGTTTTCCTTCCCCCAGCTACGTTTTCTGTTTTTACAATAAATACTTGTAGTACATGTTTGTGTCTGTGATTTAGCCCTGCTGCAGTTGGTTAACTAACTAACTAAATAACCAATAACAGATAAACACTTTGATTGTTGCTCTGCTGATTGAACACTTCCGAATGAATCACTAACTGCTGCTTTCTGACTGAAAAAAGTCTTTATTAAGGTTTACTAACTTGTTCCTCACCTCCACCTCCCACTCTCCCAGGAACTAATCAAAGTACCTCTGTGAACTCCAGCACTTCCTCTCCTAAAGGTTTTGGTAAACTCTTTTCACCCTTTTTCTCTCCAGCTATTTTGCAGTATGAGTAACATAATAAATAAGACTAAGACTACTAAGACTTCCTTTCTTTATTAATCCAGATTTCAAAAGCATTTTTTTTTCAGCTGAAATTACTTGAAAGAGTTAAAAAACTTTTGAAACAAGTTATTTCTAGAGAAGAAAGGTTTAGTTATAATTTTTGGGGTTTTTTTTGGAACGTAATTATGAAATATCAAGAGGCTTTACCAAATGTTTGCCCACTTTGAAAAAGTAATTACAAAACGTTTGTCATTCAGTAGCTCTTAAAATACAAAATAAATAAAAACATGTTTTGATTTTGTTTGTCTTGCATTGTGGTTCTCAGCAACAATTTGATAGTGCTAGTGATTTATTATATAACTGTTTTAAGTGATGCTTCATGACTAAAGTTATATTGTGTTAGTAATAGTGTTTTATTTTTGTTGTTTCATTTATGTTTTATTTTTTGTGTTCATCCATGTCCCATGTAGAATTTCTTTCCTTTGCATTTTTATGTAGACTATATTAGGAAATGCATACTGTGTATATTGTTTTATATTTATAAGAATAAGCCCAAACTATGTAATCACCACAATCATTACAACATTATGTGCATTAAAAAATGCAACTTTTCTTCCTTCCATTCTTTTTTTTTCCAGTTGTCCGAAATTCAGCTTTCAACCTGGGTAGTGAAGTTAACCTGACATGCAGCAATAAGACATGGAACGAGATGATGTTTGTTACCTGGACTATAACATTAAAAAACAAACACTGTAGTATAGGGTATAGTAACGAAGGCCGAAGCGATGACCTCTGCAAAGATGGAAAGTCACTCCGAAACACATCCAGCGCTCAGTCATACCTGCACATCCCAAACTTTTCCAATAACGACGTGGGGGTCTACAATTGTGAGTCGGTTTACACAGGAGGAAACGACAATTATCTCATCCACGTGGATATCAAAGGTAGGACTTTTCTCCTCACAAGGATAGATGATTTCAAGGTAATCAATAAGGTTAATTTCTTAAAGGCTCGGTTCGCCCATGTCACTCACAAAACATTTTATAAGACAGCAATTTCTGTTTTACTTGCCTAGATTTTGAAATATTTATTAGGCTACTTAACCTTTTTCCACTGCAAAAATGGACAGCCTAATGGAATTTCCTTTTTTGCTGTTGCTCTGAAAAAGTAACGTTTGAAAACCCCCAAAAGCAATATGCCTTTCTACACAATGTCTCTGTACTCTGATTAATGCACAGGCCTTACTGATAACAGTTTTATTTTGTAGTCAATATAAAATTTAGGTAAGCAAATTTACTGCTACTTGCATGGTTAGGTACTACAATGTGTAAGTGATTTGGTTGAACTACAGCAAGCTGAAGTACTCGGCAAGTCTAATTTCTTCTGTTTGGTCTTCCCTGGCTCAGTTGATCCCCGTATATCAGCCTGGTTAGAGTTTAAGGACAACAAGATGGTGGCAGTGTGCAAAGCTGAAAGAGGAAAACCTGCTGCCAACATCAGCTGGAGTCATACGGGATACTCATCGTCTGTGGAACCTGGCTTAGATGGATTTTTTACAGTAGAAAGTCGCCTGGAGCTGCTCGAGGGAATGGATAAAGAAAACCTGAGCTGTTCCATCAGGCACCCGTACTGGAAAGGGGAAGAGATTTTGAGGCCAAAAAACCTGTTAAAAAAAGGTCAGGCTTTTGCAGAGTTGATAGCATAAGAGAAAAATATTTAAGCTGTGGGTTTAGTGCAGAAGCAATACGTCATTCATGTTTTTTTGATTCATGTTGACTAGGTGTTTTACATTATAGTGGTAGTTACAAATGTGTTAATAGATGTAATGTGCTGTGTTCCACATCCAGCAGATCATTAACAAACCTTTAATCTCCACTCTCTCACTGCAGGTAATAATCCTTGGCTGTGCATCCTTATTGTTGCTGTAATCATTGTGCTTTTGGCAGGATTTTTATTATTTGCACATAAGAAACTCATAACATTGAGGTAAGACTTTTCATGTGATAATAATTGAATTACAGTGACTACTTGCAAGCTATTTTGTTGAATCACTGAGCTGGTTTGGGCATCCATCTTTCTCCAGGCGATGCCAGCGGACGGAAACTTCACCATCTAAATCTCCACCGGTAGGAAATCTTTCTGTATGTCTGCAGTTTATAGGTTTGTGTGTTTTACTCACTGTACATTGTTAAACTTTGTTCACGACATCTCTCTGGTTTTTACAGACAGAAGATGTGGAGGAAGTGGAGCCTTACGCCAGCTATGTTCAACGTGTGAACTCTATCTATTGCTCATCTGCAGATTTGTTCACATAAAACCATGCATCATACTCTGAAGGCTGTGAAACCAAAGGCTGTGAAACTGAAAAATGGTGATATAGTAAAGATAGAGAATGAGATGAAAGCCTTCCGATAAGAGAGGGAGCCTCTAAGTTTAATTCTGCCTAAACAAAATTCTTGACTGATGGAACAGGGGATGTACGTGTCACACAGTGGCGCTTTAATGCACAGCATGCAGCCCACTGGGTATAGGTGTCATGGATAATATTAATAATAAACTACAAATGCAAAGAACCGCTGAATTGTAAAGAATCCCGCCTTCAGCCGGACTTAGCACGCCAAGACTACAGAACTTTTGATGCTCACCTTTTAATGGATTCTTGCTAAGTAAAACCAGTAAAAGTCCAAAGTAACAGGTGTAAAATTGCCTTAAGATGATGTGGACAATATAATGTTAAGTATCCATGTAATGTCTTAATGTATAATTATGTATCTGTTTAAATTAAACGCACATCTGAACACATTGGTTTCATTGTGGCTAAGCTCTACAAAATTATAAAGAACATTAAAAATAGTAGCCTACACAAGAACAAGTAAACAAATACACAATGTTGTTTTAAATGGATTTTGGACAAAGTGTAAAAAGCAGTCTGTGATCTACACATCACATTGATTTCCTGCTGTGGTTAGGCCTGATATTTAAAAAGAATAAATGTCAAGATGATTTCCTTTGTAGACATGCAGCAAACTGATACATTTGTCACGTGTATGATGATTATCAGCACTGGACCATTTAAAATAAATTGTGAGTTTGGGATTTTAGTTCAGTACTCTTATGAGTGTAAACCCATTTCTGAAGAAACTGATCAAGAGGTTGGGAAATGCAAACTGGAAAAAACGTCTGTGCTGCCATCTGGTGGAGCTCAGAACATAAACCACCATCATGATTATGCACTGTATCACAGTCCGTGTTAGGATAATGCTAACAGTCTGTGTTAAAACAATTGTCAGGTGCCAATATGTACATTGGAACATGCTTTGCTTGCTTTAACAGTTCCTCATAATAATTAGGAGATGCCCACCTTATGTGCTTCCAATGTAAGTGATGGGGAGAAAATCCACAGTCCCCTAATCAACAGCCAGGGTCTAGACTTTCTGTTTGAATTTTGATATTAAATTGTAGGCATCAACCTGCACTGATCATTAGGTTGAAGAGAAAAGAGGAAACTGACAATGCATTGCTGTCCACAGGACATGCCGCACATGGCATCTTTTAGTTTTACACTTGTCCAATTTTTGGTGATCTATTTGCTCTCTGAAATACAAAGAACCTCAATGAAGTTTCGACCTTAAATCAAAGATATTGCCATGACTTCTTGGAAATGTTTTTAGTGATGCAGTTGAGCAATACAATAGAATAATAAACAAAGTGGTAACTTTATATCAATAAAAATATCTCCCACTTTTATAGCACACACGCACTCCTTGAAAAATTAAAGTAACACACCGAATACACCAATTTTGAAGAGCAATTAAAAAAACAAAAAAAAACATCAAAATAATTTCAATTCAATAGATAGTGGCTTTAACATGGATGCTCAGTCATTCACATCATGTTGTAACTAACAATTGTTTGTCAGAAGCTTCTGGGTTAGCTGTTTTGGAGATGTTCAAAACCGATAAGATCTCTTACATGAGTGGGTAAAAAATGATGTATGAGTTTGGGACAGTTCAATTTCATTGCACTTAGTCTACTACTTCCAGATACTGTGTGTCACAACGTTTCAGGAATCTATTTGTAGCGTACACATACACCTACAACACCAATTTTGTTGACACATTTTACTGCGTCAACAAAAGTGTAGGCCAACTAAATTAAATTAAATATGCTATAATATGAGAGTGTCATACAGGTCATGGTGTAACTATTATGGTGTATGTGAGAAGCTCGAGTTTTCTCTGACTAACTGATTCCAGATAATGTGCTATTGTCATGACGCTTCATATCAGACTGAAGAACTACAACTTCTACTCCTGAGGTTGAGTTCCTTCTGTAAAGAGGTCAAATGGGATGCAACTTTGTCTTCTCGAGGGAGGGACACCACAGTTGTGTTCAGCCTTGAGGTTACCTCAAAGGTGAGGCAAAACAACGTGGGGGGCTCCACAAGCAGCTGCTGTTTACTGTGAATGTTTTTTTCTTCATTTTATCACAGTTTCTTCATTGAAGATCAAGATTTAATTAACAGACACGTTCTCCTGTTTGTGATATTATCTACGAGTCCTGCATCTTGCAATAGCCAGAATCAACTTCTCGTTTCACTTTACCCCATGAGCACATAATCGTCTGCACATTCGTCTTTAGATGAGCACTCAGACACAGTTTCAGGTTGAAGGGCTGCTGGGACATGAACCGTAGCATAGTCACAATCATCGTCAGTTGTAGCTCTGGTTCTACTTGATCCTCTGGCTGAGTTGTGGTCTATAGAGGCATACGTTACATCCTCGTTAGGCTGTCATGAGATAATACACAGTTAGATGTCATTCCTCAACATTATTAATTATACTTGTTTTATATAGCGCTGCTGCTACCAGCATGTTTTATTTATGTGGGTAGTGGTTATGACTTCCTGCAGATGAAATAAACAGCCTCACAGTTTAATTTACAGCAGAGGGCTCACACTAATGTCCACCCAGTATGTAAATCGAACAAGGCAACACCTCTGACAAGGCTGTCATAAAACACAGGGAACACACTGATGTCCCATGAAAAGCTGGAACTGATAACTATGAAAATTTATGCTCAACAAAAATAGACCTGACATTGATATGGGCAGGTCTACCTTGTTATCTGTGCTGCTTTTTCCATCTGGTGCAGAATTCCCTAAAAGAGAAAATGCAAATATTTTAAAATAAGCAAAAACCATACATTACAAATATACTATAAATGCCATTATACGTGTAGTTTTACCTTTCCTTTTCTTCTTTATCCTGTCAGTAGAACAAATTGAAATGAAGAGACCACAATAAGGCCACAATCATCCAGAGCATTAAACAGAAAAATAAAACCCATTAGTGTGTGATAAATAAAATGACTGAAAATGTTAATCGACTTCCACTTAGCAGGTAATAATGTCTTTTACATCATACAATATCATGAAACATCTTATCAAACATCAAATCATTTCGGCAACAGCTTTTTTAGGAGGAGTAAGTTTTACCCCACAACAGTGTTTCCTTGAAAGCTTAACAGATGACAATGTGCACTTCAACAGGAAACACTTTACACAACCCACATCTGTCGATGACCAACTGTTTATAAACCACACTTGAACTTATATAACTTTGCATGCTTCTAGGTCAATATCTCACATCATGTTATAACAAATGTACACTTTAATACACTGTACTGCACTGCCGATTCTTTATGTTTGACGCTGGCTGGAACCGAGTCTGTTCTTATCCTGTAAGCACTATTTCCTTATCGAAGCAAATGCAGAAGCTGCTTGGCATGGGGCCAAATGCAACATTGTTTAAATGGTCTTGCCCATATTTTCTACTAAATTGTTCACTCTTGTTTGAAAGTTTTCTGTATATACAGTATGCAGCCCTTTCAGGAAAGCTCCAGAGCGTAATTATCCACTGCTGAAAAATTGTTTTGTGGCATGTGCAAGTGCCCTCTATGTGAATCGAAAAGATGATTACTTACCCTGAAGTGCAGTTTCCCATGATGTGCCCACAGAATTTTGAAGGTTCCCAATGTAATTGTTAGCAGGTGGAAAGTACCAGTACTTGGTCGCAACCCTAAGCTTGTTTGACACTGCAGTAGACACTGATCTCACTGATCTCTCTGCTGCTGCACACAGGCCAGAAAAAAGAGAGGGAGAGAGAGAGAGAGAGAGAGAGAGAGAGAGAGAGAGAGCACACAACAGTCTATTTGTGTGCTATCTTGATTTCCTGTGCATGATTGAACACAACACCACACACCACACAACATAGGGGAAAACCTCAAATACAAGGGTTATTTCACCTGAATAAAAACACACACACACACACACACACACACACACACACACACACACACACACACACACACACACACACACACACAAAATGCAAAGAACATAGCCCAGCAATTTTTACAAAATAAACTCTCCCAATAAAAACTGTTGGCGGTGATGCCAGAAGTTGTCAAGACTTTATTCTAGAAACTGAAAAATGTACATTTTTTTAGTCTTAGCAGAAGATATCACAAAACATCTGCAAGTTACGAAACTATCTGCATTGCTAAATATTGCAGGGGGTGAGTATACTGTATTTGCAGCAAGCTGACCCTGTCAAAGTGTAATGTTTGCATAATTGCTCTTGTTTGTCTCATTTGCATGACTGTGCAAATGTTCTTGATGTTGAATATAAGGAAGTCACTGACCTTTTCTCAACTTCGGTGGAAAGCCCAGTTTACTTTACAAACCGCATCTTTGTTAAGAGTAGGCAAATATACCTTTATGGATGTAATGATCATTCAGAGATATTTCTGTAATATGCAAAATGCAGTATTGGAAAGTCTCAAAAGGCAACTCAAAACTAACATGATTCACTACTGAAAGTTTTGATAATTTCTGTTGACAAATATCAGTTTTATGAGATTATAATTTACACTGTACTGTATATTGCACACATCCATCATTGAGTCTATCCTCACATCCTCCATCACCATCTGGTATGCTGCTACCACTGCCAAAGACAAGGGCAGACTGCAGCGTGTCATCCGGTTTGCAGAGAAGGTGATTGGCTGCAATCTGCCGCCGCTCCAGGACCTGTACGCCACCAGGACTCTGAAGTGTGCTGGAAAGATTGTGGCTGATCCCTCCCAACCCAGCCACAAACTCTTTGAGTCACTCAACTGAGGTCCATCAGGAACAAAACCTCACGCCATAAGAACAGTTTTTTCCCATCCACCACTAGTCTTATCAACAAGGCCCGGAACCCACCCTGACACTCTCCGCACTCCCCCTCTGGCTCTACATGCCACTGTACTTACTACTAAGTAAAGTAAAGTAAAGTACTAAATACTAATACTTACTCTGCTATGCTGCTCTTCTTATTTTTATTTTTATTTTTTATACATACTGTGTATATATGTTTATACTTATATTGTTATATTCTGGCGCTTGATTCTCTTAGCCTTCTTGTATGTAGAGATTGTGTGACATGCACCTACAACACCAAAACAAATTCCTTGTATGTGTAAAAAACATACTTGGCAATAAAGCTTTTCTGATTCTGATTCTGATATTCACTAAAACCAGACACAACCATTTATTCATACGCAGTTTGTGGTACAACGCACTGGAGGGCGCTGTTGTAGCAGTCTAGGTGAGTCACATACCACTGAGCAAGAACATGCAGTCTACTATAGGAAGGTAAAAACATCTTACACCATCTACTGGTTACATTGAAACCAGCAAGAAATAAAAAACCCTTTTGCTATAGTACCATCAAAGATGATGCAGTACATCCATATCCACCAATCATCCACACCTGTGATGAAAACAAGTGTATGTTTAGTTTTTTCATCAAAGTCTGACTTTGAAGCCAGGATGTCACAAGCCCCGCCGGGCTCCTGAGCCACTTTAGGACAGCGTAGGAGTGTTATTGGTTAAAATGATGAGTCTGTGCACTTTACAAAGGTGATCCCCAGCCCCTGACAATAAGTGACAAGCCCACTTTAATAACCAGGGGCGATTGCAGGATTTTTAAAGTGGGGGGGGACCAGGAGAGGCATTTTATCAGAATACAGCATAGAAAATCTGCTTAGAAATATAGGAAATATTGGATAGGATAGAACATAATGTAATTCCGCTAAATAAAACATCACATTCATTATTAGTTTCACTTAGTTGCACAGAATGCAATACACTTTTTCTAAAGTCTGCCACTTTTTAAAAAGCAATTCCAGTGCTGGTATCAGAATTTTACATAATCATCATGGAAACATTAATTGGTCATGTGACAAGGGCTGGGAAAATTGGCAGAACATGCAACCAAGTGATCCAATGGAAATCACAATTGTCAGATTGACAGCACTCTAGCCCAATTGACTGGGGGGGGGGGGGGCACCACAGGGGGCCAATCATATTTCAGGGGCTTTAGCTCCACCCATGTTAATATCTTTGATAACTATGTGTCTCAGTTTTGCATTAAGGATGACTTACATCTGTGTAAATAAGTATCTCTGTAAGAGTATATTGCAGAATTAAATTGCCAAGACAATACACATGTGCACGTGCGTGCACATCGCCAAATGTGTTATGTTATGACATATTGAAATACACATGTGTGCAGAGTGGTCTTTGAATATATGTGGGAGGACAGGAAGTGGTACGCTTGTAACAAGTGAAATGAGCCCATGCAGTAGCTACACTTTAAAATAAACTCTAAGGTCTCCGGTCACAAACACATCAGGCAGAATGGATAGACCAGCATACACCCATCTGTGGCTATTTAGCTGTTTTACATTTGTCTGCATCTATGGAAGAGGTCAAGGTAAGCCTTAATACACTTTTTTCTTGTGATATGTCTTTCAAGAGAGCATGACGGGACATTTTGAATGGATTGTATTCATTAAGTTGACGAAGAAAAAAGTTACACTTAATTACAGTTACAGTAAATTAAACTAGATTACAGCCTGTAAATTACAGTGTTATTATGTTATTATTTATGTATCAGTATCAGTACGTAGGCCTATTTGGTACCTATATGTAAGTGCAGGTAAAGGTGATGGCAGGTTGTAGAATAAGGGGGTAAAGACTTTTCAGAGGGACTTAAATGACAAAGAGACAATGAGACAGGAAAAAATGGGAAATCGGTGTATTGATATTGCAATTAAATTGTTAATGTTATTTTTTTTTTTAAATCATACCAATTGCAGTTTTTTTTAATAAATATACTGTATTTCGAAAATGTAACTACATTTCTTGCATTGATGGAATAATCATACTGTAGATGTATTTGTCAGAATTTACCGTAGTATTGAGAGACACTTTTCTGTTGTATTAATTTCTGAAATGATGCTTCTATTTTAGACTTGATTCCTTTATGTGAAGTTGAGCTGATGGTCCAGCGAGGCACGACATGGAAAACTGTCCCACAACAACGTCTGACAGTCAGCTGTCCTGTCAAACACTGTGGAGAATCAATGAGGGTCACCTGGTGTAAACGGCTCGACACCAACAAATGTGAACAAATTAATTACACAGAGAATGTGGAAATAACACAGAATGACAAACACGTTAAGGACAAACTCATCTCATATCTGAATTTCACACGGATTTCCATTAATGACAGCGGCCTGTACCAATGTCTTGTAAAAGGATACAAGTATCAGCAGATCAGTCATTTCATCAACATCTCAGTGTCAGGTAGACAGAATTTGCTCCCTCAATGCCAAAATATAATATAAGATGTCTAATTGTATTAATTGTATATTGGCCTGTTTTCTTAATCTACAGATCTAAACCAGGATGTGGAAAACTCTGACAATAATGCACGTAAGATAAATGTATTTGTCAAATTATATAAATAATATATACATATAAACATTTTATTGATAAAGACTAACTGCTGATCTGGTTCTTTTTAGATGTGCTACCAATACTTGTTGCTGGTGATAAGGATGTATCCTGGCTGCCTTACTTCTTCATCTGTGCTGGCATAGCTCTTCTGTTTGCCACACTGACAGCTTCAACTCACCTGAGTTGTTATTGCTGGAAACGTAAGAACATTAATAGGTATTCACAGTCTGAATTACTATGACAACATTTCTAGATCTTACAACCTAACAATGGAGCATTTGTGTTATGTCTTCTTCACAGGAATACTGACCTATAAACAATCAAAAACACAGGTAATGCTATATTGTGTTGCTAGGCCTACTTAAAGAAATAGTTTGACTTTTTGGGAAATAAACTGACTTGCTTTCTTGCTGAGAGGTAGATGACAAACTTGAAACCATGCACTCTAATGTCTGGACGACAAATATGAAGCTCATTCATTTAATTCAATAAGCACTCTACTGGTAGGCATCCTTGTTACCTTTGGACACAGTCAGGCAAACCCTGTTTCCAGTTATTATGCTAAACTAAGCTAACAGACTGCTGGATTGTAGCTTCATATTTAGTTTACAAACATCAGAGTGGTATCCATCTTCATCTAACTCTTGGCAAATGTCAAACTATTCCTTTAACCTAGATGTTCAAGAGTCATAACGGTGTCAAGCAAGAATATTTTATTGGCTTATTTAATCTTGTTCTGGTGTTTTGCTGGATAGGAAATGTCCACTCACATGATACCTGACCTACCCAATGGGAGTGCTCCTTCTGCTCCTGTCCTGTATGACTCCTCCTATATCTCCTATTCTCAAAGTGCTGCAGGAAGACCACCATCACCATCTCCCCTGATGACCAATGGGAACCAGCCTGCTGTGGCAAACACAGTAAACGAAAGTCAAGTGTTTGACCATGCAGTGTATGCTGTCATCAACCACCGTAGGATACCTGCCAGAGAACAACATGCTGCGACTGAACAAAATAAAAACACAGAATATGCTGCTCAGTGTTTCCTGAACATTTTGGATTTGCCATAGACACATGCAGATGAAAACATGGATGGAAAAATGTACACAAGTATGTGGTGGTGTCATGGAACAAGCAAAGAAGTTACGCAATCAACCACACTGCAGAAGAGGTGAACGGATGAAGATTGTGGTCACGCAGATGCACAGTACAGCCGTATTAAACTAACCAGTCTAGACCAGAAGCAGCATTGAATGTATTTTCTCACTCTCAGGTTTGTTTCAGGCAATGTTGCTTTTAATTATTAATTTCTCATTATGTTTTCAGTTGTTTTTCCATCCATTTATTTCATTTACGTGACTTAGAGTGCTTTTTTGACTGATTAAACTTTGTTGGCCAAAGCTTTGGTGGTTTGTGTGGAAAAGCCAGTGGGTAAGTAGATCGGTCATGTGCAGACTCACTGAATAATTATTGTGCATTCTTCTGTCTGATTTTGTAGTTTGAATGCTGAAGTTTGGAGGCATCTATATCTTTAAAAAATAAATTATTGCAATATAATCCTTGACTGATCTGTGACTGTGATTGTGGAAACATTTTGTTCTTTGAAAGGTCATAAATGTGCTGTCTGTGTTATTTATTTTTAAATTCGTCGACCACACCAGTGTGGTTTAGTTTAAATGAGCAGGAAGTCAAAGAGGGGATCGGAACTTTTTTTTTTTACATCATCTTTGGTAGCAGATGTCCCGCCTCTGCACAACCACATATAGTACTTATTGTAGATACTGAGATACTGTTTCAGCAGGTTGAATAACATGAAGAAACGAAAAAAGAGGAGAGGATAGAAGATAACAAAGAATTTTTTTAAAACCAATTTACCATAAAAACAATAACATTAACAACACAACACAATGATATGTCACAGACATAAACCATGGGTTTGTGGTCTCTGTCAAGCCTGACATAATCAAAATATGATTTTGAAGTTGTTTTCTTCCATGATGTACCATTATTAGTGGTGAAATATTAGATTAGCCTACTAACTGGCCAATAAATGAGAAACTCATACACATAACACATAATATTCTTTTCCAGTCTGGTGACTTTTAAGATTCTTACTCAGCGAAATTGTGACTGGGTTCCTTCCAAGTCAAATAAATTCAGCACCTGGGTGAAAAATCTCATTCGTAATCTGAAAGATGACAGATTTGAAAACAGAATTAAAAAAAACAAACAGGGATTGCCCTGCTCATTTAATAAGACCACAAATCACTCACCACTGCCCATCATGCTAATAACACACAGTGTGTCATATTGACACACTGATAATTCAGTTTTCTTTAGATGATGTTCAGTGGAGCACTGTGTTCCCTGTGCTGTAATCCATTTACAGATGCTCACAAAAGGTCCTTTCACTAAGAAATGGCATGTGGAAAATGTCATGAAATGCTCCTGAATAATGTGACTTCACTTTTATATTTCTTACAGTATATTCACTTGATACATAGGAGAGGAAGGTGAAAAGTTGAAAAGTAATCTACATGCTGTACGTGAGTCCTGAACATTGTGTGAAATGACTCTGTGAACTTCTTTTCTGTCTCATGAGTGGAATTTTTCATCTCAACAGTGGTGGCTGGTAGTTACAGCCCACACACACGTTCTGCTCTTACAGTATCTATTTCCCTCTCTCCCTCTCTCTCACACACACACACACACACACACACACACACACACACACACACACACACACACACACACACACACACACACACTCAGTAATTGTGTTTTTTCTGTGGTGGACAAAGCCCTGGTTCAGGCGGCAGAGTGATGGAGAGCGTGGAGGCTTGTGCGAAGGCGGCGTTTGAGACGGGCCTGATTAGATGGAGTCTGAGGTCATTAGAGAGTGTGGACTCTGCAGCACTGCGACCATCTGACAAGGTGTAGAGGACTGCTGGATGCTTGTGATCTACTAACTTTTGTTAGGGTTTTATGATACAAATCTGAAAGGTATCTTTACTGATCAGTGATTGGGAATTTATATTTAACAACTTTAGTTTTTAAATTACCAAGTAAAGTGACTAAGTCAGCACATCTCAACACCTCACTACACCTTGACATGTACACTCACAATCTTTTCCTTACACATAAACTCGCCTGGCTGTGAAATGCAAGCAATGAGACATGCATACTTTTTAGATGAAATATGTTATAACACATACAAACAGCCGTGTGATTTAATGAAGTGTGTGGCCTCAGTCTACCCAGTAAATGATATTGGTAGATGATTGAGTTTGAGTTTTTAAGTCCTGTGTGTATAAAAATACAAACATATATGCAACAGAACTAATAAATACTGTATGTTATCCCAGAGCTTATGAATACATCAGAACAGAACTGCCAAGTGCTGCAGGCTCTGTGAGTGAATGTGTGTGCACAACACGTGTGTGTGTGTGTGTGTGTGTGTGTGTGTGCATATGTGTGTGTGCGTGCGTGTGTGTGTGTGTTTTGCTTTATGAGGTCCACCATAATCCGTCTGGCTTGGGATGAAAAAGCCCCCCAAAAATGAGCATCTGGCAGCAAGGTCTGGCACATCAGAAAGGAATGCCTGTTTTTCTGAGCGTTACAAAGCTGAGCTGAAAAAGCTGAAAGAGTGGCAATGCAAGACGATGCCTAACAAAGATTCAGAAAAGTATAATTTTTAAATATTTTTTATTATTCTATGTGTTGCATTCATTCCATCAACTACATTGTTGGTCATAATGCATCGTTTCATATTTTCTTCTTCTTTTATTGGACTGTAGTGACTCTGTACAGGAATGGATACTATGGTACATTTTATTTTTAAGTGTTCTGAAACCACATTTCAGAATTATTCTAATGCAAGCTCTGATCTCATATTTAAAGTCATACGATTTTTGTGAAACTATACAGACAGAGGAATGCAGCCTAAACTCTTATTAATAGTGAGGAATGTGATGTGCCCGATGGAAGCCGTATCATATCATATGCTTTGATACACAAGACTATTTCAGCATAAAGCTTACGTTTTTAAATGTGCCTGTACACATGCAAACATGATATCCAAAAAGCCTCCTAACATTAGGCATTTATGTGCCACTTTGATCCAGTTGATCCACTATGATGTAGACAGGCAGCAATACATGCATTCCTTTCAGGGGCACCAAGAAGATTTCGTTGTTGCTTCCTCAGGGAATTGATTCAAGCTATCTGATCAAGGAATTTAACCTCTAACAAATATGCACGCACGCGCACACACACACACACACACACACACACACACACACACACACACACACACACACACACACACACACACACACACACACACACTTTGAAACAAAAAAAGTTTGCAATAGATATTATACAAACTAGACATAAGTATGTAGCCCTAGTTGAACAAATAAAGGCCCTACCCAGCTTTAACAATAAAAATAAGTAATGGAGGGCTTTGGCTGAGGTACAAGAAGTAACAACTTACTGTAATGGTGAGCTCATAGTTTCAATTAGCTATGTTATTTAAAGGATAATGCTGGCCATATTCTGTATTTTCCTCTTTTTTTTTTTTTTACTATCCCATGTAAATACCAAATATATCAAAGAGTTAGTCCTTCTGGTTGATTTGGTTGGGAAACAATAGAACGTGAATCCTTAAAAAACAGGACATGAATACATAAAAAGGCCATATAATTGGGCAATAACTGGACACTGCAGGTTTTAGCAAATGTTACTTAAACCTTGAATAGTGCATTTGCTGTGGACTATTTATAGCTGCGGATTTATACAAAATAAACTACAGTGCACATGTTCAGGTGACCGGTGCATCATGTGGCTCGTTAATGTGCTTTTAATAGTTTTCAGATAACACTGCAGGGGTTTGCTATATTAGACTTTGTCTACACACGTGTTAGTTGAATCAATTCATTGTTGGTTTTAGTCTTTTCATGGGATTTGTTGAATAAGAACCATATGATATCACCAGACTTATCCTTTAAGGACCAGGTAAAAGACAAACAGGAAAGTATTTTGAGGACATGCAATATGTTGTAACAGCAAAACCACTGTACTTTAATTTGTCATATACAGTGACTCTGCTGTGTGGTGCAGAAAGTGTGGCCATCGCCTCAATCAATTACAGAGCCAGAAAGAAAAACATGGACCGCTCAACATTTCCTCACTGACTCCATGTGAAGACAGCCTGGAGATTATATAAAAGTCAGATGCAGAGGAAGAAGAGCAGAGATGAATGTCGTGTTACTGTTGGCGTCCATCAATAGGATTGTATTTGACATCCTACTGTATAGAGGTGTGTCAGAACATCTTCCCTTCTTATCAAGATGATGGTGAGGATGTTGATGATGACGCAGGGAAACAATTCTGCAAGGTCGGCTCTGAGAAGCACTGCCTCTTCTTTTTAGCCTCTGGTCTCATCTGAGAAATTAATCAGCTGAAAAGAAATGCATGGAGAGAGCAGGAGAAGTATGGCACAAAACGGAATAATGCATTATACATGTTTAGGTTTTCTCATATTTACATTTTCCATTAATGGAATCAAATTTGACTTGGTGCAGCTATGACAGCATGACAAGGCTAGTAATGAGGACATCAAAGCATTTCCCTCCAAACCTGAAAGTGTTTGACTGCCATGTACTCAGAGACATCACAGCTGCACGTAGCTAGATTCATACTGGTTTGGCAAAATATTATGTCTCACCTGTAGGATTATTTAAAGAAAACACACTGTATACTGTGATAGTTTCATTGTCTGAGCTTGCACAATACATGATCTGGAGTAAAGAGGTCTGGATCACACAGTTATATAGTTATAGTTATAGTTTTTCTGTGAGTGAATGGAAAGAGTCTAGGGTCCCCAGACATGAGGTGTGTCACTTCTTTTTCTGTGTAAAAAAAAAAAGAAAAGTAAAATTAAAGTCCAGGAAAGCCACACAAAGAGTGAAATATAACTAGACAGTGATAACTTTATCTTCCGTATTTTAGACTAACAACTAACAACTAACAACAAGGCGTAAAAAAAATAGAGTAGGATCCAACTCACTGCAAACACTAAGTGACAGTCAGTTGTTAAAGATTAGGTGTGTACCAGACCTCATCACTCCAGATCCTGTCTCTGTCTCTGTTGTCCTGTCTATTAAGGCACCAGTTTGAGCTCTGCTTCGGCTGATATGCAGCTATTTCGCAGTACTTAGCAGTACTATACAGATCCATGGTTGATTTCCTTCATGCACAGGCAGAAAACATTGAGTGGACGTGCGGATAAAGTGCAGATGGAGTGCAGGTAACAAAAAGGTGAAAAGGCTGTCAAGTTATCACATATGGATGATATAAGCATGACATCATGTGATTGAGGAGCAGTGCTGTTATCTCCGGTTGGCTTGAACGACCACAGAGAAAGACTGTATCTTAAATACTGCAATATTTTCACCAGCTAGTTGCTAATTTTTTCAGTCTGTTTTTTTTTGGCGCTGGGCAGATACAGTCGGTTTATCAAAGCTTTTCTTTGTTAATAACAGCTGCCTGTTCCAGCTAAAGGAGACTAAAAGGCTCCGTATAGTGCTGAGGGGAACTGCATACCCACTGCTAATATATAGTGTATAAATATTTATTAGTGCAGCAGTACATTTTAGTTCGTGCTAATATTACTGTCTGTTTCAAGACATCTCCTTTAACAAATCCGCAGATATGAGTATTGCGAGAGCCGAAGTGAAACCAGAGCTCTGTTCCAGAAGTAAGAAAATCTCATTCAAAATCTCATTGACATTTGTCACTACTTTAATAACTAAAAATGCAGCCTTGGAATAGAGTCTCTCTCAACAGTGTGCTACTTGACTCGCTTCATGCGTTAAGATAAGGGTGCTAGTTTTTTCAAAACTAACTTTAATATCAATGTTTTTAGCAGGCTTCGAACACCATTTCCCGTAAACCCTCGGCGTTTGTGGGCTGAACATGGCGGCTTGACAGAAGAGATCCATGAGAGAGGACGTAAACGTTTAACTTTGTTAAGAGGCCCTCTTTTTGGGGTTTCCCCCGTCCTTTAGTGTGTTATATAGTGTTTTGTGTATGTAATAGGTCTTTAAAGTAAAAACAATTAAACACATTTCACGCCAAAGGGAGCATTCAGAAAGGACTTATCCTTAACTGCCTGAAACGCCGCGCCTGCATTTGCGTCACAAATTCCTCAATTAGTGACATAACCAATTAAGAATGCCCGCCCAGCAGCACACTCTCAAAGTGGAGGCCAGCCAGGAGAAGATTTAAATTTCTTATAGCAACTGCTGTAGTGTATGGCAATTTGTAAAGTAAACCCCATGAACACGCTTCATTGTTTCAGAAAGACAGATGAAAGAAACTCTGAATGCACTGAGTTACGGAAAATATGGAACAGAGGCTAGCCCATCGGTGTTGCAGCACATCCCATAGAGCTACTGTTCCTTTTCATTGTTTCTGTAGAGCACTGCAGTTTTCCAAAGCCCACCATAGGTAGAGAACCCTAAAGCCACATTACCCGTGTTCTTAGTCTCTTCACTGGCTCCCTGTTTCATATAGGATTCAGTTTAAAATTCTTATTCCTACATATAGACCTTGCACGGTTAGGCTCCTGCATATGTGGCTGAACTACTTCACCCATATTCCTTAGCTCGCACACTTAATTCTAATAAGTTAAATTGTCTGTTTTTTATGTCATTGTAAAGCACTTTGTAAATACATTGTACTTACTCAATAAAAAAATTATTTTATTGACCTTCATAACTTCTTGTGGTGATAAACTGGATGTAAATCTGTAGAATTTCCCCCAAATTAGCCACATCAGAGAGACCAACGAAAACTTCAGGAAAGGTACAGTACTAAAAATGTGCCACAAAATCATTAATCATTTTTCCAATCCCAGCATAATCAAAACCATACTCTAAATAAGTCACTTAACAAAACCTTAAAGTGAAATTTTCCAAGTTATAATCCTGTGCCCCTATGTTAATTGCTCACTTATCTCTTGTTGTAGGCCAAATATATGAACTGTACATTTTCTCCCCACTTTCTTCTGCACACCTTATCTAAGTGACTCAAAGATTGTACACATAAGGTGTTTAGGAGTATGACTTGGAAAGATAATTTGTTTTCCATTCATTCTTGATATACACCTTGACATTGACAAACATGATCTCACCTTCTTTGCGCAAGAAACACTTCCATAGGCAGAAGCAGAGGGACATGACCAACAGGGCAGCCACTGTAGTGACTGAGATCAGGATGGTGAGAGCCGTCCCAACTAGGAGGGAGAAGAAACAGAAAAATTATGAGCAGTTCTATTATCTGCCATAACTATATACTGCACAGTGTGTAAATCCTAGCCTTGCAGAAACCAGATTAAATGTCATGATTGGTGTTGGCATCTGTGTCTGTGTACTATAAGGCCTGTGCTAGTCTAGACATTGCTTTCTTTTTTATGGACCATCACTGATTAGATTTGAGATTTAATCTACTGTATAGTGTCACTGTCTGATTTATATAATGTGTGTACTCCTGACCCATGAAGCCATGGTAAACTATAGGTTATCAGCAAACTAAAGACATGACAATCACACATAATATATACTTATGAGCACATTTACCTACTACCCAACACTCGCTGCATTAAAACTAATGCAGATTTTTATTTGTAATAGTGTAACAGAGATCTTGAGGTATCCTATTATTGTCACAAAGCAAAACAAGCTATATAGACATAAACATCACTCAGGGGGTTACAGTCCGCATAGTCTCGCTTTGCCAGACCCTCCTCCAAAGCGCGCTGTAGGAGAGTCTGACTACGGTCCACATGACTAAGAGTCAATTTAATCTCAGATAGATTATCTCTATGTAAGGGGCCAAAGTAGAAAAAAAACATTGCAAACCAAAGATTCAGTAAAAGATTAATTAAAATGTAATACATTACATTCTAGCTTTGTGATGTTTATTGACAATGCCTGATGAGGATCTCGGATTGAAACATTGCTTCTGTTAAATTAAACGTACAGAAAGCTAGCAGATCTTTTCTCTGACTGTGTTTTTTTTGATTCAGCACCTGTAAAAAAAAGAATGCTTTGTATGTGCATGCTTGGCACTCTGTTGATGTCCTTTATAGTCTCCAACAATTTCTGCTTTCTTTAGTATTCTCTACTAGTAGGCTTCTTTTTTCAAAAAGATCTCAAGTGACCATGACATCAAGTATGTTTGGAGTATGCCAGGGAAAAATAATGACATAAGGCTATCAAAAGCTTTGAGGTAAAGTATGTCATTTAAGCAAAGGTTCACTGACACCAACTCACTTTTAGTGTTCATGGATACAGCAATCGGTGACTCAAGCCCTTTGTGGTGGACCAAGCATTTGATGGACACGTCTTTCAGCAGCCCGGATTGGACGGTCAGCGTACTGATGACCAGAGTGGTCCCATCGCTCTGTGGAAGCTGTGTCGTCACAGGAGGGCCCATGGTTCTGTTATCCCTCTCCACGTTCCAAACTATCTCTGTCGGGGGGCGTGACACTGAGGTGCAATTGGCTTCGATTACACCTGGAGAGGTGGTCTTGTAGCTCACCTGAGGTTTTGGCAGGACTGTGAGAAACAAACAGAAAACGCTAGAACTATCACAATACACTGCCACACATTTACACACAACAAACAAGCTCATACTGTGGTAGATGTATATGGCACATATGGATTACACTGTGCCAATGTATTAATGTATTCTTCCTTAGTTCTCTTTTGCTGTGTGTAAAATACACAAGCCAGAAAACTCTGGGAATGCTATTACATAAAGATCAAACACTATGGAGGACTGGGATATGAAACTTATTATTTTAATCCAGAAATTGGCCAAAATTCAGAATGTAGTGTAGTTTGTATTTGTACATCTTCAAAGCGTCTTTGGGTAAATTTCTAGGATGATAACTGGGAAAAACCTTGAAGCTTTGGATCAGGTGAGGAATGAGAATTCCTGCACGCTTAAGATACATGAGTAAATATGTGGCTGTTTTCAATTCTCTGTTCTCGGGGCTGAGCGAGGAATGTGATGCACTGGAACCAAGAACATTTTTGTTGGCAAGAAGACGTTCAGCCACAGATATTTAGCCCTCATAGTTTTAGTGTCTTCTCAGAGTTCTAGGTGGTAAAACTTACCACCGGTCTGTATTGTATCAGATTTCGGGGCGGGTCAAACCACAACAATCTTTATAACAATCCAAACCATAATGACCTGTGAATGAGCACAAAGCTGGTGTGAAATTTGGCTCTTATCTAAGATTAAATTCCACAGTTTTTCCTCACTATAATTCTCACTATAAAGCTCCATAAAGCCGAGGGTAGCTGCAGATTCGGGTGATAATTGTCGACCTTCTTTCACATCGTCACATTGCCATTTGATACATTGGTATTATAAAAATATACATTTTTATAATTCCATTTTATCTAAATAATCTTTATATTTCTCCCAGCAATGACATCTAATGGAGTCATTTCATTGCATGGCAGCCTTATTTGTGGCGCGATGATTTTAACATTTGCAGTGCAATTGCATTATAATGCAAAGTCAGGGTTACTCATGTTGACTACTTCTCTCTAATTGCTCTTGCAATTTGTTCTTTTAAGATGTTAAACCTAGTATGACTACTACTTTTTAGAACTGTATTTCTGTTTTGCAGCTTTCTAAACGGTTTAATTCTGTTACGTTTGAAAGACAGATTTGATTTTTATGACTTACTCCATGTTGTGAGATAATGTGCATTCATGTGTTTCAGCTATCACTGTTTGTGGACAGTATGTGTGAGAGTAGGAGTAAAGGAGGGGGCATCACATCATCCGGAGTGGGATGAGGGTGGAAGACTGTTGGCAGCAGTACGAAGTAAGAAAAAAAACACATTAATGCTAACCGTGCTTTACTTCTAGAAACACCTACTGTACTGTACAGTTCAATTTCAAACAAAAGCACATCTGTTTGTTGAGATAACTGTGAAAGAAAGGGAGCGGGAGAAAATGAGTAAAGAGAGAGCGAGAGAGAGACAAAGCACAGAGGGGATGACTGTCTGGCTGCAAACACTGACACAGTCATGCATCAGGACCTCACTCCGTGCCTCCATCATTCTTTGAAATGGTCCATTCTTCACATGGACACACTGTTCTGTATTTGCGTGTTAGCAAATCAGTCGACAGCTTAGCCTTGCTATATCATTTCAGCAGCTACATTTGGGAAGAAAAGAACAATATTCCTGTCTAAATCCCAGAGGTACCTGTCTTTCCTGCAGACACAAAGTCCAAGTTAAGACTCTTGGCACTCGCAAGCATGTCTGACTCCTTCATTTCCCCCACAAGATCCTGTCTTCCCAGCTCGTAATTTACAGTAGGACATATTCATACACATCCACAGCCCTGCAAAAATGTGCATCTGAACAACTCTTACTTATATTTCTTAAAAAATAAAAACTCTGCCAGTGAGGTTAACACAAACCTGACATTATTGTGAAACAAAGCAGCAAAAGATGGATGACGGTATGACAACAATAGCATTGGCAACAACAAAAATAAATCTGCTCTGAATGTCAGATATTCTTTTGCCATTTTTGCAGCATGGCTCTAGGGATGGAAAGGTGGAAAGGTCTGTTGGTCCAACACTTCTGTCTGGAGAAAAATATGTCTTTTGATTGATTGCCATGAAATGTGGTACATAATTTGGTACAGACATCCAGTAAGACTTCTATTAACTTTGTTGATGCCTGGACATTTCATTTAGTGCTACAAACAGGTCCAAATTTAAAAGGATATCTCAAATAATTGCATGATGCTAAAGTAAAGAGAAATGTCACAGTTCATAACATCACAAGCACTGACTGATAAATAATCTGTACACTTGTTGTACATAATCTGCTCCTCCCAGGTGGAGCTCAAATTTTCCTCACTCATTTTGTTTCTGCCATACTTATAAAATATAAAATGTAATATAAAATAATCACCAATAATAACTGGCTGCGAAAAAGAAGTTTACCATAGATGGCGAGGCAAACCGTGGAGGTCTTCGGCCCGTCAAGATGTGTGTTGTACAAACATGTGTAGCAGCCCTCGTCCTGGATGGTGACAGGCTGGATGGTGAGCTCACTATGGGATAGGGAGGCACTCAGCCAGACTCTCCCCTGGAACGGAGGCTCTATCATGGGGTCGCTTCGCTTTGCAAAGGAGGCTACCTCTGTGGATTCTCCTTGTGCAGAATTGTGTCTCCATGTGATCTGTTGCACCTTTTCAGGCAAACCGTAGGAGCACATGAAGGAGGCCTTCTTGCCACTCACTGCTGTCTTGTTGCTTTCAACGGTGACTTGCGCTGGGAGTAAAAAGAGCCCACCATCCAGCGAAAGAATGATGGATGGGGAGAAAAGATAAGAAAAAGAACAGGGACACAAAGGGTGAAAAACTGAGAAATGAGGCACCCAAACAGAAACCAGTCACTGGAATCTGCAACAGCTGTTTCTGCTTAGAAAAATGAGCCCTGCTTCTCCCACTGCTCCACATCTCTTTATTACCAAGACTGGCTGAGCCTCAACAGGCTCATCAACTTGTGTTCAAAGGTTAGCGACATCTGTAATCACATATTTTCCCAGTAAATCCCCACAGAAGATTGATTTTGAGGTTGTAGGGAGGAGTACCTATCCCTGGAGTCTGCTGGAGAATTGGTTTGTGTAATTTTAAAGGGAGAGTGAAAAAGGGCAGGCTTCCAAAATAAAGACATTCACGTTATATTGTTTAAAACATAATTACCAGCAGCACAGTGGGAAAAACTGTTTGCGTCAGCTTCCAACCGTAATTCACGTAGCAGAGTCACATCCTGGCTTTAATCAAGGGCTAAAAAAAAAATTATGTTTCATCTGAATCTTTCCTGTCAGGGTTGAATATAAGTCAGAGACCCACACCTTGTTGCTTTTGCTTCATCACTGCATTTCTAGCTCTCGCACAGGCAGGCATGTTGTCACAGTACATGGCTTTGACCTTTGGCACTGGAGATCCAGGAACCAAAGCTTTAGTTAAATGCTCTTGATAAAGGCACCAACTAAACTCCCATTAACACAGAATATGTGTTCTTACTTGTGCTTAATACATCGAAAATCTAATTTTTAGACTGCAAAGTAGATATGAATGTACTATATCTTTTTTTTAAAGCATTTTTGGCCATTTTATCTCTTCGTTAAAGTCAACAGTAGGAAAATGACAGAAAATGAGGGGTCACTACTAAACTACACCCACCAGAGTGATCTTATGTACTCAGGGTTGGATCTTGTCTAAACTGTAACAAATTGCTGTTCTTGCATCCTTGTTCACAAAATCAAAGCTGCAGTCAATAATGGCCTTACTCACAGGTAACAGTGAGGCAAGTCTGTCCCTGCTTTGAACCGGAAGGATGCATGTCAAAGATGCAGGTGTAGCAGCCTTCATCACGGAAGCCCACCCTGCGGATGGTGATAGCCGAGGTGTCTTTCGGGGAAGGGGCAAGCTCCACATACTGCTGTCCACTCACACTGTCTCTGTTGCCAGGTTGGTAGCTCAGCAGGGTCTGGTTCTGGGCATCCAACCAACGCACCTGCCTCAGAGACTCCCCTCGTTCCCTCGAAACACTGCAAGTCAGAGTGAAGGGCTTCTCCACTGGAGCTTCCAGACGCTCGGGTGCTGTTACCCTGCCTGAAACATTTACCAATATAAAAAAAAAAACATTATAGTGTGACAGGAGTTATTTGAGTTTTCCCATGTCTTCTTTTTGCATGGCAGACTCACCCTGTAGTCTTCCCACCATCATCAGGAGTAAACACACATGCAGACCTTTCCTACAGGAGGCCTGGATCATCATCTTCTTCATCGCTCATTTAACAGGGAAGAGGAAGAGTGGTACTGAGATGTGAGAGTTATCAAAGTCAGCACAACATGAACTCAAACCCTCCTATAATCGCCACTGTCACACCAAATGCTTTCTCTTGTGGGAATTACTGGAATTGTTGGGTCTTTGTAAATTATAGAGTGTGGTCTAGACCTACTCTATCTGTAAAGTATCTCAAGATAACTATTGTTATGATTTGATACTATAAATAGCATTGAATTGAATTGAATATAATGTATACTAGTGACCCAGCAGGGATACAGGAATAATTTTGTAGAGCAAACCTAATTTCCCCCTAGTCCTGCAGACCCAACTCAACTCATGTGTTCATTTTTATTGTATAAAAAAGGTCCAGAAAACTATTCAGTGGGATGCAATGCAAAACTTTGCCTCAATTGCTATAACATCCCAAATATAAATATTTTCAAATGAGAAATAGATGAGAAATAAGTTAGGTATCCGTAGGGTTCAAAGCTATCAAAGCTCTTTAAACATTTGAACAGATGCAAAAAAATTGGCTTTAAAACCTAAACCTAGGGGGAATTCAAGTCAAACACAACGACTTGCAATGAACTTACAAACACATAGCCAATTACAGAGCAAATATTACAGCGAAGTTTTAAATTTTTTTATTTAATGAGATAATCTGTAGTTATTCAAGATAATTGAGAATAACTGAATTATCTGATATACAATTTCTATTCCGTGTCATATAAATTATACACCCATGAGACTGAGACACTCACCTCTACTTGTCCTGATGCGAAAGGTAAAAGCCAACTGTTGAATATGTTCTACCTCTGCAACATCTTGCCCGTCCTTATGACCCAGCAGTAGTTTGAAACATCACTCCAGACCGAGAAACTATTTTTTCCTCCTCCGTGTTTTCTTTTCTGCGCACCAGCAGCACAATGAACACCAACTGGTGGCAGCTCCAAACTTTTGACTGGATGCTGTAGAGTTCTGAGTGCAGGCAAAGCCACAGCGCAGTTCTTGGCTCACAGCGCCCTCTAGTGTCGCTTTGTATGTGTTGCTGTGGGACAGGTGGAGATGTCAGAATGGATGTTTGATTCCACAGTTCCTGTTTCTACGTTTCTTGCCGTGGAGAGGCATTGTGTTAATTATGTTTTCCTTGTGGCTAAATGTCTTCAGGTCATAGTGACTCATGTTGCAGTAGGCCTATGTGTTGAAAAAATGCAACTGGAGAACATATTCATTAGACAAGCCTACTACAGCCCTGCAACTTTTAGTTTCAACTTTATCTATGTTGTCCAGAGGAAGAAATCATTGCATAAATGTGTATATGCATTTGTGGCTATGTATAATACATATATTAAATATGTTAGACATATCTTATTGTAGCTTGTAGTTAAGGCTATCTGCAGTAGTATTGGGTATTAAAGGAGTACTCGTTGTAAAGAGTGCTCTCAAGAGAATAGTGACAACAAAAAATACAAACACAATCATGTAAAACAACCTAACATTAACCTAAACTCTTCTAGCTTTGGTTGAAAATGTTGTTTTTATGTAGCTAGGAATTTCAACGATTTAGCAAAAAAATAATAATAAAAAAAAAAAAGTAACTAAGTTCTACAATTTATTATGAATCAAAAATATATTTACAAATGTTTTAAAGTATTAAGACAGCTATAAATCTTGTAAATTACTTTAACGTTTTTTTTTTGTTTTTTTTTTGTGAGGCGTCACAGTTTTGCGACGGAAGTGTGTTCGTCGGACTCATATTGCTGACGTACTGACATGGGCTACCCGTTGTAACTTGACAGCTGAACAACAAATCGTCCTAAAATGAGCGAACATTTCAATACTGATTTGTTTTTCATACCAACATGAATTGAAAGTGTCCTCGACCCTGCTACACCTGTACGGTTAGTTTATTTTGCGGACTAAAGGCTGTTTATACAAACCTCATCATGTCGTTTCTGGTGGACTCAGTCATCATGTTCACCTCACAGGTAACGATGAGTTTGTAAAGTCGACACATATTTCTTTCACTGAACAAAACTATCCAGCACATGTAAGGCTAACGTTTGCATTAAATGTTATTTAACGTTACGTAACGTTAGCTCTGTGACTAACTTGAACTACGTTCTTGTGCGTCCTGTAGAAGTTTTGATATGTCTTTAATATCAATTCAAAGGTTTGAGACATCTTGAAAGCAGTCAACTTGTATTTTTCACAGTTGATTACACCCACACTGACATTATTGTGAATGACTTTTAATTGTCTTACACATCTTTCATGCGTAAATTCATGAATTGTTTTCTTACTTTGCTCTATACGTAAATAGACATAGCTACAGTATTAAGATGACAAAACAGGACCAACCTGACTGAATCCCAGTGTATTGCAAGAATGGACACGATGTGGATGAGAACTTGTGGCCCAACCCAGTTTCACGGCAGTTATGTTTTAGTTTAATCTTTCTGCATTTTGAAAGTACTCAGTGCTTAACTAGCAAACCATACTGTTAAGTATATTGCAACATTTCTGATCAGTGTCCATCAGGTAGCATGTTACATACAGTAACAAACAATTCTGTTTTGTAATGTGATGTGTTGAATTATGCAAACCCTTTTAAAGACAATGCTTATTGTACCGCTACCTGTTTTTGTTCTGAGGTGCAAGTTGGTAAAGAGGAATACATATGATGTGATAAACAGCTATTAAAGTGTACTCAGTTCTGCATTTCTGCTGCTTTTAGTATACTGATAAAATATAACAAATGCTTTTTGAATAAAAAAAAAACTGAAGGGAAATTATTTTCAGCATTATTTTATTGAACAAATTGAACATTGAACTGAAAACGAAAGGCACCATTAAAAAAAAAAAGAAAGAAGAATGATAGTTACATATTGAACTGCAGTTTTCTACTGATACTCTCATCTAACTTTTGCTATGTGTTTATTGTGCATGTTGATATTGTACAGCCCTACCAGTAGGCCTTTTCACACCAAACATTTTAACTTGTCATTGGAGGAAAAGCTTAACGTGTTACTTATAACATTAACAGTGGTTCTGTTGTATTCAACTGTGCCAGTAAGCCATGTAATCTTCCCTTCTCTACTTCCTCAAAATAATTCCCATCCCATGTATTCCAACATAGGTGCTGTTCTTTGGATTTGGCTGGTTATTCTTCATGCGGCAGCTGTTTAAAGATTATGAGGTACAGTGTTATCACAAAGCATTTATTTACAATGACCACTAGGATGGCTGGTTGACTACTGGCCTAGGCATAATAATGATTCCAATGAGAAAAACACATGGGTGCATTTCCAAGTCATCACCAATAGAGTTGTAGGCCTAATCAAACACTGGAAGTCTTGATCGTTTTTGTGTTTTTTTGACAGGTGCGACAGTACATTGTCCAGGTGGTTTTCTCTGTCACTTTTGCTTTTTCATGTACCATGTTTGAGCTCATCATCTTTGAGATCCTGGGGGCCTTAAGTACCAGGTAAGTACATTTTCTGTGGTCTATAACTGTGTTTTATTGCTGTTTTTTTTGCAGATGAAGAATATTAACCCTCATGTTGCTACAGCTCTAGGTATTTTCACTGGAAGCTGAATCTGTATGTGATACTGCTGGTCCTAATCTTTGTGGTGCCTTTCTACATCGGTTACTTTGTTGTCAGCAACATACGCCTGTGTAAGTTGACTCTGGGTATTGAAAATAAAATACTGTTACTAAAAATGAATGATGCTGTTTGGCAGATGTTATTTCACACCTTATGTCACAAAAAGCTGTTTTTATTTGTGTGTGTCTGTGTAGTGCAGAGACAGAAGCTTCTGTTCGCTTGTATGGTGTGGTTTACCTTCATGTATTTCTTCTGGAAGTTGGGAGACCCATTCCCCATCCTGAGTCCAAAACATGGTGTGTGTGCATCATTCTCCTCTCTGGGCATCTTTATGCCTCGTTTATGACTTTTTTTCTAATAATGTGAGAGTTGCTGTTTTCAGTCTGTTGTTGTCTTTTGTTTAGGCATCCTTTCCATTGAGCAGCTAATAAGTCGTGTTGGTGTGATCGGAGTCACCCTCATGGCTCTGTTGTCTGGGTTTGGTGCGGTCAACTGTCCCTACACGTACATGTCCTATTTTCTCAGGTAAGCTCAGCCGGTGCTTTTCTCAAACGTTACCTTCAGCAGCCATATCACACAGCCTGGTAATCTGTGTCGGCTTATGCATCAGACATTACTATCCCCAATCACATCCTTGTTTTCATAACACATGCTGCCATTGCTTTGATGCTTCTGTTACAGAAATGTAACAGACAGTGACATCCTTGCTCTGGAGAGGCGACTGCTCCAGACTATGGACATGATTCTCAGCAAGAAGAAACGGTGAGATGTGGATGTATTATCATTATCTTTTTTATAGGGCTATCAGCATTAACGCGTTAATCGCGATGCGATTAAGGGTCGTACATAATGCGTTAATTTTTTTTAATCGTATTAATCGCATGCTGCCATTTATTAATTTATTTTCACTTCACTCGGCGTTGCGTTGTGCCTAACATGCTACTATTTTGCCGTACTTCCTCGTAACACATCCTGCTGCTGCAGGAATAGCAATGCGGATTTCGGTGCCTCATTCTGGTGCCACTGATATGCCTGCACTTCTCTCTGATGCTCTGAAACAGACGTTACAGGCAACAGAAACATTGCTGCACGTGACGATAGTTAACACTATACTCGACAGCAGCTAACGTTAGCCTACCGCTAGCTAGTAGCTGGATTAAACACGGTTAAAATGCTGACTGCTAACGCTAAACGGTGTAAAGTTTGTCTGTATTTCACTGTAGAGGATTCCGATACCGGGATATAACAATCTGCAGCTGCTGTTGTTGGAAAAACACAGACGGTGCATTCAATAAAACTGGTAATTTACAGCATCGTGGTGCATTCAAAGTTGTTGTTAAATGCCCTTTTCCCATCTGGTTTTTGTTTTTGTCATTCAACAGCTATTTACTAGTGAAATAAGTTATTGTTATAGTGATTACATTATTATTAAACATTTAATTTTGACGATATGGCCTTAGCAATAAACAAGCCATTCTTTAATGTCACCAACTGTTTAGTACCCTTCTTTTTTTTAACTTTCTTAAAAAGTATCGGTTCAGGCACCGTTAAGGCACCGGTACTGTTTTAAAAGTACCGCTTTAGCACCGGTATCCAAACCAAACAATACCCAACCCTAATATTGACTCTAGATTCAAATGTGTGACTAGATTCACACAGTTTTCTTTAGTTTACAATAAATAAATAAATAAATAAATATATAATAAACAAATACAAATATTAAAATCAAGTTCATGAAGTCATTTTCTTTGCATTCATTTGATTCCCAATCAAGAGCCACTGGTAAGAATTGCTTTCCATTGTTAATATGTACTTAAAAACAGTTCTGAAATGCAAAATAATAGAATTTTAATCATGTGACAAAACATGCGATTAACTATAGAAATTCAACGATTAATCGCGATTAAGAAAATGTAATCGTTTGACAGCTCTACTTTTTTAATAAAATGAATAAAACACATTTTTGTGCCACTACAATTTGTTCTGTGTGTGTGTGTGTGTGTGTGTAGAATTGCCATGACACGGAGGCAGATGTACCAGCGTGGGGAAGACCAGAACAGACAGACAGGATTCTGGGGCATGATAAAGAGTGTTACCTCTACACAATCAGGCAGCGAAAGTATCCTTTACACTTACAGTATATTGAGTATGGTCACAAAAAGTCACCAGATAACTAGGCACTAATTGTCCACAGTATTTGTAGTAGATGCCAGCCTTGACTTCTTCCCTCCAGACCTATCTCTGATCCAGCAGGAGGTTGATGCTCTAGAGGAGCTGAGTCGGCAACTCTTTCTTGAGACTGTAGACCTGCAAGCCACCAAGGTAACGCACGCACACACGCACACACGCACACACACACACACACACACACACACACACACACACACACACACACACACACACACACACACACACAAACACAAACTGTGCTCCACTTAACTATGGAGAAACGGAGTGAATTAAAAACAACAATACAGAGGAACATGCAGACTATTATCTTAAATTAAGTTATGTGGGTGAAAGTAAAAATCCTAACTTACTCACTGGAAGTTAAGATTGGAACAAAAAAACATTCCTATCATATAACATGGACTGCTTAGGATTCAAAGAAATGAGTGAATGGCAGGTTTGCAACACCCCATGGCTTTCCGGGGTTCTGAGTTTCAGCTCATCGTCTAGCTGTCCAGCCTGCAACTTTGCTGTTTTGGTTCACTCTTACCGCACTCATAGAGTAGGTTTAGGCCGCAGCAGCTATTTTCAGTGAAAAAGCTCTAACCCACCCCGTACACTACCTGTTACCTACACAGTTACCAACTTGCTGGTTAACATAATGGAGCATTTAGCAGCTAAAGAGACAGATATTTCCCTCAGGAGTTGGTAGAGACCAAAAACAGAGCCAAACGTAGAGTGAACAATGGACTTAACATTCATCAGGTGGACACAAACACGATTCCGAATAAATGATCATGTTGCTCCGTAACTGCTGGTTGTGTAAATAAGTATTCGCCATATCAACTTAACAGGTGATGATATGTCAATGTTGTGTTCACAGCTTGTTTCCACTGCTCCCAAGTGGCCAAAAACATCAGTTATTACAAGTTTAAGCATACTTATTTAGTGGTATGTGTCTTGACTTGCACAGTTGATAGGTCTGACTATTTGACTACTTAAATATCCAGGACCGTCTGTCCTTCCTGAGAATCAGTCAACAAAGGCCTGTCTCCCAAAACAAATTCTCAATTGCTGAATGTTATCAGTTTGGAGCTTTATTAGCTGGCAATCTGGGTGTGGATGATTGTTTGTGTTTTCATTCAGTTATTATGCACCTCTTGTGTTTGCAGTTTGCCCCTCCCCCACCTCCGTAGTTGATCATTACAGCAAGCAGTGTGGTCAGTTCTGCTGAGGAGGGCATGGGCCAGTCAAAGATTATAGAGCTAGTTAAAAGCAGACCGGAAAAGTGAAGAGGACATAACTGACTTACACTTAAGTCCTTTTTTCTGACGGCGGTGCAATGGAACAAAGCTAAAAAAAACTCTTAATTCAGCAGTAATTCATTATTTATTATTATTTAATTAATTAATTCAATGTCATTTTGGTACTGTGAGGGAGCCCTCTGACATTATACAAAATAATTTTGATTAAACGGTAATATAAATATTATTGATTAATGCTGGTTTGACCTAGGGTTGGGTGATATGTTAAGATTTTTCAGCTGGCCACCATCACCCCAACAACACCTCCAATAAACTGACAAAAATCGCCAGCTATGTACTCAGCCGTTCGCCAATAACCGATATATTCATCTTATCGTCCAACCCTTGTTCAACCACACCAAACCTAGCTAAACTTTGCAATCTCTAACCTAATATCTAACACAGCATTTTCCATACGTATGCCTGAACTTAAACGTCTGTGACATAATACAAATCTGTTTCTGTACATAATGTCAAGAATTTCCCCTTCTGCAGTTTGAGCCAGGTTTATTGCCACTATATACTATCACATGCAGTATTACATCACAGGACAGGATAAAAGAAAATTAAATAAAAGATCAACTTTTGATCGCATGCTGTCAGGTCTGCTTTTGGCTATTAACATAGTTCATAAAGATCAGATGCAAAAATCCTCTGGAAATTCTAAATCCTAGTTTTCACTCAAATCAGTGCCTGATTACATCGTTTAAACTGACATTTTAGGCTATAAATAGGCTATGCCACTGACTAACTTTACAGACATCTATGTACACTTCACCCATTTTGATTTCCCCTTTTGCCTACATGTGATAAATGATTTGCTAATTCTTCTTTCTTTACCACCTTTCCTTATCTTTAGGAGCGAATTGAGTACTCCAAGACATTCCAGGGGAAATACTTCAATGTCCTCGGCTACTTCTTTTCCATCTACTGTGTTTGGAAAATCTTCATGGTGAGAACGTGAACAATTGACTGCTACAGTCCAGTTACATAATTACATTTTGTTGTGTGTTTTGTTTTGTTCAAAATGTAGTTCAAAAATCCCTCTTCTGTCCATCATAGGCCACAATAAACATTGTGTTTGATCGAGTTGGAAAGACGGATCCAGTGACGAGGGGTATTGAAATTACAGTGAACTACTTGGGCATCCAGTTTGATGTAAGACACAAACACACACCTGCAGAATAAGCACATGTCACTGCATGGCCTCCTGTAAAGATAATTGCTGTTATCAGCCCATTATCATCTCTCTGCCTGCTTTCTCTGCAGTGAACCTGGTGATGATCGTAGGCATGTTAGGCAATTATTTGATTGCATTATATAGCTCACACTCACAGAACATTTTGTTTAAATGTAAATAAATAAATGATGAATGCAGACTGTAAGTCCTCTGTCCCTACTAATTTATCATAGCTTTATTTTTCATATTCTCTCTTTCTCAGGTGAAGTTTTGGTCCCAACACATCTCTTTCATCTTGGTGGGAATAATAATCGTTACATCCATTCGTGGCTTACTTATCACCCTCACTAAGGTAAAACTATTGCATGATACATTTTGAAATGGCTACAGATCTTGGGGCTAATAAATGTGTGGGATAATTGAACGATACTGTTTAACCAAAGATGTAATGTTTCTTGGTTTTTAGTTCTTCTATGCAATATCAAGCAACAAGTCCTCCAATGTCATCGTGCTTGTTCTCGCTCAGATTATGGTGAGTGCGTTGCTTTATAGTTGTCTTATGACACAGAGCACAGTCTGTAAACAACAGGTCAAAACCGTAACTTTCTCCATCTGTGTCTTACTCCACCAGGGGATGTATTTTGTATCATCTGTATTGCTGATGCGTATGAGCATGCCGCTGGAGTATCGCTCAATTGTGACAGAGGTTCTGGGAGAGCTGCAGTTCAACTTCTACCACCGTTGGTTTGATGTCATCTTCTTGGTCAGCGCCCTGTCCAGCATCCTCTTCCTTTATCTCGCCCACAAGCAGTCCCCAGAGAAACACATGGCTCTCTGATCCCATACATATTTTCCCACCTGGATGTAACTCCTGGCCCCTGGGTGACTTTGAATCTGGAATTTAGGGATATCCAAAAATCATTTTTATATATATATATATATATATATATATATATATATATATATATATATATATATATATATATATATATATATATATATATATATATATATATAAAAAAGAAAAAAAAGAAGAAAAAAAAAAAGATTTTTGGATATCCCTAAATTCCAGATTCAAAGTCATTATATATGGGACATAATTATCTGGACTGTCTGTTCCTGAATCAGGAATGGCTGATTGCTGGATGCAAGTGATGGGGGACTATTGGAGCACATTAGGAAACAACTTTGAAAGTGGAGTTTTTTTAATTTAAATATTTATAGAACAAACATTACTATTAGGAATTTTAATTTTATCTGCAAATGCAAACACTTTGTGCTCTTAAATTCTCATTATTTTGGCCAAAATTATATTTACCTTTCTTTTGTCTAAACACACTGGAGCTGGACTGTTCACAGGACATCCCTGCTTTACTCCTACTGAGGTGTAAATGGACTATATGAAGAAAAAATCACTCATGATCTGCATACTGAAGCGAAATATGTCATTTAATTGGGAACAAAAACAAATACCCATAAAGTAAGCTTAATTAAAATAGTATGTCTTCATTTATTTGTGTTTAATGGAAATATTATGTACTTTTATTTTAGAATTGGGAACAACAAAGTTTAATTTTTAGAACATTAAAGGCATCTTTGCATAAAGTAAGTACAGTATTTACTGGCAGCATTAATAGCTAGTTAGGTTAAAGGGGCTTTACTTGATATTCCGAAAAAAAAAGTGTTCTGGGATTGCCTCCACACGGCTCGCGCAGACCGTTCCCCAACTCGTCAAATACTGGCAGCTTATGGCGTTTTCCATTACATGGTACCTACTCGACTCGCCTCGACTCTACTCGCCTTTTTTGTTTTTCCATTATGAAAAAAAGTAGCTGGTACTAGCTAACAGGTACTTTTTTAGTATCACCTCCGTCAAGGTTTCAAGCAAGCTGAGGCGATACCAAAGGTGACGTGAAAACCTGCAGACTACTGATTGGTCAGAGAGAAATGTCACTAATCACTGCGTCATCATTGCTAGCGAGCAGACGGGGGGTGTCCTGAACAAACTCGCCAACACAAATAGTTTAGCCAGCGGTGTTTTCGTGTTCGATGTTCTGTGTGTGTGTCGCGTTAGGTCACAGCAGTTTCCTGCGGCGTCGCTATGACGACCAGCCACGCTCGCCTCACGCATGAGGTGGTACTAAATCTGCAATGGAAAATGGAGGACGATACACCGCGGCTGAGTCGAGCCGAGCAGAGCTGGTACTAGCAGTGGGTAAGCGCTATTAGTCACGGCCCTTGGCGTCTGATACTGACGCACAAGGTACTCACATCTACGGAAAGCCATACCAGCTATCAAAACAAAGAACAGAGAAGCTCCGATCACAACACACACAGAGGGAGTGTGAGTACAGCCTGTTTGAGCTCTGTAGGCTGTAGATATCTTAGTAACATTGGTGAGCTCAGGTTTGGGAGACATTGCACATTAGTTAGATCATTGCACATCTACAGTAAATCTACTGTCTGCATTGAAAGAAGAAGTATTCAAGAACATGTTTTTTTTTTGTCCACCCTTTAATACACGCTACTATCATGCAATGGTTGAGATATTGATAATGAATTTCAAAAGTCTTTTCTTTTAGAGCTGATTTGTTTAAAAAAAACGATGGATCAACATTAGATTGACAAAGGTCAAATCAGGGAGCGTGTCCTTTCTGTGGCATCTCAGAGTCTCTCATCGATACTGTCTTGAGATAAAGAAGATGTGGTCTAGAAGAGAGGAAAAATAAAATCACAATTATTTTAGACAAACATTTTCTCTATGTCGGCACTAGGTTGAAAAGATAAAGGCGGAATGACATGATACATGCAAGTTTGCTAACTGGCACAAAACACAAAGTATAGCTGAGGCTCATGGGAGGCTCATTCATTTTGCAGGTATTTGGTCACAAACCAAAGTATTGAACCAATTAAAAGTATGACCTGATGATGGGGCTAAAGAAACGTCTAGAAATCCCCAAAGTTGTTCCAATTCATGCTGAGGGGGACAGAAATGTATGCGCGAAATTTCATGGCCATCCAATAGTTCATAGACATTTCACTCAATACCACAAATGTTATCCTCGTGGTGCTGGAGGAAAGGTCAGAGGATCACTAAAGTCATTAGGATTCATTGTTTGAAAAACATGAATGTCTTTACTAAATGTCATGGCAATCCATCCAATGGTTAAAATATTTCAGTCTGGACCACCACTGACCAACACACCCACGTTACCATCCCTAGAGCCACACAGCTAGTAAAATATTATCTGTGGGTATTTAAAAAGCACCACTCACCCTCTTTCTTTCTGGTTCTGTTGGGGTTTCAGGTCTGGCCTCCTCATGCCTCTCAACTTCCTCTGCAATAGTGTCTGCAGTGTGGACCTGAGCATAAGATGTTTCCCCGAGGAGCAGGCGTGTGATGGCCACTCCTTTAGCATTGAGTTGGTCATAGACGCTCTTTTTCGCCACCAGCATCTCCAGAGAGCTGCCACTGTTGCGGATCAATGCCACCACCTCCTCGTGGCTGCTCTGCTCCACATTTACTCTGTTCACTTCCACCACAATGTCGTCATCCACCAGACCCGCCCTGTCAGCCGCTCCACCCTTCACCACCTGAAACAAAGTGTGTGTCACCACTTTGAATTGAAATGGTAATTATTAAAGGGTGGGCATGCCTGTCATTCGTACCTCCTTGATGTACTGTCCAGGCACCCCCTGGATGCTGTTAAGGTGAAAGCCATAGCCAGATGAGGTCTTCTCCATCTTACACAGTTTAGGCTTGAGCTCCTCCTTCCTCCCCTGAACAGGTATGGATGGTCGGACAGGAGCAGGTAAATTGAGGGCCTCTGTATAACTGGGCGGTGAGCTGGAATCCATCTCCTCCAAGAAGAGCATCGGAGACACTTTCCCCTGTGAGGAACACAACAATGACATTATATAGCATGTCTGTGGTCTATATTAAAGTTTGACAGTGGCACCCTGACACACCTGCTTATACATTTGGTCCGTGTCTTTGTCCACCACTAGGAGGCAGCATTTGTTTCCACACAGCCTGATCTTGTCCACCACCTGCTCATGGCTACAGCCGTCCACCTCCTTTCCATCCACAGATACTAGTCTGTCCATTTCCTTCAGACCTGCTTTTTCTGCTGGGCTGCCTCTGTCTATATCCTTAATGAAGTGGCCTGCATGGAGTAATTGAGCACACTGTTAAAACACAGCCTTCTCTCTGCGTTAAAATACCAGTTGTTTCTAATATTAACAAATGGACTTGCCTGTTAGGTTGATCTCCTCCTTTAGCAGGAAGCCATAGCCATCAGGTCCTTTGGTCATGTTGACGACACGTGGCTTGTGTGGGAGATACTTGGCTGTGGCTAACCATGCTCCTATCTTCATACACATGTTCTTGTAGTGCTTGTCTGTTTCCTCGTCAACCAGCAGGAATATGATGCTGCTGCCAGCCAGCTTTATCTTGTCCACTACCTGTTCGTGTGTGGAGCCCTCTACATTCTCCCCGTTGATCTCCAGCAGGCGGTCGTTGACATTGACCCCGGCCCTGTCAGCCACGCTTCCTTGGATCACCTCTGTCATGAACAAACCCTGTTCACCTAGAAAAGATGTTATAGAAGATAAAGTGAGAAAATATCCAAACAGAGATATTACACATTAGCAACGTCTGGCAATGCGTGACTAGCAACTACTAGTAGGCTATAACACACCCGAATCTCCGACCAAACTGTCGGTTAAGTTGCATTGTGGGTTATGTAGGCGCCATGTTTTGATAAGGGAGAAGAATGTATGGAATAAAAAAAGAAAAAGTTTCTGCTTGAAGCCCTGTTTCAAGCCTGTATCTCCTTGGGTGTAGTCAGAAGTGTGCTCTTTTGCACCTGTAACCACACCTAATAGTGATGTCACGAGGTCCTGGAGGACACTTGTACATCACTGCAGCAAGGTTAGAAGTTAAACTACTGAAGGTCAGCAAAACTCTGAAAAAGTCTGATATAAAGACCTAAATGCAACAAAAAAGGTCTGGAGGAGAATATAAACGAACCAATTTCAGATTTCACAATCTTGCAAACCCAAAAGTTGTTCTTATTAATTTCTTGCTCTTAATCTACTGTATAAATAGTTATTACATGTTTTTAACCATTAATAAAGCCATTAGTTGTAACCTTATTTTATCATCCAGTTCCACCCCACATTAGTAGGTAGATAAATGAAATCGGTTTATTCGTCTGTCGTCATTTAGTGCGTTTTAAAGGTTCTCTTTTTAATCAGTCGTCCTAGATTGCGGATGCCTAACCCTGCCTCCTCAGCTCACCTTTGACTGAGCGAAGAGAAAACCCATAGCCTGAGCTGGACTTAACCAGGTAGCAGAGTTTGGGTTTCAGAGCCTGTTTGGCCACACCATTGGCAACTGGTGTGCTCTGAGGGTTGGACAGGTCCAATCCCTGTGCTTTGGCTAGCATGTAGGAAGCTTCATCCAGGATGTGGAAGGTGACTGATGCTCCACTGTTTCTCACCTTGTCCACCACCTGTCCCGGGGGAACACAGACACAGCAGAAGGGTTTTAAGAAAGATGCCTGTCACAGAATAATACCATCAGACTATGAAGCCCCAATACTGACAAAATGTAATAAAAGGTTATCGGACAATTCAAAAATATAACAGAATATACAGTATGATACACCAATACATAACACTGCTAGTTTAATGATTAACATAAAGTGCTAAAAGAAATATAAAGCGTTAACTTTTTGTTTAACCTCCGAAAAGCTTTTTATCGTTTTCCTTTACCACCAATTAGTTGATAAATTAATTAATAAATTATACGTTATACTCTTTATTGATCGCCAATGGGGAAATTTACAATTTACACTCTGTTGTTATTACACACTACACACAGGCCTGAAATACACACACACATGCTCAGGTCCTATACATAATGTGGTATAGTGTATGGTCCTATACACTAATGGAGAGATGTCAGAGTGAGTGGGCTGCGACTGCTGAACAGGCGCCCTGAGTGGTTGGGGGTTGGGCGGGGTTGCTCAAGAGCACATTGGCAGTGCCGAGGAGGTGAACTGGCATCTCTCCAGCTACCAGTCCACACTCTGTACTTTGGTCTGTACGGAGACTTGAATCAGCGACCCTCCGTTTCCCAACCCAACTCCCTACGAACTGAGCTCCTGCCACCCCCAAACCTCTCTTCCATCTATATTTCACTAGCTCGTTTATTTTTTTCGACTCCTTACTTTTCCTATTTTATTTTGGGTCTTGACACACATTTATCGATTATCTATTCTTTATTCTACCTACGCATCATTTCCAATTTTCCATACCACTCCTGTAAGTAGTAGCTAAGACATCTTAGCAACGGCAGGCTAATGTTCACAGACACGGTGCTCCTGTCTTCATAACATCAACCATCTTCAAGTGCATGTCTCTTGTCTTCATCCAGGACCACAAAGTCTGGGACTATTTCATTTTGTGTGTGATTCAATGTAGATTTAATGTCTCTTCTTATAATGTCAAATATATTAAACTAAAAAGGTCTAAGTAGTGAGCAGGCTGATTGTATTCTTTTGGCTCACTTTAAAGGAACAGTGCGAAGTGTTATATTTCTTTTTACTCCATATTTAGTTGTTAACCTTTTACTACATATTGTCATCCTGGGATCCATATTATTGATTTAATTAATGCACTGCGGTAAGTCCACATCCTACTTACCTCTGAATGGGACAGTCCATCAACAAATGTTCCATTGACCCGCAGGATGCGGTCTCCATCTCTCATGCCAGCCAGTTCAGCTGGACCTCCCATTTCCAGGCAGCGAATCAGGTGACCCTCCTCACCCTGCTCCACCCTCAAGTAGAAGCCAAATGTATGACCCGGCCTCTTGGTTAGAGAAATCACCCTCGACTTGTACCCAGCCATGTCCTAAAATGGAGGAGACGGTTACATACATACAATCACAAATTCTATATTGTCTTTTACAGTATTTGGCATTTTTCTACTGAAGTGAACACAATTTGCTGTCTATAGTTAGTACATTCATCTCCATATATAAATAAATAAATGAAAATACATTTAACATATATGCTGTAGACTATCGGCATCTTGAGGCTGTGATATACATAGATAAACGAGACGTATAGACAACAGTAAAGTGCTATGTTGAATATGTTAATCTAACCCTTCAGTAAAGAAGTAGCTGCAGTTTTTGGATTTATTCATAACCTTAAAGAAAAATCCGTCCTCTGTCTCCCCCTTTTCCTGACACCACTGTCACCCTTTAAACAGGAACTTACTGTAATAGCAGATAACCCTGGACCTAAATGAGCCATAAAAGTGCTGAAAGCTTCACATGAAAAGTTAATCTTCCATGTAAGCACTCCAGTGGCATTAATGGTTAACAGCAGGTACAGCTGACTGTGGTGAGGACTCTCCTTTAAAAGACAGCCTGGACTTTAAATTCAAAGTAAGGAATGTAACTGTAATAATCTTATTATTGCCACACTGAAAGGTCATAAAGGATGCGTGTATGCCTACTGACTGGCATTGTTATTGTAGGAAACTGTATTTATATCTATGGTAGGATACGGTATGTTCTGTTAGTGTCACCCAGCTCTTCCTGTGTTATAATCAACAGGTTTACCGACAGGTCAAAATGACGAAGAGACGAGAACCAAACAATTCATGGTTTGGAGTCAGTTTTTAAATGATGCCGTTTTCCAACAGCCTTGCACCTTCATGTGATGTGTACATGATGACATGTTCTCCGAGTACAGTTCATGCAATTTATATAATTTTATATATTTACCTTAAAAACCTTGAATCCTCATTTTCCCCCTAACCTTTCTCCTTAGTATAGTAGTTATAGTATAACTTAAAAAAATTCCTTACTGTGCAGGAGTGTAACACGTTGCTTATGTTAAGTACAATATTCAAACCCAAGACTTTTATGACAAAAATATAGAAGTCCTATAAGTTATTTGTTTACAAACATTTACCCCAAATCCGGCCATATTGAATGTCTGAAAACTTTGGAATGTCCTCTAGAATTTAAAGTAAAGTTGTGTGGGTTTAAAGAGCGCTTATAGTTGCACAATGCAAATTTGTAAAGATGCCCACAAGAGGGCACTTTAGACATAGGCTTAATAGATCCTGTATCAGAATTACATTTACAAACACCTCAAGATAACTACATTGCTTTCATAAAAGTCCTCTCATCCACCATGTTTATATAAGAATTGATATTGTACTGCATGTTTGTGGTTCCCTTTATCATGTTTGTGACCAGCTCTGTGTTTTTTAGACACCTCAAGTGGTAAACTTATTCGGTAATTTACAAAAAAAAAAAGATTAGAGGAAAAGAAATTAAAACAACAAATGTTTTATTCTGGTTCCTATGCCTCTCCATCATGCCTACATCAAAATCTGATGATGTGATTTAAAAAATGGCCTTTAAATGTTCCCTGCTTTATATGTTAAATAATTATATGATATGTGATCATAAATCTCAGGTAAAACTATAAACAGTATAGTAGAGTTTTTTTTAATTAAACTCACCAGCTCGTCTGTGCTCAGTGTCCTAGTCCAAAGGAGGAGCTCACCTGTCACTGCTTGGCTGTTATCTAATGTGTGTTCAACCTGTCTTCCTCCTTCTCCCTCCTTCCCCACTCTCCCTCTCTCTTCAGGGACATTGACGGGCCAAAGGTGAGCCTAAAGGCTGAGTTATTTAACAGTGTCTTGTGTCAGGAATGTCTCAGGAGGCGATGGCCTTGTACAACCCGAGAAACAGTCATCTGCTTGGTGGTCAAAGGTACGTGACGCAGGTGGCAATAAGCATTGTCAGGAATCATGCATGCATCATAGTCAGCAATAAATCAAGGGAAATGCATCATGTGTACTCATTTGCATACATCGAATTGCTATAAATCTGCTTTGTCTGAGTTTTGGAACAAAAAATTAGTATGCAGTTAAATCTACTGCATATCTTAACACTGTCACATTACTTTAAGCTATATTGAGCACAGGAAAATAATATAATTTGGTGTGTTCTTGATGTACCAACAAGCATACTTTCTTAACATGAAATAAAACTTACATGCATACAGCTTGGAGAAACAGCCGTACAATAAACCCTACCTTACTGAAGGTTATATGTGGTAAGGTTTTGTTAAACTGTTTTAGTGAGCTGATAAATCAGTTTCATGGTAATTTAGGAGGCTGTCGTTTGCGGTTCTGTTGAATCGTATTGTGTTATACTGTATTTTTAATTCACATTACATCTTTATTGTCTCACATGAGTAATGTACAGTATTTGCAGCAATGTATAAACTAAAACCACTTCAAACAACTCAAGAACAAAAGCAGTCAAAAAATGAGTTTTTGCATGACAATGTTTTTCTAAAACATGGAACTTTAAAGGGTGATAGAATGCAAAACCGATTTTACCTTGTCATAGTTGAATAACGACAGTTAATAGGACATACATAGAAGCTCAAAATCCCATTGATACCCATTTACTATGCCAATCTCACATTTTGAAACTGCCGCTGAAAACGGGCGAATCTGAACAAAGCTAAAAGTTGACGTAAGCATCTCAAATCCTAGTCTTTGTCACGCCCCAACATTTGCATAGGCTACACCACTGACCTGAGGTCAGCTTAGTCTTCTGAATCTAGCTAGGTCTTGCAGATCTCCAGAGGTCCGCTATTTAATTACTAAATTCACTTCTGAGACTTTTTTATGCGAGAAATAAACTATGTAGAGGTCAAATATGGGCCGTTTTACGAAAATTGATGGCTAATTGCAAATTTTGTCCGACTGTGTGTCGCAGTTCAACAGGAGCTCAGCAGGCTACGTGACAGCGGCCGCTGCTGCCTCGCCGCCCGGCATGTCCTACTTCATAGACTCCGGCTTGCTATGAGCTAGCTGGATCTCCGTCACGAAGGGAAGCCCGTGGCGCTCCTTACCCGCGCAAAGTCACCGTTTCTGGGTTACTGGACTACAAAATGCTGAGGCCCTGATGGAGCTCCAGGGCCTGCAGCTAGCCATGATCATTACCCATAGGATTGAAGGGACAGTAGCAGCAGACAAAGTCCCTAATGTTCACTAAAATGCATGAAATTGAAATCGGACACCATTGTTAGCTTTATAAGACCTTGGGGTAGATGTTATATAAGTGGCGTGACGAAATTCAAACTGTAAATATACTCTAATTATGCCGAAGGTGAAGCTAACTAGCCGCGATCTGTACACATAGGATTGAAGGGACAGTAGCAGCTAACGAAATCCCTAGCTAATGTTCACAAAAATGCATTAAATTGAAATCTGACACCATTGTTAGCTTTATAAGACCTTGGGGTAGATGTTATATAAGTGGCGTGACGAAATTCAAACTGTAAATATACTCTAATTATGCCGAAGGTGAAGCTAACTAGCCGCGATCTGTACACATAGGATTGAAGGGACAGTAGCAGCTAACGAAATCCCTAGCTAATGTTCACAAAAATGCATTAAATTGAAATCTGACACCATTGTTAGCTTTATAAGACCTTGGGGTAGATGTTATATAAGTGGCGTGACGAAATTCAAACTGTAAATATACTCTAGTTATGCTGGTAGTCCAGTAACCGAGAAATGGTGACTTTCACTGGGTATGGAGGTTGCCGTTTTCTCGTCAGTGTAGTTTGTAGTTTAGTTCTCCAGGATTATGATTGCTGTGGTCGGTAACTATGGGAGAGTCCTTTGGTTATAAACGGCTTATTACTATATTGCTGTTCTTGGGATGGGACAAAGGTGACAAAAACTCAACCAAAGCCAAGCACAACAAATCTGCAAACTGTAAAAGTTAATTCATTACTGGGCAAGACTTGTTTTAGCATGGTTCTGATTAATAATTGCACTCTGAATTTGATTAACAGGGTTCTGATATTATCCTGTCTTTTCACAGCCTCCAGAGAGAATAATTCTCACACTCTAAACCCAGATTTAGTTGTAATACTTATTCTTTTATGTTTTGTAAAATGTAAAATGTTTTCTGTAAAGTGTCTTGAGATAACTCTTGTTATGATTTGATACTATAAATAAAATTGAATTGAATTGAATGACCGACTGTTAAAGGAAATCAGTAACTCTATTATCTGAGTGAAACACTTCATCAAGCACAAAACTGTTGAAAATGTTTTATGTCGGAACTCATGTATGGAATACATTGATCTTGAAATCAGGCTGTCATAAAGAAAAAAACATATTTATATGAACATATTATTCCTGTAGTAGTGAGAATTAGCCCAAGGTAACATATAATTGTAATGTTTCTTTGCATATTTAACTTAACATGCTTATTTTAGACAACATGACTCCAGAATTTTTTTTTTATGTTTACTGATGATTTTTCAGTAATGACTACTCATGTTAACTTGATTTGTCTACTGCATCAACTTACCGCTCTGTGTTAATACGACAAAACTTGTTAAGTTTCATCTTGTGTAAAAACTTAAATGGTTTAAGGCAACGGGTTTCCACTCAAATTTCTAGAAAAGCCAACTAATTTGGGATAACAGTGCAGTTAAGGTAAAGCAATTACTTTACACATTGATGATGGCAACACTGTATGGTCCACTCGGTCATCAGCAGTTCTTCTCATTGCCTTTCTAAAACAAGATGATTTTGTAACATTAAGTAGACAGAGTCAAAACAAAGACGGAACTGCTATGGACTGAGGAGACCAGTAAACACCATTGCTGTTGGAGGGAGACTCTGGCCGCTTTGCAAAAACATGTTGCTGCCATCTACTGTTGTCATGAAGACTATTTCTGGACATTTTCCAACAGTGGAGAACTATATCAATATGTTGTAGAGGTGCAATTCATTTACTTTGTATGCACTAATGCACCACAAATATTTTATTTTGTGTGAGATGATGCAAGTTTTTTGTTGTTAGTGTGTCTAGTTTAGGGTATTTACGTACAGGTGTGTAATGCAGTAATGTTACCTCAATATCAAATAGAAGCATCCTGAACCTCTGTACCACTCAGTGTTAAATCATTGAAGTATTGTACAGTTAGCAGTATTTTTCTGTTGTTGGTGGAGTCTGACTGTTGGGGAGTTTTGTCTCCACGCAGTGTCATATTATTGTTATTGTTGGGTGTAATCCTCACATTTTGATTTTAATAAATTCAGGTTTGTTGAAGAACAAGGTGCTCCGTCACAGGTTGAAAAACTAAATCGAGAGGAGAGACTGGGAGGATATGTCGGAAAAATCTATAACCTCAACCTTTTCAAAGTCCTTTAGCTCGTGAAATAATGCACCATCATCAAGCTGTTTTTCATAATTGAAGATGCAACATTTATTGAACAACAATGATACTTCACAACTGCATAAGCTCTCCTAAAATGGAAAACAGTAAAGTAATAATGTATAAAAGCACACTGATGTATCTAAGTGCAGTGTTGAATGTCTTCTATAGTAGGTTACTTGAGTATTTCTATATTAGGCTAATAGTAATAATAATAATAATAATAATAATAATAATAATAATACATATTACTTTCACACAAGTAAACAATCCAAATACTCCACCACTGAGTACTTAAATCACCTTGCATGTTAAAAAGACATGGTTTCATTTACATTTTGCATTTTTCATGAAACATAATCTAAGTATCTCTGAGGCCTAACAAACATTTCCTTTCTCATTAAGCACCTGCATTAGTTGCACTTTTATTTCATCCTCCACTTTTTGGCACATTGCTACCTTTCACAGGGAATTACCGTCACCAACGGTAATGTACTGTATATCGACAGATATGCAGAACTGTTAATGGAAAGATCGCCAGATATCCATTATCATTCTCTACAGTCTGCAGAAAATTGTATCAAGTCAGCCCATGCTCATGCTGTACAGTGTATAGAATTACTGATATAAACAATACAGGCACTCTACAGCACTACAACTTGAAAGCTGCAATTATAGATTTTTTTTGGTCACTTGGGGGCAGCGAAAACAATCTGTGAACATGACATTGAAATATCATCACCTTTTAAGTTGATATGGTGAACTTGGAAGCAAACAGTTGCTTATTTACACATTCAGCAGTTATGGAGCAACATTATAGTTCATTTGGAGTCATGATTTTAGCCGTTTCTGGTCTCTACCCACTCGTAAGGAAAATGTTTTGCACCTTGTAAATGTTCCACTATATTTACCCGCTAGTTGCTGCTAACTGTGTCTGGCCACCCTTTGGTTGTGTGCAGTTGGTTTTTAGAGCTTCATTGCTTCACAAACACAAACAGCACTCAGGTGAATAAAATAAAGGCGCTAGACTGTCTGCCAGAAAATTGAGAACAACAGCAGGAAATGGCAGAATCTGTGCAGGATACATGGCGTCAGTCTCTCCGCTTGTATACACTGACACTCACACACAGGTGTATGTACCTCCAGAACAGGCACTTACGACTGCTGATGGTTTGGTGCTCTGAGCTCCCCCAAGATAACACATACAGAGTACACACACACACACACACACACACACACACACACACACACACACACACACACACACACACACACACACACACACACACACACACACACATATATACACATTGATCCCAGGGCTCCAGTTGCCATAATCAGAGGAGGGAGGAAGTGAGTGGAAGGAAACAGAAATTGTCTTCAGCTCGGCTTGGCACTGATGCATTCCCTATCCATTACCCTCAGTCATCACCTTGTGTTTGCCAGAAAAAAAATAAAGTTTAATGTATTTCTGTGGTGCTGACTGCCTGGATTGATGAATCCTCCTGTGCTGCAGTTGTTTATTTGATCTGAAACCTTAGTGTTTTTTACAGTAATGTCAGAAAAGTATGCATGTATACTGTAACATCAGAGGGTATGAGCTGTAAAATGCCACCCAGAAGTAATTATCTCCAACCTGTCTTCATCAGCAGTGGAGCATCAGTAATCAACACGCCATGCCAGTTTGTGATTATAGTACTCAACTGTCTCTCAACAGTCTCTCTATCTTCATCTTGATTGGCACCCTCACATGGCTTGTTTATCTGGGGTAAGTGGCCCAGCACATGACCTGCCAGAGTCAGCTAATTAGACCAGAAGAAAGATAAGAGGTGGGTCGCTTCAAATAATGGCCACTTCTTTTTTTTCTCTCTGGGAGTCATTTGAGCATTCAGAGGCCAAGCAGCCAGTCCCCGCTCTCCACAGCAATAACATGCCTCAAACAGCAGCGACATTACAACCTCCCAAATGTATAGGTGGCACGGAAAAGTCAACTCAATACAGCACAATGGTGCAGATGGACTAAAACACATTCTCCTTAAACCTTGATGAAATGATTGATGATGATGGCTTTTTCTAATCATAACAATAATTTACACTCACCAGCCTTTTATAAATGCCATTAGTGCCACACAGACCAGTAGCAGCATTCTGTCATTGAACATTATTAAGAATTTGAAACATTTTAAAACAAAATTGAATCACAATAAAAAAGTCAAAATAGACCTGCAAAAGTACTGTGACCAAAACTGAAATAATCAAATAAATCTGTCATAAATTAGAACAGCAAATCTCAGAACGTATTAGTGTTTTCCTGTTTCCTCTTAATATTTCTCGGATTGTCTGATTTCTTTCCATTCTCAAAACACAAAGCAAAGTGGCATCTATCAATTTCAATGCAATTTCTTGCAATTATTTATATCATTATGATAAAATTGGACAGATTTGTGCCGAGAAACTGTGCCAATGACTGTCATAACTAAACATCAGAGACATCAACCTTTTATAAATCTAATGCTCGGAACATCGGGACGACATTATATTTCATAGCCTTCCAAAACACATACCTGTATTGACCATTACATATAAAGAAATTAGTTGAGAAATGTGGTCATGGTTATAAGAAAACATGCCTTGACTGTTGAAATAGATCTCACACAGAGCATCCATAAAATGTTTCAGAGAAAGAAAATGACGCATGGTAAAAACACAGAGCAAGGATGTGTAAGAACCATAACAAATATTGTAATATCATAGAATTTAATTAGTTTCTTCTAGAGGGTAATGGGGTAACAATGATGATTTTGATTATGATAAGCAATATATAATAAGGAGGATAACCACCTCAGACTGTGACTTCAACTCTACGTACATTAATGCTCTTGCAAATGACAAGAATGTAAAAAGTAGGCCTATTGGCATATTCTGCAGAACCCTTTTCTATCAACATAGAGCTCTGTAATGTTACATGTCGATCCTTCACCCAAAAGACAGAAAGTGCACTCGCACACCACGTGAGGGCAGTGGTGCGCATGTAAAACCACTACACTAGGTCATCCATCCATCCAGCCAGAGCCATTAGCTATTATACTGCGGTGAGGCTGGAGCCAAACCCAGCTGACATTGAAACGGAGGCTACACAATGGACAGGTCGCCAGTCTGACACATAGAGACAGACATTCACATTCACGTGGGCAATTACGAGACGACAATTATCTTAACCTGCACAGTGCCTGGACAAAATGCGTCACACTTGTTCCTCTTTTTTTTTCTCCAAATCTTTTCTCTGAATTCTCCCCAATCTCATTAATTTAAATTGCAGTTTTACAAAAGCTCCAAGGCTATTTTGTCAGAGATAAATCTTAAGGCCCGTCACTATTTAGGTATGACAATATGATAGCTTATCTGGACTCAGATGACTTATGGCAGATAGTGGTGGGTTTGTCACTCAAAAAAACCAAGGCATTAACTTGTTATTCGTTTACACAGTGTCCCTGCACATACTGCTTTCAGCTCATTAAACTCCTTAATTACTTTAACCCAATGCTATCTGATTTAAGAAATTAATTATCTGTCATTGTGAATGATTTAATAATATTGTTTCAACCAATAATTCCTAATGTGTTTCACACAGGCAATCATTATAAATCTATTACATTTTACGTTTTTTTTTATCGCGCTTTTTTAATGAGAAAAACAAAACTTCTGCATTAATATCTGTAATTGTGTAGGCTTAATCTCTGACATAGGATACCTGCGTTAAAGTATTTTTAAATTAGCAATTTAACATTGATTACGAGTGTTTACAACCTGACCAATGGCCGTTTTGTTTCACGCACGCACGCACGCACACACACACACACACACACACACACACACACACACACACACACACACACACACTATATGACAGGTCTCCCAGTCCACTCTCCGCTCCATGCGGTTTACTTGGCAAAGGCGCAGCATTGCGCCGCGCTCCTTCTCTCTAGCTCCTGCTGCGCACCAATCCTTAATTAACGCGTGTAATGCCAAGTGAGACACATCTACAGCAAAGGTGGAAAAATAAACGAAAAAGAAGTAAACGACAGTTTTTTTGTTTGTTCTAGTGGTTGGAAAGCGACAACTTGCCTCGGTCTCAAGTGTGAAGGACTATGGATGCCGAGTGTAGGGGTTTTACTACTTTAGAGGCTCAGACGAAAATTTACAAAACGTCTAAATCGAACTTTGTGTAACCTTAGAGACAACATTAAATGAAAAAAAACATGGATCTCTATGCACGAAATGAGACATTTACATCCCCTGAGTGCGTCGGATCGCAGACTGATGCGGTGCAGAACGGAGCCGGTAACGGGAGCGAGACATCAAACATCACCTGCAGCAACGTTTCCACCCTGCTCATACCTCAGCTTGTGAGGAACAAAGGTGAGCGGACACACAGATTACTCAACATTTATCACCTGGAGGTTAATTAAGAAGTGCAACTATGACCTCATGTTGTCTTTCTGCTACGGGAAGGTGCTATATTGACCTGATTTAAGTACTTGCCTCCAGCTGGTGATCACAAAGAGGCATGCAGCAAGAAAATTAATTGCAGCTTTCCTTTAAAATACCCTCAGGTTAACGTTAGGTTGTTAATGATGATTTATTGAGATATGTTGGGCTGGAAGTGCAGATTATTTCTGAATTGAAAGGAGGATAAACTGACTTCATTGTGTGTAACTTTTGGCTCATAATTAAAAATTCTACTTTAAAAAGCAATAGTTCACTTAACATAATGAAGAGCAGTATGGGTGTTATTAATTCCCTGGGATATCATATTCTGATGTGCCAGACTCTACAGTATTTGTCAAAGTAAAGCTGTGTTGTAAGGTATTTTGCTTGAGAAAATTGATGGAAATAAGATATCATAATAAAGATAAGCCTTTATTAATCCCCAGAGTGGACATTCATGTGTATACAGTGAAATATCAGAGAGAGAGAGAGACAGAGAGAGAGAGAGAGAGAGAGAGAGAGAGAGTCACAGTCAGGAATCAAATCAAGGCTAAACAGGGATTTATAAAAAAAAAAAAAAAAAAAGTCAGATGCTTCCTATCTGGACTGTACTACACGGCCTTACTGCTGCTTCCTGCTGTTTTTATATGCTAATGTTTTATATACAGTATAATATTAACCAGGGCTATAGTACTTGAGTCCTCGAGACGTTTTTCTGTTGTCTAGGAGTTGTCTTGGACTTGTCGGTATTTGGACTGAGACTTGCCTCGGACTCGCCAAATATTCTAGTTGTTCTCGACCAGCTTTTTTTTCTAGGGTAACTCCCTCCTTTAAAGCAAAACCATTGATTAGGCACATTGACATCGGTCATGGTCGCCAGGTACACGCCTGGCTGCGTCATATGTCTAAATCATCAGGCATCAATCAGTTTCATTTTGGCCACAGACACGTCACTGAGCACTTTGTACTATGGATTCTTCAGGACAAGTAATAAGTTCAAGAATGCGAACATTTCCATTTTGACACCTGTGTTTATTGTTATTTGTTACATCAGCAGTCCAGAATGTTCTTCTTACACCAAAATAAAAAGACTCAACATCTAAAATGTAACGTTGCACTTCAGGCTGATGTGACTTAAGTGAAATTGTTATACTTAGAGTAAATAACATGGCCTAATTTGATCATACAGTGTTGTCCTCGCACTTGCTTTTTGATTATTGCAAATAATAAATCAAAATGATCATCTTAAAATAGAAGCTATACTCTCTCTCACATCACATAAATTATGAACAGGTAAGTAAGTGGTCTTGAAGAGGATTCTTTTTTTCTGTCTCAGTCATGACTGTGTCTCATTTGGACTCGGTCTTGACTTGGACTCAAACCTCTTTGGACTCGGTCTTGACTCGGGTCTTGACTAGTCCTGGTCTTGGCCCTGATATAAACATTTCCAAGCACTTTATTCAAATTGAGGGTATAAAAATGTGCCTGCCTGCTATGTTGTACATATTGTAAAACCCTCTGAGGCAAATGTGTGGTTTGGGACTATATTAATTAAACTGACTTCACTTGAGCTTGTGAACAAGAAAGAACATTAATGTGCGTCATCAGTCTTGCAATATCCTCTCAGTCCTCTCTCCACCTGCTATTTTATCAAATAACACTTGCTATTTTCACCCCTTACCGGTTGTTTGTCATGTGTTGATGAGGTGTGCGCGTGTGGCCACATGTTCGTAGAAGACACTGCAGAGATTGTGTTGATCACTCAACATAAGTGAGAGATACTGTTTCTTAACTGAAAGATTTCACTTCATTCCCATTTTTACCTCACATCTTCTATACCTGCCAGTGATGAGTAATATTGAGCACCCACTTAGGACACCTGTGACAAGAACATATCAAGACTGCCTTGTCTTGTGTCTGGTGAGAAGTGCAGCAGCATAGTTAAGTTGGGAGCTAAATCCATTTTTATGTCGCCTGCACTATTATGTTATTTCGCCCACACACTGTCACTTCTCTTCAGGTTGGCTTTTCACTGCCTTACTTCTCTTTCCACTGTATCTCCCAACAGGACCACACACCCATCTTCTGGAAAAAAATGAGGATGTCTGACCCTGTATAGCTGCTGTCACCATCATTTCTCAATCTGTCACTCCAGAGTTTGAGTACTCCTTTACCATGTTACACTCCTTTCTCTGTCCATCAATTTGACACTCTGTGTTAATGGAGCAGATTTGTGTCACCATCAGATTTCATTCTGCAGATCAGGGATGTAAAAGCATGTGCCATATATCTATTGTTATGGTTAGGGAATGATTGTGTCTGTGCTGTCAGCAGGCAACAGGGAACTACAGCTGTTTCCAGTTTTAATGTCCAAAGTTTTGTTAACCCATCCATCCGTCCATTCTGACCTCCACCTATACACAGATTTGATCACTTTGTAATCATGTCACCTGGATTCCTCTTTTGCTACCAAAGGAGTAGGCTACATGTAACAATATAGGCTACGTTGTTTTAGGGCACTTGCTGTGGGGACGGTCGCTGAAACATATGCATTTAATGTGTTGTTCTGTCTTCATTCAATTTAAAACAGAAAAGCTTTATAGTTTTTTGGTCTAAAAGTAAACTCCACCAATAGTAATTTACTCATTGTGGCTCTGGAGGAGCTTTGTCAAGTTGTAATAAATAAACCTAAACATTTCAGCAGGCTTTCTACACACAGAAGCGTCAAACATTCCTTTTTAAAATCTGTCTAGGGCATGTTCCTCATTTTTATGGAAGCGCAGCACTAAATAGAGTACCGTTTTAACAGTGCAAATTGCACCCCATGTGTATCTCTGTGAGACATTTCAGTGTTTAAATACGACACTGCTTTGTGAGATTTTCACCATGGATACTGGCATCCACCCCTGACACAGCCACCAAAGGGAGCAAACACATCTCAAAGCAAGGAAAATCCTTGTCCCCCGTTGTGAGGAAACATCACTCAGCTAACACCTTTCAAAATGTTTTTATATTGGATGCAGCTCAGGTGTTATTTTTGATTTGTAAACAAAACCTGCAGACGCTTAAGTTCTTCATGTCACACGGTTTGACACGCCTGCTGTAGACTTGAGATTAGTTATGGTAGCTTTAAAGGAAGCCTGTCACACCTTGTTTACTGCACAAGACAGGTTTGTATAGAATCAATCAGTGTTTATAAGTTATCAAGGATACTGGCTGATTGCCAGTGGCGTAACGAGCAAACACCGGGCCCCTAAGCAGGATTATCAAGGCGGTCCCCCCTACTACAGCACGTGATGACGACGCAATGTCCACGAGTAGGCTACCATCAATAGGACAGGATAGGATCATAGAGACACAGCATATAAGAGATGAGATGACTGACAAAATCAGGAGTAGCCTACGTGCACCACAACAACAACAACAAAAAAACACTGGTGAATGCTCACCATAACACATGAAAAAACACACAAGGGCAGTCCCTCCCTTTTTTAGATTGTTACGGCCCAAAATGCCTGATTTTGCGATAAAAGTTGCGATGTCTTTTGTATGTTTGTTGCAATGAAGTTGCAGAAGACAGTGAAAGTTGCAAAAAAATTTTTTGTATAGTTCTTAAAAAGGAAACTTGTTTTGGGGAGAATAATTATTTCTATTAGTTAATTACTCTGGGCTGAGATTTCCTAGGAACCTTACCAAAAAGGCTCAGGATGCTGCAAATGTTGGTATAATATGAAAATGGCTGGTGGATTTAAGACAAAAAATAATAATTTATTGACTGAATCAAATTTGATGTGTCAGTGGCTTGTTGATCTTTACATTGTTAGTTCATTTCCTATCCTGGCCTGGGACACACATTCATACGGTTTAATAAAGTACTTATTGGACTTTAACTTAGCATTGCACTTAACGAGTGTAGCTGTCCTCAATTTAGGTCATCCTGTACGTCTCATCTCCGGTTTTTCCTGCATCCACCGTGTGTGTGTGTGTGTGTGTGTGTGTGTGTCAGTCGCGGGGGGGAACTCAGCAGCCCCGCCTGCTGCAGCGATCAGACAGGATGTAAACAGCAGCAGCTTTCAGTGACTTTAGAGTGAAAAAACGTTACAGTGTACATTGATGTTAAAATGTTTACAGGTTGGCAGGACGGTCTGAAATGTTCTGCACGGTCTTTCGTTGTACGTTTTGTTGGTAAATGTGAGATGTTCGAGTCACACACGTGAAGAGAACGGTCTCTGAAACAAGGAAATTAATTTGACCCGTTCTCACTCCCGCTTGGTCAGTGGCCAAATGCGACAGGGGGCCCCCGGCTGTCAATCAATATCTTCCAGTCACGCGGGCCCCTGATTGATCCGGGCCCGTAAGCACCGCTTACCCTGCTTACCGATAGTTACGCATCTGCTGATTGCAGTGCAATTCATCATAAAACAGTAGGAGGTGGTCGTTACTTTGGAGTTGATGATGACTGCAACAGGAGGGGTTATCAGTCACTGACAGCCTGGAACAAACCACCATTTTCAATTCCTGAACACAAAGCAGTTATCCCTCACAAAAGGATTTTAGACAAAAAAATGCTTTTCATTTCCCTCTTCACTCCCACCACTTCTCTCAGCGCTGCATTGCTCCAGTTTGTGTATTTCACTATCTACATCGCTCACACCCTCTCATCTCACTGCCTGTTGAGAGTTGAGGTGTTTAATACATGCCTGCACTGTGTGCCAAGCAACCAACGTGTTCTGTCGCCCGACCACCATGACCAGGGGCTCTGAGGCTTTTGTGTTGTTGTCTGTCAATCAACAGAAAGTGGTTTTGTTCAGTGCCTTCATCAACTGTTCTGGGGTGCAGTTGGCTTAGTGACTAGGCTTAGATGATATTTACTCTGCTAGATTAGCTACTAGCTGTGACATTTACCAATACCTTGGTCTTACAAGAGCATAGCCAGCTTTTCCCTGATAGGTGCATCGACACGACGGCCAACTGGGATAGAAAGGGACACGCTGGATTTCTATTAGACAGAGAGGGGGGTAGGGGGAGTAATTCATTCTCAATATAATGTCTGACATATGAATGAAAGAAACAGATGAAACCTTAAATATTCATGGATAGACTACGAACCCCGTTATTAATGTATCCACCATTTCACTGCATATCTAATAATAGTCTTTGCCACCGCAGTTCACTTTCCACAATTATTTTAATGTTATTGTTAGCAGCAAATTGGTTCACCAACCTTTCACATCCAACACTTTAATTGCTGGTAAAATAACAGCAGTGGTGTGTTCAAATCAAGGTTACACAAGATATGGAAAAGATTTAATAGGGTTTTAAATTGCACAACTTAAAGTGCTCATATTATACTTTTTTGCTTTTCCCCTTTATTGTGTTATATATCTTTTTTGTGCACGTTATAGGTTTACAAAGTGAAAAAGCCCAAAGTCCACCCCAAAGGCACTTACCTTCTCCAACAGAAAACACTGTTCACAAACTGCTCCAAACAGCTCTATTGTAGTCCAGCCTTTACTTCCGTGATGAACGTGCGTCACTTTGTAACACCCGTTATAATGTTTGCCTAGCTGCTAGCGTGGCACTCCCTCAGACTAGCTAGCAGTACTTACTGTGCATGTGTGACTCCCAACAAAGACGGAACAGAAGTGAGATGTCTCACTCTGTAGCTAAAACAGAGAGCTCAACACACAGGGTGAAAAGAGGAGCTGCAGCAATGTGCTGTACAACAAAAATATGGTGTTTTTTGAAATTTAAACCATGTAAACCTATTCTGGTACAACCTCAAAATACAACTATGAACCTGAAAATGAGCATAATATGAGCACTTTAACTAAACTGTGTGTAACATGCATGTACAAACGGGTGTCCAATATAGCAGATATGCTGTGTGTATGTGATGCAACCAAATAGGGACACATTACTTAGATAGTAGGTGCAGGGAAAGCACTGTAATAAGATATAAATGCCAGATAAATTGAAGCCGTATTCTCTGACGTGTCATGATTTTTTCAAATGGTTGCAAGGAGCAAACCTCTGGAAGTTGCAACAAAATATTTTTTCCGGCTCACAGTGCCTCTAGTCTGTAAACAGAGAGCAGACTGTGTGCCAGAGCCGATGGTCAAACACGGCTTATGGGCACTGCATACACACTCATGAAACCAGCTCCTCACACCTCAAGTGCTACAGGCTTCCCTTCTGTCATTTGGCTCTAACTAAAAAAGAGTTCTCCAAATAATTGGTGGAGCTCAGCGCAAACTAAACATTGCTAAATAGACAGTGTTGGTTTCTGTAATGACTTTAATTTTAATTACAATAAAAAAATAAAAATAAAAAAAAGAGTTGTGTGGGTTGGCAGGTCAGCTATCGTCAGCATCGCTGTTTAACAACAATCTGTACATTTTTAGTTCAACATTAAGATCCATCAGCCTCCAGACAGAAGAATCACATTAACCAACAGCTCTTGGACAGAAATAAAGTGTAATCATTTGATTGCCTTAAGAATAGACATATGCTGTCAAATTAGTGTTTTGTGTGTCACAGTATTTAACCAATTCTGTGAGCATAGAAAGTAACAACTAGCCTAAATGTGAAATTTGTTATTGATAATGTCCAATATATTTCTGTCATGAAAATTGCATGTATTAACAGACTTTTTTGGCTTGTTCGTAAAGAAAATATATATATTTTTTACAACAAAAAATAAAGAGGATACAGGTGAAAAATACACCTTACTGGCTGATGTTAAGTTTATTGACGCAAGCAGTATACTGACTGGAAAATCAACAAGTACTAACTTATTAACACGTGTGCAGCTATGCAAAGGATGCAGCTAGCTCTGTGAGACTGCTGCATGCAAGTCAGCATGCTAACATGTTCAAATGCTAATGATAATGTCAACATGCTGATGTTTGGCAAGAATGTTTCACATGTTCACCATCATAGTGTAACATGTTAGCATGCTACCATTCACACTTAAAACACAAAGTAGCCTACAGCTAAGGCTGATGGGAATGTCATTAACTTTGCAGGTATTTAGTCATAAACTAAAGTAGCCTATTGGACAAGGTTTAAAATTGACCTGATGGTGGCGTTAGGTTCGGTTTTCTATTGGCCTAATACTTTGTGATTTCATCCAACTTAATTTATCATAGAGTATGTCCTTTTGTAGCTACCCGACAGTGAGTGTATTTTTCTCATATGGTATCAGTACAATCTTAACAACTGTCAGTCTGCATCATAGAGCATCTACAGATAACAGTAGTCTGTCACAGGTGGAATATTCATTGTACATCCACATCAGGAGGACCACATGCAGCACTGCTGTGTAGACCAGTGCAAACAGGAGATTTCATCAGCTTCACAGTGAAACCAGTGAAAAGTAAGGAAATAGCTAACTCTTTAGCTCCTAAATGCTCCACTATGTATGTTCACCAGCTAGTCACTAAATTTGTCAGGCACGATGTTTAAGTAGTGTGCAGTGTGTTGATTGGAGCTTATGAGCTGCAAACTACTCCTGATGCATCTAGAAAAGATGCAAATGTGAATGGTGAGGCAAAACAGCAAAACCGTAAAAGCAAAACAATGAGCCGAAAGACGCCAAAACGCACCTTCACAAAGTCTTCATCAAATCTATCTTAACCTAATATGATATATCATAATATATTTGCTGATTATATTTTGAGCGCAGCTAGAGCATTGGTGAGCAAAGTGATTAATATAAATGCTTCTGCTCCACACACAGGAACAGGAGCAGATATTGGAAATGCTGGCTTGAAGGAACTGGTAAATGTGCTGAGGAAATTTATCAGTGTTTCCCGCACAGGCAGCAAGCACACAGGAAAGCTAATTGGCTTTGATTAGACATGAAAGAGAGAGTGAGAGAGAGAGAGAGAGAGAGAGAGAGAGAGAGAGAGAGAGAGAGAGAGAGAGAGAGAGTTGCACAAACAAGTACACAATTAAACACTTTCATTTGTAAGCCTGTTGTGGCTAAGAAACCCTGATGTTATGTCAGCAGAACAGTACCCACCGTATTAGAGGTTATTGCTTTTTATTTGCATAGGAGTGTGTGACACAGATGGTGAGGCTGCATGTCATTAGATGGTAAGACTGTAAGTGTGTGTGTTTCTGAGAGAGAGAAAATCAATGGAGAGAGAGAGAGAGAGAGAGAGAGAGAGAGAGAGAGAGAGAGAGAATTGAACGCTGTGCTTACGTGCCCCAGCCAGCTGTGCACATTTCATATATTTACATCCTAAGTGGATTACTGTTAATCAATATGACTAATGATCAATATCAATGGGATTCCTTTAAACAGACATGTCACAGGCCAAGGGAAATATGGATATTATGTTTTGTGTATTGAATATATATTTGTAATGTTCAGGGTCAGTGAGGTGAATTGGTAAATGAACAGAAAGCAGCACTTCGAAACTGGGCAAAACAACCAGCACTACTTTATTTAGTTTTTTTCGATTGCTTAAGCACTATTTTGAAAACAGGGACCCAATCAGCAGAACACCTCAGACCCTTTGCAAAATGAAACACTCTTGCAAAAACAATATACTAATTTATAAAAAACATATTTTGTTACCATATAAAACACACACACACACACACACACACACACACACACACACACACACACACACACACACACACACACGTTTCATATGACTTAATTCTGTTTGAACACTGCTGTTTGAACACTCTGTTACACACTGCTGTTGCTAACCTAAAACACTTTTAGCAATTCTACTACTCAGTAATTAGAGTACAGTAAATGAAGTACACAGAGAAAGTGAAAATGTACAATAAGTTCACCAAACACTACACAAGACCAATGCTGCAGACTGAGGAAAATATAATTTATTTTTCTCTGCATATACCCAAAACAGTCACCATGTCAACATGGAGAATCACAACAACAACATGTCCCAGTTTTCATACAGCTACTACAGTAGTGTGTAGGCTATAACACTTTTAGCTCAGCAATCAACAGACAAACATAGCATACTGTATCCAATGTTTTTTTTAACTTAGCTGCACATATATGCCAATAAGAAAATAAAGTGGACATGTAAAATGGAATTTCCACACCAGGGTTATTATAGTGCTACAAAACAGATCAAGGTATAGGTTACAATTACAGTAAAAATCAGCAAATCCACCAATGTTTTAGGTCTCTTACCCCCGTTGTTGTCCACAAAACCTCAGTGCCAACACTTTGAAATAAAAGACAGGGAAAGCAAAAAAAGGCATTGCTAACATCACATCCAGCCAGCGAACTCCGTTTCGTATAACAAGAGCGGGTGAAGCCCACGGTGAAAAGAAAAGATGGAGATAGTAATAAATTTGGTTTGTGTTTTGCAGGGGACAGACCCTCTCTTGTGTTGCAGGTCTTAGTCTATGTAATTTACCAGTACCTTCGAGGAACTGTTGGTTGGGAATTTTCAGGGGATTAAGACTCGACTGTGTTTGGTTTGCCTCTACAACTGTGTCAATGGAGTTTGGGCTTATGCATGATGTGATTTGTGCGGATGTGGATGGGTGCCTATAATCTCCAGGATACAGTCACGGTAGGTAACCTGTTAAAAAGTGTTGTGTCTAAGCAGGGGGTGAAGCAAAGATAACAGAAAGCAGACACCATGGACTTTACAAGATATGATCCAGTGAAGCTGCTAATAACTAGAGAGGGTAGAGACAAGCTTTGCCACAATATTTTGTACAGTATTTTTGAAGGTAGAAAAAACTACATGATAATTGAGTATGCCTAATTATACTAAATACAATTTTGGAATTGGGCTACTTTTATGATGATTGGGCAGTTTCTAGGCTTTGATATTTTTAACTGGTTGCAGCTAATTGGTGGCTTGCCATGTCAGCAGAAACATTTATGCGACAACAAAAACAAGCTAAACAGGCTAATTTTGCTAATTAAGGTAGAAGCGTGCCAATTATGCTTGTAAATCTGTTTATAAGTGTGTCTTATTTTGTAATGTCATAATGATGCAACACCTATGCTATTCTCCACCCCACCCCTACAACCAGATGGTCGAAGTATAATCAGGGGCGCCGCCAGCAATTTTGGGCCCCATGACAAAAAAACAAATTGGGCCCCCTCTGCGCAGCTGTTGTCACCACATCTCTAGGACCTAACTGTCCCATCAAAAGCTTTACATAACTCCAATTAACGGCTTGCAACTGTCTTGCTTCTTGTAGTTCAATACTAGTACTAGCACAATATTTACTGCTGGTGATTTGTACATTAATGCAAGTCTGGTATGCAGTTCACTATTTGATGCAAGATTAAAAGCAACCATAAAAAATGTGCTGAGGGCCATCTTTTACAGTCTCAATGTATTTGTAAAATTTGACAAAATGGAAAATTCTCAACAAAATTATTATTATTATTATTAATTATTATTATAGTTATTAATGGAAGATTTAAAAAAAAAGAAAAACGAACAAACTTAAATATATATTAACTTTTCAATCAAAATAAATTAACATCATCCTCTCAAAACAATGAAAACAACAGTTTTTTTTTACTTAGCTGCACATATATGCCAACAAGAAAATAAAGTGGACATGTAAAATGGAATTTCCACACCAGGGTTATTATAGTGCTACAAAACAGATCAAGTGATCACTAAATCAAAAGGTTTTGAGGTTTGGAATATGGTCATAACAAACTAACAGTACCAGTGACCAATTAAAAGGTATGAATAAGAACAAAGGACTCCTGGAAACCCAAACCTTTCTCTCAAATAACTGGCATGTCATTGAACACAATGTTGCTCACCTTCTTCACTGGGACAGGGAGGGGCACAGTTAGGGGGAGACTGGGGTGCTGCTGACTCATCTGTTGTCAAGTCTGCTAAAAGGGGCAGGGACAATGATTTAATATGAATATCTTGCTAAACGTTTCCCTGCACTGATTAAATGGTGATTAAATGTAGGCTAACACTAGTCTGTTGCTAGCTAGCTTATATTTCACTGTGGACATTAAGCCAACAGGTTAATACCACTCACAGACTATAGGCTACCCACCTTTCTTGGTGAAAAACTGGGTTACAGTTTGACACCCTTTCCTTTGTCTTTCCTCTCTCTCTTTTCTCTCTTTCCTTTTTTGAAAACCAGATTTTGATTTAACGTTACTTGGCAACATTGTGGTCACTGTAGTTCTGGCGCATCTACTGACTGCAACTAAACACCATCACTGAGTGAGTGCGTTAAGGCAGGACCAAACCATTTCATCCTGATACAGGGGGGTGGTCGGTCAATATGGATGTTTACTTTTTGGTCAATGGGGATATTGAACTTTTACTGCCAAAAACAAGTACAAACAAATAGATCATTCATTTTATTATTATATTTGAAATATATATACTGAAGGATGATGGTTTAATAATTTTATATTAGTTTTTACCTATTTTTGCGGCCCCTGTCAGTCATGGGCCCTTGGAATTGTCCTAACTTTTCCCCCCTATATGGCGCCCCTGAGTATAATATATATTACTTGAGTTCAAGAAAGCCCAGCTGGACTTACCACAATTACCTTTTCTATTATTTTTACTGTATCTTGTATTGAGGTATAAACAGGTATGATATCACAAATAAGTGAGAGCAGTGAGTTTGTTACAGTATTTCTTTAGTACAATACAGAAGTAGCACTATTGGCTCGAGGCTATCAGGATCAATGAAGACAGTGTGATTGTATTGCTCATCATGTAAAACAGAACTGGTGGTTCTAGGCAAGCTCTAACAAATCCTCTACTCCTGTCTTCCTCTGCACCAGATGACGACCACACACTGCGGATCCTTCTCTACTCACTCATCTTCTTCCTGAGTGTGTTTGGCAACCTGCTGATCATTGTGGTGCTGACGGTCAATAAGCGCATGCGCACTGTGACCAACACCTTCCTGCTGTCGCTCGCCATCAGTGACCTGATGATGGCTGTCTTCTGCATGCCCTTCACACTCATCCCCAGCATCCTCAAGGACTTCATCTTTGGAGCCGCCATGTGCAAGATTGTGTCCTACTTCATGGGTGAGCGAAGAGGGAGTATACATATACAGACTATCTACTATATCTGTATGTTTGCCACTATTCTCTATATTCAGTAAAATAACATACCTCTATCCTAAATCACTTCCTTGTTCACTTATTCACTTTTGCCTGCGTATTATAAGATAGACACTATACTGTACAGTATATAACACTTTTTGGCAAACAAAGACATCATATATCTTTCACAGTTTTGTCACTATTGCAATTCCATGTGAAATTGCTCAAACAGGCATTACGTGTTTTTTTTCTTGCTACTTTCATCATTTCATTCAGACATCAAGTCTGATTATTAGACCAATTCCATATTGCCTTAAGAAGAGATTTACTTTGCAGCCTACTGCTTTACTGCTGAATAAGCCATCTGAGAATTAAATAGAAAAGGTGGATTAGATAAAGCACTTGGACCATGAATGAAGAGCCATCATCTTGATGCATTGAGGAAAAACTGGACAAACCCAGGGCTGATTGTTCTTTGCTTCAGTGGGATCTGCTCTAAAGCTGCCCTCATTGGTACAAACACAGTGCTCCCCTGGGTCCTGACTCGCACAAACACACATACAGTACGCACACACACACACACACACACACACACACACACACACACACACACACACACACACACACACACACACACACACACATCCTACTGTCTGTATTCTTGCTGAGGACATGGATCAGAGAGGTATAGAGTAATTTCCCGTCTTGTCCTGTCAGAAGGGAGATGTCCGATATCATCAGACTCAGATAACCATCCCTATCTACATTCTCGCACTGTATTCATTTGCAAGCACATCTTCTCTGAGCGCCTTATTTTATTCTCAGTTATGATTGCAGATATTACAGGCACATCAACAAACATGTTTATGTAACTTTTTTATTACGGCTCCAAGCTCTGAGCGCAGAGCGGTAATAACTTTTCATGCGTCAAAAGAAAAGATAGCATGTATGTTTAGTTATTTTTTAAATAATCTGTTTTGTTTCGCTACAGGAATATCAGTGAGCATCTCCACATTTAGCCTGGTTGCCATAGCGATTGAGCGCTACAGTGCCATCTGTAACCCCCTGAAGTCACGGGTGTGGCAGACCCGCTCCCATGCCTATCGGGTGATTGCTGCTACATGGGTGCTAGCCTTCATCATCATGATCCCCTATCCAATCATCAGTCACTTGGAGTCTTTTCCACGTCCTGACAACACCACTGCTCACCAGTGTCGCCACATGTGGCCCCTCGCAACAGCAGAGCAGGCCTGGTGAGTGTTTGGGTTTTAGATGGTGTGTCTTTTAAATGTTCTTGTCCCAGTTCTTTAACAAAGTTTTATAACTATTTCAGAAGTGTTTACCTGCAAACATGAAAAAAAATCATTAGCTAAAAACATTATCTTTAACCACCATAACCTGCAGGTCATAAAAGAACAAACACCATGTATTGAATTGACAAATGGTGCATTTTTATATTAATTCATTTTTTTCTTTTAAAACTTAAATAGTCTCAATTTAATGTTCTGCTGTTTTTATTGCTTGATTATGAAATATTAACATTATTACCACCTTTTTAAGATTTAACAAGTAACTACTTATACTTAGGCTTTTGTTTAAGACATGGGGAGATTTTGCATAACAGATAACAGTGTCTTAAGTATGCATACACTACGTTGAATATTAAAATGTATGGGGCTACACAATTAGAAAAAAACAGCCGGTCGTCTTGGAGGTAGCATGTTTTTTAATAATCCACTGGAAGGACATAGAAGGCTGCGTGTGTAGACAGTCCTATTCCGATTAATAAGGTGCAATATCAGTGAGTATTAGATTGAAGTTATTTTCACACAGTGATTTGTCAACAGGGAAATTGTTTTGTATAAACATACAAATTTAAGGTATTTTAACATGAACATAGTCCCATTATATGAAATTTGTACAGAAATAAAAAGAAAAATAATTGTTTAGTTATGAATTTGAAAAAGTGGAGGAATATTTTTTGTTAATCCTAACAGTCATCACTGTAATGTGCATCTCACCGTGGTCCTATAATATCATGCACTGCTCAGCACATCTCATTGACTGATTAAAAAGCACAAAATCAATTCAAGAACAAATAGAGATTAGTGATCACCTCCAAACCACACGCACAGTACATACACCACAATGTCTTTTCTTTGGGCTTTAACTGGATCTATTTCTTGTTGAGAGATGATGTGCTTTAAAAATATATAAAATATATACTTTTGCAATTTGAAAATTTTAAATATCATCTGAACCACAGTACATTTTGCTGAACAACATTCTGCCGGGTTTTTATTTTTCTGAAATGCTTAGCTCTGGGACTCGAATGTACAGGTAATGGTAATGGATTAATACATGAGAGGTACAAACTGGGGCTACATGAATGCCTGAATGCCTGAATGCATGTGGCAGTGGGATCTTTACCTCTCTCTCTCATGTGTCTCTTTTAGGTACATTCTGCTTCTGCTTGTGCTGTTTGCAATCCCAGGGTTGGTGATGATTGTGGCCTATGGACTAATCTCCAGGGAACTTTATAGAGGCATACAGTTTGAGATGGGCCACAAAAAAAACTCTACCGGTGAGGCCATAAACCCTGCATGTGGAAAACATACAGAAAATGAAAGACATTCTGCCACAACAACAGCAGGACCACAAACACACAAACTAACATGTTCCAAGAGAACATTAATGTTGTTCAGCAGCCTGCCTAGCCACTAATAAAAACAACCAAACAAAGCATTTAATCCAACCCATCAATTAATAAATAAAAGGCTGACCATACGTAATGCACCTAACAAGCAGGCCAATAAAAAACAGGCAATAAACATGAAATTAAGCAACAAGAAATGGTTGTAAAAACAATACATATGAAACCTTACAAATGATGTCAAAAGCACAACCCATATTACTGGAAACAAGCAAGTGTCACATTTCATTCAAGTTTTACAGGTGTGGACACAAATGACCATCTAAAATCATTAAGAAGAGCATCTCAGGATCCTTAACTAGACACTCAACACACTTTTTAGATGACTAAAAACACCAAAGAAGGGATAACCGTCAAATTGAAGTATGGTTTCAACGCTCCTGTTTTTTTTCTTCTCCAAAACCTTTGGTAAGGAAATAGGAGTCACACCTATTACAGAACCAGCCTTCTTCTTTTTCTATTAAATAAACTTGTTAATCCTGTTTCTATCACTGACGATAATGCTGTTACCTCAACAAACCACAACATAAAATAAGGCACTGGCCACAAAACTTGTATTTAAAAACTTGTATTTGAAAAGGTCTACTGACCTCTAAATAATTATTTTCCAGAGAAAATGTTGCTTGGGTGATCAAGCAGTATTCCATGTTTGACTTTAATGATGTTTTGATTGAAATGTCATTCAATTGTTGAGTCAAACTGTGTCTCTTGATACATGCCATCACACTATTCAGCAGCTACCAACTAGACACTTATGTTAGCATTTACATTTTTCTTTTTAATTTATGTGAATGATGAGGAATTTTAATTACCACGATTTCATTAGCATACAATCATTTTAATGTGTGCAGGTTAAGTGGAACATAACCTGTTGTGGGCATGTGAGAGTGTGTCTGGGATGATAGAAGCATGGAGGGCATTAGTGGATAGAATTGGCTGGCAGCTGCGGGCCTGGACTTCACCATCTGTTTAGTCTCAGAGAGAAAGAGGTTGTCAAAAAAAATGCTTGAGAGACAGAGATCATGGGGTAAAAACAGCAATAAAGGGATAAATAACTTCTAAAATAACCTCTTGGAAAATGTGTTTAATAATCCAGGAGTGGTTTGTATTTGCATTAGGGCTGTTATTACTGTATCCAGTGTACTTTGTATTTTATCAATGAATTGATGATGGATGATTACAAATGGGTGCATGCATTTTCACAGAGCTGTGGTGCTTTGACTTTAGCTTGTTTAGATTTTTTTTTTTATTTATTTACTGGCTGTAGGACAGCACATGTTTTCCCTGTTTAATTTGTTTTTAATCCAGTGAAAAGTACTCTACTAGAAGTGAATTTTATAGGACAAAAAAAACATAGCCAATAACTCAGACAGACAGAGGTCATTTCATAGTCACATGTTCAACATAAAGTATAGTATTATCCAATCATACATGTTTACGTCCTATCTCTAACACTATGTACTTTATATAAAAATGTGGCATTCAGTCTATCTGTATACACAAACACAGAACTCTAGATCTTTGCTGCTACAAAACTGTCTGCTTTCTGAAATTTAATTCCTTATCCTCTTCCTGTAATACCATTTAGTTGTATGTCTTGTTTCTGTCAGGCAGGTGGGGGCAGCAGAGAAAGTAACCGAATGCAGACAAGCAGGTCAACAACAACAGTTCGGTAATTTATTAAAGAAGTGAAGATACAAAAATGCAAATGCAATGCAATGCAAAAAGCAACATTGACAATATGGCAGGGAATTATAGGAAAAGGACCAGTTATATCCTTGGAAATGCATGGGGAAAGTGAGAAGTGACTGGAGACAGGGACTGATGGGCAGACTGCGTACAATAAAGACAGCTGAGACAGACAGTTTCTTTGAATATTTAAGGTTTAAGGTAACTTTATTGTCCCCGTGGGGCAATTGTTTGTACAGCCAGCAGACAGACATAAAGACAAGACACACAACAATACAGCAAAACATGAAATACCCACAGTATAATAAAATACATATATTTAAAACAGTTCTGGCAAATTGTTTAAAATGGAAATGGAAGTCAGGATAAAAGAGTTTCTGAGTCTATTGGAAACTGGCAGGACAAAGGATGGCTCGGGTCAGCAGCAATGGATTGGGCCTTCTTTGCCACTCTGTTGGAGTAGATGTGGGATAGAGTGGGGAAGTTGATGCCTGCTATCTTGCCACATGTCCTAACAATACTCTCTAGTCGTTTTTTGTTTTTTATGGACAGAGAACCAAACCAGCAGATAAAACAGAAGGTTAAAACAGACTCAATAAAACAGGAATAAAACATTCTCATAAAAGTGGGGTCGATGTTAAAATTCCTCAGTTTTCGGTAAAAGTACATACGCTGATGGGCTTTGGCACAAACAACATTGGTATGTAGTTCAAAACATAGCTTGCTATCAATTATTGTGCCAAGGTACTTATATTCTTGTACTGTCTCAACAGGTTGGCCATCAATGATAGTGGGGGGAAGAGGGGGGCCACTGTTTCCTAAAATCAATAATTAATTCTTTAGTCGTGGAGACAGTTATGTTTAAAAAGGAGCGCTTACACCAATCATTAAAATCCTTCACTATTGGTCCATGGTCAATTACACTTTCATTAAGAACAGACACAATGACAGATTCGTCTGCAAATTTAAAAACCTGTCTGTCTGCCTTCATATTGTGAACGACATTCATTTGTGTATAAAATAAAGAGGAGAGGGGAGAGGACACATCCTTGGGGGGAGTCAGTAGAAGATAAAAGATTTCCAGATAAAACACCATTAACTATAACCCTTTGGGATCTGGAGGTTAAAAAGTCAACCAGCCAGGCCATTAGCCCTGGGTTGATGTTTTGTGTCTTTGAAAGTCTTTCTGCTAAAATGTGGGGTTGAATACAGTTAAAGGCTGATGAGAAATCAATAAATAGTAGTCGTACAAATTGCTTTGCCCCTTCCAGATGGTTAAAAACTGTGTTGAGCAGGCTGCCCGTAGCATCCTCGACCCCCCTTCCTGCCCTGCAGGCAAATTGTAAGGGGTCGAGTAGTGGCTGTGTTATTGCTAAAATCTCCTGTTTGATAATTTTGAGGGATGATGAGGGAAGTGAGGGCCACTAGTCTAAAATCATTAAGTGATTTAGGTCCTTTGGTCTTACACACAGGCACAATAACTGACTCTTTCCAGAGATGAGGGACCCGGTGTGATTGAAGTGACTTATTGAATATTGTTCATGTTCATGAAATGTTGTGTATCTCAGGCCATGTTGGAGGGTTATGAGCTCGTGGACAGCCTTGACCTATTAAGGAGATTGCTGCTCGGATGCATGCAACATCAGCAGAGAAGCAAAGAGTGCACGCACTAAGAAATGTTTTTTAATGGACCTATTATTTGGTAGCAATCCTTTTGACACTAGTATCGATACTGAACATAAGACAATGACATATTAACAATGTCTACAATGACATATTAACAATGTCTACAATGACATATTAACAATGTCTACAAAGTATGGTAAAAGCACAAACTCTCACAAAATGGAAACATGGCTCACATCTTAGGGGATCACGTTTTAAATACAATACATGTAATTCACAGAAATACTCTTTTTTACTCTGCCATACAGATGGGAAGAATGGACTGACCTCCACTGTGTCTACTGGCAGTGATGATGGCGATGGTTGCTATGTTAATGTTGTCCAGCGGCCGCACTCAATGGAGATGACAAACATGGCTGCATCCAGCAGGGCAATCAAGGCGGAAAGACCACGCAGCAACACATCTGAGGCCAAGCTGGAGGCCAAGAAGCGAGTCATCCGCATGCTGGTGGTCATTGTTGTCCTATTCTTTCTCTGCTGGATGCCACTGTATTGTGCCAACACCTGGCGGGCTTTTGACGACCTCTCTGCCAAACACGCCCTCTCAGGGGCACCCATCGCTTTCATCCATTTGTTGTGCTACACCTCTGCCTGCGTCAACCCGATTATTTACTGCTTCATGAACACACGTTTTCGCAAAGCTCTGCTAGCCACATTCTCGTGCTGTGCTGCACCTTGCCATCATCGCCGCCGTCGTGGGCTACGGGACAACGAAGAGGATGTAATGGCAACAGGAGCATCCATGTCCAAGTTCAGTTACACTACAGTCAGCACCATGGGAACCTGCTAAGGCAGATGGATGCAGGCACAGTCCAGAAGAGACAGTTACTACGGCAACACAGCACCCCACATCCTTTGTTTTTAGGCCAATTCTATACTCATAGTGACAATAATGTGGAGTGAAAAAAACAGGCCATATATTGTAGCAGAATAGAAGCTTCACCCTGTGCGTAAAGTTATGTAGAGATCATTTAATGAAACACACTTACAGTGTAAATACCTCCATAGCATTATTGAAAAAAGCACTAAAAAACAAGTACAGTTATCTCTTGTCACAGTGGACCAAGGCATATTGTTTGCTTCGATGTTTACGGCGGGGCAGGTGTGTGTGTGTGTGTGTGTGTGTGTAGTGGTGGGCTGTATGATATGGGGATGAATTTTAATAATTTAGTAGTCATTATGTAGCTATAAAAATAGGAAGACCGTAATCTGTTAATCTGCATTAATGACGCTAATTGCAATTGCCTTGTGGATTAAGTGCCTGGTTCTTCATACTATGTTATATACAGACAAATTGTAAACTGAAGGGTTGTGAAAGTGGAGTTTAAAGACTCAAACTGAAAATTCTCAGAAGATAGGAATTTCCTCCTGATGGGACCTGATAAATGAGTGGGTTGTCAGTTCTACATGGCTCCACGGTTCACAGAAAACATGTAAGTGGTATAAACAGTTTAGATGGGAAGTGGTGATGCCTTGTGTTGTGGTTGTAAATTGTAATGCTAGCTGCCTTTGTGTTTTTGAGCTTTTAGAGATGGAATTGTCTGTATGTTGTAAACATTGTATGCTGCAATGTTTGTTTGTATTTTGTCCTTGCAGGTGAACACAGTAGCAAATGTGAGAAGGGTGACTTGACACTTTGAATTGTGTTTCTTTCTCATATTAGAGCTCTAGTTTGAGGGCATTACAAAACTGGCGGATAAGTATCCATCACTTTGTGGAGAACATCTGGATAGGAATCTGGGTTATTTAAGAGACTATTTAACAGTTCCTACATTGTAATATTTCTGATACCATATTAGAACACAAGAGAAACTATATAATGAACTTTGATGAAAACACCAGGAGTATACAAATAGTAAATGGTACTAATATGTTGTATGTGTTACAATATATGTACTGTATGGCAGCATGAAAGGGTGATTTTTTTTAATAAACAATAAGTCCACTGCAGCCTTACAGTAAAGGAGGTAAACCAAGGATAAAGTAACTATAATATATACACATTTATAAGTTCAGTGATTGTTAAGTGACTTGCAGTCCCTGTTGAGCTCACCTGCAGGCTACAACATGGCAGCCAGGTTTCAGAGGTCTCTGTTTGTCAGGCCCTGTCAAGCGTGCCTGACTCTGGCTCCCCCGTTCACCTCGCACTAACTGTGTTACAACCTCAACCCTGCCAGGTTAAACGACTGAGCATATTTCACTGAGTGCACCAAAGCACAATGCTGTCAGCCTCTCATCTAATAGATGTATGGCCTGCCTTTGTGAGCATTTTTGGAAGGATTGGCCTGCAGCTTTAGCAGTTTATCTTGTGCACCATTCCCTTTGTGTTTAAAATATAAATATAGTGAAGCATTTCTGTGAGACTAAACTACAGAAAGAAAGAGAATATTTCTCTACACTGACTGAGACAACCTTACGTTCACGTGTGTCCAGTTAATGTCAAGAAGAGGTCAAATTGACTGCTAGAACATTACCTTGACCTTCCCCTTGTCTCACTGTACAGACTCAGGCCCCATCAACTTTGAAACACAAGAGGCACACATTCATCAAGATGATGACATTTGTGCTGATTATCACAGGGGCATCAGGCCTATGTATGTATGGCTCTGATCTTATACATGTACATACAATGAAGTCAAAGTGATATCATAGATAAAGTGTGTTCTCGAATGAAAATGCCCATCTCATCTAACAAAAGGAAAAAAATCCTGTTGTCAAACTTTGGAAAAGCAGTAAACAACAGACAGGAGGTATTTACGTGCTTGCTAGTAGCATTTCCAAGATAGAGAAATACTGTAACGCCACCGTCTGTGTTGTTGTTTATGAGAACGTGTTTTGTTTTCATGTAGAGGCTGAATTCCCTGCAGTGTCATAGAGGACATTATGATTTGTTTCCCAGTCCACCCTACCTCATCCAGTCGCCACAAGTACACACACACACACACACACACACACACACACACACACACACACACACACTTAAACTGGTTATGATGTACTTGCTCACAACTAATTACAGACAGATTGCAATAAATAGTTATTTCCCTCTTTTACAAAATTAATACTGGCCATGAAAATTAAAGCTCAGTATGAAAATAACTGTGACAAATATGCATTGGATAGAGGTTAGATCTCTAATTAGCATATTCCACTTATGCATAAGTAAAAGTAAATATGCAAAGAGGTACCAAAGGTTACTGTAAATGCAGTCCTTCAGTCCTCTGTTTAACAATGTTGGTGATCATATTTTCAAGCTTCTTATTTGTAGCATGTATTCTTCAATTACCCACAGGCTAAAGCTGCACTAATTAACATGTTTTATATAACCAATAGATCAAACTCCTATGTGTAATGTAAAAGGGGTCGGTCATAATGATGAACACACACACACACACACACACACACACACACACACACACACACACACACACACACACACACACACACACACACCTGTTAAGGATGGCTGGAGAAAATGTGGACCCAAAATGCAGAGGCGGTAACGGAGGATAATTTTGATGTTTTAATAAACTAAGAAAAAGTACAAAAAAAACAACCAAAAGAGTCCTGAAAAACAAGCAGGCAAAAAACAGGAAACCAAAAATAAAGTCCAAGAAAAAACAGAAACTCTTAACACAAACCGGGAAGACAAACAAACTGGAGCCAAAACACACGGGACTACAAAACTGGCTAGACACACACAATTATCTGACACAGGACAAGGGGAACACAAAGACTAAATACAGAGGGTAACGAGGTAACAAGAGGCAGGTGACACAAGGGCTGGGAAACAGGTGGAAAACAGGCAATCACAAGAGCGGGAAAACACAGGGAGTAAAACTAGACAAGACAAGACAGAGAACAGACTATCAAAATAAAACAGGAAACAGAACATAAAACAAGACAGGACCGAAAATCACACAAACAGAAGGAAACAAGACATGACAGAAAACCAGGCTACCAAAATGACAATGAAAACAGACTACAATAAGACAAGACAAAACACCAAAACCATAACAACATCATTTTCACCCATCATTGCAGTTCCCCCTGGCTTCCAGTGTTTTTGCCTATTTTGGATATTTTTGTTTTGTTTTTCCAGCCCATAACTCTGCTCTCATCAATCAGCCACAGCATTCAGCTGTTTTCAGCAAATAAACCGACTGTATGCTACCTGCTCAGCACCAAACATAGTGACTACCTGGTGAACATAGAGGAGAAGCTGATTAAGACCCAGATATTTCCCTAAGGAGTTGGTGAAGACCAAAACATAGCTAAAGTGAATATTGGACTTAAATACATTGGGTGACCACAAACATAACTCCAAGTGTTTTTGCTCGATGTGTAAATCGACAGGTTGTTAACATGTTAGCCATAACAACTTTATAAGGTGATACTATGTCAGTGTTATGTTTCAAGCTTGAGGTGAAGAGGTGAAAACATCAATTACTGAAGATTTAGGGTTAGGGATGAAATATGAGCTGAGCATATCAATCTTGCAGATGGTTAAGTGAGGTAAATGAGACACTTTCAGGTAAGAGTACAAATATGCTAATTTAAATGTCTCCTATTATCATGAATACTATGGTGTGAAAATACAACAAGAGGGGTACACCTGTTCACTGATTACTATCAGGGATCCTTTTCACATTCACACAAGTAATCAATCATGTTCAGTCAAGACAATGAGGTGCCCTTTATAAAGTGACAAACCCTGACTCATTCTTGTGATTATTATGTCCCTCCTGCTAGTTAAACTACCCTCTCCTCTGTTTGGATTCTCTGCTGAAACTCTCATCGCTGCTTGGATTGCAGAGTGCCCTCATGAGCAGAGCCTGTGTCACTGACAAATGGTCGGCTCAGGGGGAGTGCTGCCAGTGAATGATAAGGACACTGTCCACAGGTGTTTCAGAGGGAGCCTCTGGGGCACAGGTGTAGGCAGGGTCCTATGGTAATTGTTTAATGTGAGCAAAGCTGAGGCGCAAAATTGCCTGACTGGGCGCAAAGCCAGGTGCATTCATGACAAATCCGCTCAGCAGTGGTAAAAGGATAAAAAAAAAAAAGAAACTTGGTTATCTGAATTACAAATAAAACTCATTGCTTGAATGTCCAGGCAATGTCATGTATTTTAATTGTTTGTATTGTGATGGTAAGAATTTATTTCAGCTTTCCATTTAGGAAAAGTTATTTGATAATTAATTTACTTTTAAAGTAAGAAATCTACTATTATATTTATTATAGAGATATTAACTTTCTTCCTTTTACATGGTTTGATTAACCTGTCAGGGGGACCTGTCAAATCATCCAAATTAAACATCAAAATATGTTGTCCGTGCCCTCAATGTCCACAAACAGAATGGCAGGAGGACATCATTTGTCTAGGCCCTCCAAAACTGTTACAAATCACAATTGGAATATAATTCTGTTTTATGATGCGGCCATGCTACGGTTAAGGTTTGTTTAGGTATAGGGAAATATCATGGTTTGGGTTAATATTTTGTTTAGGTAAAGGGACAAGTGGTTATGTTCTTTTTGGGCACTTGCTAAAAAGACTGGTGCTGTTGTTTTTCTCGAGGCCTCGGGGCAACCTCTCACCTATCTCATGTTAAAGATCCAGTTATATCCAATGTAACCTGTAGCCCAGTGCTGGAATCAATTCTTAAAATAGTGTTTAATTAAGGTAATTTGATTAACACAACTGTATTAGAAATATGCATTATGTGAGTACAATATAAAATAATATAATTTTGACACAGGGCTTTACTACAAGATGGCTACAACATTAGCTAATAATGCAGGACCTGCCTTTGTTGATATTTTACTTTTGTGGTGCAAAATCACTTACACATTTGCAATTAATCCAATTGCCAAAGCTACACAGTGAATTTGAGGCTTTTGGAACAGTTTCCAGTGTTGCCTGGCTGGTAACCCAGCCTTGCTCTTTTAATTACTAGTACACATTTCCTTATAAAATGAGAAGCTCATTTATGTCACAACAAATGCTTCATTGTCCCTTAAAAGCACCAGAAAAACGACGATGCATGACGATGCAGCCAATTTTTAAGGCTGTCACAAACATCTCTGTTGTTGAGTTGTACGAGATGAGCAGAATTGACAGCTCTCGTGCACATACGCAGCAAGTTGCAGTGTAACCTATGTTTTAATATAGTTTATTAGGGTTGTATTATAATGAAGATGCATTCGTCATTTCAACCATCATATCAACATGATCCATGCGGAGTGAGTGTAGAAATAATATTGTGGAACATAATGATGGGGATTAAAGACCATGTTGTCTGGGTATTGTTTCATTAGTGTTGATGTTTACTGTCTCTAGGGTGGATTTTGGATTAGTGCAGCCATCTTCCTGTGAATGTCAGCGACAATATGTGGAGACACAAGCTTTCCTTAACAACATGCAAATATAAATTGTATCCGCTTTATCTTTGCCCATACCTGTTCATCTGTATCCTTATTAATGTACACATAGTATTCTAAACTGTACTGAAATCAGGTGTTAACAATATGATATAATAATATAAAGTATTTTCTTGTATATTTGCTATGTGATGTTCTGTGAAGGAAACAGCTGAGCTTGTGTTTTAGTGATCTGTAGTAGTGTTACATGTTTCTAAGCAGCTTGTTCAGGTTGCAGGCTCATTTGGGATGAACAGGAATGAAGGGTTAGAGAAGCATACAAGGGCATATTTAGATCTACTCGAACGGTCACAGTGGCCAGGCCACCATTGCCTTAAGTGTGTTTTGAGTGTACAGTATATGTATGTCTGTGTGTGTGTGTGTGTGTGTGTGTGTACATGAGTCACTGTTGTTTCAGGCAAAACGAGAGCTGGGGGTGAAAGCATTTGGCGGCCTTGTTTACCATCCATAGAAAAGACGTGTACAGAGCTTATGCTTTGACTGTTGGAAACAGAAAAATTGCTAATGTGGTTTTCTTGGCTGCTGTCCACGCTGTTATCTTGACAAGTGTGTTTGTGCTGTTATGACACTATAAGGCCTTAGTGGTTACTTGTGGTTTGGAATGTGTAGTTTTCCGTTCTGGTTTATGCTCAAGATGGAGGAGATGCAACAGTTCTACCTCCCTTATGACAGCGCAGATTTATTGCTATTATGTTTGTCATTACAGACACTATTTGTTTTTTTCTGACTTGACAGACAGAATGGGATGTGCTATCTCCCTGCATGAGGATCATCTGGACAGCATTTGTGTATTTCAGTATGAAAAGTGTGTGTCTGTGAGTGTGTCAGACAAGGAGCCAGGATCATAAAGTAGAGGCCGATTCTGTGCCATTTGTTACATGGGATCTTTGAGATTTGATTCTGGCTGCTGTGGCTTACTAAATTGTTGATCCTCATGTCTGACAGATTAGCATTTTGTGTTTTCCTATCTGTCTCTGTGTCTCTCACACACACAGTTATAAATGCATTTTTACAACTGGATGACTATCCATGGTAGTAATTTGCTTTGCTTTTTTGTGTAATGTTATTTAATTATAATAAAGTCTCTATGTCAAATACCAAATCGCCTCATGCATTCTTTGACATTCTACTGCAACCAACAATTTAAGTGGGAACAGAAGAGCAACAAATTCATCTGGGCTCATCTGTCTGTTTCAGCTCATGTGAGCACTTTCAGCAAGGTAAAAGACCATGCTGAAACTCTAGAAGGTAAAGGAGTTGTCTCTCTCTTGCTTACATGGTAGTTCTGCTTAGAGTGGTCTTAATGGAATCATAAAGAAGAAACTTAGCTGCTCTTTACATAGCTCAGGTCCAGTGTTGCCACAGTTACTTTGAAAAAGTAACTTAGTTACTTTACAGATTACTTGATTTTAAAAGTAACAAAGTTAGATTACTTTATTAGTTCCATCAGCCAAGAACATTACCTTCAGAAACATCACTTTAACTTGCAGATTGATTGAAAGAGACACATGTATAACTGCTGATTTGCTTTGTCACGTCACCAGATGTTGGAAGTCTTGTGCCCGGCTTGTGGTAGTAACAATACACCTAAATGAAATGTCAAAACAACGCAATGAGCTGGCTTTACTTGGCACAGACGTGTTATAACACCAGCGTAAGTGATGTTTCATGAGTAAATGATCTCCCCGAGTGTCTATAGGGTCGGAAAAACATGAAATGTAGGTCTACAAAGACCTGGATGCAACTGAATGCAGTATGAGCAGATCGATACTGATGTTGATGCCTGTACTGTAAAACGTTCTCATCAAACAAACAAAGAAGCAAACATTTGGACATCCAGTATGTTTTCACAAACAAAATGTCATAATTACATTGGTGATAATTTGACCAACAAAATTCAGCTCAATTGTGGTTCAACTGTAAGGGGGTAATAAACGAGCCAGGCAGTCCAAATAAAAAGTTTGTCCTTGCACAAAAGGCACAAATAGCACTTTTTAAGACAATGCACAAGGTTTATTATACTCCAGATAAATTAAATAAAATGAACAGTGAGATATAATTCCTCTGTTGGCGTTGTAAGAAATATAAAGGTACTCTTTTTCATATGCTTTGGTCATGTAAACAACTTTCGTTATTTTGGAAATTTGTTACCAAGCTGATATCTCAGTGTATCTGTTCTCCCTGTAGTCCACTGGTGGAATGAACTCTCAAGCTACTTTGTTATGGACAGCATTTATTATAAGAGTAAAGACAGAAGCTCAGACTTTTTGAAGATATGGCAATCTCATAGAGAATTTGACTTTATGAATGTTTACATTAATGTTAGGAACTATGACAACAGTGTTATCTGATTGCATTTATTGTGTTGTTTGATCTTTTTGTTGGGTTTGTTCATTTACTTGTCTGTTTTGTCCTTTTGTGAAGGACTTGAAATATGAGGAATGAGATTTATGTATGTAATTCTTCATATTGTTTTTGCAAATAAATAAAAGAAGAAAAAAAATAGTGTGCAGTGTTAGTCAGTGAAATATGTACAAGGTTGAATACCTTCCACCATGCAGCTTGAAGCATTGTGCTTATTTGACCATGGAACTCACAAGCATTCAGTGAGAGGATTGCTGCCCTGATCATTTTCCAGATATGTACAGTCCATGTCTCAAAGGAGTATAAACACAGTGTCCTTGTATATTATAAACTTTTCACTATCTGGCTGCGTTTTATATGGTATCCTGTGGCAACACACCCACACCAACACAGACTCCTGCGGTGAATTTGTCAAGAGGCTACTGTCGGTCTGAACAAGGCCTTAGTTTAGTTATCTGAATATAGAAGAGCTGAACTGTTTATCATTCTGTGTGAAAGGGGCTGATGAGCATTCATGTACCTCTGTGACCCTATGTGTCCCTGTCCCATAGGGCATGTTATGGGACAGAAGTATTCACTCCCCCTAACCTTCTTTGTACTCTAGAGTGGATATATTGCATACCAGACTGATCTCACAAAGTGGCGTATGTATGACACGCCAATTTGTATGCTGTTTTTGCGTGTTATAAAGTGTTTATAAGCTTTTTTTGCGTGTTTATCAACGCCATTTGGCCTCCATTACATGTGAATTATCGCTGTAGCAAGTAGTATGAAAGGACGGAGGTCCGCAGAGGGAATTTGGTTGGTTGATGTGGCGGATGGGTAAAACACAGGACTTACACCCAGGAGCGCCGGGTTTGCGTCCTGCATGTGGCCTTTGTCAACAGTTTTTTTTTTTATTGTTTTCCTAAGTGTGACGTTGGTCACTGTCGTGTTTTTGTTGTTTTTTTTAGTGTTACTAAAGCCTTTCCCAATGTTCCTTCCCTAAACCCAACCCTTTTTTTTACATGCGTGTGACGTTCTCGCAATAGCACCGCACATTCTCGCGATAACACGGCACGTGGCGACGCCACGTGGTGTGTATGTTTGCATCTGCTGTATACAGTGTAGACATACACGTGGATAGCTCAAAATGCGTACCGATCACACGCCATTTGGCTTTAGGAAAGTGGCGTGTATGTTTACGCAAAGTCATGCCATGTTGTGCATACTGTGAATTGAACGGGCATTCAGCCTTTGCCTCCCTTGAAAGAAGAAAACAGTGAGGATGAAATTAACACCTTAGCAGTAAAGATTGTGACCCTAATGACTGGCAGAATTCCCCCCAGTACTGATTCAGAAAGCTGTGAAAGAACACAACAGAATGAAGTTCATATTTTGTACTCTTAGAAAAATTTCAGGATTTGTGTGTACAGAGCCAAAAGCAATAATACAAGTAACCAGTAGACAAGATATTTTAGCTTAGGAACCACTTGAGAATGTTTGGACAAGTTGTTGGGACTTTGTGCCTATGGGCAATAATCACTTATTTTGCATATGTGATCTTATCATCTACCTGACTGGCCCTGGTTGACAAAATGTTGTTTAACACATTTATATTCTGTAGTCTATACTAAAAGCTCAGTTTGAGAATGAATGCAAGGGAATTATAAAATGTAAACTAATGTTATGGTGTATGGCTAAACCCGATTTATTTTTAGCTAGAGGGTATGATCTACAATGTTCTTTCATAATTATTCTCATTATTATCCACCCAAGATCTTCCTCACTGATAGTGTTTTGATTAATTTTGTAAAAAGAAGAAATAAGTTTGATAAAATCAGAAGTAAAAATTACAGAGGTGAACAGGAAACACCAAAGTATGGTTTACATGTACTACCTTGTCATTTGCAAGTGCCTTCATCATTTCAAGTGCTAATTGTAAAAAAAAGTTATTACAACACAAAATAAAAAAGCAACACCATCACATCCATGCACAAGCACTTTTTTTTTTTTTTTAATGTTTTTGCAGTTTTTGTTTAAACAACTAGTCGTGTTGATATTGGCCACCTAGAGTTTAAACGACAAGTTGAATTGAATGGGTCAAAACCTTTCATCCCTACAGTATGAGATAAAAGCAAGCAAACAGACACAAGGTATGACAAACTGACAGATATACAAAAATGTAGGCAGGTCATGGGTGATTTTAGCTCAAGCCCCCTAAAAAAAATTATTTATTAATATAAATTATTAATTATAATGTGTGCTTCAAGTTAGAGTTTGCGAACTTGCCCATTAGTGACAGAGGTCAAACAATTACAGGTTCAAAGTGCTTGAAACAGGTTTAATATCCTGTGTCGCCAATGCTATGCACCTGTAACCCAGTCAAGGAAAGGGTTAACAGAAACGTAGTGTTGGCCAATCGAAGGTGGTTGTGCCAGACTCCCGCCTTTGGCTGAGTCTATCTGATCTGTCAGAGGGAGAGCAGTAGTGTAGTTGGAAAGTTGTCCCCAGAGAAGAAGTTGGTAATTTCATGGCACAGATTAGAACCCAAATTGAAACGTAAGAAATTAAAATTCCTGAATGTTAGAATATTGTGTCAAATTGATCGTTATTACTGTGACCTATAAAGTGTCAGGTTTAGTTCCATCATAGTGTCAATAGTTTCAAAAAATGTTAGCTGACGTTGTTGTTCAGTAGCTAGCTCAGAGATTATCGGCTAATGGAATAACTGATTTAGCGGGGGGGGGGGGGGTTAACACTTTTGCAAGGTACTATATCCGTGTCATATTCTCATTAGGGGCTGAGCTGCCCTAAAGGTCAGATCCTAGAATTGCCCCTGAGGCAACATGCTAACAGGCAGGCAAGCAGAAAGCTAGACATACAAAGCAACATAATGACTCACATCACTGCAACACAGCAGCCTGCAGTTTAGGGTAGGGTAACAAGATGCCCTAGAAAGAGAAACAAAGCATTTTCAGTCTTTTTTTCAGTAGACTTGTTTTTGAATGAAACATTTCAGTCAATTTCAGTAACTTAGCAACTAACGGTGATTAAAAAGAGGCACATAAGATCTTTTGTTTGTGTCACTGCAGTGGGATGCAAACTTCTTACCAGAAAAATAAAAATGATTTGGCAGCTTGGACAAATAATAGCACTTGTGTATTAATATCTGCCATTCATTTTAGAGTGAAAGCCTATAGCCTACTGTAGGCCTATAACAAAACAATTTAATATCCTGAACTAATAATGGCATCTCTACCCCTCTACCACGTCAAGGGTCTAGTTGCCAAAGACTCTTCTCAAATTCTTTTTATCATGCACTTGAATAAAAAATAATCGTTCACTTAAGGCTCTCCTGATTGAACTATTAGTTTAATAATAGTTATCTTCACAACATTGTGTTGGAGGTATACTTAACTAAAATGGTCCTTATTGGTCCAATAAGGTAAGTTTATAAGCTATACATTCAATTCACTCAGTAATTTAAATTCTAAATTATTGGTGCTGTCCCATTAGTGGGATTACCGATAACTGTTTTTATCTCTCACTGGAATTCCTTGTGTGGTGTTAAATTGCTAAAGCTGTCAGTTGTCTTTCAACATGTTATTGCAAAAAAATTGTGAATTTCCCACAACTACCTCACACTCCCACCAATCAAGAAAGTAGCCTACTGGATGCAAAATTATAGTAAAAAAAAAAAAAACAAAAGCATTTGCACACTAATCTCCATTAGTAAGTACTACCCCTAGTAAACCATAATATATGTAATTCAAACGTTACTGTTATGTGCCGTAGCATTGTCTCCGGGTTTTGGCTGTTTTGTGCTGTGATCCTCTCCAGGTGTGCACCCGTGCCAGTGAGGTCACTCCCACAGCTGAAGCTGCTCAGCTGTAATCAGGGAGAAACAATAAGTGGCCACGCCGAGCTTCAATGGGTGGCAGCGTGCCAGACGGTTGAGTGGAAGCTGCGTGTGTTGCGCTGTGAAACAGTGTAGTGATTAATGGTTTTGTGAACCGAGTCTGTTTTGTTGCTTAGTTATAAATGTACAGTAGCTCTAAAGTTCAGTTTTTGTTGCATATTCGTCTTAATTATAGCAGGTGACAGACAGGGTGAAGATGGTGGTTTCCAGGTATCCAAATGAAGAGTGGAAGATCCAAGTAGGAAAAAAAGAGATCCAGACTGACTCAGCAATCTTTAGAGAAGAAAGAACAAAAATGAGGTTAGACTGAAGACAAGCAATAAGTACCTGCAACAGGACACCAGTAGACACTGAGTTTGTTGGCCTGAGGGACAATACCTATCCTAGTAAGCAATAATCTGGCATCAAGTCTCTGTAAGCCTGGTGTCTTTATGACACAGGTAATGAGGAGATTGTGTGCAGCTGAGTCCAATCACTTGGATCTCCACCACGCCCAAGACACACCCACACACAAAAGGAAGAGGCAACAAAAAAAAAAACTGAGTCACAGCACTGGCTGTGATAGACCCGACTTTAGGTCAATTTAATACATTTAAAAAGAATGAACTGCATGAGATTGTAGAACATTACCACATATCCGCGTCCATCTGCCTCCCCAACGCTGTGCTAACTGTTACGGCACGTGACCGTTACTGTATTTATTTCTGTGTCCCTCCTAAACACATTTGTAACTCCCTTATTGTCTGCACGTCTTTGTTCTATGTACAGCTAGGTACCCAATGTATGATAGACAGCATGTGTACAAAATAATTACATTTTTAATTGGCTGAGTGCACTCCAAAATTCAACCAGCACAGTGCCAGTTTGTGGCATAATTTAGTCAGTGGTCTAACATGTTTTTGCATTATGTTACCTTAAATCTTAGTTCAACTTGTACTCTACACAAAGCGTTACCACAGCTTCTGTCTTACTAGCTGCCCCTTTTTAAATAATTGTTTGTTAACTAGGTCCATTTGCTGCTAGAATTGTTGTCCATCATCATACTCATGAATTCAGGAAGGAAGAATAGAAAAGACAGAGGGGAAGCTGACCATGTAAAACCTTACATAAGAGCTATAAAAAGGAAAAGGGGACATAGGGGTGATTGGTTACTTTTCCATCTCCTCTTACCTAATTGCCACATTAAAGGACAGAATGGAAAAATGGAGCGCTCCGGAGAGCCAAGACAAGAGTGAGTTTTAATGCAGAGTACAGCAATTCCACATACCTGATGGAGCTCTGTGTAGATATTATTTCCACATAGCTAAAAGCCTTCCTCAGAAAAGACCAAGCTCTCTTATTACTAAAATACTTTACAATCCATTATGGAGCCCCTGCATTTCCTGCCTAGAATATAGATACTCCAATGATTATAGTTCATTTACAAAATTAGGCCATTTGAGGGATTTGACAACTTCTCTAATATACAGTGCTGGAATAAATGCAAAGGGATGTGACACAATGCTATCAGAATCAAATCTTTAGCCGTTTAAGACTCTTGAATTTTACTTTTAATTTTTAAGGTCTCAACCCTCCTCTCCCTCACTCAGAAACAAATAACATGTGCTAATATTGCCTTATTTTGCAGCTGCTGCTTATTGATTGGAGGGTTGGTGGGTTGTAAGGAGGTTCACGAATGGAAACATTGTTGCCTCCCTAACCTGGTGGTCAGGGTGGCAGACTTGCCAACAAGGTCACCAATTTCATGGATGGTGACACTGGAACTCAACCCTTAACGTTACTATGATTAAAGAATTACAAACTAAACAAATTATGCTGTAGTCTGTTTCATTTGCAATTCATTAATTTTTCATTGATTGTAATCAATAATTGAAATAGTCATGCTGCATTTGTCACCATCAGGTATTATATACATATACTGTATATGTCAATTATGGAGAGACTTACGGAACAAACAGAACTATGTTACGTTCTGCGTCACGTGCGTAACCCGAAGTCAGGTAACCTAAAATAATGTACTTATTTTAAGCATATGCTTTCAGTGCATTGAGCTTTCTTGGAGACTGCAGATTATATCCTCATGTAACAGATTGAAAGTCTGTTAATTTTAAATTAATCTTGATTTGGATTCCCAGCCATACCAACACAGAGAGGAAGACACAAGAAATATATAAAAATAGTCTATTATTTTAAAAGTTAAAGTTTAAAACGACAATATTAAAATGACAATCTCCTCAAAAACCCAGGGAGACAATGAAAAAAACATGGATTGTCCAATGTTCTGTCCCAGGGTGAAACGATACCCAAGTCCAGTCCAGCCTGGAGTCAGCTCCTTGTTTCCCCTGGAGGACACAAAAACACTGAATGTCAGACAAAAGACACAGAATGTCTGCTTCAGCGGGACTTCGAGTAGCCTATTCCAATCCAAAAATCCAGAAATCCAGAACCAGGAATTCCGTGGAGCCGCTCTGCTTCTGTCAGTGGATAAACAGTAAGATGATGGTGCGTTAAATTCTTCTCAACGAACCGACTCGGACCTCGGATATGACGTCACTTCCACACTTCAAGCGTTCCGGTATGTTTTGCGCGTCCGAGAAAAAACATGGACGCCACCCGGAAAGCTGTTGCTATGGTAGCACTGGCCGAGTTAGCAACGCTAGCCACGTTAGCAAACAAGGCTTCATTCAATATTGCACTCAGAACAAGACCGATTCCCATACCAACAGGCAGTGAAACGGACGCAGTAAGGTATTGCAGTAATACGAGTGATTAAACTCTCCATTTAAACAGCCAAAGCGGTCCAAAAACAATGACAACAATTCATACTACAAGTCACACAGGGCGCTGCCATCTTGGAATCCGTATCGGAATTCTTGCTCGGTGTCCTCACGGTTGTCCAAGTTCCGAGCTCGGAAATCGGAGGAAAGGGGGCGTGTTGGTGCGTGTTGCTAGGCAACGTTTGTCTTCCTAGTCAGAACTCCGACTCGGATAAATAATAGAACGCAACATCAATGGGCAGCCTGCTCGTAGCCCGGCAACAGTCTCGGGTGACTAGAGTCAGTCTCGGGTGACTAGAGTCACCCGAGACTGTTTTAAAGAACTTTCCTTTCCTTTCCTTTCCTGTTTTAAAGGACTTTCCTTTCCTGTACTTCATTTGCGCTCATAACGAATACTGCCGTCACTGCTGCCGGCCCCTGGATCTGGCACCTTCACAGAAAACGAACAACCACAACTAAAAATGACTCCTTTAGCTCAACTGCTAAAAACATACATGCATCAGTGTGGAAGAAAAGGACCACTTCCCTTTAGTCAGAGTTTGTGAGCGTTGACACTGCAGAGTCTGGGAGTCGGCTTCACCAGGGCACAGGAGCTCCAGTCAGCAGCAACACCGAGGGAAAAGAAGATCAGCAACCCAGTCCGCTGCAGCACACGGCACGTCCACCCGTTCAGCGCGTTGTCTCTAGTGATCTAGTCTCCTTTTATTGGGAGTGGTCTGATCAGCTGGCAAATTATATCGCTGATGTGAAAGGGTTTCTACAGGTGTGTCAATTAGTGTTTGTTGTTGCAGTTCGTGAAAGAGGGAAACAGTACAATCAATTGTCCACAACACACATCACAGCAAACAAGGGAAACTCACAGCAAACAATATAAAAGTTAATCCACAGCAAACAATAAATTAATCCACAGCAAACCATAAGGAAAAATCACAGCAAACAAATATAAAAGTTTTAAGGCAAAAATTGCTATATCAATCAATAACAATCCCCAAAATAAAGTAAGGTGAACCATCAATCACACTGCTCCACTTGTTTTATATTATATGACACTCACACACCTTTTAACATACAGACAGACCATTGTAGACTTGTTGCTACATCAAAGACTGCTGGGTCTGTAATTCGGTGAATTGTATCTCCACACTCCAAAAGGTGGCTTTTTCATTTTTTACATTTCAGATAATATGGATCAGCCAACACTGTGAGCTGAGCAATCAGCCCAGGCAGCCTCCTAACCCCCAATTTCCACCAACTGCGGAACGTCTGCGGATCCGCTCCGGAACAGCAGCGGAATCAATAGGTTTCCATTAAAGTCAATGAGTGTATTTTCACTGCCTGCGGAACGGCTGTGTTCCGACTCTGTCCCAGCTCCAGCGATCCGCACCCCTCTGGAGCAGATACGCAGAGCATCTATTTGCCGGACGCCAGAGAGCTCCGCAGCAATTCAGCACAGGGCAGATAGTGCGGGACAGGAAGTCGAACACAGAAGCAAAATCTGGTTAATTTTCAAAATAAAATACACTGTGCTCACGGCGGATCATATTTCCCTGCACTACACCTTGAAAACGTCATAATGGGCTGGAAACAAACTGTTGTTGGTTTTGTGGTTCTGTTTATAGAAACTACATCCTGTTATATCGCGCAATCATACGTAAATTTACGAGATCTTGAGGGTCCTCATGACTTCAGCTGTCAGTCATGGCCGCAGCCGTTACGCAACAAATCCAGACCTGGTAGGTATTGAAGGACGGCGGAGCACGGAGCCGACATGCAGCAGAGCCGATCCGCAGCTGTTCCGCAGTTGGTGGAAATGAGTAATGCAGCTAATTTTCTTCTGCTAAGCAAATAGGGTGACCAGATGTCCCGAAAAATTCAGGACAGTCTTGAAATCCAAGCAGTTGTCCCGAATCCCAAATCCTGCCCTAATTGTCCCGAAAATTAGACCAAAGTCTCAAAAGCAGACTCTCGAGTAGATATAGTCTGAAAGAAACATTAGGTGCAAATTTTGATAACACGCATTGCTATTTTTCATTCATTCATGTTGAAATGGAGGCTCAGGCTGGTGTCCCGGGACCCGATGAACACGTAGCTAAAAAGCAAAAACGTCTCTGCAGGTACCAGGAGGACTGGGTAGGGAAGTTTGGTATTTCACACGGGGGGGAGTCAGACGTCAGGCTGCATGCTAGCAGCAAACTACAAATAACTATAACAACACAACTTTAAAGACCAACACTTTGTGTTTGTTTTATTTGTTTCATAATGATACTTGAGTTCATGATTTTTTATTTGTATTTTCAGGTTTACATGACAGTTTTTATTCCTGAATAAAACTAATAAATTATTTTGGTGCAGAGTTTTGAAATTCATGCGCACCCGCCAAGCAAAACACGTTTGTCTTTTAGAGACTCTGCAGTCCTCCTGAGTGAAGCCATCATGGAGAAATCGAAAAACAAATGAAGAATTGACGCCCTGCTTGCTGATGAGACCAACCATGTGAGCCAAGACCTCTCCCCTGGTCTGAGCAGTGACAGCCCAGCAGGCAGCCCGTTATCCTGCTGCCGCCCGGACTCCCCGTCTCCGCGGGCCGCACATCTTCAAGGAATAATCCACAAACCGGGTGTCCTAAATCTCCCGCATCCAGGTCTTGCTTCAATTCCCGGCATGTATCATGCCGCTATGTACCTATTATCCGCATTGGGTGGACAGCACCCCGCATTTGCATACATTGGTTTCACACAACTAACACAGACCTAACCAGAGCACCTAAAGGCAGCTGCCATGGCGGAATCTCTGCCCCTGGAGCCACGACTACCAGATTACAGCAGTATATGATGAAATGAAATGATTTTATAGGCCGAAAATATCCAGATTTTAAAACACAAGAGAATTAGTACATACATATTATTTATCCTGACCAGATTTATTTTCCAAACACAGGTACACATCTGTCCCTCAAGAACTGTTTTCCGTTATCAGTTTTTAATGAGCTCTGAAGAACCGCTGAGGTGTTGTACACTCATTGAACACACTGACTGTCAAATAAAACTGCAGTTCATTTTTGGTTTATAGTGAGTAAATCTACTGAAATGGCCATCTTGGTGGAGTGTGATGTGTAAGATGAGGAAGCAGAGGTTAAATCATGTATGTCATGGTTGTAAAAAAACAGTGGCTATCTGTACATATTTGCCAAGCGCAAACCAGTACAGAAGGCAATGAATCAATAAATTGTTGGGGAGGGTCATGCCTTTTTTCCCAATCATTTTGAAGGTGGTTTAACTTCCCTTGATAGTACAAAAGTAGTTCAAAAGTACAATCTAGTTACTCACATTTAGCTGCTTGATCATGCACGACTCTGACAGGGCATATAGTTTGTGTTAAGGTAACCATACTGCACAACCATTTACATATGAAAACAACAGTTTTGTTGTGGAGATCCTGTGGAAGGCAAACATTTCCTAATATTAAGTTTGCTTTGAATGTCCAACAGCTCAAACAACATTAGGCTGAAAGCAGATGAATTTGTTATTTAATTTCCTGTTTCTGTGTTAGACCACTTACGTTGGGGTCAAGTTCTTTATTAAATAAGTCAAACTTTAAGGTTAAAAGATGATAAATGAAATGTTGACTCTTCATCGAGATTATTGAATTATAGCGAATACCAGCCAGTTAAATTGACATTGGATGAATTTGTGCAGAGAGGCACACACACACACACACATGCACACCAAAATGGTTAAATTGTTGTGTGTGCTTATGTGTTTGCACACACACACACACACACACACACACACACACACACACACACACACACACACAGAAATCCTAATTTTAGTAGGGAACTCATCTAATCAAAATAGTTCAAGGTAATTACTGATGTCACCCACACCTCATTTCCTAATGATGACTGATGTAGTCAGTGTAGTGTAGGGAAGGGAAGGGACAGGGAGGAACGAGCAAGTGCAATATGGCTGCTGCATGTGTTCTTCATTGGATCTTCTCCGTCAGCCTGTGGGATGCTGGTGAATGGCAGAGCTGAATTCTAACATGTTAATCATAGAGTGAGACCAAAGGGAAATTAGTAGTTAATTTAGCACTGAACAAAACATGCACGCTATAAACTCAGATAATACAAAGGCACTCTGGAACTCATACATACAGAGAACATCTGCCACTTAGATTAGTCCCTTTCACACATGCTCTGTAACCCTGAACTTATCTGGACATTACCCTGAGGAGCTCTGTGTGAGTAAAAAATTTCTGAATCAGTTGGACTAGACATTAAACAGACTTTACCCTGCCAGCTCCCCTGGTACGAATTAGAGGATGGATACCCGACCCGAGCCCGACGGGACCGGCCAGGCAGGGGTCGGACAGATATTAAGAAATTATGTTCGGGTTCGGGTCGGGCTCGGTCACATCAGAGCGATAAGGCATTTGTTGTAAAATGGTGCTGCTGTTACGATTCTGGGAATTAAAGGACCCAAATGCAAGGAGAGGCAGGCAGGCAGGAGAAGGTTTGAGCTCGAGGATTTATTAATCAAAACAAAAAAATGAACCAAGGGAGTCCTGGGAGAAGCAGCAGGCAAAAAACAATTCCAAAATAAGTAAAAGGCATCCAAAAAACCAAGGGAGAAGAAAACTAGGGAAATACAGGAAGGGTGGAAACTGACCAGAACAGACACAGGGAAAGCACACAAACACACACAAACTGACAGGATAAAGACACAAAACAATCTGAGACAAAGGGAACACAGAGGCTAAATAAACTAGGTAAAGAGCAAACACGGGACAGGTGACACCAGGGCTAGTGAACAGGTAGAGCACAGGTGGAGCACAGGCTCCACAGGCGGGAAAACACAGGAAGCAAAACTATACACGACAAGACAGAAAACAGACAAAATAAAACAAGAAACAGAAATATAACAATCCACAGGATACACAACAGAACAGAAATATACATAATCCACAGAATCCACAACAGAACCATTGGCGGCTTGGCCATCTGGCAACTCTGGCAAATGCCAGAGGGGCCGGACCATTTTTTTTAATGTGGGTCGGTCAGATTTTTTTCTTTTTAATATACAAATAAATTGTCTTTACAGGCCGACAGCGCAGAGGACGGGTTTTTATCGCTTGCACGATTTCACTATGGTTATTATAATAATAATAATAATAATAATAATAATAATAATAATAATAATAATAATAATAATAATAAATATTAAGCATTTGGCCAGTCGGCAACGGCTGGGCTGGTCCCGAGATGGGCCGACCGACCCAATCAGAAGTTACTCAAATTGGGACATTCAGTCAAAATCAAGCACTTGCTCTGGGGGACCGTCAGCTGCTGACGGGCAGAAAGCTCTGCGCTGTCTATCCGCGCGGCCATCTGACGGCATCAGTATTAAATTGAGACAGTTTCATTATCAGTTACATAGTAGTCCAGTTCAGTGTTTGGTACAGTTAGTTTTAACACCTGATGCGAAGTGTAGGCCTATAGGAGTACACATGAAAACCCTGGACAAGCAGCACCGTTCTGCTCTGTCTTTTTGCTGTGCCCCATTCACAGTGTCACGTTTTACACTATGTTGGTTAAACTCTGCAATTAATCCGCGGTTCACATGTATGCATGAACTGTGGTGGTCCATTACACTGTAGTCTCAACATCACTGATCATTTTTGATCAATAGAATATAGAAAACATTACACTTCACAATGTTTTGTATCCATAACATGATTGTGTTATTGTACAATTTAGCAGTAAAAGCAGTAGCCTCTGTAAGTCAACCCTACATTTTTCAACTTGGGAGCAAAGCGTGACCATAAAGCCCTGTTCATGCTAATTAAACAACTGGACCTTGGGGTAAAGTGTTGTCGTATCCTGCCCATGTTCCGGATGTGAAAGCCCCCTTATGGACTACTGAATATAATAATATTCCATTATATTTTGTATTTTAAATTGTTACTTGCCACCAGAATTTTGTGAGTTCCTTGCCATAAATATAGACATTTTTACCATAAATTGGTGCCCAAAAATGTATCAGAATGCAGGAATTGAAGTCTTTTACCCTCAAAATTCCCTGGGGGAGACCAGACACCCCCTGCTTTATGTGTTCCCCCAAAGGCCAATTCTGAGCAGGGGAAAAACCCTGAAGTATAATCACAGACAGCCACAAAAACATATAAAATTGCAGAGTTAAAGAGTTGAAACGGATGAAAAGATGGAGAACCAGACAGACAATATGTACAGTGTCAACAGAGAGAAACACGGACAATCGAACAGACAGACAGTGACGACAAAGAACAACATACTGTAGAGAATGACAGTATACAAACGGCATAAACAGACAGACAGTATGTGTACATTTGTTATAAACGTGTGTTCTTTAAAAAGTAGTAAGCATTGTTTGCCAGCTACTTACATTAAATGTTTAAAAATATGTTACATAAGGTAGGCCTACTGCCTATATTATTTCTGTACACAAATGTAATTAGTGAATGCACGTGTCTGTGGGTGGGGCTGCATGGGCGTGGTAATGTGGGCTGGTGTGACTACAGTGACAGGGCTGAATTTTGGTCCCAGTCCGCCCCTGAACAGAACAGAAATATACACAACAAAATACACAACCACAACAGCTGCGCCCCCCTTTAAGAGAGCTAAGTGCATGTGGGTGTGTTTGTATGGAAAGTGGGCAGAAGAAAGATAGAGAAAGCAGATGTGTAGATGCGACCGGAGCAGAGTTGGTGGAATAAGTGGTGTCCGAAAATAAACCCCAGACAGAAAACCAAGTTCATTCATTTGCTCACCAGAAACGGGATTTTAACCCCGACGTTCATTCATTTTAACTGTGTCGGGCTCGGACATAAAAATCTTAATGCCTGTCGGGCTCGGCCGGGTTCAGTTACTGCAATGTCGGTAGGCCGGGCTCGGACAGAAAAATGTGGCCTGATCCGCACTCTAGTACGAATACGCTAATGTCCATGTGTGTGATAGAGCAGGTCATTTGTCCGGAGAATTCAGCAAGTGAGTGGTCATGTTGATGACGCTATCATGCGGCTGGCGCTTAACAACAAACATCCAAGGATGAGGAAGAAGGGTCATTTACACGAAGACGCCAAGGAAAATGTCTTAACTGGAGAGATGACGAAATGTATCCAAACTCTGCTTCACCACAAAACATTGCAGGGCCAAATACTATATAGTATATGAGTTTGTGGGGGTTTGCTCAATGCATAAACAAGTGGCTCGTAACGCTTTATGAACTAGCAATGCCCAATAAATAAACTCAGTGTGTAGTTATAGCAAAGAGCAGCCATGAATGTGACAGGCATGATGACTGTGTCATGGTAGGCTATCTTGTTTTATTAAACATTAATATGGGCTTTCTGCCTCAGGCCTGAACGATCTCATCAACTTTTAATTAACCGTGCAGCTCCTCCTCCTCTTAGAGGTGTGGATGACTGGAGGCTGTTATTACACTCGCACTGCAGGTTGACAACTCAGGTAATCAAAATCTGTGCTAATTGCTGGCTTCCCCTTAGTGCCTCTCACTGAGGTAGAATCAGTGCTGGAATAAAACAAAACACTCAAAAAAATAGCAAGGAAGATGGAGGTGTCTTTGTCTTTCATCTTTCTGCCACCCCCTTGTACCTTTGGAGTCAGCATTTTTTTATTTCAGACCCATTTAACCTCATTTCCTGCTTCCGTTTGATTTGATTTCACTGCTGCAAGTTTTCACTTTGTTCCACTTGTCTTCTATCCTGTCGACCTGATCACTTGATTTTATTATCAGGCTATTTCATTTCATTTGTATGGTTATTTCTGTCAAACAGGACAAATTTCAACGGTTGCACCTTACATTTAAAAGTTAGTAGAATTAAGGCCTGTTTGGTACTGATAATGTAATCAGACGTCAGATGAATGGAAAGCTGAGAACCTCTGAGGCTCCTCTAATGCATATTTATCTGAAGCTTCACTATATATTACTGTAATAGGCATACATACATACATTATGGAAACCCAGATTACTTTAAAGGCCCTGAAAACACATGTTCTCAATCAGCTTCCTGTGAATGATGGGGTCCAACATGTACACACAATTGTCTACCAACGTTCTGTATTTTTTGTTTTGTTTTCTCACTGGTTTGAAATAGGAAGGCATCAGTTGGTGACATCACACATTTCTGGCAACCAATCTGGTTTTAGCAATAGTTGAATGAAAATGTGATACAAATGTGGAGAGGTTGACATTTTAGATTTTTTGGGAAACATCTAGAACTGTTTTCATACATTGCCATGACATTTGGTTAAGATATTTAAGGTCTCCAGAGGATTAGTTCTATTGACTATCACCCGCGGCGCTACCATTGGGCCCGGGTGGGCCTAGGCCCACCCATTTTAGGTCCGGGCCCGTCCATTTTGACCCAGGCCTATAGTGAGTAGTGAGTGATTTTCATTCTAGCAGTTCATCAGCAGGAAAGCTTTGAGTGAAAGCTTCTCAGCCAATCAGCGGCTTCTACCCCACGTGTGGACTCTTAAGCCTGCCCACTGGCTGCATCGTCACCAGCAAGTGATCCAATGAAATGAATGGCGTTGGCGCGCAAGCTTTTCAAGCAAGCACAATGAGGCAGACACAGACGGTAGCTATTAGCTAATATGAAACACAAAGCAAAGCAGAGCAGCTTGTTTTCATTTAAATTCAGGAAGAAACGCTCCGAGGAGCAGGAGGAGGAAACTCCTGCCATTTTAAGTAACGCGGTTACAAGTGACGAGTTACCATCCTGCTCGTCCGCCCTCTCCCCATCAAGTCCTCCCGTAGCCACCCCCTCACACCAGCAAGGCAAGTAGGCTAACAGTTAGGCTGTTATTTCATGTCGATACAGTTCTTCTGTCATTCTGAATTTATAAGAAACAGTTAAATAATTTTGGACAGTTCCCTGTCCGCCGTGCTGGGTAAATAAATGGAGAGAGAAACAGACCCTCCAAAGATATAATTCCGTTTCAGTCTTTTTGTGTATTGAACGTTCAAAAGAGATAAATGAAGTTAGGCTTACTGCCAAGGTGTATGTCTTTGTCCGCTTCAGCACAGAGCTGAGGACAGCGACACAAGAGCTACACAGGTAGGCTACTGAGTCGCTGTCCTCAGTGCTGCAGAAAAGCGCTGAAACGGAGATAAAGGGGAACCCGGGTTTTTTTGGGCTTATTTTAACTGGCCCATCCAGTTTTCTGGAGGCCCACCTACAATCAAAATCCTGGCGCCACTAGTGTTGACTATTACATTTCAAGACAGTTGTGTTATCTGCTTTTCCACTGACTACCTGCATACAGTACAAGTAGACCAGGCCACTGAAAAGTAGCCTGGTGACGCCTTCAGCTATCAGTATGATCCTCGGCTTGTTTTAAACAGCAAATAAGAAACATGCAATGCCCTTTTGTTCATTTTTTTCCATGCACTTTAGTTTTAAATCATTTTTTATTTAATATTTGGGCACACATTAACAGAGGCAATGGAGTATATCAATGCAAATGTTGCTTTGTTTAAATTTGCTTTAGCGTGCTTTATTTATTTTGCTTTGTGTATATTTTGGTTAAGCTTAGCATTGCCTAGTTGTATGTTAGGGTTAACATTTTCTGGAATTCTTCTTGGTTCTATTTCACATCATTGTTTTATTGTTTAGTGTTTTGTATTGTTTGTAATAGTGATATCACAAAAAGTAGGTATTTGTGCGTGGGATAAAAGTATTAATTGATCCTGTGAGCTGAACACATTTTCCTTGTTTTCTGTGTTCCTGCATAATAAATAATAAATATTACATTTTTTTATTTTTTGGGGAAGTCCTTGTATTTATTTTTTATTAACTGCTAAATCATCATCGTATCATTATTGAATCTGTGGGACATCGCTTGTTTCTGGTTGGTTCTTGAATGTGAAGTTAAAGGGCTCATTGCAACTTAAAACTTCTAGCTGAATAAGGCCTTACCACAGCCGGGCCAAATTCTTCTTTCATTATTTATAATTTAATGAGGCGTTTGCATCTTCTCCCTGTGTCGGCCTCTCTGATGGAAAGGTAACATCTTCTCCCTGTTTGCATCTTCTCCCTGTGGGTTTTCTCTGGATTCTCTAGGTTCCCCCCACAGCCCATATACAGGTGCTCTAAAACATCTCTCGTAGGTGTGAATGTGAGTGTGAATGGTTGTCTGTCTGTATGTGTAAGCCCTGTAATAGACTGGCAACCTGTCCAGAGTGTAACCCATCTCTTGCCAATATCATCTGGGATCAACTCCAACCCCCTCGCAACCCTGAATAGGCTTATCGGTTACAGATGATGGATGGATTTAAAAAATGGTAGATGGGAGTTTTCAAGGACATGAATATTAGAGGTGTCCTAGGGGATCTGGACACCTTCCATGGAGACTGACAGTAACATAGCCTCTGCCTTCTCCGTCGTCCACCCAAAACATAACAACAGCCTGGCCTTGGGACCTCTCATCGGCCTCTCTGATGGAAAGGTAACACTGCAGACTTTGCATGATAAGGACTGGACAAGTAATAAAGTTTCCACTTCTGGGTGGAAAAGTGCATGACACAGACCATGCTCAGCCTTGGCGGTTTGGCATCCACCCACAGCAGCTTAACTAACTGGAATCCTCTGTTGACGCACTGATCTGGCAGGGCTTAACTGGTGGCTCAATACAGCAAGCAGAAGAAATAGGAACACGTCCAGGAGGCTTTACTCACTGTGTGTCATTTGCATTGCATTCCCAATCATACACATCACACTGTGTATTGATATACTATACCTGTGTGTGCCCATATACACATAAAATGGAAGTTCCATCATAAAAGCGAAGGACTGACTCAGAGACTGAAAAGCAGAAAAGAAACAAGCACATATATTCATTATACACAAAAGAGTGAGAAACAGAGAGTGAGAGAGTTAATTATCCTATTATGCCAAATAAATTAGATTCTCAGAAGCAGAAGAGACATTCATCAGCCAGGGATGACGCAAAGTCAACTTAACCTTAACACTTGGATTTCGGATCTGCATTGATTAGATTTAACTGACTGGAAAATAAAAGCAATCGATACAGTTACTACAGATGTACAGTAAATACAAATTATAACTGCCATACATATTATTTCTGTTATTATGTAACATGTTATTTGTTAAATTTATTTAATCATTCATGAATACTGAGTGTCGATGTTAATTAGGAACTAAAGTACATTTTGAGTTGCACACGGACACTTTTTAAGGTGCAATAGGAGAAACACACATGGAGTGAGAAGTTATTCTCTGTGTGTGATGACAAGAGTTACTCATGTTTTGAGCAGAGAAGTAAAGATGTTTTTCATTTTTGTTTTTTTGAACCAGGTATTTGCAAGTGAACTCATTCCCTCTTGGTTATATGCAGCCAGCGAGGTATGTGTATTGTTTGTATTTCCCGAGTGTATTTGTTTTTACCTCTTTATAGTGTATGTGAACGTGTTTATCTTTTATATTGTCATACTGTAGTTTGACGGTGGATTTCATTGACGGTGAATTGCCAGTGACGGTGGATGTGATGGCGGAGAAAAGGATGACAAGTGCAATAAATCCATCAGTAACCAGAACCATGGTGTCGTTTATTTCTCGGAGGGAGTGATACAAATCATTTAGATTATTTCTGTGCTCTTTTTCTTTTTTGCTTTAAAGAAAAGGTGATTAAATACATAAAACTGTTAAAATATTTAGGTAGGTTGTTTTGATTAAATAGTTTCTAGTGTAATGTTCTTTAAACATAAACTGGCACCATTTTAACAGCAGGCAGATTATAATGCATGTGATTCTAGTATTGGAGTAATGAACTGAATGTTTGATAAAATGTGAGAAAGCCCTTTTGCTGTAAATGTAAACAGTAGGGAGAGAGCAATACTGTACCAGGACTGATATTTAGAAGGTGTGAGATGGAGAGCACTGCACTTTGAGCACAGTAGGGGTCAAAGCAAACACAAACACACGTTGCTATTTTTACTCACCAAGCCGCTTAGAAGTATTTCATAACATCAGTTTATATTTTTACACCACTAAGCAAACATCTGTTCATATTCAGTCATCGTCCTTTAAATTCAATTGGTTCTGAGGATGAACTACATTGTAGGTTCAGCGGTCATGTGTTTGTCTGCCAAAATGTTCTCTCAATTTTTTCCACTTAGTCTGTAATTAATTTGGACTGTCTGTGTTTGTGAAGAGTTATAAATACAAACAACAAGTTAACAACTGTAAAATATAAAGATGGAATGCAGCCACTATTGCACTATTGCCAACATTTCAAGACAATTATACAAACTATATATATATATAAATATATATATTTATATATATATATATATATATATATATATATATATATATATATATATATATATGGTTTAAAGGTATATTACACATATATAGAATAGTACATTATGGACTCTTGCCTTGCTGACTTTGTTGGAGCCTGCTGATGTTCAGCAGCATTTTACAGCACCTGTGTGCAGAGCCTACTGCATGTAATCAATAAGAAATATTGTCCTTTTTGCCAGAGTTATACATACATATTCTACTAAGCGCATCCAAGATGAGCCCAAATTTTGGCTTACTGATAAAAAGGATCAAATATATAAAGGATATTGGCAGTCTAACCTTGAAAACACCTACCTGGTGGAATCAGCTCAGTCTTCTGAATGTAATTGCAATACGGTAAAGCCAGCAAAATAACAACATCAAAGGAGCAGACAAATACCAACCATTGCTACACGCCAAGGTGATATAGGAAGACAAACAAAAAAACCTATCAAGCTGATTGAACCAAAAATGAGAGTGTTGTTTATGCTCATGAATTCAGGGCATCCTCTGCTTTGTCTGTATTAGATTTCCTTTGCATTAAGAAAACACTACTATTCCACTTGACTCCAGGGAAACAAGTGACGCAGAATAACTAGGTTTACAGTATGTTTCTCTCTGTGTAATGTCATTTGATTTGTGTGTCTAGGCGTTATTCTGCCAGCAGCAGTTTCAGTTAAACATTCTGTTGTTAGTAGCAACCACTACTGGCACTACTGTTTCCATAGAAGTTCAACAGAAATGTTGTTACATCTTCCATTTTGTCAGATCTGTGACCAGTTTACAAGCATCTTTTATCCAACATTATTTATAAGTACTCAATTCATTGTAGCTATTTTGTAACTGTATGTAATATTATATATTAAATGAGTGTTTTTGTGATTCTGTGATAACTAAGCTAGCCTGTATACAGTACTAGCTCTGTCTGATTAAAAAAAATAGGTTGCTAATGCATACATTTTAGGTAGTTACTTTGCACTTTTTTTCTTTTACTCTTGTGGACTTGTATGTTGACTAGATTAGTTATTAATAGTAAATATACAACATTTGTATTCTAGTAGGATAAACAGGAAGGCAATCAAGGTCCTCCAAAATTATAACAAGGAAGGACAAAGAAAAGCCTTTATTATAGAGGCTATATTATTAAAAAAGCCAACATATTTCAACCACTCTATCTTCGCCATATCATTTTGGAGTGCCTGGATTGCCTTCCTGTTTATCCTGTTTGATTACCCGTTTCCCAAGAGCCCCAGACACTTTTTTGATCTACGTTTGAGTATACAGAGCAACCAGTAATCTCTACTTTCTTCCTCATTAGTATTCTAGTCTTGTACTTAATGTTCTTTCTTATTTGTGGTAATTTGTTTTTTCCTAGCATGAGTGATTAATTTGACAGTTGGTCTATACTGTTTCTGAATTCGTAGTTTTTCTAATTTACCATCATTATCATTAAATGAGTTGTTGTATTATCCAATATGGTTTTCACAGTTTCATATTTGTTTCCCGTAAGAACTTTTGAAGGCCAACATTTGTCTTGCTCGCTGCACCTACATACATAATGAGGAAAGAGGATGCATAACTAAAAAAAAAGGTAACAGGAAATCTTTAAAATGATATCTAGATGAGGATGGGTGATGTACATCAGTGGTTGCATGTTGCAGCATGCCTTCACACTCCTTGTTAACTGTTCTGGCATGCAGAACATGTTTTTTTCAACTTTTTCATTTCTACATTGGGGTTTATGTTGTGTTACCTTTTTGAAGATATTGTTCAATAACATGGGCCGTAATATTGTTTCATCAGCGTGATTTGAGCCGTGTCAAGACTCAGTGTGGTGCCCAATAAAATAAATGACTGCATGGGGCTTCTTTTTCTGGCACAAATAAACATAACTACCTATGCTTTAGCTTTGACTTATGTAGCATGGTAATGAGCTAATACAAGTTAGATATGTTGACATTATCAAAAGTAGCACAGCCATACCCTGTTTATGAACGGTATCATATTTAATACTTGCAATATTTTTCAAGCTCCATTATCATTCAATATCTTTATCGATTACACCCTATACCGAGGGCAGACATCATGGAAATATCCAGAGTACTTTGGATCTATATACGGAAATTTCTAGCTTTGCTTTGCTCTACCCAATATTCTATGTCACGCTCCTTCTTTCCTACATACCGTCCATGACTCCATTTAAGGTGAAGGTTCAACCTTTGCTAATGAGTTAATCAGAATCAGTCGTGCCACTCCCATGATTAGGTTAGTATCCTGTTATTAACTGTGTGAAGTATGGAAAGTGCATAACTTTGTGTGTGTATGTGTGAGTTGTTTTTTTGGTGGGGATGGTTATGCTGAAAGGAAGTCATATGACGCCATCATTATAAACGTTCATGTTGGAGCAACCATTAGATTCATGAGCGATTGTTTCATTTCCTATTATGATGGTTACTTACACACTTGGCGTGGTATGTTATTTACAATATGTGATTCATTGTGAGCACCAGGTCCCCTGAGGCCACAGGAGCTGATTACTTGTGAGGCAGCCGCCCCTTAGGTGTGTTCCTGCAGACACAGTGTATAGCCTACACAGTATGAGACCTGTGGCTTGTCAAATAAACACCAGGCATATAATCAAGCTATATGCAATTAATGAATAGCATGTACTGAGTAGGTGTAAAATAATAATAATCATTTAAGAAACTACCAGCATGTCAATATCAAGGCCGTAGTGAAGACCAACTAGCCCAGTGATGCATTCAACAAGACGAGAAAGTGTATAAGGCATCTTTTAGACCATAAATAGCACTGCATTATAAAAACACCCAAGGAAGTCCCTTGGTGTGGGTGTTGCTAGTAGGTTTGTTGCTTGTTTTTCTGGATATTAAGTGTTTTGAGTTACGTAAAAGGGGCTTAAAATATTTTTTTTATTATTATTAATAGGCACTAGAATGAAATACAAACCGTCAAGCTTGGATGTAAAAGAAAAAAAACAAAAACACTCCACAGTGGTTTATTCTATTATTTACAACTGTGGATACTCTTTTGTGTCCATTTCAACAACTGAAAGTTTCCAATTTTTTTTTGCTTATTAAGGTTTTCTAACTAGAATGTGCGCATGTGTTTGATCTACCAGTGTGACGTTGCATTGTGATTCAGCTAAAGATGACAGCAGTTCAACTTTATTGATTATCTACGTATTTACTAATTTTACGTATTTTTTTAGATATAGATGGAGAATTTTCCTCCTTTGGATATTGAATATTTTCCCATGATTTTTGTAATTTGTGCAGTCTATCACACAAAAATCTCCTCATGTTGATGTCCTCAGTCATTGCTGTTTATTTTTATGCCCCGAGTCTGCATGAACATCTCATTACGGGCAGATATTTTAACTTGTCCTAGTACTGTAGGAAAAGCACAGGTGTTACAAATAACATTATTTTTGATTCTGTTCTATTCAAGTGTCCTAGTAAGCCATGGCAGTGTGATGGTGAGCCAGCATGCATACCCTGAAACTGAAGAATGATTAATACACTTTGACTAACTTGACTTGAGGCAGTTCAATTGAATTCAGCTGTCATTCATTTTATTATTCACCCCTATGCTTTTCCTACTGTGCCATTTCAAAATATTTTCTGTGAAAAAGGACAATGACGCTTGGAAACCCACCCATGTGTTGGCGCTGGGCATTTGGGAACCAGCTTACATGTTATCAAGATCACATGCTTTAACAGTTTTGTAACTTGATTTAACAAAACATATATGCTTTCATATTCTTCTGCACTGCGGAAACAACATTATGCAAGTCTCACCGTCAATGCTTCCGTTCTATGTATTGTAGACACAGTTAGCCCATGATCAGCCAGCCGGCTGATGTCTGTGGCAGATGGCATTAGAAACAGATGCTATCAGTCAGGGTTCAGCGCCATTTGGGTCTATTAACTGACGCTCTATGTGACCTGTGTATGCGTGTGCATGTGTTAATGCATACATACATGTGTGTGAGTGTGGGGAGAGAGAGAGTTGACTATGTGTGTCAGTGAATGTAATCCCTCTACTCTTGTTAAAACAACTAAAAATTATTACATTGGCATGGTTTGTTTGCTTATATTCATGTGTGCGCGTGTGTGTATGGGATTAGTCTATTGTAAAACTAGCCATCCTGCAACAGAGAGCTAGACCGACGGCAACATTTTACCCCATTACCCACTAATTTTTAAATCTTCTGTCCATCCCATCTGTGTGGCCTGTGACCTCCTCAGTGACTGTGATACAGCTTGCAGACTGGCTAAGCTGTAACAGTAATCACAAAATGAACTGGACGTTGATGGAAAAACATTTTGTTTATTGACGAGCACTGTAGCAAGAAAAAGTAAAGAGATACTTCGAAGAGCTCAACAAAATTTGATTCAGTGGTCTCGCTCTGTGATTTCTTTGTTCATTTGTGACCCAAAAGTTACAGAGAGTAAGAAAATGAGGGATTGAAATAGGGGGATCTATAACATCACGGTAATTGGAGAAAACTTCTTATCCAAGCTTTGAAGATTTTGGCTCTCAGGAGGCACACAATCTTATTGGGGAGAAGAATGTAATGGCATGTGGCGCCTACTCCCTATTATGCCACAATGATATGCAAACTTTTGTAAGGATAGCATGAACACTCAGCTCTGCATAGCTAAAAATGTAAGTATGACAGAAAGAGATTTTTATTGGTAATACATAGAGGAGTGCAGTTTCTGTACTATTGGTTGACACTGTGTTGGAATGGGTGTTGGGTGTTTTAAGCCCCCAACGTCACCTTCCAGGCAATGGTTATGTCAAGGGTAAGGTTAGGGTTAGCTGCCTGGAAGGCGATGTTACAAACACCATCGAGCGTTGAAATGCATATTCTCAGATGCATTAAATAACTATCAGAGCTAATTTCTCCATTAATTATCCATCCACCCATCCATTTTTGAGACCTAATCTCACTTAAGAGTTACAGTGCATAGAAAAAGGGTAACATTAAGCACATGATCTGGAAACAGTGCCCATTTACTAGTTTACACAGTCTTGTCTCTGGTCCAAAATAAGTAAGATATCAGATCTGAAACTAAAAAATGTGAATATATACTTAATATGTTCACAATGTGTCAATGTGACCACATCTTCAAGAAGACTCTATGGCACATTAAAGCTTCAGATCAGCTCTTTGAAGTGCTGCTATGGTGATGATATGATGGGAATGTGTGTGTGTGTGTGTGTGTGTGTGTGTGTGTGTGTGTGTGTGTGTGTGTGTGTGTGTGTGTGTGTGTGTGTGTGTGTGTGTGTGTGTGTGTGTGTGTGTGTGTGTGTGTGCGTGTGTGTGTGTGTGTGTGTGTGTGTGTTTGTGTGTGCTGGTGACAGAGATCCCATATATGGATACCATTAGGGTTTTTTTGCTTACATTTGTACACAATCCTCATTTTGATATTTGCAGGAAAATATATGATGAAGCACTCGCATAAAACATATGTACACATTTCCAATTTCTGAATACCTTACCGTTGATCTCCTTATGTAGGCTATACTGTATGTGAGCAGGTCAAGTGAGGCAATTGTGGTAGATTCCACGGGGAAGGGGGGGGAGTGAGGCTTAGTTGGGACCACACCCTGGAGACCGCAGGCTGTGCAACGCTCCCCAGTTCCCGCTAGCAGAACCGTCCCCTCTCAGGCCAGCGTCCCGTCATCCAGTGTGTGTGTGTGTGTGTGACTGGACAGAGAGAGTGCGAGGAATACAAAGCAGAGAGACAAAAGCGGCAGACACAGCATAGACAGCAGCAGCAGTACCGACAGAAGGCACTGTGAAACAACGCCAAAAAAACGAGATAATGGAGAGAGAATAAAACCTCTCCCTTCCGCATAAGACCGGTGTTTGTGCTGTGTAGCTATAGGCTATTGTATGCTGAGTGTAGGCCTATGTTAAAAAGGACAGTTGACTGGCCCTGAGTTTTTCCTTTGCAGGCTTGCTCGGAGAAGAGGAGCGAGGTTCCTGGGCAGAGGAAGCACGGACCCCTTGTTTTAGCCTGTCATTTTACTTTGCATTATTTTAATAGATATAGATATATGTATTAGCTGTGCTTTGGACTGGTAGTTGAGTAATGCACTCTATTTAATATTTTTTTAGCCTAGTTTTAAAAATAAACATTGTTATTCCTTATCAGTTTGACTCCAATTCCCTTTTCAACATTGCTGTTTTTTTTAGTGCTCTCCTTCCTAATGTTTTTTTAAGTGTTTGTGGCAGATGTGAGATGTGAACAAGGAGAATTTTCGCATATGCACTGATGAAATGCAAGGTATCTTTGACACATCTAGGATAACTGTTGCCTCCTGTTTCCAGTCTTTTGCTAAGCTTTGTTTGCACATCCTGGATCGCTATACATAAAATTAATCCTGAACAAGCTATACTATAATAAACGGCACAAAGAAACAAATGGTTGCGTGCCACACAGTGTGTTCTACTAGACCTTCTGAGTGCATTAAGTAGCTGTTGAGCATTGGGTATGTCTTTGTTGAAGGAGTTCAGACAAGTTATTTTGGAGCGGCAGTGTGTTTTATTGTGTTTTGAGCTGTGCCTTCCCCGTCCTTGCTGTTAACTGCATGCTTTATTTCTGGTAGCTTTGCCAAAAATGCAAAACACACAAAGAGCTCATTTCCTTTATTTATAATTTGATAATGTCAAGTTGGACTTATCCACTTAACTGTTGTAGAATTTGTTTGTTGTAGAATGTTTCACTACTAATCAAAGAGGCTGCATCATATCTGGCTAGCAGGGAGACCCATATGGATCGGACTGAAAACATAAAAAAAATAAAAATAAAAAAAAAAGCATACACAAGGAGCTGTGTTGGTGTGGGCATTGCTTCAGGCACAGGTAGTGGCAATACAAAGAAATACGATCCAGGAAGTGTTGTTGGAGTACAGCATTCAGAAATGTGTAGGATTTTACAACTGGGGAAAGTTATCACAGTGACAGTGAATTACCTCTGCTGAGGTAGGTCATGGAATCCAGCTGTGTAAGCCTGTTGGCCAAACGTCATTCTTGGAACACAGATCCACTTACAAAACCTCATTCTATGTATTTCCTTGCCATTAGTATTGCCTGGTTTGTACCATGAAGTAAAACCGTTGTGAAGGCACCCTAAGCTGTGTGTTTCAATGTGAATGACTGGCTGTGCTTACACAGATCCTAGGTATACATGCATGCATTCATGGGTCCAGACGGAGACAGATAATAAGGACAGGGAAAGAGCGATAACTAATATGTGGTAATGAGAGTCAGCTCTAAAAGCTCTATATGGTTTCTTGTAATTATTTCTTCTCACATGCTAAAGGATTTACTGTAAATTGAGTGAAATACAGTAGGCACATGTGAGGAGTGAGGTAGCTACACAGGATATGTTCAACTGATAGAGAGAGATGCATGCTGGAGAGAGTGCTTCTGCCTGACAACCATATATAATCCACTCTGGATTTGAATGATTTGGACTGTATATGTTTGCATTATTTTCATCCCAACTGCATTTTTATGTACCCTTTCTCCCATTCTCTGTCCCGAGACTCACTGAGGGTTAAAGGTGTCAGGGGTGCACTGCACAATATAGCCATTAGAAGAACTGTATGCTGCGTGCCCTGGTGCCTATGTATCAAAAGACAATGTCATTTAATTGTATTATGTATAGGTACTACAGATCACCGAAACAATGGACTGGTGAATTTAATGGCAATGATGCAAGGTAACTTCTTTTAATGTCAGTGGTGGTATCCCTATCCTTCCTTAATCCAGGGAGACCTACAGATTGGATGCACTTCATCAGTAACTGAATATGCCACTCAATCTGGCTTAAGCAACATTTACAACCCAGTGCCCAACTCTGCTCAGTTAATTAACTTTGCATCTGTTTAATTATGCCTCATCCATTAAGCCCTTAACAGTGACCACAACTGATGTCAGCAGTGACCACAACACATGTCAGCAATGATGTGTATAATGACACTGCTGTGTCTGATGTTTTTAGATTTCTACTGAGGCAGATCATCTTCTTAAATCCCTGTAGTCCTAATGTTGCTTTCCTCCCCTTCCTCTTGTTATAAAACCTGAACTCACACAGTATACACACTCTGCTGTAAAAACAAGTGCAAAAAATTGTTACGGGGGACCGTTACAAAAGTTTCAACTTTGTGAAATAATAAACCAGGCTTTTCTCAACTCTTCCCACAAGTCTATAAAAGTAGCAACACCTCCATAAGAGACAAAGTAAGTAATGTATGCCAAAGGAGTATGCGAAAGAGTGATTTGAAGCTTGTGTTAAATGTTTATTAATGTTTAAGTCTTGTTATTCCTTAACTTACACTTAAATCACCCAGCAGAACTGACAATTGGCGGTTCCTAAGGATTAGCTAACAACCAATCAGCAGCATGCAGGCTGGTGTAAACAGGGAAAAAACATGTTTTCTTTCAGCCAAGCTCAGCGTGGCTTAATGCTTCTGCCCCGCCATTCAGCCCAGTTTTTGCCTTTTGATTTAAGGATTGTTTGGGATTCAAAGCAAAACATACATGTACAGCATTTCTGTTTTCAAAAGCAATTGAAATGAATTGTTGTTTCCTAGGGCCATGTTGCCTGGAAAAAAGCATTGTTTTCCTTTAATAACTGAGAACAATGTACATCTCTAAGTGATGTAATATTTCCTTTAATGCCTGCATAGTACTGACCTCTGTTGGTGGGTGTATGGCAGCACAGAGTTGGCTTCTACATCCAAGATCTCCTGACGTGAAATATTGTACTAAAGGATTGTTGTTGATTTCAAAATCAGCATCAATGACCTATTGCTCTTTATTCTACTACTACTACTACTCTATCAGTAGCCATGCCAATACTGTAACAATCAATTTTCCTAGAAAAAAATACATGGCCTTTCAATAGCACACACATATACACTCCCAAAGTCTGTAGTCTGAATGTCAGGCGGAATATTAGATGCTGACTATTGGCGGGCTACTTGAGGATTAGGCGGATGAGCTCATCTCCCCCGACAAGCTGAAATAGAAATGAGGGCTTTAATCCGAAGTGGAAGGGCTACTGGCACAGAGTGGAATATATGCAATTTGGTATTGTTCCTCAGTTTTGTAATCCACCATTACAATAGCACTGAGTTTTGAGCCTGTCTGTATGCAATATAGCGTACTAGTGAAAAGTAAAGCTCATGCAGCCCATCTCACTGACCCACAATAATTTAATTCATGCAGGGTGACACAGTTAATGTGCCACAAAAAGTATGAATGGACACAGCCATGGCTTCAAACATTATAACATTATGAAAACTCAGGTGTGTGAGGGGGGGGGGGATCAATGACTCACTCCATAAAATCAGTGATGCTCCTTAAACAGCTGAAGAAATGCATGTGCAGTGATATTACATTTTAAAAGGTCAGTGTGCAGTATGCAATTGACCCAACTGGTCCCAGCAGGTCTCAGTCAGCAGTTTCATAATGTGTGATTGGAAGATATATGCAGTCCTATGGCTTAACTCAGCTCAGAGTGAAGGTGTGTACTTTAAGTTTGTGGTATATATTTAATGAAGTAAATACTTAATAGACACCCAGTGGATATTGTAAAAACTAATCCCTCTGCTTATGTGAAGATGCACCAAGTTCAGCACAAAATGGAATCAATAAATGCCTATATGGCATTCATTCATGATCCTTGTGGTTATGCTTTCTACATTTTTTTCATGGTCTATTTTTGTACTCTTGGATTTATGCCAGTACACACTCCTTCTAAAATGCTGATACTGCTGTCTCATGGTTTTAAGTGGAACTGCATGCTGTGAATGTGCTACAGCCCTTCTCTTGTACATGGATGGATACAACAAATGTAGGGGGATTTGTTAAGGATTTTATGGCATATCATGATAAATAGTGATCTAAAAGTGAATAAAATGTTCAATAAATTATACCTTTAAAGTCAAATAGAGTATAAATAATATAATGATTCAACAGTAAAAGGTGAACTATTTCTTTATTTCATAGTTAAATACTGACAGGTGATTTTTTATAACTGTTTTTTTTTTCTTGTCCTCTTGTGCTCAGGCAGCTGACAACATACATTACCTTTGCTGAACGTGACGTCATTGTTGTCCACCAGCATCATCAGTGATCTTTAGCTGTTGTCAGCACCAGCACCTCTGTAGAAAATATGTCATATGATTGCTCTTTGTGTCATCATCGCGTGGGTTGTTAAGAGGTTGAGAAAATTGCAGATTCAGACAATGGTAACAATTGTTTGGAGGCTCGCCCTGGTCTTTTGCACCCTAGTTCAACCATATCTTGGAGGTACAAACGTTGCCCCCTTCCATTATTCATTTATTAAAGCTTGTGACATAAAAATACAAAAACTTTCAATGCTGTTTTTGCATCTGAATTGGAAAAATGTCACATCATACAAAAACACAACAGAGGAACAGATTATATGTCTGTATTTATTTTCATCAGAACACAATTTTAATCATTGTAGCAGTAGTTTTCATACTTTTTGAAAAGATCATGACTTGTGAGACTGTTTTTATAAATCATTTCATCAAAGTTGTTTGTAAAAAAATTAAAGAAGTTACTTGAACTAAAGCATCTATAATATTACAATATACTGGTAGTATAATAGTAATCATAATAATCATAATCGCAATGATACTTCTATATGACTTTGAACCTTTTTCATTTCTATAATCATAAATCTTTCGCTTTCACACACACAGAACCACAACCTTTCACAATAAGGTTGCGAAGCTGAGGACAAGTCTATAGGTTAAACCTCACCACATTCTCTTTTAACATCAATGATTTCAGACGCTCAAAATAAAAAAAAAAGAATTAGAAGAAGAAGAAGAAGAAGAAAGTAACAGCATGACATCAACTTAAAATACACAAGAAAACCTGGACGCAAAGACATACATTGTTCAGCATACTAGGGAACATATTTACAACCAAAAAAGGAATGGGCTTCTGCATAGATCCACAGGATAGAAAATGAACTATTGGGAAAACAGAGAGAGGCTGAGAGGGAGTGAAAGAGGGCAATATTTGTGTACATACCATTTGGTGGTGAGTGCACATGGGGGTTAGGGGCAATAGGCATACATAGTCTATATGTGCAAGGGAAAAACACAAAATTTATTTTTGTAGGTTGGTGTTATGGAAAATGACAGACCATACCCTACGACTGCTACAGACCATTGTCAGGGATCTAGTCTGAATCTATAGGACGCTAGACAATTTCTTCTCAGTATAATGCAGTAAAAAGTGACAAACCAAAACGCACAACAGATAAAATGATCACAGCGGAGTAACTGCTGCGTGCATGCCTGCATTACCAACTGAAGTCAAATCAGAGATTTACATCAGTCAAATCTAATTCTATTAATGTCTGGAAGAAACCTTGCACACAAAGTTCATCCTCGGTGCTAAGATATCTGAAGTGGCATGAAGGCCAACACATACGCACAGCATTCCCAGCCATGCAACCAGCGTGAGGATGCATTTCTGCATGTAAAGCAGACATGGTTTATTGTATGAATACATGTCCATCAGTTGGTTTGTGATGGCTGTTACATCACAGCATGAACTGCTGACATGGTAGGCAGAATGAAATCACATGTATGTCTTGAAGAGATCCCTTACTGTACATCTGTTTTGGTTGTGTGAAGCTTATGAGATGCAATCTGTCGATTGCTAACATGGCACATTTCTCTGACACTGACGGACCCTGTTTTCCTCCTGTTGTCCATTATGTTTGATCATGAAAAGCAGCGTGTGATGTCAGATTGGAATTGGCTTTATATTTTACTGAGTATAAGGTATGCTTTGGCACCAGTTTAAGGTTATTGTCCACTTCATTCCCCTGCCCTTCTCTGCACTCATTTCTCAGTTCAGACCAAGGTTGGGTGTTCTTCTATTAGGCAAGTGGAGGGGAAAAAATAGATCTACCCCTACCCTAGTCTGTTTTGGGTCTTTGGGGGATTGACGCAGTTATTACATATTGTACAGTACAATGGTTTCATACTACAGTCCATGCAGCTTTAGGGCTGCAGTGAATGAGACAACTAATGTAGCAGGTCCCTGTGGGTCTAAAGACAATGCTGGTTTTCCACACCTGTCTGTCCTGTAGGCCCTTTCTGTATATGCACACACACACACACACACACACACATACACACAAGCACACACACACACACACACACACACACACACACACACACACACACACACACACACACACACACACACACACACACACACACACACACACACACACACACACACACACACACACACACACACACACACACATTCACTTCCTCCAGAGCTCGGCCTTCCTGATTCCTGTGTATGACAGTCCTTGTGTGATGACAGTCTTTGTGTGATAGGTCTTTAGCAGCAGCAATATAAAAGAATAAAAATATCTCCATCTACTGGTAACCAATAGAATAGCAGCATTTCTGTCACTGACTGCGGCCATCCAAGATGGGCATGGGTGTGCTGTTCTGAATGACAATGAGTTTTTTTTATGTATTTCATGCAAGCAGTAATGGTAATGTCTAGGGGGGGGAGCAGGGTCTAAACTGAATTTATGTCAAAATAAGCCAATATACTGGTTATATATGAATAATGATGCATTTTAAATCCTCATATAAGCTGTATAATACAATTCTTGACATCAGATTGGACATCTCATTTAAGAAATCAGAGAGTGGAAAAGAATGCATTCAACAACATATTTTTTTTATCTTTAAATACCTGATCTCACAGCCTTGTTCATCGAAGAGACAAAACAAAATCGAGAAACTAAAGAAGAAGTCAGCCCTTGAGGTCATACCATTCCTGTGACATTCCAAGTGTCAGCTGACTTGGACGATTATCAGGTTATGCCATTAGTGCTAACTCAAACAGTGACATGCTCCTCTCTCTGGATTTGTTTCTGTTCCTGCTCTCTGGCAACAGCCAGTGGAATGCCTCTGTACTGCAGGTATACCAGTTTAAAAAGAAACAGGAAGTTTTACCCTTTGTCTTCTAACAATTTGCATGTGCATGTGGTTAAGTGTGTCTGACTGTGTTGATGATGATGTTTGTACTGTGTATCTTAATAAGCCCTTTACTTAATGAGACATTAGTTTGATGTTTTGAGGAGAAAAGTAGAGGACAGTGGGCATGCTACAGGAGCTGATTTGGGATCAGATGTGGAGTGTGGAGTGGGGCTTAGGACAATCAACAAAAGAGACATAACAATGCAAAGAGCCTCCACATGCAGTTCATCAAAATCAATTACACATTTGGATTCAACAGAAACAAACTGACAATTTTGAAGGAATTGTGTCTGTTGATGATATGTAGAGTGCCATTCTATACATACTGTATGGCCAGGGAATGGGGTAGTATAATATATCTACTGTATTAGTAGACTGGGGATTTTCCTTTATGCTACTGCAAGCAGCATGTTACCTTTTCTTGTGAGACTTTGACAATTTATCTTCATAATAACTGCATGAGACTTACAGTTGACTGATTATAAAAAAAAGTCCTTAAAGGTAACATCCAGTCATCATGTTTCCTATAAATAAAAAGGCCTGAGGTTAAAATGACACCACTGATATACGTAGATGTCAGTTTTGTTTCGTAAATTGAGTTTTTGTTTGAGTGATGATATAATAAAATGATTAGTACTTGAACTGCTGGTCACTAGCAGGGAGAAGGAAAAGATCTTGAGGCAGAAGAGAACAAGGAACCTTCAGTTTTCGTTTTGTTTCGTTTTTAGTTGTGGACATTATTTTGACTGGATAGTACCTTTAAAATTTAAAAAGCAAAATAACAAAAGCTTCTTTGTCTGGAACAACAGCGAATATTACATATTGATCCGGTGCTATAATCTTGATGTTGGTTAACTTTGCTGAGCAATGTTGCTGATAAGTGACCACAATCTGAATGAGATGACAGTTTTATGTTTTGTTTTATGAGATAAAATCCTATCTGTGTTTTTTTTGTTTGCTGTGTAGTAATTGAACAACTCTTTAAACTCTTTAAAAAGTGAACAATAAAAGATCTATAGCAAAATGTTCATGTTATTGTCCAGACTTTAATAGCTAACAGTTATTTAAGGTATAACATTTCATCAACTAGAATTATTAAATGGTAATGAACCAAAAATTACCAACCCCAATGATAAGATTCCCTCCTAACTTTGTCAGTATGTTAATTAAAAGCTATCTACATTTCTGTCAATTTGTTATTATGTAAAATTATTTTGATTCAAATTTTGTTCAAGTGGCTCAGCCCTATGGTAGTGTTAACCTGAAGCTTGAATATCATTCTGGTTTGATACAGCTTGGATCTTATTTTTATAGTTTTTGTCCTCAGTTTTATTGATTATGATAACATTTTACTTAACCAAGTAACTGCTGAGATCAGGCAACACACCAACATCACTACAATGAACTCCAATGGGGCAAGAAACTCAAGCGGTCAGGTGACATATATTAAACATATATTATAGACAAGCTATCAGTTTTTTGTATTTGGCGTAAAACTAAAAGTGAGTGCAACAAAAAGGTTATAATAATCCTTCATTACACAGGAAAACTATATGCACACACTCAGCCTTCATTTTATCTGCCATATAAGTATGTTCCCCTGTCAGACTTCAGTGATATGAATCATAGTCAAAACTATTAAAAGAGGTCCCAAGTTGTAATAAAATTGAGATATCAACGTTAGCGATATTGGAAGAATACATGCTGTTTGTTCCTGATGTGTTTCAAAGTTCAGCAGGTGTTAGCTGTTAACTGATTTACAGAAATGTAGCTCAGCGTAAATTCTGTCAGGGAGACTTATATTACGTTGTCTCTCTTCTCTTTAACTGATCAGCTGGGAAGTGGGTGTTACGGTTCTGTATACCAATTAGAATCGGGCATTATGTTCTAACCAATCACAGCATACTACCATGTTTTAAATCTGTTCTCTCTCCTGCTTCTGTCAGTTGTATTTTCAGACGAGGGTGCTCGTATAGTCCCCTTCTACCTCCAGGCATTTTCGACGGTGTTCTCGGTCTTCTGACGGCTCGTTTTTACGTCTTCAGATTTTTCTCACCACCACCAGTGTCTAGATTCCATTGAGGGATGTGTTTGGTTTTCCTAAACATTAGATTTGTATAGATACCCCTTTACAATGGAGTCTAATCTCCAAATAATTATGTTTGTACTTACTTGGTTATATCTTAATAAATGTTTGCATATCTGCAACGGAGTCTCTCCTGATTGAAATGTTTAGAGCTGTGTTAATAGGTGAATATTATCTCACAAAACAAAGCATAGGAAAACCTTAAACCTCTGTTAAACACAGTCCTTATTATGGACATCAAAACCACATTCAGAACCCAGTCAAGTTTGAATGGGATTGTGGCCAACAAACCAGCATGACAGAGCTATAGTAAGTGACATCTTGGGGGGGCTCCATAAAAACATCATCGCTGCAACAGCTTGTTAGCTAGACTTTTAGGGTACATGTCAGCAACACACACTCACCCTCTCATACACTCACATACACACATGTGTAAAGACATGCATGAACACACACGCCCACGCAAACCCACACACACAGTAAATCTAGAAACACAAACCATCGCACACACACACACAAACTTGCAGTTAATAATTTTTTTTACACATTGTCTGTCTTATTTAGAGAACACATTTCTTCCTGTATGAGAGAACCAGAAACAAACACAAATGATGAACATTAGAAAGAGAATATGATTGTGTTATTCCATAGTCAGCCAGTGCAACAGAAACCAATAATTGGAACACAGTGTAAAAAAGCGTAGTGAGAGAAACTCAGCCATGGGAAGCCAACCTTCCCACTCAACAAAGGCTGAGGCATTGTCCCCTTCCTATCTAAGGGACTGGTTGAGTCCCTTAGTATGTCTGTTTGTTTACTTATTTATTTGTTTTGATTGAGTTGTGTGTCTTTCGTCTTAAAGCGTCCCACATTTTCCATTTGACAGAAAGCGTTGCAGAATGTCCACAGGCACACAGCTCCAGCCATTCGCACAACTGTGGCTGTATTTTTCCACATTGGTTGCCATGGTGAGGGAGTCCCCCACCCCAACAACCTCACATCCTCCTGGCAGCTCTATCACTCCTCATTGGCAGGGCTTTCCTCCAGAGGCGTAATGGCGGGGAGGCCCAGTCCTGTTGCATTGTGGGATGCAGTGAGGCTGGCAACAGTATGTAGGAGGACAAGGACCAGGAGGCAGAGTTTGAGCCGGCTGTTACACAGTCTGCAGGCTGCAGAGGAGCTGAGGGAGGTACGGTGCTGGCATGGTGGGTGAGTTCTTTTCAGGGTCCCCCGGGAACGGTTGTCCACTTTCAAGTCCCACCGCACGTCACAGCACTCTGCATCCGGGTCAACACCTGATGGATAGTCCTCCAGCAGCCCTGGGGGTTGTTTTGGGGGGAAGGGGGGGTGGTGGTGGTGGTGGAGATATAAACAGTTAGCGCACACGTTGTCTTAAAGATGCTGCATGTAGCATTTTTTTTTATAAATCCTGTACTTGCTTCCTGTCACAAAAAGAGCATTGCTGCTTGTCCAGCTTCCCCCACAAGGACTGCTTTGAGAACCAAAAGACATAAAAGACAATAACAACGACGGAGCTCAGTGATTATAAATTACTATGAACTTGATCATTCCTGAAATTATCATCTGAAAGCACCATGGCCAAGAGAGCTCAGTACACGACAATGTCAGAAAACAAGCAAATGAAAAAAAAAACACAAGAGTAAACATTGTTTCCTAATTTTCCAGCACACAATTTTTTGATCGCAAATGCTAATCAGTTTTTAGTGTCCCCCTACATTTTTTTGTGTGTTTTCCTTAATCTGCTTTTGTTTCATTTACTTGCAGTTGTAGCTCAAACAAGTATTCAAGTAGTACATTGAAAGAAAATCAAAAGAATAGTTTTGATAGTCAATAATCACTTTTTCAAGCAGAAATCCAAAACAACTCAATGGTTACAGCTTCTGAATTATCTATATTTTTATACTTTACGTATATTCTGACATTTTATTCTTATATGCCTTAGATATCCATAATTGTCCAAATACTATTAAAACACATCAATGAGCCCCACTGTTACACTGGGAGACAAGTCTTTTCATTGTGATAAACATTGGCACTGTTGTTTATGTTGACTCAATCCTGCATACACCTTCCGTAAGTACTCACTAGTGCAGCAAATGTGTATTACACAAATGTACTTTTTACTCCTGTTCGAGTAACATTTGCCAAAAACTACAGTGCCCTGCTGTTTTAGGAAATTATATAGCTTTTTTTTTAAATGTAAGTATATACAAGTATGTGCAGTTTTTGAAAGATTTAGTTTGATGGCAGGAATGGGCTTGGGGCTGAGAGCTACAGACAATCAGAAACTATTTAGAGATGGACTAACACAGTGGTGGTTTTGGCCTTTAGTTGATAATAACAAAACAAAAAAAATATTGCCAGCGACAAAAGATAAAAGCAGCCTTGTTTAGTATTCTTCATGAATACATAAATCAGTTCAAATGATCAAATGAAAAATGTACACAAATAGGAAACACAAACACTACTTTTGATTTCTTCGGCCATACTGTACGTGAAGTCAACTTGATGCTCAACATGACCACCAGAGGGCAGCATCAGCATGTGATGTAAGAGTGTGTCTTTTTATTAATCATGTTCTTGGGACAAAACTTTGCTCACACAATTATACTCTGTACCCCACTCACTTATCTTCCATAGAGACTAAAATCTGGTTCCTGATAAGGTTAACCATTCATTTCGGATTTAGATTTGTGTGTGTGTGTGTGTGTGTGTGTGTGTGTGTGTGTGTGTGTGTGTGTGTGTGTGCGAGCGTGCGTGCGTGCGTGTGTGTGTCCAGGGCTGGAAATAAGCACTGCATTAACTAACAGTGACCCACAGAGTGCTTTATGCTGTTCAGTACATACGAAACGCACAGACTTGTTGTCACAGTGTTCCATTGTACAGATACCTCTTGGTGCTGTGAGTAGTTAGAATTTGTTGTTATGGTGTATCACCCTGTAGTCTGATGATTAAACGGAACATCCTGTAACTGTAAGCTCAGGAGTGTTGACTTTGTGTGACTATCAAAGGTTGGGTCCTATTGAAATATCATTGAGCAGGACACTACGCTCACTATGTGCTCATATGTGTTCGCTCATTGTACAGTAAGTTACTGTGGTAGAAAAACATAAGTATAAATCTATGCTTATACATATGAATGTTCTTTAATCTCTGCATGAAGGATTTTCCAAAGGCATCATATCATTTTGAGGATAATTGAATGTATGAGTGCTGATAGTGTAATGTGGACCTATCAGACCTTATTTGGCATTCTTCTATAGATATTACATCATTTCCAAGAATTGTTTTCTGTGCATGCATGTATGTAGGAAAGCAGGATGGGTTTTATCATTTATAATATTGTTCCATTTGTATTTTTGCACACACTCAGATCTTTATTAAAGAAATAAAGATCTTATTATTGCACCATCTTAGTCTCCTGGTATTTCATTGATTCATCCTCTGCATCAGAAAAGCCTCAACATTACTCAGGCCAAGAGCATGATCCACAGTACACGGGGTGGGCAGAAGCAGTAGAGGTTAGAAAAGCTTGTTACTCGTAGCTTTGATTCCCAGGATTTAGGGAAGTAATGCTCTTTTATCCCTCAAATAGTCAACAAAGCACTTCACCCCAACTGCTTAGTTGAGTTGTTGAGTACTTAAGTTACACTGGGCAGCTGTATGTACTGTACTGATGCTAATCTTTAAAATAAGGTTAAAAATAAAACAAACACAGGAGCTAAAAACAAACAGAAGAGTGCATAAACTGTAAGATGATGTATTTTGTGTACCTGTGCATATAAAACTGGGGCTGCCTCCATGAATGAGATCATCATTGTCGGGCAGGACAAAGGGGCACCGCTGCTGCACCTCCAGGCAGTACTGACCACAGGGGATTCGCTTACTGCAGTGCATCTGGGTGGTCTGGAAGTACTGAGAACACAGCCAGGGCTTATAAACCATCTGGTGGGAGACAAAGAGGTGAGGGCATGGGAGAGAGAAAAACAGGTGGAGGGGGTGCAGAGAGAGGATATTGATGAGTTAGGAAGGGTTGCATTGGATAAAACGCATGCACACATGCCCACTCTCCCATGTATGTACATCATCCATGACCTCTACAGCTATTGATTCACACAGGACTGAACAGATATCCTGGTGATCTTGATAGCCACTGTTTAATGAATGTGGCTGTTGCTGGGCAGCCATCACTTTGTCAGTCAATATACAGTATTACCCAACCACTTCTTCCGAACAACTGAGTATCACTGTGTACTGCAGCTACATTTTACAGTTTTACCTGCCAGTTTTTTATTGCCTTCAAATGTTCAGTAAAAACTTGAACAAAACATCGCTCAGCTATTTAGATTGACAACAACACAACTCAGAGTGAGATTCAGATTCTGTATAAAATATAAATTGTAAACTGTGATCCCAGATTTAGTTGTAATTAAACTTGTAATTTTTTTGTTAAAACCCATATTCATTACTAAATCACATTAGTTGTTTGTAATAATCAGCTTAAGTATGCAGTGCACAGATCATAAAAAGCAGAGATAACTAAGGATGTTGAGTTTCTATATGGGAGGGGCGGGGTCATTTGAACTGTTCTGCACTGAAGCGATGCAAAGGCTCATGGGAAAAAATATATCTTCTGAACGGTTTCTGTCTTAGTTAAAGTGTGTTTGTTTGGGTGTACATTTCTGTTATCTAGGTTTTAGGTTTGTATGGTTGATTTAGTGTTCATGTTTAGCTACATGTATTGCTGGACCATGACCGAGACCCGGGTGGGGACTGATGGGGTCTGGGGAGTGAGAAAGTGTACACTAGTCCTGGCTAACTCAATTCCTTTTAAGGATTTGGGTTATTCTGAGTCACTCGCTAAACTGATCTGGATTGTGTGAGACACTTGAGTCAGTACTGCTAAATTGCCAAGGAAACTCAGTTCTACTAGCCACCTCATGCAGCTGCTCACAGAAGAGCCTTTAAATCATGGAAAAGAAAGAATTTTGGGCCAAATTGTTTATTTATTGTCTTAACATAGTGTAGCCTAGGCCAGGGGTCTTAAATGGTTTATAAGCAAAGGACCCCTTAACTGAAAGAGAGATGGAGCAGGGACCCCCTACTACCTATATTGCATAAAATGAAGTTGCACATTAAACTGGGCCTACACTAATGTGTAGGGCAGCCTAAAGCCTTTATAATTTTTTTTGCATAGAATACTAAGCTATTAAAATATTAATTGTTGGCATGATTTTATAAATCATCTTTAATGTTACACATACATGCGGCACAGTGAATCCTATATAGGCTTTCAATGTAGACATAGAAACAGGACTGGAGAAATGCCCATAGTGAATACATTATTATTTTTTTTAAATCGACTGTCTGCTCGACCTAATTGCATTTTAACATACTACATTTATACACCAAACCTACAGTAGGTCTAGCTAGGCTACATGCAGAACATTGTATGTTATTTCAGAAGTGAAAGAATGGCTTTTGTTGTGGATTTGCTTTACCCTGAGCTCGAGGAGAGACTTAACTCACTCGTTATGTAGGTAGCCAATGGGCCTGTTTCACTTGATGCAAAGGTTCGTTTTTGTGATTAAAATAAATTTAAAATATTACCCTGTGTTCGGAAATTTGTTTATGTAGCTATGACAATGAAACACGTGCATATTAGGCTACATGTGGCAGCGCAACGATGGAAGACGTTAAAAAGAAGTTGGCCTCAGGAGATTTAAAACCACCGAAAATGAAGGAAAGTCTACTGTGTGCAAGTATTTCTACATAGTTGTCAAGGCCAATAGTGATGAACCTGTTGGTTATGTTCAATGTAGGGGTTGCAGAGTTCTCATGAAATATGACAGTAAGAGAACCAGGAATTCTGCCCTGCAGCATCATGTGGATAGAGTTTGTAAGTCACCTGCCAGAACCTCTTGTGTGAATTTTTTAGATTTTGTTCTGTTAGCTTGGGCCATTTTTGGTAGGCCTATGTTAATTTAATTTCAGTTGGCTATATGATTGGGCCTCTTGTGCGCGCCTGTGTTAACGTGCACTTGTTGCCCCGTGTGCGCTCATCTGTTGACATTTCCAAATGCCTTCCTACAGTTGCTTAATAAAAGCAGGCTTTCTACACAAACAAACATACGTGTGTCATTAGTATGAGAAAACAATGAGATTTTAACTGTGTCAGGCTTGGGTCGGGCTCGGACATAAATATCTTAATGCCTGTCGGGCTCGGGTCGGGTTCGGTTACTGCTCTGTCGGACGTGGGCCGGGCTCGGATAGAAAAATGCGGTCCGATCCGCACTCTAGTGTGGCTCTAGCCTGGCTGCTTGCTGGCTTGTTTGCCTGGCGCCGATGATTCACGTGACGGTACAACATCAAATCACAAGAGGGGGGAGGAGGAGCAAAGTGTTCCTGCTCCGCGCTGTGATAGAAGCAGCACTTACACAGAAACAGACAGCCAAGTCGCCTCTTTGATGAAACAGCAGCGGTGCACACTGGAGAGAAACTAAAACTAAAGTATCAATCTCATTACACTGGTATTGATCAATATCAATACCAATGTTGGTATCGATATTTGGATCGATCCGCCCACCACTAATTACTTTCCTATCTTTTTCTTGGAAGAAATGTATATAATTCATTATTTTTAAAGTCATACTTTCATAAAGGAAAATAAACATTTATATGAATATTTTATATACATTAGTAGCCTAATGTTTTATATTTGTTATGTTTCTTTGCATGTTTAAAGCTATAGTGCATAGTTTCTGTCGCCCCCATGAGGAATTCTAAGGAAAGACTAAAACTAAACTGTCAAGGCGCATCCACAATGATACAAGCCTTCTGTGATCGCGCACCACCCCCACCCCTACACCACGCAGTTGCTAGTAGCCAAGGAGGACACTGAGGATTAAAAAAACATGATGGACTCTTCAGAAAAGGTAAATATCTTCACTCGATTTTCTGCGTGCGAAAGTCGCCGGACGACACCAGTTTCTGAACATAGCCATACTGAGAAACACAGAGAGAGTTAGAGCTGATAGTCTTAATTAGCTTTGTATCAACTCATTTGGCAATGGCTTGAATGTAACGGACGTTCATTAAGTTACGCACTAAATCTTTAACTTAGCATGCTTATTTTAGACAACATGACTCCAGAAAAAATAATTTATGTTTACTGATGATTTTTAGTAATGACTACTAATGGAGCTCAGCATAAATTCAGACAGGAAGACTTCTAAACTTAATCACATTTCTCTCTCTTCTAAATCTGAACAGCTGTAGAGGAGTTTACTTTTACATTAACCAATCAGAAGTGGCCTTGAATTTCACAAGCCAATCACAGCGTGACATCCCTATTTTAAACCTGTCTCTCTCTCTGCTGCTCGGTTGTCATTTCAGGCTAAGAGCACAACCCTCCTCCTCCCCCTTGCTCCTCTGGTCTACATCTTGCACGGCTCCTGGTTCCTCCTCTGGCAGGTCTGCCATCGGCCCCTCGGTATGATATTCGGGTTCCTCACACCACCATCAGTGTCTAGACTCCATCGTCGGATCAGCTTATGGCTTTCTAAACCCCTAAATATATATATATATCATTTCATTAGAATGAAATATATATTATTTCATTAGACTTCATCATTTCATAATAATGAAGTCTAATCTCCAAAGACTGTACATGTCATATCATGCATTCGTACAATAAATCTTTGCATATCTGCAACGAAGTCTCTCCTGATTGAAATGTAAACTTGATCTGTCTACTGCATCAACTTACCACTCTGTGTTAATACAACTTGACCTGTTGTCACATTTCACCTTTGTAAAAACTTACAAGGTTTAAGGCAATGGGTTTCCACACAAATGTCTAGTAAAGTCAACTATATGGGGATAACATTGTACAACAAAGTGCACATCTAACAGTTGCCAAACTAAAAGGCAATTAAGTCCACTGGTCGGGATATCGCTATTATCCCAATATACATTTTTTCATATCATATATTAAAAATGATATTGTGAATGATATGATATAGAACCCTAACCCCCACCACCAAAAATCATATCATATTATGATTAAAGATTAAAACCTGTTATCACTCTCAAATAAATGCAGGGACTAGCATTAGACATTAACTAAATATAAGCTACAGTACTGTTTTTGAAGCTATTCAGGATTTGTTTACATCAGTCATGTAAAATGGGCCCACAGTATACAGTTTTTTACAGTTGCTAGGATGCATTTCTCAATACTTGGGTCACTTTTTCAAAACTCTTCACACAGTGAGCACAACAGAAGTATATGTGGGCTAAACTGTGGATCATTTAACATTGCTTTGGCACAAAATGCATTCAATGACTACATCTTTCAAATGACATTCATTCTTTTTTTACTTCAACACAACAACCGCCAAAACTCTATGTACCTACAGGCCAATTTGCACATGCTAACATACTGTTTTCAAAACTGTTAAACTTAAGTTCAAAACAATAACATAATAAAAAACTGAATAAGACAGCAATCTGTTACATTTCTACAGTAATGAAATATATTTTGAATCGAAAAATGAAATGCTATGAAAACAATTGGACAATTGGACCAACCACAGCTGATTCTCATTATGGCTGAACACCTACACAGGTGTTACTCTTTCAATTTCATTACAAAAGGAGACAACCTCAGAATAGTTTTGTATTGTGACGTAAACATGGACCCAGACAGAGATGGAAAAGTGGCTAAAAGAGGAAGAAGAGTGGCTGGGAGGGGGCGAGGAATTCATATGCGTGGTGGAAGAAGAAGAGGAAGATCAAGAGCTGTAGTCTCAGATGAGATTAGAGCTACTGTAATTGATCATGTAATCAATCATGGTCTCTCAATGAGAGAGGCTGGTCAGAGAGTGAAGCCAAATCTGCAACGCTCAACAGTGGCATCTATTGTGAGTTTTCCGGCAAACCAACAGGTAACTTGTATTCTGCATGGCATCTGACTGAGCTGCACATTACAGAAGTAAATAGAGCAAAGCCTGCAAACCCACTTGTGCGTAATTGCTTTTGCTTTTCTGCTTAGGACTCAACGGCTACCTCACACAGGTGGGAGACGTAGGATGTTCACTTGTTGATATGGTCGTCAGAAACAATGGCATAAAACTCACTGAGATTCGCAATAGAGTCTTGGCAGACAACGTTACGTTTGAAAATATTCACAGTGTAAGCATAACAACTATTTCTAGAGTCCTGAAAAAACATCAGGTCAGGATGAAGCAGTTGTATACTGTGCCTTTTGAGAGGAACTCTGAACGTGTCAGGCAACTCAGGAACCAATATGTCCAGGTAAGATCACAATACCGAAAAATACAGAACTGTTTTTGAACAAAACCAAACACACACAAAGACATACATTTTAGGTAATGTATACTACTGCAATAGCCTAACTCGTATGTTGCCTTGTGGATTTATTTTAGAGAGTCATGGAGATTGAAGGCAGGAAAACACCCCACATTTTCATCTTTGTGGATGAGGCGGGTTTCAACTTGGCCAAAACACGGCGACGAGGAAGGAATGTGATTGGGAAGAGAGCCACAGTGGATGTCCCGGGCCAGAGGGGTGCCAACAGCACAATGTGCGCAGCAATATCCACTGATGGACTGCTGTTACAAAAACCACTAATTGGGCCATACAACACTGAGCGTCTCCTTGTATTCCTGCATGATGAGGGTTGTGCTAGTTGAGGAAAGGGATGCAGAGAGAAGAAATCCGCCAACATTTATAATTGTATGGGACAATGTGGCATTTCACCACTCCCGTGTAGTCACCGAGTGGTTTGCAGCCCATCCCAGCATGGTGTCACTTTTCCTCCCACCTTACTCTCCGTTCCTCAACCCCATAGAGGATTTTTTTTTCCTCATGGAGGTGGAAGATTTATGACCACCATCCACATAATCAAATGTCCCTCCTGGAAGCAATGAATGCTGGATGCCTGGACATATCAGCAGAAGATTGCCAGGGATGGATCAGGCATGCCAGAAGATTCTTTCCTAGGTGTATTGCCCTAGATGTTATAAGATGTGATGTGGATGAGAACCTGTGGCCAAATGCAGAAGACCGAGTAGATTAGCATTCCAATTTTATCTGTATCAGTGGATGGTGTGTATACAAATTCTTGTATTTTGGAATTACTCAGTGCAAATAAGACATACAATATACTGAAGCGTACTGCATCATGTCTGATACATTCCAGTAACATATATTGCAGTGAATTCTAAACAGTAGAGAGGTGTCCTTGTTTTACATAAGAAAACATTGTATAATGATACCTGTTGTTAGTGTATTTTAGTCATTGTTTTGTGGGTGACAAAGTGTGTTTGTTGGCTGTCAGCATTTGCTAGTGGTATGGGAGGAGTTGATTTGAGACATGTATGAAGTGATTTGGTAGTTTTAGTGCATTTTGAATGTGAAATGAACTGCTGTGCCAAGCTGAAAGTTGGTTAAGAGCACTGTGTTAAGAGTTTTGAAAGTGACCTAAGTATTGAGAAATGTATCCTAGCGTTTGCTAAACGACACCTGGCACAACTGAAGCCACATGTGCAAAACTCAAACTACAGTCTGCATTACCGACAGTCACCTGAGCTAAAGAGTTCACATCACCTGCAAAACTCATTCCAAGCAACACAACTCTTCACACAGAAGTGTGTCTCAGAACAGGCTCAGTGCAGCCAAACACTATGAACAATCCTCAGTGAGACAACATACACTGTCACACAGAACACACTGAGAGTAAAAAAAACTAGCATCTAACACCAATACAGAACATACAAACTTTTAATCTTTACAGTTTGAATAATTTCAGTAACTTCACACTACTCAATAGTTTAATTAAAGGGGTGATAGAATGATTATATAGGGTATTTTACACTGTTCCTTAAAGCCCATGTTGCAGTGTTTATTTTCTAATGAATTTGCACAATTTGCTTGTTGGTAATAAACATTTACAGTTTTTTTCGATTGCTAAACGACAGTGGGCACAACTGGACCTACATGTGCAAAACTCTAACTACAGTCATCACCGCAGCAGTTCATGTGAACCAAACTCTAGTTCGTTTTTCATTGCTTGAACACAGTTTTCAAAACTCTACACACTTATCCCATGACTTTAACCACAACGTGCACAAAGCTGTGCATTTACAACACTTTGTTCAAATGCTAACATACTGCTATCAAAACTGTTAACCACGCATTCAAAACAGAATAGATTTCATTCTGGTGCCTATCAAACACTGCTGATGGGAATTTTAGCTGAAAGCCTAAGCAGGTGTCTTGTTTTAGACTAGTTAGTGAACATATATGGTATTTATATAGAGAAAGCTCAGAAAGCCCTTTTTGTATACAAACACCAAATAAGAATGAAATAGGTAAACAGGTAAAAGAGCCAAATATGACCAGGTAAGATGTCTGAGGTTATATACACAGCTATAAAAATTTTATTTATTTATTTAGAAATGATGCAGACATCCAATGTGATGACGAAAACTTGCCGCATGATGCTGGAGAGAGGCAGGATTAGTCACACTATTCTTTGTTACTGTTTTTTTTCCAGTAATTCCATAAATTACTAGAGACAAAATACTATATTGAAGCAAATTGCTGATTTTTATTCCTTCTTGTTTACCTTACGTAAAAATTGGTATATTATAAAATCTATATCTTTTCTTTAAAGAATCTATTGAGTAGTGTGAAGTCAAATTGTTCAAACTGTAAAGATGAAAAGTTTGTAATTTCTGTATTGGTGTTTGATGTCAGTGTTTTTACTCTCAGTGTGTTCTGAGTGACAGTGTGTGTTATCTCAGTGAGGATTGTTCATAGTGTTGGCTGCACTGAGCCTGTTTTGAGACGTGTGTGAAGAGTTGTGTTGCTGTAAATGAGTTTTGCAGGTGATGTGAACTGTTTAGCTCAGGTGACTGTTGGTGATGCAGATTGTAGTTAGAGTTTTGCACAGGTGGATTCAGTTGTGACCGCTGTCGTTTAGCAATCGAAAAAAACTGTAAACTGTTACCCAACAACATCAAATACAATGGAATAAAATGGAATAAAATATGAAAAAGTAGAACTATTTTACAGCGGTTTGCAATGATTCTCTTTTCTCCCACAATGCATTGCATTACGTCACGTTGGGGAGACGACAGACGAAAGCCCCGTCTCTGTTCACTGTTTATGGTCTCGGTCTGTGCCACTGGTGTTGCAAAATATAGCTTTTGGTCTCGACCGAGTCCATGTGTCTTTATTATTTGAATAATAATATTGGAGGGAAAATGAAACACAGCTTGGACGGGGATGCTGTTCGGCTTTTCACAAGTTTAGACAGCTAGCTACGCCGACGTTTGCTAACGTTAGCGCAACAGCGTTAGCCTAGACTGCTAGCTAGGTAAATATTACGACTGCCTTCGGAGTTTCCTATATCTGCATCCATGTTGTCAACATAAGACCTGTGGCGTTAGTGCTCCTTTTCTACCATAATTTTATTGAATGAAATGTTAAGCTTTGCTCCTACGAGATGGGTGGGTTTTTGTTACATACAACGCTAACTGGCTATAGTTAGCCTGTATGTGTGCTAGCGGAATTAGCTAACGTTGCGTAACCAGCCAGCAACTTCGTCAATCGGCAGTAGTTTCGGTGAGCTAACCACGACAGTATTGTCGCCCACAATCAACCTCTGCTGCTAAAAGCAGTCAACCTGCAGTGATGTTTGAAATAGAGATGCTTGTGGATGTGTTAGCTGTCGTGGTTAGCTCGCCAAAACTACTGCCGAAGCTGCTGGCTGGCTACGCAATGTTAGCTAATTCCGCTAGCATGCGCACAGGCTAACTATAGCAAGTTAGCTTTGTGTGTAACGTAACAAAAATCCACCCATCTTGTAGGAGCGAAGCTTAACATTTCATTCAATACAATTTATACAATTACAAGGCAGTCGTAATATTTAATATTTACCTAGCTGTCTAGGCTAACACTGTTGCGCTAACGTTAGCAAAACGTTGGCGTAGCGTTAGCTAGCTGTCTAAACTTAAACTAAAAAAGCCGAACAGCACCCCTATCCAAGTAATACATAAACACTAGGCAAATATGTTGTTACTGGAGCTAGTAGGCTACCATCAAAATGTGAGATATCTAATCGAAAATGTGTTTACAACGTTGGGGGATTTCACAGGTGGGATTGACTGGCAAGTTAACCCATAGGTAGCATGATGCCTTCTATTTCTAGATCTAGCTAGATTACCAGTACTTATCTGAACTAACGACATGATCACTGTCACTAGAAAACCTTGACTTTCACTCGGTGCTATTCATTGACAGTAAAAACACCTCTTTCTCATCCCAGTCAGTCACCATAGTTCTAGTACTAGGCTGAGGCACGTCTCCCCAATGTGACGTCATCACCGAATTACGTTAAGAAACCCAATAATACCCCAAAAGACAAAAACTGGCCTTTAACACTATTTGGAGACATTTTTAACAATGATATACATATGTTGAGTGCTTTATGTACCCATTAATCAACAATGGTGGTTAACCTGCAACATGGGCTTTAAGGTCTCCTAATAGGGTATTTAACATTGGTTGGGCTGAAAATTGCCCTAATGCTATTTTATTAGGCTCTTAACTACCCTGTGAATATGGCTCTATTTGGAGCAAGAGCTTTTCTTCTAAATATGGTATGCTCATGAATATTTAGATGAGCTGCGCGCTGATTGGTTTGAGCGAACCCCATAGAAACATATTGGAGACGAGACAGCAGGTCTCATATTTCAGTCACTGCAAAGGTATACATTGTTTGTCGGGCTATTTCGTTATTAAATTCACTTCTGAGACTTTTTTAAGCGAGAAATCAACTATATAAAGCTCAAATATGGGCCGTTTTACGAAAATTGATGGCTCATTGCAAAGTTAGTAAGACGTGTAGGGCTTTAGGAGCTCCACAGTCTGACGAGAAAACGGAAACCTCCATGTCCAGCTCCGGAGCTGCAAGCTAAGCTATGTGTCCCATTTAATCCTATGGGAAAAGATCGTTGCTACACTTTCGGCATAACTTTCGTATATTTACAGTTTGAATTTCATCACGCCACTTACATAACATGTTCCCCAAGGTCTTATAAAGCTAACAATGGTGTCCAATTTGAATTTAATGAATTTTTGTGAACATTAGGGATTTCGTTAGCTGCTACTGTGCCTTCAATCCTATGAATCGCGGCTAGCTGCAGGCCCTGGAGCTCCATCAGGGCCTCGGCATTTTGTAGTCCAGTAACCCAGAACCGGTGACTTTGCGCGGGTATGGAGCGCCGCGGGCTTCCCTTCGTGACAGAGATCCAGCTAGCTCACAGCAAACCGGAGTCTATGAAGTAGGATATGCCAGGCGGCGAGGCAGCACCGGCCGCTGTCACGTAGCCTGCTGAGCTCCTGCTGAACTGCGACACACAGTCGGACAAAATTTGCAATTAGCCATCAATTTTTCGTAAAACGGCCCATATTTGACCTCTACATAGTTGATTTCTCGCATAAAAAAGTCTCAGAAGTGAATTTAGTAATTCAATAGCGGACCTCTGGAGATCTGCATGACCTAGCTAGATTCAGAAGACTAAGCTGACCTCAGGTCAGTGGTGTAGCCTATGCAAATGTTGGGGCGTGACAAAGACTAGGATTTGGGATGCTTATGTCAGCTTTCTGTTTTCAGCGGCAGTTTCAAAATGTGAGATCTGCAGAGGATAGGGGTATCAATGGGATTTTGAGCTTCTATGTATGTCCTATTTACCCACCGAACTGTCGTTATTCAACTATGACAAGGTAAAATCGGTTTTGCATTCTATCACCCCTTTAAAGAAAAGATATAGATTTTATAAAATTACAAACTTTTCATCTTTACAGTTTGAACAATTTGAATGACTTCACACTACTCAATAGATTCTTTAAAGAAAAGATATAGATTTTATAATATACCAATTGTTACGTAAGGTAAACAAGAAGGAATGAAAATCAGCAGTTTGCTTCATTATAGTATTTTGTCTCTAGTAATTTATGAAATTACTGGAAAAAAAACTAAAGGTACATATTAGTGTGACTAAAGTTTTCTTCATCACATTGGATGTCTGCATCATCTCTAAATACAAATGAATGTGGTGTTTCCATTGCTTTCATCTCCATTATTTTCTGAAAAACAGTAAGAACACAGTTTTACTATTGTAAAGGTATAGTGCTTTTCACTTCTTTTTTATAGCTGTGTATATAACCTCAGAGATCTTACCTGGACATGTTGGTGTATTTGCTGTTTCTCTCAAATGGTACAGTGTATAATTGTCTCATTCTTATTTGGTGTTTGTATACAAAAAAGGCTTTCTGAGCTCTCACTATATAAATACTGCATATGTTCACTAACTAGTCTAAAACAAGACACTGTAAATGTACTGTTTTGAATGTGTGGTTAGCATTTTTGACAGCAATGTGTTAGCATTTGAACAAATGCTAACACAGTGCTGTAAATCCAGTGTTGTGCACATTTTGGCTAAAGTGATGGGATAAGTGTGTAGAGTTTTGAAAAATGTGTTCAAGCAATGAAAAACGAACTAGAGTTTGGTCTACATGAACTGCTGCCGTGCAGACTGGAGTTAGAGTTTTGCACATGTGGCTTCAGTTGTGCCCACTATCGTTTAGCAATTGAAAAAAACTGTAATCAATGACAATCCAGAGAATCAAACAAAAGCAGTCTTCTTAACAACTAAGCAAGTGGGCCTTCAAAAATCAAAACACCAAATCGGATGACCTATTACTACAAAATGACAACTCTTTTAATACATTATAAACAGTAGACAACAACCTAAGTTATGGTATCCGATGCTGTTAGGTTTCTTTACATCAGTAATGCTTGCAAACTAACATTTATTATGTAACACAAACACTGGTGCTGTGTTAAAACAAAAATTACAAATACAAATTGCATTGTAAATTATGGTATATACATGTATGTGAGATTAGATGAAATATACAGTATATGGTCAGAACAGGGCCTATATTGCGTAATGTTGATGTTTGTGTACAGTAATTTGGTAATTTATTCTCACCCATTTTCTCAACTCTACAAGTGCGCAAGTGAGGACAAATTATTTACTTACCGCCTTATATTTTTTTTCTCAGGCGATAAGCTAGTCGCCTCATTGTGCAGTATTACTACAGCAATTTTCCGGTATTTCCTGTGAAACACTCCAGGGAAGAAACTTGATGCGAGGCAAGCCAGCACCTGCTATGAGCTAATCGTCGCGCCTAAACAGTGCACCAAACCATATATTATATCACTCCCCCACAGATACTTACAGTACAGTACATTTTGCTATTGTGGTTGGGTGCAAGTGTGTGTGTGTGTGTGTGTGTGTGTGTGTGTGTGTGTGTGTGTGTGTGTGTGTGTGTGTGTGTGTGTGTGTGTGTGCCAAAAATAAATCTTGGTGTTCCTTCTTATGGCCACACTGAGATGTCATTTTGTTTTCTGAAATGTATCATATCATTATGTAATTGTGCAAATATTGCTTCAACACAACATAATAATTGCTTGGTTGAATCATCTGTCATGCTTATTGTGTACTGAGAGGCATATACAATATGCATGACTGAACGTTCACATACGGACATTCTGCACACATGCACAGATACTGTACAGTAAATTGCTTTGCACTAACAATTAGATTTCCAGTTAAAGATAAGGTTGCTTCCTAAGGACACCCCCCCCCCCCACCACACACACACACTCTGCCCTTCTCTCTAATCTATCACTGTGTGAATGTCACAAACGAAAATGACCTAATATCACATCTTTTACAGACAGCATTAGATACATATTTCTAAATTATTAACTAACGGTGTATGTGTGTGTGTAAGTGTCCGTGTATGTGTGAGAGTACACGGTTGACTTTTGCATTTTGCTTGTGCTACACATTTTCCACCTCATGTCCTCCTGTTCCAAGTGTTTGGACAACTTCTCATCCTGTAGCTGTCAGCACAGGGAGATAAAGACAAACTGGGCGTAATTCAGCAGCATATCACATTACACTAACAATGTCACTGGCAATGAGTGTCAAGTAGTGTCTTTTTTGTTTTCCCCCACTCAGCAGCATCTCAGAAACAATGTTAAAGTCGAGGTCTGTCTGTTTGCACTGAGGCTCACAGACATAAATCAAATAGCTCAATAATCAATAATATCAGTCCATCATGAAGCCTTTAAACTCCACCTCACTGCCTACATAGACGCCCTCATTGTTGCCAAGTCTGCCTACCTCTCCACCATCCTCAACGACTCTTGCCAAAACCCCAGAACCCTCTTCTCCGCAGTGAACAACCTCCTCAAGCCTCGGACCAACACCCTCCCTACCTCTACTCCGGATCTCTGCAACTCATTCCTCCACTTTTTCGCTGACAAAATAAACATAATTTATCAATCTCTATCCCCTGTATCTGACCTCCCCGTATCTACTCCAGCACCTACCACCACATTAGAACTCAAGCCAGTATTTAGTAATGCTTATTTACAAAAACAAAGAAGATCACTAGGTTAGATCTAGCTGACACCTAGCGACTAGAACAAAAAAGGGCAAGCGTGTCCTGTAAGCCTGCCGGTCAGCTGGACATCTGTCTGAAGTGCAACAGATGTGGTGTAGAAATCACATCTCTCTTGGGCCCTTTGCTACACAGTCATGTCCTTTTGCACTCAGTCCCACTTAGTGAAGCCCACTGCTGCTGCTGCATACGAGACCTCCACTCCCTCAACCATCCGTCTACAGTAGACCCATGACAAGTAATTTATCATCCTGCTGTCAAATCCCAGAGACGGAGAAGGAGACAGCAAGTGATAGAGATAGGTAGAGGAGTGGCGTGATAGAGATAGTGGTAGGATGGACTCTTTCTCTCCTTTATATAACTTTTTCCAATCTGGTGTGTTCTCTCAACACCCTTGGGGAGAGAATAAAATACTGTCTTTTCCTCAATCACTGACTCAGTGAGTTAGAGGTCAGCCAGCTGGCCCTCAGATTTTATATTCTTCTTTTTCTATCACCTTTCACTTCCTTCTCCCATTCGCTTTTGCTGTCTGAACTCCTGTCACTGTGTCATCTTTCCCATTGAGTGCCACAGCGACACAGTCGCACAATACAGGCCTCACAGTTTAATTTGCGCGTTCACTGTAAATTCTCAGATAGAAGCACACGTGAAAAACCTACAAGATGTATTTTCCAACAATGGCGGCAAACCAGAATGCACTACACAGGATCGCACTAATTCATTACTTCAGTATAGTATGTAATATGTATGTCAATTTTACCATTCTTTAAATTTAGGATAATTACACACCACATCAGTACAACAAAATAGTCGTGCTATACTTACTGCTCCGTTGCATTGACTTTCTCTTTTTAACAGAACTATTCCTTCACTAATTATTTACAATTGCTTCTACTTTGCTGTTTTTTTCCATCCTTTCCATATATTTGGGGCTGGTGGAAAATGTACATTGCTTTGGATAAAAGTGTCTGTCAAATGAAGGTATATAAATGTAATGCATGTAAATGAATAGATGCAATGTACAAGAATATCCTCATGGAGATAAGGAACAAATGTATTACAGTAACGTGCTTGGACAATAGGTACCTTAGTTGATCACAAACCTCAATTTCCACAGCAACTGCGTTGGTTGAGTTGCAATCTCTTTGCACGATGCAGAGGCGGCATTACAGTAATGCAATTAAAGTCAATGTAAAGAAGACAGTGGAGATAAACTCATACAAATGTGTTCTAGGCAACAACTTCAGTGAAAATTTGTGGTCGTCTGAGTTGTATGACTCAATTAGCATACAGAGACCACGGACTGTATAAAGAGAGGGTTTTGATGACATGTGTCTATCTGCTCAGTGCAATCACACACAGAGTTGGTGCTTGTTGAAACAGAAGAAGTCACTCTGTAAACCTGTGCATTGCTTGTGGCTGGAAGAATAAAAACATTCCAGTGGTCAAAGCAAGCTGAAAATTTGAAATTTGAAAAAGAGACAATTGAAAATATTAGGCTGAAACCACAATCCAATCTGCAGATCTACTGTACAATACATTGCAAACAATTTTTGTATCGCTAAATATAATGCCACAATATTTATTTACACCCCACTCCCCTCACTGCTCTCCACTAGTTAGCTTGCCTGTTGGTTATCTGCAGAGTTGAGACTCAGCTGTCTCCTAGATTGAATTATTTCATAATGATTAGACTAATAAGGTTGTAATTGATGGAAGGCCTTACCCTGCCCTGTGGTATTGGTTTTAAGTGGCCCCGGATGGCCCTGCTTTGTCAGTGCCTCGTCCGCAATGTTTTATCTGTACTGGTGGTTGTGGCCAATCTGCTGACAGGGGCTGAGGGCACTGGTAGCAACACACCAGCTTACTGCATCTCATTCCTCTTCAACATGCAGTTCAATACAGTAGTGCTACAGAGAGGCACAGACACACATAAACACATACAGAGTCTCATGAGCTGCCATGTCAATTACAACTAACAAAGCCATTCACTGCTTCACTGCATTCAAGCTATCCTCTTTTCCTTTATCCTCTTTTCTGCTCTGCTTATTTAAATGATCCTCAGCTTAAATAATGGACCAGGAGAAGTGTACAGCACAACAGCCTGGTATTAGCATACTTGTAAGTTGTGACAAACTAGAGTATAGGAGTAAAATAACAGAACGGAAATTATGAAAAATGTGTGAATTCAGATTAAGCCTCATTTTCTATGCTTTTTATAAATTCTGTTTTGGTTTTCTGATTTTTACACTGGTTCATACTGATCACGCAGATGTCACCCAAATGTTGTCTCCACAAACCAAATGCTGTTAGGTCTCCTGCTACAAAAAGTAACCCACTGCAAGATGGGGACTGAAGGGTCAAATCGCAAAGGTTACACCAAATATAATCTGAATAACACACATATGTAAACAAACGGGTGTGCATGGCTAAACACACCGGTAAGTCAATGAATGCAATGAAGCATAAAATCAAACACAAAGAAAAAACAAACCATGGTTCTCTGCAAGGAAAGAGCGTGTATAATCAATTGCATATCAGTGCATAACTAGCCTGCGTGTGTATGTGCATTTCTTTTTTATGTACAGCAAAAACATGCTGAATAGTCTGGGGCGCAAGCACGTGGCAAGCATGCAAACAGTGTTAACAGCAGTTATATAAAGAAAATGTAAAGAGCTAATGATCTAAACAACAAGACAGACTGAAATAAACAGGCAGGTTTAGCCAAGGTGGTTCGAGGAGCGAGGCTGAAGCCACAACATAGTTCATTGATTGAAAGAGAAGTGGTGCAGAAAGCGCTCATGCAACTCCCTGAGAGGCACCTATTCGATTACATTCGCAAACACATGCGACTAGAACAGCTAACCACACCTCATATCTTTTAATATGGGCTGTTCATTTGGCAAACAAAAGCCATGCTAATGTATTTACCACAAGTCAAGGACCTACAGTATTATGTTGAGTGAGTTTATTAAAAGGAGAACATCCAAACAAAAAAATAGAAAATAGAATAACCTTAGACTACAGACAGCACCACATTTACCAGACTGTTATGCTGAGACATTTTACAGGGCATGTTTCAATGTAGTGGGATCCTCAGTGAAAAGCGGAAAATACAACAAGCATTATGAGTGCTGAATCGCAAAATAGCAGCAGAACAGGGATACATGAAAAATGAATGAATGAAAGATACGGTCATAGCAGTGTGTGAATTAATAATGAAAGAATGAATTTCCTCCATGCAGGAAGTGTTCACTGGTTACAAGAGTGTGTCAGGTGGAGCAGGTGTGAGCCTCCGAGACGATTTGTTTCAGGTCCTACTGTCAGGATGTCATTCTGTCTCTTACTATGGCTCCCATCAGACACACATTTATAAACATGAACTGTGTGAGTGAAATTTCACTCTAACTCTATTAAGGTGATGATTGTACAGTACAATGTTATAAAAGACAAAAAGTTGCAGTGGTTATGACGTACAGTGTTGTGCATTATGTAAAAGTGAACTAAACGATTCAGTTTGCGACTTCTGAACTTGAACCTATAATGCTCACGCAGCACCCAAAGATTTACAGCACCCGGCATGCCGGTGTCATGTCGAAGACATCTTTGTTTCCCCATACCTAAATCTGGGCCAAACTCTAACTACTTAGGGGGCGCTGTGGGAAACATAGTTTTAACAGGAGGGGAAACACTATTTGACAATGGAAAAGACATCTACCAAACACCTGTTAGGGTTAGGGTTGAAACAAATAAATAATAAAAAAAAATGGTCGAACCAGACTGAACCTCAACCACATCAGCAACAAATTTGAAACGACACATCGAGTAGAAGCATCTGACCAAACTCGGAGCAGCTTATTTACCCGGAAGAAATAAACGTGAACTTTGAATTTGTTCAAAATTCAAAATGAACTATGAACGTGAACTAGTTCATTTCAATCAGTGTGAACTGAACTTTGAGCTAACTCTTGTTAAGTGTGAACTTGCTCTACACTGATGACATCGTAATTTGGGCCTTATTCACAACTGAACTCCCTTTTGGATTCCCAGAAAATGTTGTACAGATATTCGTGGTTCACAGAGAATCAGACACCACAAGCAGGTTGACATAAAGTTAAGCAAAAGTTTAATCAGGAAAACTGTATTTGGTGGTCCTGGTACCCTGCACAAACATTTTGTGGTCCTGGTAGTCTAAGCCCTAAAACTCCTCTATGAGAATACAAAGAGCAGAGAGAGTGTTAGAAGGTACAACGATGAAAAATTATGGATGTGAGGATGGAGATAGATGAAGAAGGAGGACATTTTCTGCAGGGAGCACATCCATATGCACAAAACATTTGCCCTAAAACTCATTTTATTGATTAATCAAGGTTATCTGGATGTAATTCATTGGCACTGTCATGCTGACACTTACACTGAAAATTAATTTGACAAAGATAATTATCAGCAAGATGGGCCTACTGTGAGTGAGAGTGATGACTCAAAACCCACTGCAGTCGTACAACCTGCTGTTAGCTCTACTGGGCCATGCTTGTATGTATGTGTGCGTGTGTACCTGCAGCTCAGTTATAAACTCTCTCTGCTTCTGTAGGGTCCCATTCCTGCATCGCCAGCCATGCAAACCTGTTAAATACTGTAAGTAATCCCAGCAACAGACAGCTGTTCACCATAACCACACAGGGAAATCCCTTTCTCTTTACGAAACTGCTATCTCTCCTGCTGCTATACATGTCTCCCCCCCCCCACACACACACACACACACACACACACACACACCACCCCACCTCACTGCCCCATTGTCTCCCTCTGCAGTGTACTGCAGCAGTTGGATGAAAAATGGCTTGGAAGGGGGGTGGCGCAAGGTTGCCAGCAGAGACATACCAGATATACACACTCACCTTCAGACACACACTGTGCTCTCTTTTGTTTGTGTGTTGTTTATTTAGCTTGCTCTTTTTCTGTCTCTTGTACAGGTAAAGCATGTAGAACAGAGAGCAAGAGTTAGAGACAGACAAGCATGGGCATTGGTGTCTTTACAGGTCGTCATTACAGTATTACTCTCCTACTGTTGTCAGTAGCTTGTTATCAGAAGGCTTTCTGGCAGCCACGCCAGCCATGTCTGGCCCTGCGGATTAGATCACTCGTAATTAAGCCCATGTCATAAATTGGTCAGTTGAATAACTTTTGGTTTTGAAGGTACAGTATATAATAAATCAAATGGCACAGTACAAACATGAGCATCCATACACACAAAACCTTTCCTTTAGTAACTTCCGTTTTATCTTCATTCAAAGAAAATCATTCCATCCATGTTTGTCTGGCACAGGCATAAAAGATAAATTCAGAGAGGAAGGATGCAGGAATCTTCAAAAGGTATCACTAAAGTTAATCTCTACTTCAGTAAATAATACTTAGATTTTTTTGTACAGTTTAAGATTAAACTGTGAACCCATTGCAACAAGATTGTTGCTTTCTGTAAAGAAAGGTCATGCAGTAACTGTATGTCGATGTCCTATTTGTGTTCCAGTTGTTTCTGCTTAACTCAGTAAATCCTCTACTTTGTTGCTACATGTGATGTGACATCTAATTCATTAGCTACATTTTTAAGAATACATCATAGCGTCACAAAAGTTTAAAAAAATTACAATTCTGAAAACATTTTGCCATAAAAAGATATTGTAATAATTATGTTCACTGCGGCTAACAAAGTTCAAACATGGGTTTAATTTCATCATTTTGTAGCCAGAGTTGCTACTGTATGCCGCATTCAAGTGTAAGTGGGACAGTTCAATTACTGCAATGTTCTATTTGAGAAATGACATTTCCTTCTCTTCCCTATTGTCTTTATTCCAACTCACTATTACTAATGACCTTTAAAAGTCACCCTCTGTTACCCTCTAACTCAGTGTCCCAAATCATTTTTAGGCTAATAAAATATAATACCATTATACGGACAAAAATACATTTAATAATAAATAATAATAAACCAACATCATACATATATTTCATTTGTTTTCTATAGCATTTAATGTCTGCATGACAACCCTGTAATGACCTCTCTCTTTATACTAAATGGTTTTGCCCTACATGTTTTAGAGGCTCCAAAGTTTATAAACAATATCAGTCAATATGTTAATGGTAGTCCCAGAATTAGAAGAGTACATTTAGTTTTACATGAATACAAATAAGGTGCTGTGAACATGAAGCCTGGAACATGTAAGATACAGAAACAAATATTGATGTCTGTGAACATCCTTACTGCTCATACAAGTAAATGCACACACATACATGCACAATCTCTTGGAACGCAGCAGAAAACCAGCTCTATCACATGTTTAATTATCAAATGAGCAGCTACCAGAGCTGAGGAGGTATTGATAATGGAGGTCTTGTCTGGGCAGGTCCAGCCACAGTCAGTTGTGAACCCAAGACTAGCTGCTAAAGTACATCACACACACACACACACAGACACACACAGACACACCACACACACACACACACACACACACACACACACACACACACACACACACACACACACACACACACACACACACACATCGTGTGTAGAGAGAGGTTTGACTCTTATGAACCTAATTAACTCTGAACCACTCAGAGAATCAAGCCTGCTGTAAATAAATTAACAGTTTATTTGCTAATTCTGTACAATTAAATGCATATATATATATATATATATATATATATATATATATACAACAATCATGCAATTAATTATATTTTTGTGAAAATCAAAATGTAGACATCTGACATCAGAAATCTATAGTTCTACTTTCTTTATATCCTCATTCTTATTCTAGTAAATTTGTTTGTATGATATCATCAAAACATAGAGTAGTCGAGGTAAAAATGGCTTACACATTTGGAGAAACACTGGACTACCCATGTGTCCTCAGACTAGGTTGGAGGTCACAAAACTGGATAAATTATAGTAATACACTGACTCTGTAAATAGCTACCAAATGAAATGGTGAATTGAATATAATGTCAAAAATCAAATTACACGTGATTACGTAAATTAGATACTGAAGTGTTAGAACCAATTTGCAAACCCAAATTGCATGATTTCACAGTGATCAGATGAAATTGTCAACAAATCATTTTCTGACTTTATTAGATCAGCCTGACATTTATTCATCAACAAGAAATTTTAACAAGTTGATTTATTGCAATTTTACTTGCCACAGATTTTTTAAACTCATTGCTGCCCATACAACTGCTTTTAACACAACATCATTTGATTAAATATCAGTTTAACTGTGTGTCATTCAAGCTGACATCTTACCACCCATCAATGTGAAGTATCTATGGACATATGTTGCCATTGAACATGTCATCCCCAGTGGGATTGTGCACATGCAAATTTACATGTGTACTTGCATTGGGCATAACACATTTTGATGGTCTCTAACAGAACCTATGGAATCAATGACAAGTCTCTTGAAATCTTTGGCATCTTCATTGTTACAAATTACATGACAAACCATCTGGACAAACAAATGAAGTGCAATGCATTTGGGATTGCATTAAATAATGTTACTTTAAAAGCAGCCTCTAATTAAAGGTGGCTGTGATAGCAAAAATCAAATTAACCACAAATGCACAATATCATTTGATGGCTATCGATTATACCTCTCAAATCAGATTACAGGCTGCTATGGTGAACAGTCTATATATTGTTTGTTTCAAACCTAGAGACTTATTTACACTGGTTATAACAAACTTACTATTTCAACCCAAACCATGATCTTTTCCTAAAACTAACTAAATGTTTTTGCTTGGATTCACAACGTAACCATGTGTGACGTTAACTTAAAGATGCTACAACAATGTGGCACACTAACTGCCAATAACATAAAGGAAGAGGTTGAGACAGGTGGAGGCAAAATGCATTATGGCAGTCTATAATGCGGCTCAGGTCAAAGCTGTCTCTTTCATTGCTCATAACTCCTGTGATCATCCATTGCCACAGCTGTGGAAAACAATAGTAGTCAAGTATCAGAACTGCCAGATGTAAAGTGCTGGGATGAAGTTGGGATAAATCCTGACATCCAGTGTGTTTCTCACAGCTATTTACACCCAGGCCCCACCGATTGGCTGTTTGTAGAGAATCAGGGAGGTCATTGCGGTGGATGAATGGGTCAAACACAGGACTTTCACTTAGGAGACTGGGGTTTGCATCCCATGAACAACCTTTTTTTACATTAAGCTGACTTGTTATTTTCCGAGATTCGCAACTTCTTTTATGTTCTTGGCGTTATGATTCCCACGGTTGTGTGTTTTACTGATTTTGCCATTTCCTTTATCAAAACATTCAATTATAATTTTCTTCTTTAGCTTGTGGAGCGAAACAGCGCCCCTCTGCCACTGCATGTATGGAGCAGTCCTGTCTGTGCTTTGTCGTGGTTAGTAAAATGCTACGAACGATCAAAGGAGGCCAGCGTTTTCTGGCATCCCCAAGAGAAAAACATTTTCAGCCAATCAGTTTGAGGCCAGGTTTGACCGAACTTGACATTGGATGGTCAATTCATCGTAAATAAAAAAACAGGGAGGCCAGGTTGAACCTGGCTTCTCACCAAACACATGCCTCAGACCAGATGCGTAACTATGATAACTACACGTACGCGGTGGTGCCAGCCGGCGTAAACTAACAGTAAGTTATAGCAGCAAGATTACACAATGTATGGTGATCTTGAGTTTTTTGTGAAAAATGACTTTACTGAACTTGCTTAAACACAACGGTAGGCCTACACCGAAGGGGACTTAGGTTTTGACGCATTGCATTTCTGACTTGGTTTACACAAGAGCACTCAGCGACAAACACAAATCAACAGAGAACCCTGTTATGAAACATTATAAAACAAGTGTAGGCTCTGTTGTAAGGCTAGCGGTGCTCGGTTAGCACAATGACAGCACGTTGTAAAGCACAGCCGAAAAGATGTGTAATAAACGGAGTAACATAGTGTTAGCCACGATGCTAACGGCATTGATAACCAAACCACACAGTGCTACTATTACTACTATCACTTCTATTTTAGTGGTTTATAAGCAACCTGTTTCTTGCACATGTCCCGTTAATGAGAATACAGATGTTAATATATGAAGTCGATGCGGATTCTGACAGCTGGGTTAACATTAGCTGTCTGCATGAAGGTCCCAGCTGAGGTCTTATAAAGTTGTTAAGCCGCGACTCAGTAAGGAAACAAGAACGAGCAAATTAATGACAACAGAAGCATTTTGACTTGGTGGATGTCAATTTTAAATTCATGTTAAAACAGTACTACTAACGTTACTCAATCTTTCTACCGTAAAGTTAGCTCCGTGCCCTAAGATATGACAATGTCTTGTGTTGACTTCTTTATTGACTGACAACTTAATTTGTATGTGGTGCTGGTGCATAAAAATGACAAATAAAGGAATCTTGAATCTTGTGTTACTCACTCCCGCTAACTTTATTGTTCATCAGAAGTTACGTGACAAAAGCATTTCATTTTGACATGCGGGTAGGTGTGAGAAGGGGCGAGATTTGCTAACGCTGGCCAACACATTCATAAAAAAATACACATTTGAACAGTAATTTCAGCATTTGATTAGTTTTGATTGTTATGTGATACTCTTCGACTTACATTCGACTTCAGGAATTCGTTTCAACAGCCATTACGTAATCACAAAGGCTATGTGATCTCCATACTAAGCTCACTGGCTTCCTTGGTAAAATTTGCCACGCACCGCCACTGCAGACTTGAACCCCGACCTCCTAAGTGAAAATCCTGTGATTACCCAAACCACCCATCCCACGCACATACATACATATTTATGCACACATACATACTCATACATGTTATGCATGCATGTGCAAGTGAAGTATGCATGTATGCGCAAGTGAAGTATATATGTATGTACCATAGATGTTCACAAGTCATTTTTTGCAGTGTCAAGTCAAGTCAAGTCTCAAGTCTTTTGCCACAAGTCCAAGTCAAGTCTCAAGTCTCTGGCCATCTGATCTGTCCCTAACACTGTATTGTTAAATCTTATGAATTCAAAACATGTCCTGTAGCTACCATCTAGACAGTACAGTATCAAAATCAGTTGTAGGATAACTTTATGGGGTCTACTTAACACATCCCTCTAGACCTTGGACCTGGTGAAATATTAACCTAAGTTTGTCACATCATATGGATACAACTATAAAGATACAATTTGCATGTTCCCAGCATTAGCACAACACTTTGCGATGGTTAGCTTGTTACCTGTGATTATATATGCTAAATGTAACGTCTCTTTCACTCAAAAAAATGTCTAATGCCGAAGTGGAAATCAAGAGAAAAGTGGCAGTGCCACACCAGTTACAGAACAACATGCATCTCAGTGTCAGTCCAAATTATGCACAGTAAGCAGTATGAACTCACTGATGTAATGCCATTTATTTTCTAAGTGTTAGTAGGCTCAGTGAAACTGAGTCCAGCGCGAGGGAGACCCGACTCAGAGGAGGAGAGGTTAGTGAGGCCAGCGTCGCCACGGCAGGTGACAGTGCGCACGGATCCGCTGTGCCACGCATGGATGAAATAATGAAATAGTAAATAGGACTACAGTAACAGAAATATGTGCAGAATTAAGACAGTCAAGACGGCCCAGTGTTTGGTGGACCAGGTACACCTTGTTCACTTAATAGCCTACAAATCATCCACGGGATCAATTACGCATCACATGAGTTTGCCCACCCGACACAGCGTTTGTTCCTGGGGAGATGGATCCGTGCGTCCCGCCTCCTGTGCGCCATGGATTTCTTAGCCTCAGCAACCACTAACTATAAGATACAATTTGCCTGTTCCCAGCATTAGCACAACACTTTGCGATGATTAACTTGTTACCTGTGACAATATATGCTAACTGTAACGTCTCTTTTCACATTAGTGTGTGAGTGACTGACCTATTTATGTGCGTTTTGAGGTGCCTGATGAAGTCCGACGTTGTTGATCCGGCATCATTTATCTTGGTGCCACACACTTTGCATGTAGATGTTAGCTTACTGCCACTGTTTACCAAGTTATTGAAAGCAAAACTAATGAGAAAAGGCACAACTCCAGGAGGATTTGGTGTCGCCATCGGCAATACATTTTTTGATATGTGAGTGCGCGCACATAGGCGCATGCGTTACGTTGCACATTATGGCAAAGGGCAGGGGACATACAGCTCGTCATACGTTTCCCCGTATATGCGCCAATAAAAGAAAATAGAAATACATTTAAAAAGCCATAATTGCATGAAAACAGGTTGTTGACGAGTCTCGAAGCTCGAGTCCGAGTCAAGTCTGAAGTCTTTTGGGTCGAGTCGCAAGTCAAGTCTGAAGTCTTTTGGGTCGAGTCGTCGAGTCAAGTCTGAAGTCAGCTGTTTCTGCGACTTAAGTGCGACTCGAGTCCGAGTCTCAGACTCGAGTCCCCATCTCTGGTATGTACAAGTCAAAGTATGCATGTATATGCAAGTGGTTAGTACCACACAGTATATATGCATGTGCAAGTGAAGTATGTGCAAGTGTTTAGTACCGTATATTTGTATTTGCAAGTGAAGTATTCAATTTTGGCATAGGTGGCTTCTCATATATGCCCTGCCAGCCCTACATGACTATACACACTTGAAAAGCTTTGTAAGTTTTGTCAGTTGGTGTTGATGGAGACTATGAAAAGGTGCATATGACAGTTTAGGTGAAACATTTTCTGATCAAAGGTAATGTGAAGAAGCTGTCATGACACAGCTTGTGTTGGGGAAGCTGCTATTCAAACCAAGATTTCACTATATTCTGATGTTGTAGATTGCGAAACAGCACCAGGAACGACAGTCCTTAAAACACATCATTCCTGACTATTTTTGGAACAGCCTCGAATCAAACAAAACATGTTGTCAGCAAGACTTCTGATAAGATTAATTTATAATAGCATTATCCCCCCAAAAAGCAGCAAACTCAAGGGCAATGCTCCATGTTATGTTTATGTGAACCTATACACATGCGCACACATGTAGGTACACACACATGCATTCACGGACACTGTGGAACATGTCACTGTAGTGAAGTCAAGCTCTCTGTTCTGCAGCTGTTACAGTTTGAATCATCATATAACCTGCCTCCTACAAAGCACTGTTGAAAATAACATTTCCATTCCCACAGAGGAATATCTAATGGTCCCTATGGGAATCATTCCTAATGAAACAGAGCCAGAGATGTCATTAGTCCCTGTTTTGACCTCAATGAATCATTAACCTGAGTCCCCTAAATCCCTCAGTATGTATGCTGCTGTCACTCTGATTACCTTCCTCATATTCCCGTCTTTACTAGTTCCTCTGGATACAGTGTGGCATCTGCCCACAGCACAGCACACATCTATTGATTCACCCATTTGTTCACAGAGACTACATTTTGACTCTTTCTAGCAACAGCACTACAGCACACAGGTAGCTTTTCTTCTCTGCCATTTTTACCCAACTACATCTCTTGATCATAGCTTTCCATCTCTCTGATGTGTTCTTTTTATCTCACATATGGACGGGAAAGTGGGCCAGGAGTGTTGAGGATGTTTGAAATGCAGGACAAAATTAGAAAGGAATTTTAGAATCCGATGTCACATCGTCTGGGTCAAGCCTGAGACATAGCTGCTTTGCTGCCCCCAATTAGACCAAAAACTACAGACAGAAAGTCTGAGTCTGATATATTCAACCAGGCCATATTCCGCCCCTGTGCTTTTATCTGTCAGAGAAAGAAAGGAGGTGGGAGAGCAAGAGAGAAATGGGGAGATGCAAACATTAGAACAGGAGGAAGGAGAGACTGAAGATAAATTGGTCAGCCCTCCCCCCACCTCTCTCCCTCCCTTTGCCTCTCTCGGGACTGCTGTGTGAGACTGCAGATAGATTCTGATGTTCTCATTTATTTCTTAATGATTGGGTTAGTATGCAGCTTGTGCTCTGCAATGCTGCGCTTAGACAGAAAGCAAGATCACAGAGGCACACAAGCATACATGGGCGCTCATACACACATACACTGCAAGATGAAAGGATTATAACAGAGATCTAATGCATGCAATATATATATATATATATATATATATATATATATATATATATATATATATATATATCATATATATAGTACCAGAGATGACTCTATATTTTTGTAAAGCACATATATATATATATATATATATATATATATATATATATATATATATATATATATATATATATATATATATATATATTTGATCAGCATTAAGTCAGTTGGAATTCTGCAGTGCATTATTCTAAATTACACCACAACTGAAGGGAAAGTACAAGATCCAGGAACAGCCTTAGAGTGCACTGGTTTGCAAAGGGCGGATTAAGGTAAGAGAAGGGACAGAGAAAGAGAGAGATGGTACTTGTAATGACATGTCATATCATCATGGGTGGTTCATGCTTGAAATTCCAGGATAGGTGTCCTTTTAGTAAACAGCCAGTAAACAGCCGTATCATTTGAATATTTAATTGAGGACAATTACTAGCTTGTTTGCTTACTTATTAATCTGATTGCTGCAAGCTGCAGCTCTGTATCATGGAGAGAGTGAGAGTTGTACAGTACAAGCAGAGGAGTGCAGAACAGAGCAGCCCCCACACTGCTGGTAGGCCTACTGCAGGGGAAAGCATCACATTTACACTGAATTAAAATAATAGCTTGGAGATTATCATCATGATCGGGTTAAGCATTCAAGGCCTTAGAAGACATGCACCTACAGTAAATGCATACTCAGTATTTCTGTGTATCCATGACATGTCTTATCAACCTAAGTAGAGAGCAGCACTGCTCTAATAAGAAATCACTGAAAGCTCAAACAGCTATGAATATAAAGCTCCCATTTCAGAATTACATAGTAGTAACAAACTTTTTTGTTTAAACCCCCAATCTACTTGTCTAATGTAGGCGCGGTAGGTCTGTCAAGCTTTGGATTTCTAAAGATGCTTGATAAACAGACTTTAGGATAACGTTAGCAGCTCTGTCCTGCTCTGTATTGAATTTGCTTAATTTTCCCCGAGATGAGAATGCCAAACTCATTAGTTAGTCGTTAATGCCTTTTCTCATGTAAAAGTGAAACATATTGTTTGATAACACAAAACAGTTAAAGTTAAATCTAACGTTCGTGTTCCAAGTTCCAAGTAACTTAGGTATTTCCTTAATATAGTAGCTACCTGGGCTGACAAGCTGTTTCTTTATCTCTAGGTAGAACACATGATTCATCACCTGGTGAAGATACTTTTTACATCGGAATGTTAGGCTTTAGCGTTTTTGCTATCATTACACAAATCAAATGCGTGTTAAGACCCTTTTCTATGGTTCTCATTTTCATACGAGTCAGCTAAAAACATTCAAAAGTTAACTGTAGACAGAGTTTTCAACTAACTTATGGAGTAATTATTATTTAACTAGCTAGCTAACTAAACTCTGCCAGCATTACTGCAGTTGTCATCTCAGTTGGCAAAATCAACAATCAAGTCATCAAGTCGGCATCTAAAGCTTAAAAAATGTTTTTAGTTATCTGCTGGAAAATAAATTTTAACTGTATATGCGAACAAATTGAATATGTTTCTCAGGTGAATGTGAACCATATGTTCAGACCAAGCAATGACAGGTCCATTAATGTAAGATATATATACCTTTACAAGAGGCTATGTAGGAACATGGCTACATCCCATTACCTGCTGGCTTATTATAACTCAAGGGCCCACTTAAACCACCTCCCCTGTCATCGTATATCATCAATAAACACCATGGTATCACATGTAACAGAATACACTCCCTTTTAGAGAAAAACAGAGATACAGTAATGGGCAAGGGTTTAAGAAAAATGTGCAGTGTGGTGTTTCAAGGCTTGTATCATCACATCCAATATTTATCTGAGACAAGAACATGGCTGTAATTCCATTGGGCTGTGAACTAAATGGACAATCTACTAGCATCATTGGCTGGTAGAGAACGAATCTGGGGGCCCAGCTCACCACTGCTTAGGGGAGTTGATATATGAGAGGATGAGAGGAAAGCAAAAGGGAGGAGAGGTGCTTAGGGGCAGCAGCAGTTTCCCATAATAGTAACACTGCAATACCCATGACTACTATGTTGTATGTACAGCGCAGGTGCACAGGCGTAGCAGAGTTTTATATAAATGATGTGAGTGCAGCATGTGTGTGTGTGTGTGTGTGTGTGTGTGTGTGTGTGTGTGTGTGTGTGTGTGTGTGTGTGTGTGTGTGTGTGTGTGCATGAGTGCGTGCGTGCGGGCTCTTCATAATCCAGAGATTTTCCACTCTGCTGCCTCCATTGTGAGGAGGAGAGAACACAGGAACTCTTGGTGCGCTCTGCTCCACTTCCAAATACAAGCTCCATGTAACAAAGGCCAATACTACACTTCAGCCTCATCAAGTATATGTGTCCTCTTCAGCACTAATCACTGTCACCCACTCATAGAGGGCTTGCTTAATGAGGAATATTCTCACCAACTGTCTGCTGTGCTTAAAGTGCAACACTCTTTTCTGCGCACAGTAAGATAACCCATATCTCGCTTTAATAATTGATAGCCCATATCGCCCCGCAGTTCATGGTCTGCTCAGTTGGACATTAAAGCTCAGGGCCCTTTTCACATACATCTTCCGAGGATAGGGGTTAGTGCCGAGCTGTAGTAGGATCACAAGCCGGGTCATGTGACCATATATCTTTCAGAATTTGCTGCAATATTCTGCATTTCTATTGTTGTTAACAAATCCCATGAACATGTTTCTCAATGCTTTCTGTGGCTCTCAGCCCCAAGCCCATCCATCTATTCAGGACATACATCTTTAAATATGGCTCTGACTCTTTCATATTTAAGAAAGGCATTGTAGTTGTCAGCAAATGTTACTCAAACAGGAGTAAATAGTGCATTGGTTGGGGAGTATTTTCACAATTTAAAGCAGAAGGACAGGCTAGATACAGTGTATGATGAATTGACCTCAAATGTATGTCCTTGGTTAAAAAGGAAGATTTCACTCACTGCAACAGTTTGGCTCTGATGTGCTTTAAATGGTTTTTGAACAACAATGGAGGTCTATGGTCCATTAACTATTCAGGCTTTGTTTGCAGACAATACTACTTACAATTTACCATTTATAGTTTGTGTAACAGTTTGTTGTCTTCTTGCTGACATATGTTAACATGTTTAGTCACACTGACCTGCCGTCACTGCAAGCATTTGTGTTCAAATAAACAAACTTTATTTCAAACTCAAGTCAAGAACCCAAAGTTTTCAAAGTAACAAAACATTTCAGGCTAGATTTGGAAGAAATGTGTCTGAAATTATTCCAAAGACGTCCCCAAATCCCCAAATCCATGAACACCTGCACATAATCGTATTTGTGTTTGTGGCACTTTGATCCAGTCTAGTCCATATTTTTGCAATGAATAATTGCAAAAAGTACTAATACTACATAATGGGCTGTAATGTTGCTTCAGTGTTCTCTGTAGAAATTCGGTTTAGCCACAATGGTGTGCTACCAATGGGTCTATGATCATTCACTGTACTGTTCCAAGTAATCCACCTAACTAATTATAAATATCTCTTATTATTCCCTAATATTCCAGTGATCTCCCACTGTTGCACTCACCACGTTTGTGTTTTCCTTTTTCTTTCTGACCTTGACTATACTACTATTACTTTGCCCTCTTTTCCCAATTTCAGTTACATTTTTCTTACCATTTGCAATCTCTCTTATGTTCTCTCATGTGTTTTTGTCCATTCGCTCCTCTGATTTGCCACTCTGACAATCCTACAAATAAAGGTGGGGATAAGTAAGATAGATTCTGTGTGGCAAAGTAGTATCTGAGTATGGAGACCCAGCTTGCAGAGCTATGACATTGTGTTTAATGAAAATGAAAATGTTGAGCATATTTCTGCAGAGTCACAATCTATTCTATCATGTAAATGAGTCAGTAAGTGTTACTCCTGGGAATTTATAAAAGCAGAGCCGACTTTTATGAAGAGCAGAAAATTGATGCTGTGTCCTCCACTGGACCGGACTTACCATGACATTATCATATTATACCATATATAGGGACCAATATATATCATATTAACAGCTTTTAAAAAAGGTAACAAAGCTGCACTTGCTGTTGTTGGCATAGTGTGCTGACCTTCTTCAGGTCTTGCTTTCGGAGATCTTTACTGACAAAAAACAATCATGCGTAATATACTCAGGCCTCTAAACATCCTTGTACACATACATAGCCCACTTTCCTCTCCACTCCTGGTGTCTATGCACTCTTCTAGGAGCTCACATTTCCAACATTTGCATTTAAATTGAAAACAGAGTAAGTCATTCCTTAATTCCCTGAGAATTTACAGTCCTAGATGACCCCACTCCACAGTGTCCTCCCACATACATCTACAAGAACAGAACGATCTTTTCCTGGATACCACTGCGTGCTTGACACCTCCTCTTCCTCCCCCACATACTATGCACAAAAGAGTGTACATACATGTACGCACGTGCACATACATGAATAAACACTGAATACGCTTATACACACACCAAGCCATGTCAGTGTCAGAAGAGGATGTGTGAGGATTTGTATTGTCATAAGGAGGAGCATACTCCTGCACTGCTGTGAGCTCTTTGCTTTCTTAGTGATGAGTCTGTTAGTGGGCAGTGGCTGTGGCTTCGGAGGTTAAACCTGATCCTGAATCACATATTACAGTTTTTTTCGATTGCTAAACAACACTGGTCACAACTGAAGCCACATGTGCAAAACTCTAACTACAGTCTGCATTACCAATAGATCACCTGAGCTAAACAGTTCGCATCAACTGCAAAACTCATTCCAAGCAACACGACTCTTCACACGTCTTAAAACAGACTCAGTGCAGCCAAACACTATGAACAATCCTCATTGAGACAACACACACTAGTGGGGTTTCCATCAACGTATTTTTCTGCACATTTTGAAGTATCGCATTAGAAAATGTTGATGGAAACGGCAAAATTCGAAAAAAAACTTCCTCAAATTTGCAAAAAGGTTTTTACGCTCGCTTGAGGTGGTTTTTTTGCCTTTTTTGAAAAAGAGTTAATGCACAAAATGTGAGATGGAGCTTTGCCAAATAAGTTGTGACGTAGCGAACAAGTAACTCACATGACTAGTCCCGGTATCCAAAGGTTCGGGAAATGGGTCCCATCCAGTGCGGCGTACACTTGTGGAACAAGGTGCGGAGTGGAGTTGCAGTGCGCTATTGCCTGTGCCTCAGCCACATCGGGTATATTGATGATTTGGTTCAACAGCTTGAATCGTATGGCCCTGCACACTGAGTGTACATAGCGGTGAACGGTTGTCTTACTGACATCAAATGTATCTACCACAACCCTGTATTCTGCACAGGTGGCCAACTTGTACAATGCTACCTCTCTCCATTTAGCCAAAGAACTTAGCTTCTAAACTCTTTGATTTAGCAAGCCGGTTTGCAATCTACAACAATGCGTGACGTCAACTTGCCAAACTTGTCAAACTATGCTTTGTGTAGTCTAGTTTATTCGCTATAAACCAGTTGATGGAAACGTTTCTAATTCGCATTTTCTTTTTTCTTTCTTTTTTGCGACATTTTAAAAGTTTGCTTAAAATTCGCTTAACAATTAGATGGAAACATGACTACTGTCACTCAGAACACACTGAGAGTAAAAACACTAGCATCAAACACCAATACAGAAAATACTAACTTTTCATCTTTACAATTTGTATAATTGAAGTGACTAATCATTATTTTCTATAAGAAAAGAGTGAAATTATTTTATTATATCTATTTTATACAAGTTTTGAGGTAAACAAGAATGAATGAAAATCCTCAGTTTGCTTACCTACAGTAAATAGATATATATTCTTTTATTTTGTCTGTAGTAACTTACGTAATTACTGGAAATGTTACAAACTAAAAGTACGTAATGTCCAGAAGTTTTACAAGTTTTTTTCTATCAACAAATTGGATGTCTTCTCTTGCCATGAACCTACATTATCTAAACTTAGCACAAAATGTAAGGAAATGTGTGTTTGGTAGATTATTTCTCTGTGGTAACAATGCTTTTTGGCAATCAATCTTATACCGTTGGAAAGCCTGTTTAGTTCCCTTTCAAATGGTGCCCCATTTGTAAGGAACATGCATTTGTGGGATGAGCAGCAGCGCTGAGTATGTGGGTTGCGCCCATGAAAAATTTGCCAAATCTTCTCTGGGAACACCAGTCATTTTTATAAATACAAATGACTGGTGTTCCCATTGCTTACACCTCCATTACTTTGTGAAAAACAGTAAGTGCACAGTTTTACTATAGTAAAGGAAGTGTTTTTCACATTTTAACAACTGTGTATGTAACCTCAGACATCTTACCTGGACATGTTGGTATCTTTGCTCTTTTACCTGTTCACTGTTTCTCTCAAAAGGTACAACGTATAACTGTTTCATTCTTATTTGGTGTTTCTTTATTTCCAAAAAAGGCTTTATGAGCTTTCCCTATATACTTTATATACAGTATGTGTTCACAAACAAGTCTAAAACAAGAAACCATTGCAATCAGCAGTGTTTGAAATGCACCAGGCTGAAATCCGTACTGTTTTGAATGCTTGGTTTTTTGGCAGTTTTGACAGCAATGTGTTAGCATTTGAACAAAGTGCTGTACATTCACAATGTTGTGCAGGTTGTGGTTAAAGCCATGGGATAAGTCCGTAGAGTTTTGAAAATTGTGTTAAAGCAATGAAAAACGACCTAGATTTTGGTCCACATGAACTGCTACGGTGCACACTGTAGTTAGAGTTTTGCACGTTACTCCATTTGTGCCCACTGTTGTCTAGCAACTACTACTACTACTTTTTGGAGCAACACACTTAATCTTAAGAGAGACTTCCTGTTCTGAGTCCTGAGAACAGGCTTTATTATTTACATTTTTAACTTAATCAATGAGCATTAAAAAGCAGCTCAAGACAGATGTGCGTTTAATTTGCGATCAATCACAAGTTAACTATGGACAATCAGCGATTAATTGCAATAAAATATTTTATGCGATTGACAGCCCTAGCTGTGACTCATGCAGTAGTCAAATGTAGTATATGGTGCTGAATCAGGCTAAGCCACGCCTTGCTTGCACATAACACATGACATGATACTTTCACTGCTCATTGGCCCACCAAAAACATTTAGGGTGATTTAAAACATGTGCATCTGCTGCCTCAGGTGCACCATGGCCTTAAATGTTCCACAGTGTACAACCAGTTACATAACACAGAAATGCCAGGAAGAGTATTGCCTGCCTTCTTGCTGGTCTTTGTCAGTGCAGCTTTGTGGCATCACAGCACATTGTGTCATCCCCCCCGCCCCACCACCACCACCGCTGTCTGCCTGTCTGACAGCAGTGACCTACAGGCCTGCATGCTGCAGCATAAACATCATTAGGCTTCACTTCTCCTCTCATACAACTTCACAGTCAGAACAACACAGAGAACTATAATATTTTTAATAACAAGCAGGTTGTGAAAGTCCTCTATCAACTTCAAAAAATAATACACACCAGGCCTGGAGTTATTTTCCTCTTTACAGGACCTTATTCCAGGGAATTCCTCTGTATAAGATGCAGAGATGACAAATATGTATGATAATAGAGCAAACAACCATGTCTCTTGGGAATTCACTCTACTTATCAGGTTTGATATTATGACTTTGGTCTGCCAGCTTACAGCCATGTCTTAATGTCTCCATCATCTAAATAAGGTCCCCTGACTCTCCGCTCAGCTAAATGTCATCAGCATGCGAATGCGGTAGCCACAAACCTCCCATAAGTGGCTTTTGCCTCTAAGCCTTGAAGGAAAAGGTTCCTGCCTTAATATGCTAAGTAAAGATGAGGGCCCCAGTGCTCTCCTGGCCTGCATCAATTATTAATAACAGAGCTAAGAGGTCCACTCTCTGGGGTTCTGATCAATGCTGAATCGCTTAATGTAGTTTAGTGGGCTGTGTGTGTGTGTGTGTGTGTGTGTGTGTGTGTGTGTGTGTGTGTGTGTGTGTGTGTGTGTGTGTGTGTGTGTGTGTGTGTGAACACGGGTTGATGACGATAAAGATAAGGATGATGAAGAAGGTGACATGCCATCTGAGATTCCGCATTAATATTTACACATTGTAGAATGCCGTTATATAAAATGCAAACAATATACATATATTTTAGAATTGTAATTAGTCATAAAGAATGTAGAATCAAAATAGGATGTGTCCAGGGCCACAGACCATGTAACCTGAGGTCATGTTTTGGGTTTTTGGGTTGAAGCAGCCTGGGGATGTTAATATTCTATTTTTAAATTAAGACATAGTGGGTATTTTACAGACAAATTATAGCATTGTTGACTCAACATATTTCATTTTGACTACTTTTTGGGTGTGGTCAGAGGCAGTTTCACATTGCCAGACCTACTGTATCTCCACAGCACTATGGAGTAAGGTCTGGCTACACCACACATATATTCTAAGATAAATACAAAAAAATACACTTTCTTTGAACCAATCACAATGGTCTTGGGTGGCGCTAAGCTCCGGACACAGTGACAGTGGATCTGCAAAATAGTCTCGGAAAGGAACTTGTTTTGGTGGAAGATTTGCAACCCACAAAAGAAAAAGCCACAAACAATATTAAATGAAGTTAACCGTATCAGGCTTTATCTACCTCTATGACTACCTGGTTGGTATGTGAGGTTCTTTCCGGCATCTTAATATACAAACCATCAATTAGTCTTTATATTTCCCGTTGTGACTTCACAAAAGAAGTATGAATTGAAATAAATGCGGAAGGTGAGGGAAATCCTGTGCCAGATGTCAGGCAATTATTCTGGAAATGTACTTCTGTTGATCCAGACTAGGTCAGACGTGATGTAAAACTTTCAAACATTTCTTTTTTTTAATTGATGTTTTGGTCAGACAAATACAAAACCATAACTGTTACAATATTACAGTTACATGAATAGGAGTTACATTGTGTCTTTTTTCAGTATTTGCCCAGTCTTTTATATTTTTTCTTCACAAACATAAAAAATAAAAATAAAAAAAATAGAAAAATATATATATATATATATATATATATATATATATATATATATATATATATATACAAAATAAAATAAAAAAGAGTTTGCCGTCCAGCAACAACATACAACTCAAGCCAGGCCTCCAACAAAAACATAGATCCACAAAACAAAAAGCAAATTGAAAACACAACACCCTAGGAAGTCTACATAGTATACACATCCTGTACCTGAACCAAATAAAAGATTATGCAGAGGTAGGTAGTGTCATCCTTTCATATCAAGCAATTGAGCTAGGAATGGTCCCCAAACTTCATTAAATAGATCTTCCCTCCCAGCAACTCCCGGACGGCTCGTAGACAAGTCGAAAGCCATATGCACATTGTGTAAAGCCGAATTAAAATATCACCGAAGCACGTCAAGCATGAGCTACCACCTACGGAGCTAAGCATATAGTTCAGTTAACGTGATGCTACCGCTAGCATGCTACCCACTCAGGCAAAGCACTATTTTGGACTGGAGAGTGCTACTTGCCGACCTGTGGATGAAACCAAATCCCAAAAAATTACTACAGCTCTTGTGAAACGGGTGGCAACTTACTGCAGACCTGTCAGCATCGTAGAGGACTCGGGTCTTAAAAATGTACTACGGTTGACCGGTCTCGTTGCCGTCGACGGGGACAGTAGTTTTCGCAGACACACAGCCTGTACGACACGGAGAAAGCAGCCACAGTGGAACTGCTGCAAGGTGCCGCAAACGCTGTCTCATTAACCGTTGATCACTGGGACGTCAGTGAGTAATCAACATTATTTAGGAGTTACTAAACACTATATTGACTCTAGTAAGGATAGGGATTTTTTAGTTTTTTAGTTAGGTACACTCATATAACATATGCATCAGAGTTCCCACCATTCTATTATATCTCCAGCATATATCACTGTTTCTGAGTTTTAGTCTTGCTAATTTGGAAGGAGTCCAGTAGGATCTATTTAATATCTTATAACAAATGAGTTGTGACTGTGTTTCACGTGAGTAACAGTACCATGATGTACAAAGTTTTTGCCAATCATTTTCTGGTATCTCCTAGGCCAGGTCCCTATCCCAGCAGAGTTTTTAGGCTATGTTTAGATGGAAACAATCTGAAGAGAAAACGCAAAAGTGGCATTGCGTTCTCACTTTTTATTCCGCGTTTAGACAAGAGTTTTGGGGGGGAAATCTGCGTGCATATGGTGATGCAAAAGTGTGTGGAATTCGATGTAGTATGCACGCCAGGCGGCTAGGTGGCACTGCCACACAACACCACCAAGGCCGCGCGCCTACGTAGAACCTTCCTTCTACTTCTCTCCTTAGTAGCGCGAAACCAAATCATGTCGATCATGCTGTGATAAGCCACAGCACAGCACCCACGGGAGCACTACCAATATCCTGAGCCTCGCAGCCCTTCAGTGGCAGCAGCCAGCGGGCAGAGGAGGCTGAAGCAGACCCTCCTCTGCCCGCTGGCACTCGCTTTCTCTCTTTCTCTTCATCTGCAACGTTGTAACCTACTCTGGCTCAAATGAATAGCCTACATATGGTCATCGAACTATAACAACCTTATCCACATTGTCGAAATCATTTAAATATTGAGCCATTACATTGAAAATCTTTTAGATAACAGGAGCCTATCATTTCTGTAGCCTACTCCGTAACAACAGACTACCTGGACACCTTTTTCTCGTCTCTCTCCACACCGCTGTCTTCAGACTTTTGCGTTTTTACCCTTTAGACGGTAACGCGACGGTGGAGCGTTTTTAAGATTTCCACTCTGGAGGGTGGTTTCACTTTTTTGCATTTTTAATCCCCAAAAACCCGGTCGCTGTATAAACGAAAGGCATAGCCGATAAAATATTTTTTCGTTTTCACCTGCAAGCGTCATCGTGTAAACAGGGCCTTAGACCATCCAGTTTTGGCACTTGTGTACTTCTAATAAATTCATAGAATTTTGATGCTCCTCTGTTTTTATCGCCTCCCTTATGTGATATTTCCTGAATTTCAGTTTTAGTGTGCTGAATATGTTCTTTATTTGAGAGCAATGAATGAATGCAATGTCTGAGTTGTAGAAATCTTCAGAATTCTGAATTACACAAATTATATTTATTTTTAATTTCATCAAAGAATCTGAATCCATCATCTCCCATCACATCTCATCTCTAGAATATGAATACCAGACCTTATCCATTTATCCAAAAAGAAACTCTTCTTTTCTATTAACAGTTTCTTGTTATACCATATGGAGGATCTGCTTGATAAATATGGATTGGCTTTTGTTATTTGATGTACAATTTTCCACGACTCTCTGGCAAAAGTCAGTACCGGGTCTTGGGAGGGAACCGGTCTATCTGTTTGTGAAAGGAAGGCCTCCACAGAAAAAGAATACACTAGTTGCTCTTCTATCCTGACCCACAGAGGGATCCTTGTAGGCGGAAGGTGAATCTTAGATAGCTGAGATAAAGAAAATGACAAATGATACCAGTCTATTCGTGAAAGTGCTAATCCCCCCTTGTCTTTTGCAGCATATAGCTTGGTCCAATTAAACATGGGTTTTTTTCCTGCCCAGATAAACTTCTCTATCATTCTGTTATATGTTTTGAGTAGTGAGGAAGGAAGATGTAGCGGTAACATCGAAGTGATGTAATTGATCTTGGGAGTTAAAATCATTTTTACCAAATTGAGTCTGCCTATCAGGGGAATATACAACTTATCACAATTCTGTAACAGAATTTGGGTTTTCTGAAGAACTGGAGATATGTTAGCTTCCATTATTTTTTCCAGACCTGGCGTTAATTTGATACTTTCAAACAATTTTCAAACAATTTACTCCCCGAGTTATGTCCCGAGCTATCTTGTGTCTTTCCTTTCAAATGTATTGATGGCTCCCATCAAGAGCTCCATCATAAGTTCTTCTTTATCTCTATTGACAAAGTCAACGTTTTTTTTTTGTTTTTGTTTTTTTTAACTCCTGGCCCCCTCTCTTGGCTTTTTTTTTTGGAAGCGCTTTAAATAAATGTAAAAAGTCCCACCTGGGGACAATAGTAGCTTTATGCCATTTGAAAACTTGACAAAACATGATTCAATTTAAAGTTAAATGTACTTCATTGTAGCTGCTTGGGTATCAGGATCACAATTCAAATAGTAGCTTAGTTGCTCAATTCTTACTTCAGTTCTAGAGTTGTGATACACAGTACCAGACAAGCAAGTAAGTAGCAAGTAAGTAGCAGAGGAGGGTTATCAAGTTGGGGCTATTACAAAGTTAAAACAACTCAAAAGAAAAGGCTACTTGTCTCAACATTAGCTGAGATACACAATATAGTTGACACAACTGTTAAGAGGTGTGATGTGAATGAGAGAATAAGGATGTAGCATGGTCAAAATAAATAAACCCATGGGTGTTTTTAGCTGACAAAGAGACAGGCTGCCTTAAACACATCTCTCTGCCAAACAACCAAACACAGGTGAAATCTGCCCATTAATTTTCTCAGTGCAAGCTGCTGCTGGAGCGTTTTAGAAATGTTAGCTACAGTAGCAGGTTATCACTCCCTTGGCACACATAAACAAACCAACATCACAGGCCAGCGTGATGTGAGTAAGCTACATTGCTTCCAGCTCCTGAAGGTGTGCAAATGTGTGTGTGTGTGTGTGTGTTTGTGTGTGCGTGTATGCGTGTGTGCGTGTGTGTGTGTGTGTGTGTGTGTGTGTGTGTGTGTGTGTGTGTGTGTGTGTGTGTGTGTGTATGCGTGTGTGCGTGTGTGTGTGTGTGTGTGTGTGTGTGTGTGTGTGTGTGTGTTTACCTGCTTGTCTTCCCTTACAGCACATGTGGCACTGAGATAAACAGACAGCAGATGAGCCACAACTTCAAACAGATCATAGATCCATTATTTAATCAAATGTGGTTTTCAGTTGTTTTGTGTCTGTCCCAATGCCCTTGTTTCTTAGTTGGACACAGCTACACAAAGACTATGGGTATGGCTACAGTATTACTGTGAATTTACTTTGGTTGGTAAATAACTTGTTTACTACACCATCTGACAGAGGTCTGAGATCCTCAGATCTAAATTAAATCCTTGTTTTTCTTGATTATGGCAACACCTTTCATGATAAGCAGTCATTGCTTTAATGTATTGCATAGCATCCAAGTGATCACAGTTTCTACAGTATATTTACTGGGGTAACAGCAGCTCCCTATCCCCAGAAAAATAACTTTAAGTTGTACTCTGTGAATTGACAACAAATTACTAGGGCTGTCAGCATTAACGCGTTAATCGCGATGCGATTAAGGGCCCAGCATAATGTGTTAATTTTTTTTAATCGTATAAATCGCATGCCGCCATTTATTAATTTATTTTCACTTCACTCGGCTTTGCGTCGTGCCTAACAGGCTACTATTTTGCCGTACTTCCTCGTAACGAGGTGGTACTCCCTGGTGCATTCAAAGTTGTTGAATACCATTCAAATACCATTCTTAAAATCAAGTTCATAAAGTCACTTTCTTTGCATTCATTTGATTCCCAATCAAGATACACTGGTAAGAATTGCTTTCCATTGTTAATATGTACTTAAAAACAGTTCTGAAATGCAAAATAACAGAATTTTAATCATGTGATAAAACATGTGATTAATCGCGATTAACTATAGAAATTCAATGATTAATCGCAATAAAGAAAATGTAATCGTTTGACAGCCCTACTTATAACCTATTAAAAAAGCTAGAAAAAATGTTCGATGTTAGACAGAATAGATCAACTACATGACCAAGTTTCAAGTCCTCTAAATCAGAGTTATCAGCACCGATGTTGCTTGGATTGGGTATAAAATGGTGAACCGATGTTACTGTGGTGACTATACAGTGTCTAGGATATACTCTAGTAATCCTACAGGTATTGGTAGAAATTTGAAACCTTCTCTGCAATAAATTATTCTTAACTTACAAAAATGTTTCAGCTTGATTGCCACCTGTTCCATAAATCTTTCATAATGTGACGAATACAAAAACAAAATCCTGTAAAGCTACAACAGCTTGTACCCATCATAAATAGGGCTAAATCTCAAGTGTGAAAATCTCAACCAGCAACTGAGTTTTTTCAGCACCTTACGTTAGTGTAAACCAAATCGCTAAAACCACTGTGGTCCTGATTGTAATATCTTAAAGGTCCCATGGCATGAAAATGTCACTTTATGAGGTTTTTTAACGTTAATATGCGTTCCCCCAGCCTGCTTATGGTCCCCCAGTGGCTAGAAATGGTGATAGGTGTAAACCAAGCCCTGGGTATCCTGCTCTGCCTTTGAGAAAATGAAAGCTCAGATGGGCCGATCTGGAATCCAGATCCAAAACCAGAGAAACGGGAGGTAACCTTGCTCCTTATGAGCTCATAAGGAGGAAGGTTACCTCCCCTGTATCTGCTTTGCCCGCCCAGAGAATTTGGCCCACCCATGAGAAAGAGAGAGACATCATGGCTTTCAAACAAGCAAAGTGGCAGTTGGTCAAGGCCACACCCCCACTCTCCACCTTGCCCCCCCTCTCTCCTCCTCAATAGCTACAGACACAGAAATGGCACATCCTAAGGAAAGCTCATTGTGGGACTGGCTCTAGTGACTGTAATTCTGCACCAAGCCTGAATTTCGGGAAAGAGACTTCAGACACAGTATTAGGGGACCACTAAGGCCTATATAAAAGCATCCAAAGAGCACCATGTCATAGGACCTTTATCAACTATGGGATGGATTGCCATTAAATTCATTGTAGGCCTAACACAGTAAAGGCTCCCTCAATTGCAATCACTGTTGTTCCTCTTATGTTTCACATGCACCACCATCAGGTCAAAATTCCAATATGTCCAAAACTTTGGCTTACGACCAAATACCTGCAAAACTAATGACATTCTCATCAGCCTCAGCTGTGCTTTGTGTTCAGTGCTAATTACAGTAAATGTTAGCATGCGAACATGCTAATCTAAGATAGTGAACATGGTAAACATATCTGCATAACATCAGCATGTTAGCATTGTTATTGTCATCATGTTAGCATGCGGACATTAACATTTAGTTCGTAGAACAGCCCTCACAGAATGGCTGTAGACAATTACTGTAGTCTTAAGTCAGTACTCTTAAGTATTGCACCAAGCTCTTCCTTCAGCAATGTTGAAGGAGAGACTGACATCGTTATTAACTGGCATTTTGTCAAATCAGTAAACTGGTCACAGAAATAGGGACCGTAATCACTGTTTATGTATGTGTATTTACATATGTGTAAGTCTTGCTGTGCTCCAAAGCTGAGTGTTAGTGAGGATAATGGATAAGTCTGATGCTCTGTAGAGAGAGAGAGAGAGAGAGAGAGAGAGAGAGAGATGAGGGGGTTAGCTCTCACAGAATGCACAATGGAGCAAGCGATGAGACAGGAATGTCAATATACCCTATGAGCGTTGCCTGGAATACCTAAACAGGGTGACAAGTAGAGACACAGTAGGACAGTGTGTGTGTGTGTGTGTGTGTGTGTGTGTGTGTGTGTGTGTGTGTGTGTGTGTGTGTGTGTGTGTGTGTGTGTGTGTGTGTGTGTGTGTGTGTGTGTGTGTGTGTGTGTGTGTGTGTGTGTGTGTGTGTGTGTGTGTGTTGCAGCAGTGTATCCTATCTGTGTGTACATCAACAGCTACCAGCACCAACAGCTCTCACAAGAAGACGGAGTGTCATCAGGACTCTCCCAGTACCTTGCAAGGTCAACTCACAATTTCCTTGTCATCAAATACATAATATATTCAAACTGTAAGACAGCAGTAGGACAAATAACCAGTTAATACAATCACTATACTGACAAACACACATACCAAAACACACATGTGCAGCACTTGTGTAATGACTAAGTGAGGGAGACAGATGGTGACTCATACTCCACTTTAGATTGCCAGCACTACATTTCCCATGAGGCCACTCATAACGCCTGCTGTCAGAGGCAATGTTCTTCCTGTTTTTCTGTGATTGGAGTGCTGCCTCATGGGAAAAGGTCAGATGTCAGAGCAAGAGAGGGTGACCAAAAGTGACACGTCACAGAGGAAGATTACAAATAGCATCAATTAGTTATGTTCAACAGAGGCCAGAAGTTATTTTCAAATTAAGTGCTCTAATTTATTTTCTTGCGTGCCTCATGTAGTTCTCCTTCTGTACTTTCTTACATCTTCCAGAATGAAAAAAAAAAAAACAGGAAAAAAAAGAAAAAATACAAAATATATATATATATAGGCCTATATATATGTTTGAAAATATACATTAACATGAATTCAACATATATGAATATGCCAAAAGAAATTTATTTTAAAAGCTTAGTATTATATGCACCATAAAACGGTATTTGTAAAGGCTTTAGGCCTACTACATTTTTTACAATATATGTAACAAGGGGTCCCTGCTCCATCTCTCTTTCAGTTAAGGGGTCCTTGGCCTAAAAAACCTGCTCTAAAGAGAATGGGTCAACTTTTAGCTTGATATCAGACACTTGCTATTGCCTAATCATATATTTTCTGTATAGTATAACAATTGATTTGTTTTGTTTGTTTACAAGGTATTCATAATCAAGATTTGGGGGTTTATGTGTTAGTGAGTGAGTCAGTACAAACCAAGTGAAGGTTGCGGCCCTTATTCAAAACAAAGTACGTCTCGTCTGAGGCAGCTCTCAGCAGAGAGATTAGTATCACTTCCCCTGGGGTTGTCCCTGTTGAACCTTGATGCAGATTACATTGTTTTGTCTAGAAAGAAGTCCTTACTTTCATTTCGGACTACAACTAATAATTATTTTCATTATGAATGAATCAGTCAATTACTTTTCTAATGAATTGTTTAGACTGTGAAATGTCAGCAAATAGTAATAAAATGCTCAAGGTGACCAGCAAATGCTCTTTATGCATTTGTGCTTTAAAACTAAATTTAACTAAATAAACCTAAATGATTAAGAGATTATTCAAACTCAATCCCCAAATTGACTACTATAATAATCACCCAAAACTGACATTGACTTTTGATTAAATCAGATTCAATTTAGTGTTTTCTACTAAACTCTGCAGATGGTGAAAAAAAGCCACTAATAATGCAGCTCTGTGAACACATTTATTTGGGCAGTTTCATGACATTTAGCTCTTTGTCCTTGAGTTCCTGAGTTTGTTCCCTGAGTTTAAAAGCACCCATCATAAGCCATAGCCTTTGCCAAATTAATGCAATGTATATTACTGCTACCCTGCCTGCTGTCTGACTGCACACACACACACACACACACACACACACACACACACACACACACACACACACACACACACACACCTAAATCTTCAGAGGTCATGGGCAGCAGCATGTTCAACATAAGCAACATGTTCATCATATTAGCCATTATCTGCAAACCACTGGATCATCTTGTTGACCAAAAACATAAAGCAGTCAAGAGATATAAGACAGCATATTAGCCTTATTGCTCAGACGTGAATTTGTCTTTAAAACTGGCCTCTTAAAAATAACATCTATGTGTGTAGCTACAGTATTTCTTGTACCAAAAAAACAGCTGAAAATAACAATGTTAAGCTTTAATGTTTTTTTTATTTTTGTCTGTCTCCTCCCCATTTTGAAAGTGTCTTTTCACCTCTCTATCGTACTGTTTTGTTATGTCACCACAATGTAGTGACATTTAAAGTCCAAAAACTGTTACGTCATCATAAGTTTTGACAGTTATGTGTGAGAATCCAACAAACAACACAATAGTCAAGGTGAGAACTTGTTTATTGTTCATCAGTGTTGCAATGTTAAGGTTGAATTATTCCTTTTAAATCATTTGTATTCTCATATACTAGCTGATGGTGTGATACTGGCATGTTGGCTATGTAGGAGCTTAAGGTAGGCTGAAAGGTCTTTCTAGCCACCTTGTAAAGCCCTGAGGCTATCACTTAGAGCTATGTTACATGTCCCTTGGTAGGGAGCGTAGGATGGATGAACCAGGAGCATGAGGAAAGTGTGCGTGTTTGTGGATGTGTGTGTATATGTGTCTACAGGGATAGACAGATCCTCACTCTCAGAACTAAGAGCTGACAGCTGCTGGTCAGATACTGTGAGTGCTGAAGAAGACATCCGTCTACCTCCATAAAGGAAAGTGAGACAGCTGAAGCCAATAGAAAGGATTTCTACAATAACATGGTCAGAGGCAGAGCTTCACAACTACAACTGATTCACATGTGCATGCTCTCCACAGTTGCAGGAAGAACAGCCCAAAAAGCATTTACATTAAATGTGTTTTGTGCTGCCAAACTTGCTTCATATTTTCATATTTGGACTGTTTCCAGTCGTTTAAGCTGAAATGTCCAAGGGGGAGAGCAAACAGGAAGCAGTCGTACATCACCCGGCATAAATAGAGTGGTTTCCTTGACAACCAGCAGACCTGGTTCCACCAACAGTACTTGTTAGGAAGTGCTGTGTAACCATGAAAATGTTTTTCATGGTTACACTTTTCTGTAAAGGGCTGAATTTAAAATCAGTGTATTATAGTATCCATGGAGACCAAATATAGGCATGAATATAGCACAATACATATTTTCACTTCCATTGTAATGGTCTATGAGCTCTATAATCCACAGTACAAAATACAATGAACCATGTTAAACCTATGAAAAGCTTCAGGCTATAATACTCATTTGTGTTACATTTTGTTTTAAAAAAGCCCCTTGACCCAAAAGGATTCAATAAAATTTCAAGACATTTTCAACATCCAAGAATATAAAAAAAAATTAGTTTAAATCAACCCATAACATAGCAGAGATTGGATTTAAACATTCACAAGGTAGCTAATGTATGTACAGTGCAAACAGCTCTACTAGACAAAGTGTTGTGGAGTAATGAACTGTGATATCACTTTGCATTGTAAGTACAGTGTAATTTAACAAGTTTACATGCTTATAGGGCAATATTGCGCTATTAATATGTATGTAAATGGGCCTGTACAGCCCAGATTAGAGTATTTTTGAAACCAGCTATAATCAATCTTTTATTAATAACTATCAAATGACAATGTGAAAACAATATGAGACAATGTGAAAGAAGTATCTTGTTGTGTTGAACCTAAAGAGAATTATCACCAGACTCTGCAATTAAAATTTGAGGTACGGGCTTATCCTGCATGTTGTAAACACAATATGGTTATGTCATGTGCCAAGTTAAAGTTCCAATATGTAATATATTTACTGTAATAAATCCAAAAATGCCCCCAATGCGTCATCAGATATTAAGGAAACATGCTAAGTTGAAATACTATATTTTCTGATAACAATGCTAATGCCAGTATTTTCTCCTTTTGAAATTTCCGTTCCATGACGGAATTTCTGTTTGTGTTTTGGCCTGTATGTTGTTATCAACTGCCCAGTTTGACAGCCAGGCCGGGTTGCCAGATATACCTGTAAAAACGTAAACCCAGTGCGCTACAGCTGTAACGTTAGTACAGCCATGAAAGCAGCAAACAAACGAACAGGATCAACGGAGATAGATTCTACCCGACCTAAAAAAAACGGCATGTTTCATGTTGCGTGACCAGAGACGTAACAAACCCCGGGTAAATATTGGAGATGTATTTGAAAGATGGAGACAACAAAGGACGCCGAGTTGGCTAATTTCCTCCTGAACAGGTAAGCATTAGCTTCAGGGTAATTTATTACGGCTACAAGGGACGGGCATTTCATGTAATTTCAACATTCGTGTACTCACATTGAATTATATAGCTAGAGTAACCGAGTTAGTTACTTACAAAAACAATTGAGACACAGCCAGCAAAGTGATCCCGACTGGTCCTGCATAACGCCGACATGCTAACCCTGCTAACTGCTAACTTTACCGGAGAACCAGGCAAGTGGGCCCCGGCTGTTTACAACGTGTAGCCTGTTCAGCGGACGTAGCCGACAACGGTGAGTTATTTTAAGCCAAGGGGGGGGGGGCTTTTATGACTGTCAATATAGCCAGCATCTAACGTTAGCTACTCCGCTGTGCTGTGAAGTATGTCTGGCTATGTGAGACAAGCGTCCAGCAACATTGTTGTGGATGCTGCGGTCTCAGCCTGGCAACCTCCGTGAACTTCGAGTATGGGGAGGAGGGTGCGGGGGAGACGACTCTCTCCAGTATTTTGAATTTCTACTGCAGTAACTATTTTAAACATTAGCTTTTCAGTATTACATATTGCACCTTTAAATACAGAACATTTGAATATCCAGCAAGTAATGTGTGTGTGAACGTTTTATGATCAAGACACAAAAACTCCAAATCATGGACTGTACTGTATAAAAAAACATAAACACAGTGCTGACATATGAGGGGAAAATTGTAATATGGATTTGGGTTATCTGATTTCTATAATGTTATGATCTACTATTTCAAAAGCTGCTATCTGTCTTCAGTTTGAGCTGTTTATAGAGAGAACATGCAATGGGTTAAACTAAATTGAATTACATCGTATAGAATGATTCCACACTTGATCTGGTTAGACCACAGACCCACATGTGCCTGTAGCTCTCAATGATAAACGAGTGGAGTAATATTTATCAACATGTAATCAATCAGCTTATTAAGCTTATCTGATAACATGGTTCCTCTGAAACACAAGTACAGACACAGATACATAATGCTGGTCATGGTCTTTCCAGTAATCTCCTCTTAGATCAGTCTTGATTCTTGATACTGCGGGCTTGTCTAATACCAGTTAACAAACTGAACCCAAACAAATGCACCATACCATTATCTCATCCTGTGTGTGTGTGTGTGTGTGTGTGTGTGTGTGTGTGTGTGTGTGTGTGTGTGTGTGTGTGTGTGGTTTCAGGGGGAAGAGAGAATGACAGAAGATACCTAATATTGCCAGTTGACCGATGTTCACTTGACTTTATTCGAAATGTATGTTGTAAAAGGTAATTATTCATGTAAATACTTAGATTAAAACTAACATTACATACATACAAAATAACATGTTTAAGGTTTTATAAAATAGATCATTCAGAGAGAGAGGAAACAAGAAAGGACAGAGAGAGCAATAGGTGTAAAGACAAGGTCCCTGGCCAGAATCAAAGTTATTATTCTTTATCTATAAATATAGAGCAAATGTCTAATAGATAACCTCTCATCTACCAGCATATATATACACTTTATGCCCACAGGTATGGTCTTTAGCAGGAGAAACAAAAGTTCATTTATCACAGAAACCTAGATAAGTATTGATTAGACCGCAGACACTTGATTTAAATGGTTTTCTAAAAATCTGTACAGTTAACTTATAATTATGATCATTGATTTAAATGGTGGCCATATTTAAAGCTATAGTGCGTAGTTTCTGCCGCCCCCATGAGGAATTCTAAGTAATGACAACAAAACTGTCGGCGCGTCCACATGATACATGCCTTTCATGACCACTCAAGTTTCTGCGCGGGAAAGTCACCGAACGTCAACATCTTCTGAACATAGCTATACTGAGAAATACAGAGAGAGTTTTGTGGAGCTGATAGTCTTAATTAGCTTTGTAGCAACTCATTTGGCAATCGGCTTGAATGTAACGGATGTTCATTAATACCAAAAAGTTACACACTAAAGCTTTAATTTACAGTACATACCTACTCGGAAATAAATAGTCAAAGCACCACTGCTACGTCGCTATAATCCAGAGGGCAACCCTCTGGGCCTTCAAGGTATTCTGTGAAGGCCTAAGAAAAAATATTAAAATACGTTTTGTACTGTTAAATGTCTTATTTAATGTATTTATTTTTCTGTTTTTATTCACTGAAATAATAACTTGGACTAATTTATTTTTGGCAAACAGCGGTTCAATATAATGGTCGGGGAAATGGACCAATCACAGTTTTTCTTCTGTAGGTATCTGGATGAAGTGACCCCCCCCCCCGGTGCGGTAGGGCCTTCAGTAGCTGGACCGAATGCCTGTGTAATGCAAGTGAATGGGGGCATGCATTTGATAGTGATAGGTGTCTTAGCCAATCATATTTTGATGAGTTGTGGGTGGGATGATTTTGTGAATACCTTCCACTAGGTCCTAGTGGAAGCGGCCTGCAAACGTTGTCAGCGAGTGAGCGACATGTATTGATTAACAGCAGTAAATGACGGTCGTTACCGAAGAAGACTGTGTGGCTGGATTAACATCATTGTCAAGATCGCCTTTTCAGGAAAAACAGTTTTAGGGCACCCTTATTAAAAAGAAGCCTATAGAGCTGTAACTCTGATTTTAGGTTGACCTGGTTTTGTTCGATTATGTGTCCTAATTCTCTGCCATGTTTATCATTGTTGTGTTTACAGCTTGTTTTCCGAGCCACCAAGTAGCCAAATAATCCCTTATCGCAGATTTAAGATCTTCTGGCTAATATTGTAGCAAACATGTACCTAAAGTCCAAATTATCATCAAATTCATATCAGTTGGCCTCACACACATACAAGACAGTGGTTGTATCAAGCAGCTTCTAGATGGAAATGTGTTTAACTATGTGAGTGCAGTACCTAAGAAATTACAGATCAATAACAGACCAATATGAGTAATATCACACAATCAAGTTAACCACTTCATTGTAGTTAGCTTAGGTTTTTGACCATTTCACCTCTCATTTACTTTAGCTAAAAGCTGCATACTGAGGATAACTCTTAGTGGGACCAGCACTATAAGCATTTCTGTCATATTAACAGGAGCTATTTGATTGAGTGTGTACATGAAATAAAGTCTTCATTTATGTTTAAATTAAAAGAAAATTAAGTTAAGCTTAAGGGGATGATTCCACTTGTGTCTTTAGGAAGTCACCAACTGAAAACAAGTGGATCTTAAAGATGTTTGAATTGAAAACTCATCATCTCACAACACAAGCACTACATTTTTTTAACACTCCAAGACTGAGTGCTTGGTTGAATTACTTCAGAAAATGATTAGTTTGTTTAGTGCAAAAATACACACACACACACACACACACACACACACACACACACACACACACACACACGAATAAGTTGCACAGATAAACACATACTCACCCAAGTGCACACATGTGCTTTAACCGGTAACTGATTTAATTTACGGCAGCCTAAGCCTGGTGAGTGGAGCCCAGAGAGCATCCATGGCGTGTGCTTAGAGGTCCCCCAGGACTGTTAATCAGCCCAGAGTGGATCAGGAAGTCATTGCCATAGCGACGAGAAAAAGAAGGGGCCTGATTTACGGTGGCCCCACCAAATTCTGTAAACATATCCTACTATCGTAATCAATCACACACACTATTGTCACACACATGCACAAAGACACACATCCTGGTCTTCCTGCTTTTTCTCCCTTTCACCATTTAATCTTGGGGTTGATGTTGTAAAGCTGAGTCCTGTTTCCCCAGGCAGAGCTCTTGAACAGCGGTCAGTAGCCCATCTTGGTTCAGAAGCTGAGGAGAGCACAGTCTACCCAGCCCGGCCCAGCTCAAGGAGAAGGCCAATAACTTCTGTTACAGAGAACGCTGAACAAAATTGTGTATTTCATGGCCTCAGTGGTGCTACAAGGGGCTAGGCTATGTCGGCAACTTGTCCTATTTAACAAAAGACGGTGGTGTAATTTTTTTTTTTATTTTATGGGTCGCGGGAACGTAATGACCCCTAACTTTTTCTAACTTTCTTTTGTTTCCACTGTACTATCGGGCTTTGGGTATGGGCTCCTGGAACTATATTTTCAACACTGCTCAGGAGGGGACACTAGCGTTAATTTCAATGCATGTATATTTGGTGGGATGGAACAGCTTTTTCCACACTGGAAACACTGCAGATTGAGTGCACAGTGTTGGGGAGGTACAGTACTGGTTTAACATTTCTCAGTAGTGTGCAGGTACCAAATGCTGCATCGCTCGTTATATTTTATTTTCTCTTGAAAAAAAAGAAGGCCACGTTGTATATTTCATGGCCTTAATGGTGCTACAAGGGGCAAGGCCATGTCGGCAATTTGTCCAATTTACCATTTCAACTGCATACTGAGGATAGCTCTCAGTTGTCTTATTACCAAAGGACTAACTTTCTTTTTTTTTTAGAATATGTTTTGCTAGTGATAGAGACAGACAGGAAAAGTAGGGGAGAAAGAGGAGATAGGGCCCACTCGAACCAGGGCTGCTGCTGTAAGGACTCAGCCTTAATGGTACACCCTCTACACAGTAAACAACCAGGGCACCCACAGGACTAACCTTTATGGCCTATCCAAAGAGGTGTCATCCTTGATGTTTATCTAAAACATTTCGCTTCGTAAAACACAGTGGAAACACAAGGTGTAACCTACAGCCAAAGCCTTACAGGTTCATAAATGTTTTGGGGAACCTCCATGTCATGTGTCGTTAGGTTCCTGCAGTGAAAAAATGCCATTATGTGTCTCACGGTATATGTCTGTATTTCAGAATTGTTGCTGACAGCTGGATTATAAGCCTTTATTTCCCTTAAAGTCAGCCCACACCTGAGCACATGTGAATGAAGCCCTGCACTGTTTACAGAGAATGAGATAGAGGGACAGAGGGAGGGAGGGAGGCGGGAGGACTCCAGAGCACTGAAACTGTAGGACAGTAGAAGATGTTAAGTTGGAGGTGAGAAATAACTGGTGCAATGCAGGTGAGTGAAGAAGAGGTTTAGCGGGAGGGTAGAGGGGACTGAGAGTCAGGCCTCTGCAGTGCTTTGCTGTGGAGAACATCAATCCAGAGCCCACTTAGCTGTCTTCCCTAACTTCAGACTCCAAAGGGACCCTATATTCAGAGAACTGGAAGGACATGAGCCGACCCTGCAGCACTGTACACCACTAACTGCACTATGCAACATTATTCACTCTTATTACTGACCCCATGTGTGCACTGCAGTAAATACAATTATCGTGTATTCAGGGGTGATTCCATGATTTTCTAAGTGTGTGTGTGTGTGTGGGGGGGGGGGACTAATAGTCAGTCAGGGGGGCCCAGGGGATTTTATCAGAATATATAAAAACTACTTATAAATATAGGAAATATTGGATAGGATTGAACAACACAATGTAATTTTGCGAAATAAAACACATCACATTCGTGATTAATTTCACTTGTTTTTATTTTCAACAAATTGTGTATTTAGATACATATTTTGGTGGAGGCAGTGTGATGGTCTGGGGTGGTATCTCCCTCACTGGAAAAATGAGGCTTGTCACCATTGGAGGCAATCTCAATGCAGAGAGAGATAGAGATGAGATTCTGCAACCAGTGGCAATCCCATATCTCCACAGTCTGGGACCGAACTCTATCCTCCAAGATGACAACGCTCGCCCCCACAGGGCTGGGTTTATCAGAGACTACCTCCAGAATGTGGGAGTGGAGAGGATGGAATAGCCTGCCAGCAGTCCTGACCTCAACCCCATTGAACACTTGTGGGATCAGCTTGGGCGTGAGCGTAACCCACATACTCAGCGCTGCTGCTCATCCCACAAATGCATGTTCCTTACAAATGGGGCACCATTTGAAAGGGAACTAAACAGGCTTTCCGACGGTATAAGATTTATTATTGTTACCACAGAGAAATTATCTACCAAACACAAATTCCCTTACTTTTTGTGCTAAGTTTAGGAAACAGAACAGAAATAAAGTGCAATACACAATTTATTTCTTACATCATCAAGTTCTCTACAGTGAGTTCAATATGTTTCTACTTCTAAGCTGGCCTCAAAATTTCAACAAAGTACACATTTGCCATGCAATGTGTGTTTAAAGTACATACCCATTTACTAAATGGAAAGGCAGTGATTGGCAGAACAGGCAGCAAAGTGACAGTACTCTGATCCAATGGAAATCAAATTTAATTCTAGCCCAATGGATTATCAGCATAATTTACAATGCTCCAATCTGTAAAACATTGGCCCAATATTCATGTATGAGTGTGTAGTTTGTGTATATTCTTGTCCCTTTCCCTCTGTGTTGTTTGGTTTGCCTCCCATTAGAGTGTTGACAGACAGTGGATGCTCCATGCTGTGGAGATGCAGAGAGCGTGGGAGTTGATGGCCAGGATTATGTCACACAGCGCAGTAGATGCCTGCATCCTCACATTTATGAAGAAAGCATCTCTAAGAATCTGTATGAAGCAAAATGTACTTTCTTTGAATTGTATGTTTTTAAATTGGTCTAGTACCGAAATGTTGCCTATTATTAAACTTTATATATTTTTTGCAAGTTATACAGTGTGCAGGAGATTTCTTTGAATGTTTTTAAATTCAAATTTGAGGTGGTTTAGAAGTATTTATTCATCATGTTTATATACTGTGATTGTGTTTGCATATCCTATTACCCGAATGCTAAAATACAGAATATATGTCAAGAAATGCTTTCTTTTTTCCTAATTTGTTTTACCTAAAGTTTTTTTTAAAATAATGATTTAGTTTTAATTTAATCTTTACTATATAATTCTAAAGTAGTCTGTTTTTTCATATTTATTTTTTACACAATGTTTGTGCCACAGACATATGTGTGTTGATGCCTCACTTAGTTTAATCTCACACCTACAGTGCATCTCTCTCTTTCTCTTTATCTCCCACTCTGCAGATTAACTGAAGCTGTTTTTCTTAAACTATCCATTATCTGTCCTTTGCCTCATATCTGTTTATTATTTTCTTCTCTCCTTCTCACAAAATCTCATTTTTGCTTTTAATCTGATTCTCACAGCACACACAAAATATACAATATCAAATTGTTATATATTTATTCGTCAAGGCTGCTGAACCACAAATACATTTCCTTTAATCCCATTCCAGACTCCCTTGCACTCTCACAAAGAATATAACCATTAATGATAGCTGCTCCGCAGCGATTGTTGGGGTAGACCATTTTTAACTCGCAGGGAAGATGTCCAAAAACAGTTAATTTTGTATTGTGACAATTGAGCTTTGAACTCGCAATCTTCCGGTCCAAAGGTAAATGTTGATCTCAGTGAGATATTGTCCAGATGATGACTCCTCTAGCTATTCGGGCTATATTTTATTGAGTCAGCCTGGGTTGACTCAATAACGTGACTTTCCTAAACTGGATTTAATCAGAATCAGGTGTGTTAATGCAGGTAAATTTGTGGAGGACAGTCTGTAGATGAAGTTGCCCAAATTTGGTGTCAATTGCAGTGTTAATTTCGTTGACGAAGACTATGACGAAAAATATTCGTCAACGAACCTTTTTCCTGGCGAAAACTAAATAAAAAGTCAAATATGATGACGAAGACTGTGACGAAATATAACAGACACTTTAGTCAACAAATGAAAATGAGAGGGAAATGTTAGGGAGGGACGAATGGAGAAGAGATCCAATCAGAACCACTCTTTTTTGTGGGACAAGTTGGGAAGAAATCCATTGGGGGTAGGTTGATTTATGCGGAAGCAGCAGAGCCATTTTAAAAAGCTGCGGCAAATGCAGGCGCAACAGCTAAACAAACGCAGCAGCAGTTACACAGGAGGACGAGTTTGCAGAACTTTGCACAGTTTCGAGGACGTCTTCACAACAGTTAGGTTGTTTACATTGTACTTAGTTGTGTTTAGTTGCACAGTCTTAGTTACACAGCTTTAGCTGATTTTAGTTGACTTCGCTCGTTAGCAACACGCTAACGTTTTGCAGTGCACCTAGTGCGAGGGCAATGACATGTCTCATGAACAACAGAAATGTCAGAGCTAGGTCTAGGACGAACCGTTAAATCTGTATTGCATATTCAAACCTTAATACCATTCCATAACAGACTGATGGATACTTCCAATGACCAAAAATTCTGGAGAAACATTTAGTCAACTAAATCCACTGTAGATTTAGTCGACTAAAATCTGCTAATATTTGGTCTACTAAAACTAGACTAAGACTAAAAGACTTAAGACTAGACTAAGACAAAAACTCTTATGATATTTAGTCGACTAAAACTAGACTAAGACTAAAAGATTTCAGATGACTAAAATAAGACTAAAACTAAATGGTGTGTTATTCAAAAGACTAAGACTAAGACTAAATCAGAATTTGCTGTCAAAATTAACACTGGTCAATTGAAACATGTGGGAGGAGATGTGTTTAAGAAGTTTTGCCGTTTTTGCAAAAAGTAGAGTGATGGACTTTAAAATTGCTACATGGTAACAGCAGACCATAGTCTCTGCTCTATTGGGGCTACAGTTTGGCATAAGTTGTAGCATGTACAGGTGATTTGTTATGAATTTTTAAAGTTTAGAATTTTAGATGGCTGTTGTAGCACCACCATCAGGACAATTAGCACACAAATCGCACTGATTAAGTTTAGCATAGGTGTGGAGTTTTCGTGCATGGGAACATGGATTTAGAAGAAGAACAAGAAGAATACCGGTAAAAACAATAACTAATAACCCAGGCAGATATTATATCTGTAAAAATGCTGGCTTGATCTATCTGTTAAAGGCAAGGCACTATGCAAGATTTGTACCTTAATATAACTTAACCTTAACTATAACTAAAGCTTCGAAGTCATTTCGATGGTAAACAAACTCGTAGTAGGGCGAATCATCCCGATAGCAACGCAGGGGGGGACGCCGCTGGCCAAACCAGCAATGCAGGTTCGGGAGATGGCGCCCCGCCAAAATCTCGCAAGAATCACAAATTGCTTTACTGCTATCGGTTCTACGAACATCCGCTACACCCGCCAGAATCTTTTGGACATTGGTGACCAACACCAGATATTTAGTGTCTTTCATTATACGCACAACATCCCAGACGACATAGCGAGACAGCCGGGCTCTCCATGGATTGTTGTCGGATCTAGGAGGCGGCGCAGACGGAGGAGGGAGAGGAATAGTGGGGCCGCAGGTCCGGTGTTATACTAGGATGCTAGCATAGCACACAAGCCATCTCTACCGAGCCTGTATCTCTCCAATGCCAGATCCCTGGTGCATAAAATGGACGACTTGGAATTACAACTCGCTGTAAATCGCTATGTTCGTGACTGCTGTGTTTTGATTGTCACTGAAACCTGGCTTCACCCGGGGATACCCGATGCTAGCATGCAGCTAGCAGGCCGCACTCTGCTGTGCTGGGACAGGACTGAGGACTCTGGTAAGAGCAGAGGAGGGCTCTGTATGTACGTGCATGAGAACTGGTGTAATAACGGGACAATTATAGATAAACACTGTTCCCCTGACCTCGAGTACATGTCTGTAAGATGCCGGCCTTTTTTCTACCGAGAGAGCTAACAGTAGTGATCGTACCGGCTGTGTATATTCCACCCGATGCCAATGTAAACACGGCACTCTCTCTCCTGCTGAACACCATAAACGAACAGCAGCAGGCCCACCCCGACGGTGTTCACATAATCGCAGGAGACTTTAATAAGACCAACTTGAAGACTCCCGACATTTTATCAACATGTCAAGTAAACTTGCTTGCGTTCTATGTTGTATGTTGTTGCGCTTGCTTGTTGTATGTCAGTTTTGACGAAGTTGTTGATTCATCCATTGTTGATAATTAGACCAGTCCTACAGGGGGGAGGGGATCAGGCCGTGAGTGCAGAGACGGCTCTGCATGAGTGGTATTTATGACAGTAACGTTAAATACAAGTACTCCACAGCAACTCTAGGGGTAGCTGTTTGACAAAAAACGGAAATTGCATAGTATACCTTTAAAGTAATGACTTTTAGCCACTTAAATATAGGTCTCATGGCGTAAATGTTCCACATTGGCGCTATTTAAGCATGACAGAACCACAGGATACAGCTGGAATGCACATGCAACATTTGGCATCTGGTGAGAAAGAGGTAAGAGTGTTGAGGACAGCAGTGAGCTGGAAAGTAGTAATATCAAGTAAGAAGAGTGTTAACCATTTGTAATACTTATTTTGGACCTTAATGATTGTTTATCTCTGTGGCAAACACCTTGGCTGCATTGAACGCAAAACCTATGCGAACCGTAGGCGGATATCTTTTAACTGGCTAGCCTACACCTGCAGCGCACACACGGCGTAGGATTGTCACCAACCTGGTCTCACGCTAATCATGTTATTTTTATTTATTGATTCGTGTACAGGTCACGATTTCCGAACGTTACCATTTCACAAACTGCCATGATACTGGGCTGCTCTGGGGGACGTAACAACGGGGAAATTAAACGCCACAACGGGGAAATTAAACGTCACACGCCGGCGACAACAACAGGACGGGCCACCACACGGGGACGCGATCCCCGGGCGCAGGGACACAATCCACGGTCTCTGTTAAATACATTAAATTAAAATTCATAATCACCACACGAAAAAAATGACATAATCGTGTCCTGTTCACAATCCAATAGATTCAATAACGTAACCATTTCACGAACTGCCATGAGACTGGGCTGTCATCACATCACAGGCAAGACGGTGAGCTTTTGCTTAAGGATTGTTGTTGTTTCTTCAATTTCTGGACCCACCAGCACAGCACTGTGAAACGTCAACTTTTTCACCAAGTTTGTTTTGTAATATGGGTAAGTAACATCTGCAGAATATAGTGGCCGCATTAAGGGATTGAGTTCTGTAGCGTTTTTTGGCACAGGCGAAGCGGACAGCCTCCCGTGCGGCATTTTTTCATGACACATGGGGGGCGGCACGAGCACTTAAAAAAAGAATCCTCAAAGTGGTTTTCTACTGTATTATCTATCATTTCACCGTGTGGGGAATTGGCAAATTGGCGCCCCTGCTTGCTGAGAAGGTAGCCTACCGTGCACACTGCACAGAGAAGCTGTGAGAAGGGGAAAGGGGAGGGGGGAGCGGGGGACAGTTCACCTCTGGGTCAAACGGGTTGCTGGGCATAGGCGCTGATACCGTTGGTGCTGTGCAAATACTGAGCACCCACGAAGCTGATCGCGGTTATGTGTCAGTTAAACTTATAATCTCCAATCCTATCCTGAGTTGAAAGCCTACTTTATGGCTTAATTTTAGAGTTGATAGGCGTGTGTGTTCGTGTCGGCTGTGAAATGCAAACATTTTTTGACTACTTTTTTTTTTAAAGGGCGTGTGCCCGTGAGCACCCACGGAGGAAAACATAAATCGGCGCCTATGTTGCTTGGTCTCCCAAAGGGAACGGGGGATGATAAGGATTTATCATCCCCCATCATCATTTCACTTACTCTGCCAGTCACTGTGGCTCAAGCAGAGAGGAGCTTTTCAAAACTGAAGTTGATCAAGTCATACCGGAGGTCAACCATGTCCCAGGAACGGCTCACTGGCCTTTCCATCAGTATCAATCACTCAATAGGGGAGCAGATTTCATACAATAACATCATTGATGATTTTGCATCAAGGAAGGCCAGAAAAGTCAGGTTTTAGTTTGTGTTTTCTGTTCTTAGTGCTATAGTGTAATAATTAGATTCTCTTTAGTGCGTTTTCACATTTGTTATATATCTGATTGTATTGTTGGCAAATGTATATATATATATATATATATATATATATATATATATATATATATTATTATTATTATTATAACAACATAAGTGAAAGTGAAAATTATATTTCTCAATTGCACAAATCCTTCATTAGAACATTTGAAAAACACACTTAAGAGAATCCAGTTATTTAACTATTGCAATTACAACAGGAAACATAATAATCTCTACCTCCAACATTTTCAAAAGACAATGAACACAATTCTGCACAAAATATGACAGTATAAGTTATCAGAACTTAAAATAAATATACACTATAAACAAATTCAATGTAGAACCGCCACTGATTGAGTTACTTAGCAATCTCTAGCTGGTACTGGCAAAATAAATGTGACCATTTGATCCAAAATAGCCGATATGCTACATGCTATAGCTACCTTACTAAACGTACCCTGTGACATTTTTTACCACTATCAGAAGCCTCAATCAAGGTCTCAGTCTACCTCAAATTCTGGTGTTTTGTTGCCTTCTACCCACTGCAGCTTTAAGTCTAACTTTAATCGTTATTGAAAGATAAAAGTTAGACTGTGGTCTGATAATTATTGTGGTTTCCTGAAGATTTCTTTACTCTTTTGTACTCCACCACAAAGAGGAAAATTCATAAAAACACAAATTTATAGACTGAAATGATAATTCAATGAAGTTACTACAGTGCTCTTAGAAGGAGGGAAAAGGCTTATATTCAATCTCTCGCCCTGTTTATTTAACCATTGTTACCAGGTCTGATCCAGAAAGATTGCTGTCACAAATCTTATGGAAAAGTAACTCAGAGGCTAATTCAAATTAAGGATACACCGATCTGATACTGATATCATGACTCAAATAGTTGGATTGGGTATCGGTGACAATGGGGCCGATCTATTCAATTCAATTCTATGTTTATGTAGAATGTACATACTTTTACCAATGTGTTGCTGCATTTAAAGGTTTTACACTAGAATTTTAATTACTGTTAATTTTGAAGCTGTTTTACTCAAAAATCAAAATATTATATTAATAATAAATTACAATTCAGTAAATGTAAATGTATTTATTTGTTACATTTTGTTTTACACAGTTAGGAAAGCATTGTTTAAGTCAAGCCTGATGTTGTCTTATACATAAAAGGATTGACCCTAGTCACTTCCACACAGTGAGGCGTACAGCTTTTTAATTAAAAACTGGTATCAGATCAGTACTATGTATTGGTCGATACCCAAAGCCCAGGTATCGTATCGTATCGGTGTCGGGACTGAAAAGGTTGGATTGGTGCATCCCTATCTAAAACATGACACTGACATAAATTGCTATCACATTTATGTAACAGGATTCATATTTGAAAGGGGTTTTAGAATGTTTATATCATTCCTGCCTCAGCAGTACTGTAAGAAGATAGCTTATCTAACTGATACCATCTCCTCCCCATCTTCTGCCAAAACACAGGTAGTTTCCTTTCTCCTAACTGGATTATCAGTAATCAATAGTGATTATGGGGTGGATCTGGCCTATAGCTGGGCTGTGTATGCCAGGAGTCAGTAATCAGTACAGCAGAGGGTCGGAGAGGGCCAGAGTCTTTTCTCAGCCAAATACAACTACTGCCAGGTCATCACTATCCACACCAACAGTGCTGCACCCACAAATTTGCACACACACAAACAGAAAGATATGCACAGTCCTATAAGGAAAGGGACATTTGTAGAGAAACGTGTAAGCAAGAATATTTGCACACATGCACACACACACACACACAGCTAGAGTATACACATGCATACTGTAAATCACATGATATACCTGGAAGCAACAGAATGATATAAAAAAAAAAAAAAAAAAGTTTGAACGTGAATTATCACTCAGGGTTATTTTCTGATACCCCTGAGGCTTCCTTCATGCCATGAAGACAATTAGTAGTCCTGAGTCATAACTGGCTAGAACCAGGGGTGTAGGAGTGAAAGCTGTTAAAAACAGCAGCAATAACACCCTGATGTGAGAGTGAAAGCTACTGTAGAATGCTAATTTCCCAATGCTCAGTGAAACATTGCAGGCAGAGACTGCAAACTTGCCAGCCTATATCAGAGTGGACATTTAATTGAAGTGCAAAAGGGGGCTCAAGCTCATGCAGTTGCTGCCATTTACTGTAAAATGTTGAAGGTGTGATGCATATAAGGTGAAGTGTTGCCTTGGATACTGTAACAGTATGGTGGCTTGGTTGCATAATGCCCTCAAACTTCTCACAGGAACCGTGCCATGCATTTTCTTTGACTGCAGATACGCTTTAGGCTCAAACCAAATGCATGGAAATTAACATAACGAACTGATAAAACGGATGGAGGCCAGTCAGACGCTTACTCACACATATATAAGCCATGTAAGGTTATAAAAATTAATTTAATTAATCAGAACTTAAACACTGTTGGATTCTGTTGAATGCACTTTAATGTACCAGCATGCACAACCATATTTAAGAGAATGATCAATAGAAACTATTGCCCCCCAATGCAAAGCAAAATGTAGAGGGAAGAGGGAAGACATGAGGAGCATTGACAACTTACAACACAGTCACAGCGCAGACAACAAATTAACTAAGAGGTCTGTCAAAAATAAATTTACATGTAATTTGTGATGTTCTATAGTCTATTAAATACATAATCTTACAACACAAATGTGCTGAGATTTATTAAAAGATTATATTTCTATCATATTGTATTAACTTCCAGCCTGGTCTGACAGAATTCCGTGAAATGATCACAAACTGTTAACACCGCATTACGTGGTGGTGGCACGGAATGTGTGAAAATTCTGTGTGGCCACCACGGAAAACAATGCCAATGTAAAGTCAATGAGAAGATGACGTAGCATTAAGAGCGACTACGGTAGCGAGTAGTATGAAGGCCCGAAAATTCTGCGTAGGCGTAGGGAGGTTGGTTAGGGTGGTGGATGGGTCAAACAACACAGGACTTTTACCCAGGAGATCGGGGATCATGTCCCGCTCACTATACCCAACCGTCCCATTCTTCCTTTCCTAAACCCAACCGTCCTGTTGTTGTCCCGTGTGTCATGGAAACCTAAGCCCACCCACAACCTTTTCCTTAACTTAAGGAGCCGTGTTCATTTCACGGAATTCTTCCGTGGGCCCATCACGGAATTTTCGGCAATCCGTGTTCATTTCACGGAATTCTGTGAGATCAGGTTGTAACATCCCATAATGTACTTTCTTTACTATGACACTAGTATCAAACAAGCAAACTACTTTCAAAAATGTTGTAACTACTAGATCTTTTCTTTGAAATGAATGACTTCCTTGGGCTTAAAACCTCTAATTTTACTAGTTTTTGTGGTAATTATTGAGTACACACATTCACACAATGCACTTGGGTTTATCTTATACACTTGTAATTAACATGCAGCCTTTGGTCCCTTCTTTTTTGTTTTTTTCTTTCTTTCTGGTCTCACAGTGAAAAGAGAAGAGTTGGAAAAAAAGGTTTTCTGTTCCCCTCTGGGTTGATAAGCTCAATAAACCATCAATCACAGCTCATGTGCATCAGTCTCTCTCTGCTCTGCTTTCTGCGGAAAACTTTATTCATGGCCTGGCAAGAATAAAGGGGACTCGCAAGACAAAGCTTTTCATCTGCATTCCTGTATGTGTGTATGTGTGTGTGTGTGTGTGTGTGTGTGTGTGTGTGTGTGTGTGTGTGTGTGTGTGTGTGTGTGTGTGTGTGTGTGTGTGTGTGTGTGTATAATTATTAGGTTCTAGAATGTTTTGCAGCCAAATATGGGGGCTAAAACACTCAATACCTGTAGGGAGACCTGATCAAACACACCAATAGCTATTTCTTCCAATAACACACACACTTCCTCCATTGTGATAACTTTGACTCATCATTGAGACATCTGTAACGTTTTTAGACCCAGAGTGACATTCTCACATCCAAACATGCTTGTTAAAAAGAGAAGAAATATTTTCACCTCTGTCTGAAATAGCAACTATGTGTCAAACGTGAAATCTCTCTCTCTCTCTCTCTCTCTCTCTCTCTCTCTCTCTCTCTCTCTCTCTCTCTCTCTCTCTCTCTCTCTCTCTCTCTCTCTCTCTCTCTCTCTCTCTCTCTCTCTCTCTCTCTCTCTCTCTCTTTTACACACATACAACACACACTTTCACTGTCTTCTCTCTCTTAGTGCTGCTCCACAGAAGCCTGGTAACTCATGGCATTTCTGTGGTTTCTCTCTGTGGAAACCAATGCATTTCCTCAATGTTGCCCTTCTGTGCTTGATTGTCCCCGCCTCATGTCCTCACTTCCCCCCTCCTTGGGTCTCTAGGCCCCATTTTTGTACAGATGACGAAAAAGTGCAGCTTTGATAGACGAAGTTGTTTATGCCTTCACCTTTTCTTTATCTTGGAGCCTTTACCTTGCACCAAAGTGGGTCAACAGCTGCAATAGGTGGTGTATCATTGGCAATCTAGTGGCGCACTGCATTTCTGGTGTAAGGTATGACTGTGTGAGGTGGTGCATTGTACGCCACCCACCTGCTCAGACCAGGTAAACAGGATACTGCACATAGATTGGTAGCAATTATGTCACATTACTGTGAGATGGCAGAACACCTACATGTGTAACTCTCCAAAATCATCCAACAACCACATGTATGTTGTGCACTTTTGTTTCACTCTGACTATAAAACAATAAACACATTCACATGTACAGTGGAAATGCTAAGTAAATCCAATAACTGCGTGGCAATAAGGCCAGCAGAGTTAAGATAAATGGAAGATGGTTGATTACATCTTGTGTTTCCTGCACTGAGAGCTGCAAAGTAACTACCCACACGTTTATACTCTTGTGCACATGAAACCATTTGTAAATAACTCAATATTATAGCCATCCAGTTTATTCAGTTACATATCAGACATGTACTGTAAGAGACATCTTTGGGACTTATTGAACACATAATTCACACAATATCTGACAAGTTCATGCATACATGATATTTATAGGAAACTGACATTTTAGGAGAAGGAGAAACTCTTGCTACATGATGGTGGAACATTGCTTTTTAAGAAGATGGTGTGACTGATACCAGACGGTAACCAGTCTCTAGCACATACTCTGACAGTGTTTAACAATCAGGGTTACATCATATTCCAATCTGTCCATGTTTACCTGGGTGCGTGGGACACCTCTTGCTACAAAGATACCAAAACACCACTGCTACACCCTCTTCAGTCTGCACAATGCAACTGTACGTTGCATGTTACAGTAAATTGGCAAAGGCAACTACTCTACTCCCGGTACTGTATTTGTTGTTAAGTAAAGGCCATCGGAAATAGGCTGGTACAGTAAGTGATGACTGTGCCGGCCACAATGACACCCAGAAGCCTAGAGCTACAGCACACTCACTCAAAACGTAGCACAGTCTCTAATTAACTAATGAAATATTAAGCACCTCTTCATTCTCCTTCTATTCTGTCTGCCTCCTCCTACACTTTTCGTTCCATGTTTCTCATTACCCATCCTATTTACCCCCATTTTTCACAGATGTTTCAGGTTCTTATATGCTGTACAGTATAGATGAAGTCGCTCTGTAAAATGGGGGTAAAGTTATAAGATGTATTTGTATGGTGTGTTCTCATTTTCCAAGATTTATTATAATCATTATTTAGATTACTGTAAATAAATTATAAATTATGACATTTAAAAATGAGAAGCACAAGCATAAAGAAAAGGTAATGGAGTCAATTGACAATTTCCTCTCTTTCACTGAAAATACTTCATGACCAGCTACTTTACAATGCTGAGCAACCCCATGTTAGGCTCACATTGTACAGATAAGTGTGTGTGTGTGTGTGTGTGTGTGTGTGTGTGTGTGTGTGTGTGTGTGTGTGTGTGTGTGTGTGTGTGTGTGTGTGTGTGTGTGTGTGTGTGTGTGTGTGTGTGTGTGTGTGTGTGTGTGTCTGTGTGTGTGTGTGTCTGTGTGTCTGTGTGTAAGCAGGCATGGCTGTTTGGAGGTTCAAAAGCATTTTTTCTTACAAGCCGATAAAATACTTTCTAACAAAGGAAAACAAAAACAAGAAAGTAAAAGTGCCGCAATACAGAGATACACACAGAGCACACAAAGGACCTCACACAAACTAAACAACGGCCACTAGGTCCATGTGCTGCTGTGATATTGGCAGCTCGGCTCAGTGCCTATCAATAAAGCTCTGGAACAGGCCAGAGGGCCAGGAGCCCATGTTGTTCTCCCAGGTGCCTGATCTATATTAAGGTGGGTTTCCAGACCAGCTGAGCCAGCAGGGGGTGCACAGCGAGGGGAGATGAGGCGGTATGAACAGTAGTTGGCTACCTCCTCCAGCCACGACTCCCTCAAAGAAAAGCAATTATTAGCCACACAGACACAAAAGAGCAAGCAGGTTGACACACACACACACACACACACAGTCCGGAAATTTCACTTTGGCTGAGGGCGGGAGGGAGGCTTAGTGTGATCATGGGAGCGAGTGCAAACATTACAGCATATAGCATTGTAATTTTATTTTGTATTGGTTAATTTCTGGATTTAATGGTGTTTATTACCTACATAGGTAATTTGAATGCTTGATTTTTTTTATTTTTTTTTATATTATCAAAATGATTTCTTTTGGCTTTTGAACTATTTCAGTTGATGACTAGGGGCAGATTGCTGTCAACAAAGGACCAATCTTTGAAATAGTGACTTGGTTCTCTTCAACATCTTCCTGCACTTTCATCCTTAGATAACCTACATATGTGTGTGTTCCCTCCACATCTTGTTGCATCTTTGTGTGATGCTGAACACTATCTGCTAGACCAGGGAACAAAACAATACACAGGCTCTCTGCTACCTTTCGGGACACCGAGTTTATATTATGTGACAAAGCTCCCGGTTCTCTCTCCTCAAATGTAGAGAAATTATTTATTTAGTTGAAACAGGTTTATATTAGAAAAAGGTATTCATGTTCTCTGTTTTGTAAGTATGTTTTATATGTTGCATCTCGATTCACTGCAGTTGGTTCTTCTTTTCATTTGTTGTTGAGCTACAATGAAACTTAACACTTCTGGCACAGATATTTCACATTAAAAGCCTTACAGTGGCTCAATAGTGGGCATAATCCCGATCTTTCCTGGTAGGCTTTAACATGAAACATCGGCAGGAAGTAGCTTAACACTATATAATAGAATGGCAAGGTAAAGAGATTGGAATTTATCAGACATTGATATTAGTATTTGTGAACAAAAAGAAAAAAAGAAATTCAGAGCATCAGATTGGTGAGTATGACATGACTCTGTTGTTGTACTGAATACGGAATTAATATTATGTACATACTTTAGTTAAATGCTAAATGTACATCATGCTAAATGTACATCCACCATGTAAGCAGGTCCTACTCTGCTTTTTACCCACTTTTTTTGTTTGTGCTATTATTTGAGACTGGGCCATTACTTTACTGCACTACTACCTATCTCATAAGTAATTTAATACATTCATTTGTGCATATGTTATTACAGTACATGCAGCAAATGTGTCCTTTGTACCTTCAGAATTTTGCAAAGGCTCCCCTACCCTGCATGCCTCTCTGAACGATCATAGAGTAACTTTAAAAATCAGCTTATAGAACACAGACTTTTGCATTTCTTTCTCACACCTAGCAAAATCACATACCAGGAGACAGTTGCCAACACCAAAAGTGTGTCTGTATATTCGACTGTAACAGTATTTCAGCCCCTCAATTGTTGTAACTCAAGTCCCACTGTGGTGTCTGGGCTTTTCTGATGCCGAAGGTGAATCAATGAATTATCAGGGACTGAGAGGATGCAATAGTACGACCTCTATTTCATCATTAACGATCTAAGTTCACGTTTGCAGACAAATAACTGAGTGAGCAGTGCAACGATATTATAAACTGAGAAGAATATCAAAAAACCCTCCTCTTTTCAGCCTACGGTTTCTTGGAAATCATGCACAATAAACAATTCTTGGAAATTACATAATGTCTCTAAAGTATGCCAAATAAGGACTGATATGACCAGGTAAGCCTGACATTACACTAACAGCATACATATATCTTGTTATTCTCAAGCAAAGATCTATGCGTATGGTTTTCTACCCCAGTGGTGTAATTCTCTGATACTGACAATACTACTGGCAACTCGCTGCCTGCATCCCATTGTGGGCCATTTTGGACTGGGCAGCATAAAACACTGTTTGAATTATATATCACTCATTTAATTTTTTTTTTCTGATAAATTTTAAGACCTCTAATCAAGTGATTCATTATGAATCACAAGCACATGTGTTCTCAATAGAGTATCCCTACGCCAATATTCAGGGCAAACCTCCCAAAAGCTTCATAGTAAAGTACAAATATATCTTCCAACCCCTGGCTTATTCAATACAAAATGAGAAGAAGAAGGAAAACAGTGATGTACACACTATTACTATTCCTTTTCTTCCTAACAGCTTTCTCATTTCAAGATTATCATACCCAGTAGAAAGGCAGTGTCACTGAAATATTCAGTAGAGGCTTCGTCACCTAATATAAACTCAGTGTCCTGAAAGGTAGAGTGCCAATGTATTGTGTTGTTTGCTTGCCCGCCTGGATGTATTCAAACGTCACACATACGTAGATGCAGCAAGATGTGGAAGAAACCCACAAACATGCAGGTTTCCTTAGGATAAAAAGAGAAAGAAAGATGTTGAAGATGATAAATCATTTGAGGATAAGGAGAGTTTGGTGCTGTCCTGTTTATACCGATTCCGTGATTACTCATAAAAATGTTACTGCAAAACATTGCATTTTGTGTCAGCGGATCAGTTTTTTAGCTGTTATGAGAAGAATGGCAGGTGACAAGCTGCACACCTCCAACTTCTCAGCAAGGTAACTAACTTTACTGTATTCTGCTGTTGTGTGGAAAACTATTCATGCTGTGGGCACCATGAAATCAGATCTTGATTGCAATTATTGTTGACCATGTTCTTTTTTAGAATAACAAAAGTTAGTTTGGCTGCACTGTAAACAGATACACAAGTTGTATTTCTAACAGTGTAGCTGTTCAAGAAGTCTTACTGAGTGCACTTGTGTGTAATTGTTGATTTGTGTGACCATTGGTGTCATCAAATCAACCAGGACTATATGGTTTTCACTGTTGTACAGGCCTATCCATTTCTGTACCAGGCCTGAAGACCAGAATTATGTTGTTAACTTGTGCCCACAGTTTGAGAACGTGAACTGTGGTTTCAGTGCCTCCCTCTGCTAGCTGACTTCCCTTAAATATGTATGTACATATATCTTATTGCATTAAACAAATAGTAATATACCTCAACGTATTTTTATACGGTGCTCTTTGGTCACATTGTATGGAATCATTTCATCCATATTTTGTTACATAATGCTTTTTTTTAATGAAACAAAGTCAAATTAGCATTGCCCTTATATCAGTGAAGGTAGACTAAATAAAATAAAATTAAAATAATCTTGAACACAAACTACGGCAAATAATGAACAAAATAACTATAAATTGGATTCAAAACCTCTCTAAAACAAATACTGAACTAGGCCTGGACTAGGCTATAACCTTCAAGAAGGTAATACTTAGTGCCCGGCTGTTGTATTAGACTGCATTAGTTTAAGCTTGGTGAACCTAATAAACTGGCAATCGAGTATATGTTTCACATGTTCCACCATATAATCTGTAATTAGCTAGTCATTGTACAATTTCAAAAGGTTGAAAGAAATGCAATTTAGCCAATTAAGACTACATTACTCAGTGTTCAGCCACAAGGCACTTCATCAGCATAGTGACTTGAACCTGTGAGAGATTATACAAAAGGATGGTCATAAATCCAAAGGGATTTAAGATTTGATCCAGACCCATGCCTGGACTTAAAACTCAACTGAGATTAGCAATGAAACATCTTAATAACAAGCCAATCATGAATGTTCAGCAAGGCCCATGGAGGACTCTCTCTCTCTCTCTCTCTCTCTCTCTCTCTCTCTCTCTCTCTCTCTCTCTCTCTCTCTCTCTCTCTCTCTCTCTCGCCTCTCTCTCTCTCTCTCTCTCTCTCTCTCTCTCTCTCTCTCTCTCGTGTTCTCTCCCTCGGCAAGGGACACCTGGAAAGGAAAAGGTCTACCTTTCATCACCAGAGGTTGATAACACCAGGCTTCAGGGAGGCCATGCTGATGTGGGACCAAACATACACAGGTGCACAGCTGACACTGACTCTGACTCTCTCTCTCTCTCTCTCTCTCTCTCTCTCTCTCTCTCTCTCTGTCTGTGAGCATGTAAGGCAACAAACACAAGCACACACACAGGCACTACATGGGCAGACCTCTGACAACTAGAAGGGCAACCCTACAGCAGCTGCAGGTGCGATGTGTCACAACAGCTGCTCTAATATCTTTCACAGAAATCTCTACACTGCAGAACAGTATGACATTTAATCTAATAACAACAGCTGCAGTATTTGTATAGTTGCTCTGAAATATTCTCTGGAACAGGCTTACATACATTAAAGCCAAATTTATGATCTGCTAAAAACTTTGCAAGTCCTTCCATAAAAGAAATTAGCACCAATCTCAGAACAGTGTTGCAACCGTCAGTGGTTGAAATACTACCTGTTACTTTGAGCTCTATTATAAACAAGAGAACTGTGCAGTTTGGTTTGTCCCAGCATTTGAAGGAATTGCTACACGGAAGAAACCCTTTTTCTCAACTTTTACCTGCAGTTTGTTTTTATCTATGGTTTAAATCATGTCATGACTCTTAAGACTGAAGTTCCTATTATTGTCTCACTACCATCTAACAGTTCAATAAGCTGCTCAAACCTTGTTGGGTGTCCTGTATCTCCTACATGCAGACACGCCATGTAAAAAATAGTTTTTATATTTCTTTCCTTCACTCAAAAGCACCCTATGACATTAATTAGATTTGATTTGCATTGTTTGTTTTTGTCTCATAACTCCTAGTTAATAGTTGGAGTCTCAAAGTGAACTACTTTTAAACTACAGTTAAAAGTAAACCAAAGCAGTGTTCAGAGTCCACATACAACATGAGGCTGATGACTGTTCACTTAAGGTAATGCAAATTGATATGAAGCACATTCACGCAAGTTGGAAAAAAAAGCTGTGTTCTGAGCTGCATGACTCACATGGTGAAATACAGGGTCAAGAGTATAAAGGAGCGGGTCTGGAGGGATTCAATAAAAAGAACTGTTCCTTAAAATCTGTCTTAGCTGTATCACACACCTACAAACACACACTGTGCACACACAAAATGTTTGTTGTTAACTACAGTACTGTATCTTACTTTTGTTCTGTTACTGTAATGTAGCGTTTAGTGTGAGTTCAGGAAGGAAGATAATTATCATTCTAATTTCCTCATCGCACCAGGTCTAGGCCTCTCATTAATTAAAAAACTCACTGAGCATTATGTTCAAGGGCTCTGTAGTCTCGCTTTGCCAGAACCTCCTCCAAAGCGCGCTGAAGGAGGGTCTGGCTACTCCACATAGCATTCAGGGATGGGAGGAAAACATGCTCTGGTTCAATGGCATTTCTTTAAACCATTCAGAATCATCATGGGCGGTGCTAAACTCCGCACAGAGCCGCTGCAAAATAGAGAAAACTCATATTGGACAGCAGTTAACCATAGTCCTTATAAATCCACCGAATTTAAAATTCCAACACAAAGAAAGTGGAAGGAAGCGGAAAATACATGCATCCAGCGGAATTTCCTGCAAACTCCTACCAACCAATGACCATCCAGGCTGAAGGGTATTCAAACTACTGCACAAGTCATGTCTTTTTACCATTGCTGCGGCTTGTCTTATTCTTTTTTGGTGGATAATGTTATTACATATTGTTATACATATTTTAGGTACTAACTGAATCTGAGTCTTCCTGTACTACTCCATACTGTAGCATGTTTGTGTGTTTGTGAATTCAGCTTAACAGATAGCACTCCATTTACATTACTGGAGGGATTAGGGGCCTAGGTGGCCTAGCAGCTAGAGAGAAATTGTTTGTCAACCAGACTAAAGCTTCTTTTGCAAGACATATTCAAGCACCCAGCTTCAGCACTATCATTTTATACCATCGAAGAAATCTCTGACACATCTGTGTTGATGTAAATTACCAAAACCAGAATTTAAACAGATTTTTAAAATACAATTCTAATAATAAAATCCCCACGGGCTCAATGAGAACTTCTCTTTCACTTGTGTCTTGTTAATTAGGTACATAGGTAAGTTGTATAAAGTAGTCATGAAAGCAGTGACACACACTCAAAAAAGGATCACCCAAAAATTTCCAGCCAACATGTAATTAATTATAACGCACACAAAATTATTTTTGCAGGTGTAAGTGTGTAGGCAATAGATAACATTGCTTCAAGCATAACCGGTCTTAACATAGAAGCATAGGTAGGCGGCTGCTTGGGGACCAGCGGTCGTAGTAGGGGGCCCCCTCAAAAAGAAAAAAAGAAAAGAAATGAATGGCTTTATCACCATGAATGCTTCAAAAGCATAGTACATTTTATTAATATTCTTAAGAAATATGTTGAAATGTTGAAGTAGTAGTTAAAATGTCCAGTTCATGGTTATCTGTCCCTACACATACACCCCCTACTTTCACAATGAAATGGACTAGTCCGTAACGGTGCTTGGCCCGAAAGATAAACACAGTGACAGGAGGACTGGAAGTACACAAACAGAGACGAAGCAAGACAAGTCTAAACGCGAAAATGAAACGAAGTTACCCAAGCAGCTCAAATAAAAGAAAATAGACACCAAAAGGTATTTGGCAACGCTGCCAAAGATGACAAACCTTTTTACTACGGCTACTGTTGGGGATACAGACAGGAACAACAACGTCCAAAGCGTTGAACATGCCGCAGCAGCTAGATGTGAAGTGGCGCTAGGTGAGGATAACGTTAACAAAGACAATGAAGAGCATCATGTTGGTTTGAAGACCTGTGAGAAGACGTCAACAAGTAGGACTCTCTGTGTCAGAAGCGTGTGATGTGGAGAACAATCTCTCTTTTCTCTCTCATCAACATGACATCATGACTTCGCATAAACATACACGCCCACTTTCTTAAGCCAAGTGGCGTGTTATCTGTATGCATTTTGAGCTATCCGCGTGTATGTCTACGCTGTATACAGCGGACGTAAACATATACGCCACTTTCTACAAGTGACGTGTTATCGTGTAAACATATACGCCACTTTTTAAAGCCAAGTGGAGTGTTATCTGTACGCATTTTGAGCGCCGTATACAGCGGACGGGTTGGGTTTAGGAAACATGATCCCCGGTCTCCTGTGTGAAAGTCCTGTGTTTTACCCATCCTCCACCCCGACCAACCTCCATACGCGGATTTTCGCCCTTTCATACAACTCGCTATGGCGTAAATTCACACGCAATCGCAAGGAAATGTAAGTCAATGGAGGCCAAACGGCGTTGATAAACACGCTAAAAAGCAAGTATGCGTCTTAATAACATGCCAATAATGGCATACGAATTGGCATGCCATACATACGCCACTTCATGAAATCAGTCTGCTCTCATAGACTCTCACTCACTCACTTACCCACTCTCTCTCTCTCGCTCTCTCTCTCTCTCTCTCTCTCTCTCTCTCTCTCTCTCTCTCTCTCTCTCTCTTTCTCTTTCTCACACACACACACACACACACGCACACTGTCTCATTCTCTCTCACAAACTCACACACACTCACATGGATATATGTGGATTTGCTTAGAGCCAAATGCAACCTCACCTCTCCCCAGTTCGCCCCTCTTACTCCCTCTCACTCACTCATTCACTCACTCACTCAGACAGACATTCACTCAGACACACACACACACACACACACTCAGACACACACTCACTCAGACACACACTCACTCAGACACACACTCACTCAGACACACACACACACACACACACACACACACACACACACACTTTCTGTCATAACCTGTATCCTGTACATGGGTCTACTTATGCAATGGCAATTGCAACAGCCCTCTCTCCCTCACACACACACACACACACACACACACACACACACACACACACACACACAAGCATAAACATGTCATGTTTGTCTAGTTATCTGAATTTCTAAAACTGTCTTGGAGCCTGATTTCTAACTGTATTGTGACACTATTGTGGCTAATCTACTTTTTAATGCATAGATGTACTCATGTAAACCTGACAGTCATTTCCATGGTCCTACATTTACAAAACTATGTTTCTGCCTGCAGCTGCAGAGCTACAGTATGTTTCCAACTATATTTGTTTGCTTTGTGGTAAAGAACTTTTACTTCTAACACAGGAGCATGATGGGATTCCTCGCTGGTTTACGGACCATGTTTAGAGCATGTTAAATTGCCATTGGGGTGTTGTCCAGTCATAACAGATAGAAACATAGGCCACTTAGTCTTGTGGAGAAATAATGTTTGTTACTATTGAACCATTGAGTCATTTTTCATTTTTTACCTGTTGTGTTGATAGTGAATGAATTCAGAATCAAGAGAGTAAACATCTGTCACAGGCTCTCTATGTAGCGCTTGTATTACTAAAGTAGTGGAGAAAGAAGTACAACATGCTTTATCCCCTTGATGAATGGATTTGGTAAAGGCCTAGAAAGACCATTTAGAATTTTTTTTACATTAAAAATTGACGAAAATGATATCAAACATACTGAATGTGAGTGTTCAACCAAATGCCCTTGTATTGCAGGATTAAGTGTTCCATCTTGAATGCATTAACCTTTATTAATTAGGCAAAAGTTTTCAGTGGTCCATTTATAGAACCATACACTCTGACTGGATTAGCTTAAAGATGGCTGGTTACAATTTTAAACAGGCAGAGATAAAGCACTCATACTTGTACTTACACTAGAAGTATTATAACTTCATAAACAAAAACCATGCCTCACTCTAATAATAGTTTATATGCCTACTTACAGTATAATGTATACTATAGGTGTGTCTAAGCCCTTTCTCTCCATTTTGTCTCATGTCTCAAAACTCCAAACACCTTCTTTGCTCACTGTCCTCGCTCCCTCTTATTACAACAGCCAAAGGGGGGGGATGATGAAGCTATGAAGCCTCATTGGCCCATTATTGATCCCCATTCAATACTGGAGAATAGACTGGAGCACACTTATTGGTTTATAATGTTTGATAGTGAAAACAGACAAACATTCATGATGTTTTCTGTCCTTGACTTGAGAAGCACGTCATTCAGCTGCACATTTCTGGAAGATGTGCAAAGGATGTTATGTATATATATATATATATATATATATATATATATATATATATATATATATATATAGTTAAAACATGCAAATAATCTTTGAATAATACTACATGTGTTATGTGAATTTACAGTTTTACTAAACAGGCAATATTAATTATATTGTATAGTGATACAATTTAGTGGTGGTAGTATCAATACCAATAAAAGTTTTGTTTTGAGTAGCGACACTAGCGCCAATAGGATCAATACAAAACAATAGCATCCATCACATGTTAGATCACATGAAATATGAACCATGAACAGGCTTCTTAGTGCTGCAGTATTTGCATCTCTGCTGCTGTGTGCATGCAGAGAATTCACATAATGAACATTTGTTATTTGCCGTTGAAACATGTAGCGTTTAAAGGTCCTATGACATGCTGCTTTTTGGATGCTTTTATATAGGCCTTAGTGGTCCCCTAATACTGTATCTGAAGTCTCTTTTATATAGGCCTTAGTGGTCCCCTAATACTGTATCTGAAGTCTCTTTTATATAGGCCTTAGTGGTCCCCCTAATACTGTATCTGAAGTCTCTTTTATATAGGCCTTAGTGGTCCCCCTAATACTGTATCTGAAGTCTCTTTTATATAGGCCTTAGTGGTCCCCTAATACTGTATCTGAAGTCTCTTTTATATAGGCCTTAGTGGTCCCCTAATACTGTATCTGAAGTCTCTTTACATAGGCCTTAGTGGTCCCCCTAATACTGTATCTGAAGTCTCTTTATATAGGCCTTAGTGGTCCCCCTAATACTGTATCTGAAGTCTCTTTTATATAGGCCTTAGTGGTCCCCTAATACTGTATCTGAAGTCTCTTTTATATAGGCCTTAGTGGTCCCCCTAATACTGTATCTGAAGTCTCTTTTATATAGGCCTTAGTGGTCCCCTAATACTGTATCTGAAGTCTCTTTTATATAGGCCTTAGTGGTCCCCTAATACTGTATCTGAAGTCTCTTTCCCGAAATTCAGCCTTGGTGTAGAATTACAGCCACTACGAGCCAGTCCCACAATGAGCTTTCCTTAGGATGTGCCATTGCTGTGTCTGTAGCTTTAAATGCTATTGAGGAGGAGAGAGGGGGGGGCAAGGTAGAGGGTGGGGGTGTGACCTTGACCAACTCCCATGCTTCGCTCTCTTTCTCATGGGCAGGCCAAATTCTCTGGGCGGGCAAAGCAGAGAAAGGGGAGGTAACCTTGCTCCTTATGACCTCATAAGGAGGGGATTCCAGATCGGTCCATCTGAGCTTTCATTTTCTCAAAGACAGAGCAGGATACCCAGGGCTTGGTTTACACCTATCGCCATTTCTAGCCACTGGGGGACCATAGGCAGGCTGGGGGAACTCATATTAATGTTAAAAAAACCTCATAAAGTGAAATTTTCATGCCATGGGACCTTTAAACGTGCATGTGATTAAGTAATTAACAGAGAATAGTCATACGAAACCTCATGATTGTCAAATTATTTTGTAATAATTAAAGTTTATTCAGACGGAGCCAATTAATAATGCATTACCTAGTGAATCATGACACATTTCTCTCTCTTACATATTAGCGCATTAGCTGCTTTTAACAATAAAAAAGTACCAATATTGGTGATCCTGGCCCTGGTATTATTTGGAATCAGATCGAAACCAAATTGTGTGGTATTGTCAACCGCTAATACAATTCATATGAATACATTATATTATAGAGATTCTGTATTTCTGTTTTAGCTATTTTTCCTTTGTGCAGTAAACGTGGTAAGTTCAGTTAAATGTAAAGTATGGCAAACAGTGTTGGCAGAAATATTGAGCTTCTGTGTAAAACTGAAACTGAAAGTGAAACTGTATACATGGCAAAAGTGGTATTATGCTGCTCTTACAAGAGCACCACTCAGCAGGTAAGCATAGTAAAAAAACGCTGTATCTGTCATCAAGCTAACGCTGCATAACTAAGTGAACCTGCTTGCTCATTCATTTACCTCTAAAACAGGAGAATACTACTATTGCATATTGTTAAGCTGCCTGTTATGAGATCTCTTTCCATTTGGTGACTGTATAATGTTGTTTTTGTTTCATAGGCAGTTGAGTCATACACAGCCCAAAATATTAGGAGTTGTCTTCATCTGTTAAACTTTAGCGTTCTGCACTCTTTCTTTAATCTCTGCCAAAACACTCTAAACTCAACTCCAAAACTGCAGCCCTGGGCTTTCATCTCCCCCCCCCCCTGCATAATGCAAATCAGAGACCCCATTTACTCCAGACAAAAATGAAGTACTGTAGCAGTCCCACTGCAGGTGCAAAATGCTCACTCCCTGAGCATGTGTTTGTCTCAGCCCCTGACCCTCGAAATGTGCTCTCTTTCTTTCTCTCTGTCTCTCTCACCCTCTACGTTGTTCCTACTGCAGAAAAACTGCAGATCTGCGTCACCAAGGACACAAGAGACAAGTCTGATGGATCTGCTATCACTCTCTCCACTCATCCTTGCTTTAACTTTTTGCAGGCATTTTCACTAAACCTGCCTTTTTACAGAAGAAAAAAACATTCATTCAGGGAAAACCATCCTAACCCAGAACATGTAGTCTATTTCAAAGCTGCAACAAACAACAGAGAAACCTGGCTGCACTACATCCTAACACAGACCAGCTGTGAATCAGTTTCCCAGTGCAACACTTACAGTAGCGAGGCCAAGCTGAATTGCCTTATAACACCAAAATATCCTCTAAAGGATATATGTGCATAACAAAGACAAATAGTTCTGTGTTAACATGTTAGCATTATCCTCTCCCCCAAGAACAACTAGTAGGGTAGCTTGCTTGTGCATTAGTATTCTAGAGAAAGCTAGGATGCTAAGTGTTAGAGGCTGATTAGCTGGGATGTGTGAAATCAGACAGAACTGGCCTGAGTGCAGACGCCCATATTCTCCCCTGACCCACTTCTCTCACATGCGCTGGTTCTTTTAATTAATATGCTTGCTGCAAACAACGCAGACTAACTTGGTGCAGACTGCTCACAGCCTAATAAGCCAGTTTATTCAAGCAGCATTCAGAGGTGGGTCAAGGGATGGGTATGGAAACAGGGGGCAAGAGAAAGGAAATGTATAGAGCTGCACAACCAGTATCTCTGGTTATGATAGCAGTGGTAGACCTTGTATTGTCTACATCACATCTTTCACTCAATTCCAGTCTGTTTCCTGTCACCATGGCAACCTATCTTTTCCTTCTTTCCAACTATTCCTTCTTTTCACCTCTTCTTTCTCATTTGTCCTGCTTTACTTCAGCATAAGCTACATCAAATAGTGTATCTATAAAGAGAGCTGTTAAGTTATTTAATGAAAATGTGGTGCAGCAAAAAATGATTAATCTCATCCGGTAAATCACGTGACATTACTTATTATTCCTCAACTTTTTAATAGTGCATGCTATTAAACGAAGCACTCATGTACTAATTTTGCCTACATGAGTAATGAAATCGACAGCACATTAACAACGACTAAGAAAAGAAAATGAGGAGAATGGGTGCAAGAAATCATTTGAACTGTTAACTTAAGAAGCTTTTACTCTCTCTCTCTCTCTCTCTCTCTCTCTCTCTCTCTCTCTCACACACACACACACACACACACACACACACACAAATAACCACACACATAAACACATACTGTAGACATACTCACACACAGACATGGTGGGTAGATTTTGCTGCAGTGGATGTGTTGTCGGTGTCTTCACAGTGACATTGGTGCTGAGTTACAGTGCTAATGAGAACTTTAATGTCACCCACACACAGACAGATTAGAGCTGTGATTACACTGAGCCCCAAGAACACAAGAACACAATGCTATACACAGAGACACATATTACACACCACACAGGCCCAGATCACACTGACACATGTCCACTAACAAACATAAATGGGGTTGAAGTATCATAAGCAAAGACTTGTAAAAGCATCATGTACTACACTTGCATTTTCTCTTTTCTACTGTTGCACTGTGCTACTGTCCATGCAGCTTCAAGAGTGACAGCCATACAGAGGAAGATAGAGACATTGAGACAGAGAAATCCAGGCAGGCAGTGGAAAAGAGTTTTGAACGTTTGGGCACTAATACTGACCTCATTCGGCAGATTATGTATTGGCCAAACATCACTGATTGGATACAGTTTTCTGTTCCACATGATTCATTTAGAGCGGTAAGCTAAAGTACGTAAGGCTACCACTTCCTCCATGTCCTTTATTATAAACACATGTAGCACCGCCACACAATATATTATGCCTAACTTGCTAACTAACTTTAGACTGCAATAACAGGGTGTTTGATTTTGGTTTCCTAAGCTAGCTACCACAAAGGTTTACCTGTGTTGGTCTTATAATACCCTATACTATATTTGAAATAACAGACCCCTTTGGAATTAAAGGAAATAACAGTTTACTGACTGCTTTCTGGAATGTACAAATAATATGAAGTATTTAACCTTTCAGTTGAAAGAAAAAAAAACACAAATAACACAACTTAGACCCCTTTAAAATAACAAATTATAACCTTTGAGTAATATTAAACAAAATGATCTTTAAAAAAATGTGTAAATGTAAACAATGTGCAAAACTGAATTGGCTTATACTAAAATATATACACAACAGATGAACCACAACTACAAAAGATTTCTTTGGCAAAATCCTTATGTCTTACCCCTTTTACCACACTTTACCTTTTGCAGACTCAGATCATAGGTAAGACTCTAAATCCCACAGTTCCCACACACACACTCACAGTTCGGAGTCAGACCTGGAGAAACAGTTCATCAGAAAGCACACAAACAGTCCTTTCCTTTCAGCAATGGCGTTATTTAACCTTGTAGCATCTGAACAGCAGCACACCGTGGGGTCTGTCTGACCTTGAAACCAGCACGGGTCCAAGCTCACACTCAACTCCAATTGCTCACTAATCCAGTTCAGAATCTTTGACTTATCTAACGTTACCAGTCACATAAGTTAATTTAAAGAAACTGCTGCTTACCGATGCTAACAATACCTATGACCAATACACTTAATTAGCATATTGTTATTATGTAACAACTATATTTTAGCAACTGCAAGGCACTCCTGGATGAGTTACATTCTTTAGCATTTCAGTTTTGGTCTGGTTAAAAAATGCAGCCACACTCAAGTGAAGTGGTTTGTGAAGAGATGAAGAAGCTATAATTATGTAATAAAGCCAAGGGAAGCCTTTTCTGTGTGAACACAGAATATATTAAGTGTGGCACCGGCTCGGATCCCTACTGCTCACAGCAGCTCAACACTGTTTGTCAGGTCTGTATCTGTTCACAACAGCAGTTACTCTACAGCATGAGTGTGTGTGTGTGTGTGTGTGTGTGTGTGTGTGTGTGTGTGTGTGTGTGTGTGTGTGTGTGTGTGTGTGTGTGTGTATGTTAGACAACAATTGGTAATTAGCTGCTCTAACATAAGCTGTAAATGATAACATAACTGGCTTACTACCTACAGTAGTAACCTTGCATTATTTTCAAAAGCAAGCTAACTATATTATTACTTGGGGTTACAGCTTACGTTACAAAAACACCTGGGGACTGGAACATTGACCCCTTGGGAGCCAGGGTGCTAGTGTCCAGAGTAACGTTCCATCATGGTTTTTATCTGATTTGGGGACGTTTACACTTGTGCATCTCAACAAAAATTGTCTCTTGCAAAAGTAAAGCATACTGTTTGAACATACAGTATTAGAACATTTAAGCATACATCTATGTAGTTTCAGCCACAGTTGGGGAGGTGACTGATGGAGACAGAGGAAGGGATGAAAGAGAGAGCCAAAGTAATTCTGTCAACAGTCCTGCTGTCCTCTGTACAGGATATGACCCTCATCGTCGCATATCAATCAATTACCATCATTCCCTATGCCAGAGTTATGCTACCAACATCTGTGAGCCCTGACTGAAAACATCAATCTTGGCTGGGCAGGGGGGGCGTAAGGTCAAGCGTGTATACTCCCCATCATCAGCTCTCCCCCTGCATGTATAACTTACTCCCTCAGTATCATCAGAATTATTCTGTAGTCAATCTCGAGCCCATCCCCCTCTCTTTTTGTCTTTTTATCTCCCTTTCTCTTGAAGACTCCATCTCTCAATCTCTCTCGTCCGAAATCTCACCCCTGCTTTCAAATCAATAACTCAGTTTGTGAAAGTCACCCTCGTTCTCTCTCACTCTCTCTTTCCCTTACTCACTCACACAGTAAAATACATACATACAAGCACAGTCACGTATAAAGTAATAGGCCTTCCATTATATCCCACCATCACTGCTGCTAACACAACAACAAATCATTATATCCTGAATGTTAGAAATTTGGACAATCTGTCTGAGGAATTCACATTTTCTTTTATCCTGTCACATTCAAAGACACTGTACTGTGGGAATGAAATAACACACACTAGTTTATCCTGTATGAATGACAGCACATTATGCTCATGCAATGCAGACCACAACTTACTGACACAAAGGATAAGAGGACACTTAGGAAAAATGAGAAGCGCAGGCATTTATTATATATATGAAAGTGAGGACAATCACGTAAAAAATGTGGCCAATGAAAATAATTGGGAAGCCCCTAGCCCTCAGTTCCCATAGAAAAGTCAGGGAAGTGGCTGTGCGCTGCAGTTTAACAGAGGTGGGGCAGTTAAGCAGATGTAAATTTATCAAACCAAATACTTAGTTCTCATACTTAGTCCTTTTTTAAAGTAAAAAATATTGTTTGAAAACACCTCCAATAAAGTTAAAATGTTCCTTTTGTGTGGCTTGTCATAGTCTGTTTACTATTGCAGTATTTCTTCGCCTCATTGGGAAACAATCTTTAAAGCGTAATTCTCGCCAAAATGCAACCTAGGGTCTTTTTGTGAATGTACCCGAGTCAAACTTTAGTTTAAAAGCATGTTTAGGACGGAAACGTCACTTTTAAGATGTACCGTATTTTCATTTTTTGGTCAAATGGCCTTTTGAATGGGAGTGCTAGGGGCACTTTTATGCTAGCCTCACAATAGCTATTTTTAAAACACTAAGAAGGCTCGACACAACATGAGACTTTGCTCGAAGTATCACCAGGGTCTCTACACATGAACTACACCGGTGCACAAGGGATATACTAAATCTGTGGCTACTTGTTTTGATATTGACTCGTTTTGACTGCCGAGGTGGTAGCAGCCGGAAACAACAAGAGCTACGGTGAGTTGTTAAAACCTTTCTTTTTAGTAAACTCTGGGTACACAAACAATGTTCTCAACGCTGGAGTTCATGTGTAGAGCCCCTGGTGATACTTGGAGCAAAGTCTCATGTTGTGTCGAGCCTTCTTAATGTGTTAAAAATTGCTATTTTTTAGCATAAAAGTGCCCCTATTACTCCCATTCAAAAGGCCATTTGACCGAAAAACGAAAATACGGTACATCTTAAAAGTGGCGCTTCTGTCCTAAATATGCTTTTAAACGAAAGTTTGACTCGGATACATTCACAAAAAGACCCTAGGTTGCATTTTGGCAAGAGTTACGCTTTAACAAGCCACACAAAGGTGAGATTTATACTTTATCTCAAGTGTTTTTAAACTGAATTTTTACAAGATAAACTGAAGACAAACTGGTCGGTTTGGCAAATGTTCATCTGGTTAACTTTCCCAACTCCGCTTAAGGGCAGCACACAGCCAAGATCCAGTGTGCTCCAGACAAGCGTTTTATAGACTATCACAGTCTGTAATAAAGAGGTCTTCACTTGACAGCTGTTTAAAACATAAATGTACAACAGTGTGTTACAAAGCCAGTTAAGAATCAATATTGTCTCTATTTTCAAAATGACCTTCCCTGAACTTACTGTTTTTAATTTCTGTTCAAGGCAGTAAGACTTTTTAAAGTTATGCATGAATCCTACAATCTTTTTAATTACATTTAACCCTTTCAAACTGTGGTTGGATGGACATGCAGGGTCCTTCAAGGATTTCCTTCCGTTGCAAGTGAATCTTATGCTCTCCAAAGAGCACGGCCCTGTAACAGCAGAAGCTACCGTAAGAGTGCTAAAAGGGGGATATAAAGGGGTGCAGCTGTAAATCCTGCCATAAAGAGAAAATATGGGAGACAGCTTTATCCAGCTAAGTGTCTGCACAGGAGGATAAGGGCTACAGGGAGTAAGATAGGGAGAGGAGGAGGAGATGAAACGGCCAGGGATTGTGTGACGTGAAACCACCTTGATACAAATGGAAAGAGGAATGGAAGGAAGACTATGTAGGATTACAGTGTGGAAACAATATATACACACCAAAATCCAGAGGTTGAAAAAGTACTAAAATATTGTACTCAAGTAAAAGTACCAATACTATGATGAAATATTACTCAAGTACAAGTGAAATAACCTGAAAATTTACTCAAGTAAAAGTAATAAGTAGTTCATTTAAAATGTACTTTAAGTAAAAGTTACTTAGTTACATAAAAAATAAAACTGTAAAACGGGGCGGGGGGGGGGATCTCACCCATGTAATAAAAATAGGACAAGTGGTCATAAATCCCAAACTATTTTGTTTTTAATTAAAGAAAAATGTATACAAATGTATAAACATCTATACAAATGTATACACGTGTAATAACAACATAACACATGTCACACATGACATTAGATGTATGTGAATTAATTTAGCCAGTGTCCTACATACGTTGTCCTACGGGTTGCTAGTGCTAGACAAAAATTAGAAATGCCACGAAACATGTTGTTTTGCTAATTGGCAATTTGCTATTAGTCATGAAAACTTAGTTTGAAGTACCAATGCACAAATACTTACCAAAACATGCTTCCGCAGATTAGATGTGGCGTTATTGAATGCTGCCAGTTCAGTCACCTTTGGCAGGCATACTATTGGTCCTCTTGAATTTAAAATGTGGCCAAGGATTTTCGTAGTTTTGGGCAACAGAATTCGATGTTTCAGCTAACATTTCTACTGAAACAGTCTCTGAACCGCTCGCCTGATACACCTCCATCTCATTCTCAATCTCCTACAGAAAGACTTGGCGCCTGGTAGGCAGCCTAGATGCTGATCATTCATCACTGTAGTGGTTCCGAGCGCAATTTTTTTTTCAAAAGTTCTTCAGTGCTTTTGAAAAGTCAATGACAGATGAATAATTTACAGAGGATCAGTCAGGGGCTGCCAATACCACTGCAAAGCAAAACTGCAACAAAAGAGACAAAGTTTGACAGGACTAAAGCACCATACATGTTATACAGGTAGTTCCCAAGTGGGAAAAGACGGAAGAACAATCATTTTAAAAAAGAAGAATGAAGCATAACAGTGGGAAAGATGTGAGTAAAAAGCATGAAGAAAGAGTGATACAGCTGCAGTTGGCAAATGGCAGATGGGGGTTGAGGACAAAAGCATCTTTGACAAAGAGGAAACCTTCAGCAGGTGGAAAACCCCACTAACCCCTCCACCATCCATCCACTTCACACACACACACACATACACACACAAAGCAGGTGAAAAACTATTATGAAATGGTACCGATAAGACCCTCATCATCAGGTCAAGCATCCCTCCATTCCTCTTCTGTCTTGCTTTGTACCTTTCCCATGTTCTATCTGTACCCATCAATAAACTCACTCCCTCTCTCTCTCTCTCTCTCTCTCTCTCTCTCTCTCTCTCTCTCTGCCCATCCCCATTCCATCCACAATCAAATTACTATGTCAGACTGGAGGAGGTGTGGGGGTGAGGATTCTACTTGCTTAAAGCTTCAGCCCACTCACAAAATCAGACCACCACACATACTGTAGGTCTCACATTCTGTAAGCCTGCATCACGCACCAGGAAAGGCTCCTCAGTGGTGAGGTGGTTGCTAGGTGCCACTGGAATAATGATGTGAATAATCAGCCTCTTTGGCTTCATAATGGCTGTGAGGAGGACAACAAAAACTCATTTGCATCAGTTTGACTGGAGGCGTTTAGTGTAATATTGCCTAAATGCTATTTTAGAGGCTTTGCAACCCTTCCTGGAAAATATTTTTTAGTAGAAACACAAGTGATCACACACACACACACACACACACACACACACACACACACACACACACACACACACACACACACATAGACTAAAAAGCAACCTTCTATCATGTTGCCCTGTTTCCAGGGCAGCATAATAGAAGGTTGCTTTTTAGTATAATAAAACAAACAATAAAACAATGCAATATTGTTGTCTTGATTTCTTTTACCGTATTATCAGTATTATCATGACTGAAAACATTTAGAGCATCAAAGCAGAGTCACATTTTATTCAGACTTGTTATACACTGCATTACCACCCCCTGTGATTTTATTTTTGAATGTCACCACTATGCGCCATTCTTTGGTTCCAGCTCCCTAAGTGTGATGATTTGCTGCTCTTCTTTATAATTTATGATGGCAAAACGAATAACTTTAGGCTTTAGCTACAGTATTTAGATATATCACCCTGGGCTGGTAATTGCAATGGGCTTTTTGTCACATTTTATGGACAAAATAATTAATTGGTTTATCAAAGAAACAATCAGCAGATTAATTTAGCATAAAATAACTTGTTAGTTGCAACCTATAAAATGGAAATGTACCCAATCTCAAGTTAATAAACTTTTAAGAAATAATTTAGCATTTTGGGAAATACCCTTATTTGCTTTCTTGCAGAGAGTTAGATGAGAAGATCAATAACACTATGTCTTTAATATTCCTATCAATTCTTTTGAGATCAATAGCTGATGGAAACAACATCAACACTTCATGCACTCAAACATGCCCCCCCCACTCATCCTTTGACAGAAACACTAGCCTGATTAAAATTGAAAGGATTAGGTAGGACCAGGTGCTTAAATCAATTGTTTTGACAAAACCCATAGAAATACAGTATGTCAGGGGATCTGACACAAGCCCATCATGCTGCACACATCACTGGGTATTCCCTCTAATCTAACCATTGATTTGTCAGTCTCTCTCCCTCTCCACCCCTCCTCTGTTTGCTTGTGTCACGTGATCACTGTCAGCCTCTCTCCCATGTGTGTAGTGTTGTTGGCTATGCTATGGTATGCATACAGTTCATGCTGTGAATGTACAGTATGTGTGAGTTTATAAACATGAAACTGCATGTATGTGTGTCGATCTTCTCTTGCTCCTCTGCTCTGCTCTCCCTGAATCAGGACATGCTGTGAGCGGCTGATGATGACTCAGTAATGTGAGAATGTCACCAGAGTCTTGGAACTGTGACTGGTTTCTGTCTCTCTACCAGATATGCTCAGACTGTAGCATTGTCAGCACACTTTACTTTTGCTGCTATCAGTTTCTATTTGATCTTGTTGTTTTTGTTCCCATTTAAAGTGTCTTTTATGCAGGTGAAATCCATATGCAATTTAATAAACGTTTCTAAAAACACATAGACACGTATTGTAATCCCAGGTTTTCCACGGCTGCATCAGGGTCAGCACTACTTCGCTCCAGAAGGTGCTGGTAACACACCTGAAGCTGTGGCTACAAAACACCAGAAGAAGAAGACATATGCACTTTACAAGTGTAGTCACAACATTAGAACCCTAGCTAGGTACCTAACACCTGTCCATAAACTAGCACAAACACATGGATGACTCACTTGGATGGAAAGAAACTCAAACCGCTTAATAATGTGACAACAACAATTACTGTATGGCAAATTGGCCACATTACACCGGTTTTGGCCACGCTCCACTGGCTTCCTGTTTGTTTCAGGATTGAATTTAAAATTGTATTAATTGTCTTCAAGATCTTAAATGGGTTGTCGCCTTCTTATTTATCGGAGCTCTTACATGTCCACACACCTGTCAAAGCACTGAGGTCTTCCAATCAGATGCTCCTTGATGTGCCCAGATCCAGGTTAAAAACAAAGGCGACCGAGCCTTTTCAGTGGCTGCTCCTAACCTCTGGAATAGTCTAACTATTCATGTAAGAACAGCTCGGACCATTGAAACATTCAAGTGCTTGCTTAAGACCCATTACTATGCATTGGCTTTCAATTCAAGTTGAGCTTTGATATCTTGACCTTTTTCTACTGTTGGTTATTTTGTATTGTATATTGTGTATTGTTTGTGTATATTATCACTTTGATTTTTGGAGCTTGTTAAGCACTTTGGTCAACTATGGTTGTTTTTAAACGTGCTATATAAATAAAATTGAACTGAACTGAAATTCTAGTGTTATGTCAGTGTCTCTTCAGCAGCCATTATCACAGGGATAGGCCCTGTAAGTAGCTACTTCCACAGGCAACTTACTGACGTAGTTACACTGGGCAGGACAAATGGTTATGTTTTGCGTCTTGGAGAAACTGATGTATTGAGACTTTTTCAATATCTGGCAATACGTGTCATTGGGGTCTGAGTTCATGCTGATGTTCTGGGTGATTGACAACACTGTATTAAACAAGTACTCCACAGTTTTAGCGTTGCACTTCTATAACATTGTCGGACTCTTGGGCAGTGTTTGAAAAAAGGATGAAAATCCGTGCAGCAGAAACAGAGATATTGTCTTTTATATTCCACACATTATTCTTCCTTGTCTAAATCCTACCCATAGTGCAACTCTAACTACAGATAGTTTGGTCAGAGATTCGGGTTTGCTGGTAGCAGCTAGCTATCCACTAGCATCAAGCAGAGATGAGGAGCAGGCTACCGAGGTCTTGTCACTTCTTTCTAACTCTACACCCCCAGATTTGTTTCTTTTTCAAACTTGTAGTCTTCAGACCCAACCCACTTTGCCTCAAGTGACATCACTTGAGGCAGTCTATCATGCAGCTCCCTCTGGAGCCACAAAAGGCTTTATACATTTTTCACATATGCAGTAGTAATCCCCAAGACCTATAGGCCTAAATACCCACCTTATTCTTTATTTACTATTTTACAGAGAGGTTTTATGAAAAGCCTTTTTGCCTCAAGTGCATTCATAATTCAGATGTCTTTACCTCTAGAGTCTAGGAGATGAAATGTAAATAAAATGTGATGTGCTGTTCCATTCAATTTCTCATCTAATATCAACAACACCATCAAACAGCATACTGACACTACTCTAAAAATAGTGTCTATATAGCGCATTCTTGTTCTCTGCTTTATACATGTATATGCCTTCAATGAAGTTCTGATTAAATAAATTAAATTTTTATCAATGACTATTTCCATTGAAAAGCACATTTATCTTCCTTTTAATATAGTCTACAGATCAGTGACATGCTTATGCAAAAGAACTGAATTAACATGTGAATCTCAATAAAAAGGAGAGTCATGGTAGCACTTGTGTATCTCAGATGGTTTGTGTTCTAAAATCAGACACCTCACATTATTGTTTTTCTTAATCCAATTGTCACAGACGCATACCAGTTTTTCTCCTTAAGTCGTGAAGATGCTTTTATATAGATATGGGCTGTTAAATACCTAAAATCATTTTATCGGAGAGTTTAGTGCATTTTGTATGGAGTCAGTTATCAATACCAGCCATTTCCGCTGTATCTAGCCCCTTTTCTCTCTTCACTTCGTCACAGAAAATCCAACATAACACATCACCCACTCATCAAGTCATTTGACTAAGCATACCAGTGAGACAGAGGAGAAGAGACAGCAAGTGCATTCGTATGCAAGTGTGCATTTGTAAGTCATAATTTGTTTATGCCATAGATCTGATTGAATTGCATGCATTAAAAGGACTCATTGCAACTTTTGTCTCATTATGAGTTGAGCTGATCTTTGGCCTACAGTGATTGACTGGATACATGCTGCTTATTCTTGCACACAGTCACACACACACATGCGTACGGGCAAGCACATACTGTTTGTTTTTTACTTTTTCAGCGGGCCCAAAAGCACCAGGCAATCAAGACACAACTCCTTCGCATATTACTAACTGAATGAGGGACAGGACTTTTTCAGAGTAGTGGCCTGCAGGGAAGAGGGAGAAACAAAATATGGAGAGAAGGAAATGGGTGTGGATGTGTTGATTGGCGGTGAGGCCCAAGGCAGCGAAGGAGGGAGCTGTACGGTCTCATTGCGCTCCGTAAACGGGGAATAGAGGACGACGAGGAGGCGTTTCCATGGGAGTGCTGCTGTGTTCTTTTCGAACAAATGCATTCCCTTATCTCCTGCCTGGGGAGAAACAAACACGGGCAGCTCATATGAAGGGGAGTTTCCCTGGATCTATTTGAGCTGCGTAAAGAAGCAACAGAGCCCTAATTGAATTTGAGGGGGAGAGAGAAAAGTGCAGGGCTTGCAGTGTTGATAGCCAAACAATCTGTACATTCTGCTTTAATTTAATTAACATTAAAAAGCTGTAAGGTTTAAAAAAGGTGTAGTTTAGCACAACATCCATTTACCAAAGTGTTAACAGAAACATATGCTGAGTCAGTATATTTTCTTATAGAGTTACTACCTCTGAATGTTGTCCCAGACTTTGTATATAATATGTATGAAATATGTACAGTATTTATCTACTTTGTCACTTTAAGCTCAAATTTCAGGGTCCTTGATAATGTGCTCTATATAGCTCTGATTTAGATCTATATTTTAAAGCCATGCTAGCTTCAAGGCTCTAGCGATGGCAATGTCAGTCTGCTGACAGTCGGCATATCTGCTCTCTTCTCTACAAATATTGAGAAGATTGCATTAAAATCTGTAAAGACATTTGTGGTCCCCAGTCAATGTATCCTATAGACTCTGCTGATCCTGGCACTTTGTTTTGGTTCAGAGTGAATTTTAGATGCACTGACAAGAGCAATCTCATCACACAGTTCTTTAGTAGCTGTTCTGGAGCTTTCAAGAACTTCTATGGACCTGGATAATGGAAATGTAAAGTGGACAATCTCCATCTGCTGAGAAAGAACATGTAATATGATTGAGAGGCCCAGAACAGGTACTACCAGTTTAAATCTATCAAATTTGATACATTTAATAAGTTTGTCCGCTCTGGATGAATTATGATCACTGTGGTGATCCCTTCATTTTCATCTAGCAACATCAAGTCAAATTTTCAATTTGTCGAATTATTGGGTTTATAACCAAAAACTGCAAAACCAATGACATTCCTATTGGCCTCCGTACTTTGTGTTTAGTGATAATTAGCAAATGTTAAACTGAACTAAACTAAGACGGTGACCATGGCAAACCTAAACATTAACATGTTACCATTGTCATCACTGATATTCAAATTTAGTTTAAAGCCCCTCTGTGCCTGTACAGCATCACAAAGACACTAGCATGACTGTTTTTACTACTTACTGTATCTCTGGTTTGCTTCTTGTGGTGCTGCAATGCAACATTTCCCTCCTGGGATCAATAAAATCTTATCTTTACTTAATTTAGCTTTGACACAGACTCCAGCAGGGACTTTTTGTAAATCTGTTTTATTTAATGGAAAACACAATCAGCCTTTCCTCACTGTGGAGTTAAAACATAAACAGCTAAAGTTAATAGGGGCTTAACTAAATAGTCTTGTAGAAAGAGAGTGATAGAGGAGAAAGGGGGATTGAATGAGCAGAGGTTGGGTGAGGGAACACACAGTGGGATCTGTGTGGACAGGCCTGTAATTCAAGGGAAGGAAAGGACCTTAGCCTAGATCAGTATCTATCACTCTATCAGAAAAAGAGAGCTCAAGACCCAAATAGTTGTAGGAAGGGAGAGGGAGAGAAACCAAGGCCCCTCATGGGAAGCACATCTATAAGGAGGAGGGAGAGAGGGCCGGAGGTGATGTAGAATCCGATACTCAACACATACATATGTGTGTATGATGTTGGTTCCTCAGAGCTGTGACACAGATGGGAGAAAGACAAAGAGGGAAAGGATGTGAAATGAGCAAGAGTCAATGAAAGATAGAGAGAGAAAGGAGATCAACATGTTGAAACAGAGCCCTGGAGACACAGCCACCAGAGAAGCGGAGAATTATGGGAGTGTAAATTAAATTACACCGGAAGGGACAGTCAGGTCTGGACCTGCAGGAAACACTGCACATGGGGCTCTTTGTGTGTGTGTGTGTGTGTGTGTGTGTGTGTGTGTGTGTGTGTGTGCGCACGTGCGTGCACATGCTTGCGTGTGTGTATTGTTTATAAGTGTTGATATTGTTGCCTCTTTGTGACAGTTTCTAATCTTCAATTCAACGTTATTTCTGTTACCTACTTTAAATTCACCTCTAAAGTTTACCTCACATTTCCACAATTCCTTCTCCTTCCTTTCATCTCACAGCGTATCTGTTCTCCCATCCCCTAAACTTATACAACATAGACAACACACATCTACAGCATACACAAATAAAAAAATAAAAAAGTTAAATTAATTTGAACCATTTGAAAAGAAGCCTTGAGCAGTAGTTTAAAATGTGGATGAAGAAGTGGAAAGGTCTGAGATGAGAGAAATAACAGAGATAAGAGTGAATAGAAATAAGTATTGTTTCAAGCTGTCTAATGTCTTTTTATGGTCCAGCAGAGAGGTTCTTCAAGGAGCGGTAGTTTGTGATGCAGGCCTGGGGTGCTGTGATTTCACAAAGGTCACACGAACACTGGAGCAAATTAGCAATTCAGATTGGGCTAAAGGAGCTAAAAGGCTGCTATAGCCCTGCCTGACTCTGATTACATTAGCAAAGAGTAGGAGTGCAAATGCACACTAGTGATTAGATGGTACATGAAGTAAAAAACTATAAGATGCTATAGGAACCAGATTCATGTACATACGTACACACAGCACATATGCGTGAACACATTCTCTGACAAACAGGCCTAAGAATAAGCTATGACTCACAATAAAAAAATATATAAGCAGCACATGATTCCATTGTGAAGGTTTACCCTTAGTATATCCTCTCATTAACTGGCCTTCCTCGCATACATACATGAATTATCAGCACTCACAGCCCAGCATCCCTGACCATCTGCCCTTGTGCAACATCCATCTTGTAGAAATGGGTTTGGGTTGCAGGATCAGCAGTTTTGAGAGAAGATTTCCTGCTTTCTGAGGTCCATTCCCTGACCTGTGTTATAGTGCTGTTGTGGTGGTGACACTGCAGCTCTCTTGATTTTGGATAAGTTTTATAACAACTGTCATAATTGTTAAACACCTGAATGTTCAGGACAAGGAAATTGGTTATGCTTTACAAAAACATGTTACAGCAGAGTTGAAAAGTTATCTGCCAAGCATACACACAGCTGTACTGTAGATACAGTACAGGCAGTGTAAGAATGCACATGCTGTATCTTACAGTTTTTGACGATTGCTCACACACTGAAATCAAAAGTATTACACAATTATCAAAACCTTTTTTTCAAGGAGCAAAACATTGGCCCAGATGTGCACCACTATAAGCACAATGTCAGCTTCATACTTTTTTTTCAAAAAAATACACACAGTGATTTGCAAAACACTAAACACACTTGTATTCATTAAACACAGAAGTATATCATTATGTCACTTCCTTGCAATTCCAAAGCACTGACTGTCAAATTACCACAACTATGAGCCGATCTGTGAAACACAGCCATCAGGTGCGTAAACACATGATTGCTTAATTGTAGACACACCATTCAGGTTTAAGCACTATAAAAATACAGCAGGTAAGTTCACCTGCCTTCAACCAAAATGAAAGGAGTCAGAAGAAGAGGGAGGGTGAAAGTGGGAATCCACAGAGGAGGAGAAGGAGGTAGAGGAAGAGGTACCCCTCATTCAGGCCATGGAGGACGCCTGTAAACAGGTTGACTTGCAGCTGTGCAAGGATGGATTCGATATTCAAGATGGTTCTTCCCACGTTGTCTTGCCAATGAGGATATCGCCTGTGATGTTGATAAAATTCTTTGGCCAGATCCAGCTAGGCAAACAGATAATGTCTAGTATTTTTATTTGTCAGAGCTTTTCTGTAACTGTAACCTGTTCTGGATACAGTATTTTATGTTTGTCTGTTGTTTGCTGAGTTATGCACACTACTGTAGTAGCTGTATGAAAACTGGGAAATGTTTTGTTGTGATTCTCCATGTTGACATGTTGACTGATTTGGGTATATGGAGAGAAATAAATTATATTTTCCTCAGTCTGCAGCATTGGTCTTGTGTAGTGTTTGGTGAACTTCTTTGGTATATTTTCACTTTCTCTGTGTACTTCATTTACTAATCACTGAGTAGTAGAATTGCTAAACGTGTTTTAGGTTAGCAACAGCATTGTGTAACTGGTTCGAACAGAATTAAGTCATATGCAATTCATATGGTAACCAAATATGATTTTTATAAATTAGTGTATAGTTTTTACAAGAATGTTTCATTTTGCAAAGGGTCTGAGGTGTTCTGCTGATTGGGTGTGTGGTTGTGCTAATTGTGTGTAGTGTTTTGAAAAACCGGTCCCTGCTTTCAAAATAGTGTTCAAGCAATCAAAAAAAACTGTAACCAGAGGCAGTACACGCCAGACTAACATCATAATGCTCTTTTGTTCCTATCCCACATCCCAACTGTCATTAACCATTTTACAAACGTACCATATCAGTGATTCTCAATCTTATTAATGAAAGACCCCACACTGCATATTTCCTATATATCAGGTGTGTTCAGACAAACATAAAAGCATGAACCCACCTGCTTTAGTTACAGTAATCTTGTATGGGTATAGAGGTGGGAAAGATGCAATGGAGTGGTCCGCTTAGTTCGAGAAATGAGGGTGGTCATGGTCTTTGTGCTAATAAAGGTAACTATATAGCCATACTTCGCTGCCAGACTAATTAAAACAATGAAAACAATTCATATCGTAAGCACACAGCAAAAGAAACAAGCCTGTCCTGACGTCAGTGAGCACAGGAGGATGCACACAGCAGCTGTCGGGAGAGACGGAGCCTCTGCAAAAGTCCAGTGCACAACAAATGAACCAGATTGAAGTGTAATTCTCCCAATATATCCCCACCATGTAACTACTTGCAGGTACATATTCTTTGTTCAACACAGTTCAGTCAGTGGAGCTTGATGCCTAAAACACAAGACAAAGAGTGTGTGTGTGTGTGTGTGTGTGTGTGTGTGTGTGTGTGTGTGTGTGTGTGTGTGTGTGTGTGTGTGGTGTGTGTGTGTATAGATGATTTCGACAAAGGTATGCTATGTTGTTGACATGCACAACATGTACTCTAGGCTGCCATGTTGAAACAACAAGTAAACTGGGGACAATAGAAAGCCTGGATTAGGTGCAGAAATCACTCCTGTGCTATTAACGATATTGAAATGAGCACCACTCAACAGCCCTCTCTCCCCTCATCTCATAGAGCTGCGGTGCAAGCCTGGCCCTTGCTCCAAATGTCAAATGTCACTTCCACAGTCACAGTTCACAAAGTGGTCCATATTAAAAGATTAGGCTTGGAGAGCTAGAGAAAAAGAGAGACAAGGAAAAAGGAGAGGGCAAGAGAATGATGAAGGACTGTAGGAGTCTGTTGACAAGTCCTCTTGTCCCCAATGCCATTGTCATGTGGTGCAACTGTGTGTTTGTGCAAACCCTGACAGCCCAGCTGATGCAGTAAAATCACTGGTAGCCTACTGGTAGCCTGATCTCTGAAAAAATAGATACCAATAAGTGACAAATATGCCCAACGGTTGCCATGACGACTATCACTTTGTTCTTTTTGTTTGTTTTATGTGTGTGTGTGTGTGTGTGTGTGTGTGTGTGTGTGTGTGTGTGTGTGTGTGTGTGTGTGTGTGTGTGTGTGTAGCCTCGTTAGTCCTACCTTGCATTCCTCCATGCACGTCCTGACCGAGTATGCATCCGTCTCGTATTTCTGAACCAGCAATTCAAACTCCCGGTAGTTGTCCTCCGCCCGCTTGTCAAGAAGCTGATAAGCCCGGACACACTTGCTGCATCCCAGCAGATCTACCCCCATGGCCATATCCAGGGTGCAATTCAAATCGTCCGGACTCGTAAACCCGTAAAACAAATCCAAAAGTGAGTATGAATTACAAAAAGAAAGGTACAAATCGCTCAGATTCACGTACGCCAACGGTGTCCCCTTTTCCCCTCTACCGGAGAGGCCCAGGCACACGGTCTTCGCGTCCGTGAAAGTAAAGCAGTCTTTGGACAGGCTGTCTGGATGACAGGTGTCCATTCGCCACAGAGGTTTGGTAGAATTCCCTAGAAAAATAACATCTTGCTCTCTGGCGAGATGGTTGGGGTCAGGTGATGTTGGATGTTGGTGGAGGGAGTTTGGGTACTCGCCCATGTCTGTAATTGCAAGCCCCTCGTCCGACCGCTTGTCTCGGGTTCGCGTCAGTTTTGCCTCGGCGCAGAACCACAAGTGATCAGAGAGCAGGACGGTGATGAACAGCAGAGAGGCCAGCGACAGTCGCCATCTCTGGGCCCGTTCCGACTCGGTAAATGGCTTCTCGTTCTCTCGGGATGCAAACCAGTATTTTAAGCCCTCATCATGCTGCCGACGCATCCAAGCACCCCTGGTCATATTTTAGGAAAGTGCTGCCCTGGCCGACTCCACCGCGGGGGCTGCTCTGCCACAATACTCATTGACTTGGGGAAACGGACTCCGGTTGGTTCTCCTCTGTAACGGTGCCGTGCCTCCGCCGGTCCAGGGCGCTCCTCTATCGCGCCCGCAGCAATCGGTGCTACTCCGATCCAATTAGCGCGCCCGAACAGATTAAGCTTCGCGCTGCCGCATCCCGGTTCTCCATGGCTCTCCGGGGGGAAACGGCGTCCTCTTTGACCGCATGCCCCCCTCTCTACCGTCCCTCCCCGGATTTGTTCTCTCGTCTGGGGCGCAGGGAGACCAGCAGTTGCGAGCCTCTCGGTACTGATGCTGCGCGTCTGCCGCCTTTCGTTTTGCAGATTCACTTAAAGGAGAGCAACGAGCCCTTTTGATGCATGCACACTGTCCGGTACCTGGGCGGAAAGCGTAGAATCCTTTCTCCCGTTGGCCATTGTCATCTTGGACCGCGGTTAAGTTGCCGCCATGTTCGTCTTGAAACACTTTTTCGGAGAGCTAGGTCGGTTTGCGTCATCTCCATCGTTGCGATAGCTCCATCGTTGCGCAGTGGCGGTGCAGCTTATTACCTATATACACACACACACACACACACACACACACACACACACACACACACACACACACACACACACACAGTCACACAGACATACAGGGAGGGAGAGAGAGAGAGAGAGCACAGACTCACACAAAGGTGGTTAACGGTGTTTAGGATATCCTCTGAGCTCTTCATGACTAATAGTACCCAAATATTATCTTGGCAGGGCACAAACACATGCACTTTTGGCGACATCTTGCTTTTGGTGCAGAAGAAACGCGAGTCCATTCACAAGTACTAAAATGCAGTTACAGTAAGACATCACACTGACTGTCATTTATACTCCCAAATCTTGTATTCTTGTCTAGGGGAGAAGCAGGTGAAAATAATATTAAGGAAATGAAGGCTTTCACAACGCTGAAAACAGGTTGAGCCTCTGACATGTGAAAGCAGCTGAACAAGCAAGGTCTGTGGTTGTAGGTTTGACAATAGCATGTACCTGTTCCCTGCAAGGGGGTTATATCTTATCAGCTGTGTTGTGTTTGGTCAGTGGGTTTAAAACAAACACCTGACTTACAGTACGGCCATGTAATGTCCCTGTGTGTGTGAGGGACAGAGAGAGAACAAGGGGGGAGAAAGAGATAGGTGGTAGTTGCTTGAAGGGAGAAGAAAGTAAATTACAGTATTTATCCTCATCCTTAAAACTAGTAATCATTGTCAGTGTGAATGGCTTGGAGTGCCACCAAAGAGCGTGTTGCTTAATGTTAATGGGCTGTATATTGGGGATAAGACAAGAGATAGTATCTGATTAATTTGTGTGTGAGGCAGGGCGGGAGGCAGCTTATTCTACAATGGGAGAACAGCACTGAACTTCAGCACCATGGATAGCTCACCACTCACTGTTGTCTGGAAGGTTTACTTTTTAAAACTTCCCCTTAAACACAACAAAAATAGTTGTTTATTCCCTCTTGTTGTGCTGTTGGTGGCATTGCACCTTCCCTTAAGCATACTCCAGAGCTGTTTAACCTAAAAAAAATCAGGAAGCCAGTAATGCAGGCCATTTCCGTTATGATCTGAGCGGAGGGAACAAGTCTTCTCACTAACGTAATTTGCTGATTTATCACTAAATGTTAACGGGTGCTCACACAAGGAGATTCAATTTGCTTGATGTTTTTGAACCACTTGTTCTGTGATTCACCTCTGATTGTAATTGGGCCTGAAAATTCACCATGCAGTGCCTGAAATTTCAAACTGTATTTGAAACCACAGATGGTGTTATAGCATACATCTGTTGTGTCATTGATATGGATGCTTGAATACTCATCATTCATCACTCATTGCTCTCACATATTATGTAATAGCAGGATGCTGTGATCATGCCTCTCAGGGATAGATGTCCGACTTCAACTAGGATTGTCTAGTCTTCCTTTAACTGTAGTTGCTCAATTTCATACTATGACCCTAACCGTGTGTTTGTGTATGTGTATACCTGCCTCATCCTGCACTGTTGGTAGACTTATGGATATAGGGACCTTGCCGGGAGTTTCATAATGCCATTTCCAGATCCGCAATTTGATTGGTTTGAGCTGAACGCCACACAACATATGGAGTGTGTGTCTGGCACAACAGAGAGTTGTCAGTTTCACACCACTCCCAACACTTTCCCTACCTGTGTGTGTGTGTGTGTGTGTGTGTGTGTGTGTGTGTGTGTGTGTGTGTGTGTGTGTGTGTGTGTGTGTGTGTGTGTGTGTGTGTAAAGGAGACAGAAGTAGTGTGAGGTCAGGAGTGAGACAGAGTAGAGAGACAGAGACAAAGGAGAGAGTTTATGTCTGTGAGATGAATGCAGATTTCTGGCTTTAAATCTGGAGCCATCACAGTAACAGTAAGGGCTGGCAGACATGAGTCATCCGCTATCCATGCTGGGGAACGTGTTTGTATCTAATCTGAAACAACTGTACATACATGTGTAGAATTGACTGTATTTTCTGATTGCACTGATACAGTAACTCTATCAAGGGTAATTTGCCCAGTTACCTCTTTTTCTATTTAAGTTTGTAGGAAATCAAAAGCATCATTCAATATCCAAACTCCTGTTATATCTATTTTTACATAATTGTTCTGTCTGGCTTGTCAAAGCTCAACTATCTATTTATACATGTCTATTTAAAAATGTTTTATTAACAAGTGGAGGGTTCTTTGACCTGCTTTGAAGTTTAAAGTTTTATAAGTCATTCTGAATTTGATCCAAGTTTGACAATAAAAGATAACCACATTATGTAACGGGTATTTACACATACAGGAAGCTTAAACTGATCCTGACAATGTTGTTTCTTTAAAAAACAATATTTCATTTCAAGTTTTTGCAAGTCCTTTTTTTCACCCTGATGTTCAATATCTCATCAATGAAATGTGTTCCCCACCAATCAGCATTCCTTGCAGAGGGAGACAGGGACGAGGACAGAGGTGGTTGCTAGGCTAGACCTAACAACAATCAGAAGAGGAGGAGAATGTGGCGAAAGGAAAGAGACAGGTGACATCAGCCAACTGTGCCACAACCTTCACACCTCCTGCACACTGTGTCAGTGTGGAAATGGACCTCTTTATGTGAATCTGTCACTATATCTCTGTCCATCTCTTGTTTGCTCCTTACAGCTGGCTTTAGGGTGCATGGACTTCCTTTCTTTCCTCCTTTCAATGACTTGACAGCATTTTATTTCTTGTTTCTTACTGCCACAATCTCACTCCATCCTTATCTTCCTTCTTCTCCCTCTCATCTGACCCTATTCTGATATGACACTTTTTTTAAGCTCTCGCTCACCATCAACCTATCTTCCTCTGTCTCTCAGTCTCACTCTCCTGTGCTCTCATCTGCCTGACGTCAGAGAGGAGGAAAAAGACTGGCTCAGCCTCTCTGATTGGTCAGAAAAGACAACACCCTCAGCCCTGGCTTACTGTCCTGAGTGGATGTTACGAATTGACAAGAGATGTGTGATTTATCCCACTTCAGAGCAAACATAGTGTAGCTTCAAATATATGTTTGTGTTCATATATGTATGTTCATACATGCTTCTGTTTGTGTATAACGTAAGTATGGAACTGCAGTCATGTGATAATTGGTAGTCATTTATGAAATATTAATATAATTGTTCTTGTATATTAAACTACCATTGTTTTACAGTATTTAGCTCTTCTTCAAACCAGGTGTCATCTACATATAACTGCTGACAGTTTTCTGAATATAATTTATGATTTTTCATTGTATTTGTCTTACTCACTTACTTCCATTTATTCTTTTATGGTATGAAAAATAATTAAAATATTCTTGAAATTTGCTTGTCTTATTCCATAACAGTCATACCTTCACATATCTTTTGATATTTTGAAATGTATACAATTTAACTATAATTTAACTTTGACAAAAAAACATTATATAACCAATGGCTTCTTGGAAGGTTAAGAAAATCCATGTAAACGCTTCAGTTTTGCCAAATAGTGATATAAATTATACATGATTTACCATAAATTGGATTTAATACGCAGACTCAGTGGTATGGCCCATGGACTGTAAAAATAGTGGACGTAGCATCCGTGATGTCACCCATTGGTTTGTGGACTGACGTTATGCAGCCTCGAGTTTGGCGATACAGGCATCGCCATCTTGTTTTTTGTAACTGGATGTGACGATTTTTGATGAGAGGGTGGAGCTGGATAGGATGACAGAGCCAAGCCAGTGCGCTAAGCTAAACCTTAAAGGGGGAAAGTTGCTGATTTTCAACCCTTCTGAAGTGAGTCATCCAGGAGAGATTTACCGTTGGGTAGACGCTGACCTCCGGGTACTGCCGCCATTCATCTGCATGTACGGCCGTACAGAAAATCGGCAAACTTTCTCTTAAGTTACCAGCTAATGCTAGCTGTAGCTAGCTAGCTTGGTTGGCATAACGCTGAACAAGACATTTTTAGGTGACAAAATGTTCCAATTAACTTTAATGAAGTGAAAACACAGAGGGTCAAAGTTTAAGACAACACCCAAAACAATTTCATGGCTATTTTAATGTACACAGGGCCATGGATACACATTGCATGATTGACAGCTCGGCATGTAACCACACACCTAGAGCATCCGCTGCTTTATCGTAATTTTTTTTAAACAAATGGGACCGTAATTTACAAAATGAACATCATGCTGTATTGAAGAAGACCATAAACTCATTATGAAAATGTTTAGAGGATGAGGTATTAAATCAAGTGAGAAGTAGTGTCATTTTCCTATAGACTTCTTTGGAAACGGACTTCTTTTTGCAAATGGGGAAGTTGCCCCCTGCTGGAAATTACATAGAATGCCATTTTAAAGCATTTCCACATTGGCTTCACTTTTCAGGCCCGGAAGCTTCGTCCATTATTTTTACAGTCTATTGTATGGTCCTTGCATGTAGGCTATGTATTGAAAAAAAAGTACTGTACATTGTTCAGACTGTTCAATTGGTCACTGGAATCAAGGGGGTATTAGGCCAATGATGGAGGTACCATGATGCAGTTCAACCTACCACCCCACCCAGCACCATCTCCGCACCACCCCAGGGTTTTACTCTCCTGATCGATTGGCTCACCCTGTTCCCATTCCAGGAATCCTTCAGCGGCTTATCAACACAGCTCACTTTCCCAAGGACATTGCCTATTCCCACATCCATGATCCTGGATTCCTAGCCTATATTCCCACTGTGCAACCTGGATCTCTGCGTTCACCCAGCCTCCAGCTTCAAAGGAAATGCGCCTGTCAGGGAAGGCAGCTTTAACCCTAGCAAGGTAACTTGCAGAATACAAATACCTAGCAGAGGAGAATTCTTTATGTTAGAATAAGATCTAAGGAGGTCAAGGCACATGCATTATTATGTCTATTGTTAGCAATGTTTGACTAGTAACTTAAACATCTTATGTTTACCCTTTTTTATGACCTCATGTGGTCTACATCTGATTTTAAATATTGCATAAACAATACATAATATTTAAGACATTCTTGTTGAAAGCATCTTTGGGTAATATCACTATCACTATACACTATATGAAACACTGTTGAATATGCACATATTTAATACATAATATATACAAATTTAATCACATACATGATTAAATCTTTACACAATCTCTTACACGGGGAATGATTGCTCTCTCTGGGATAGGACCAGAAGGCTTAGAAATGAAAAGCATACAGTGGGTTTAACTCTTCTAACAGCGTAACCATTTTAAAAGACTCTTTACAGTAAGTAGCACATAAAATGACATGTAATGTGAAATTATCTGTAACTTTTAACTGAAATGTATTTTTAGGGCCTGAGCACCGACGGCGGAGAAGGCCCTGTTGAAACTGGAGGAATTATTTTTCCACGCAATTAATAGCTTTTGGGGACCTGCCCATACTCACCAAACTTTGCACATTCATCAGGCTTGGTGAAAAATTTGATATCGTTAGGGTTTCATAGATAGGTGTGAAAAAATGGCTCACTAGAGCCCCCCTACAAAACTTAAAAAATGTAGCCCCTGCAGTACGTCAAAAAAGCTCATTGGAGCAATACCCTAAACCCATTAGGAAGTCCACCATTTTTAATTGATGTGCGAAATTACAGTTTTTCTTGATTGCTTTGACCTGCTTAAAGAAACTGGGATCCACTCGGTTTTCATCATCACTGTCTCAGCAGAGCAGAAGTCACCTCTTGCAAATGTGTTAACCCTTTCTCATTGGATTGACACATTTTCCCCACCCTTTTGCAGAATAGTTAACACGGATGTCATTCAAGCAGTCCAAACTCCATTGTTTTAGCTATGGTAACCAAACAGAAACCATCTGTTCCTAACTATTAGAAACTACCTACCTAAGTATGAAATCACTGAAGCACCTGTTTGACACTCCTTCACACAAATCTTCAATTAGCAGTCAGTCTGCAGGCCTTAAAGGTGTAGCGTCTGTGTTGTTCTTTGCCAACATGGATGGAAGAGGTCTAAGACAGAAGAGACTGAGTATCAATAGTGGCTATTTGTTATACTCTACAGTAATAGATGTTTAAACTTTACTGTAATAGATTTTATTTTTATTTTTTTAATTTCTTATACTCTAATAGATTTTATTTTGGTTTACATGTATTTTGTGTAATATTTACAGTATTTCAGTTTTCAGCCATAGTTTCAAAATAAGGATCAGTGGAATCAATAAAATTTGCATCAAAGCATTTCTGATTCTGGATCCAATTCTTTGCAAGAAGGCAAATTTGTCAACAAATGTCCCTGGCATGAAAGCTACGTACAGTAATAGGCTACAATGACAAGCAATGGTGCACTGATTCACACTCATTGCTGTATTTTGTATTTTGTTGTCCACTGTGTAATGGTTGATTGGAAGAGCTCATACACTTGTTTGCAAGTTGTGTTGTTTGAAGGCAAAATTTTCTTTTGTTGCATATTTTAAATGTTTTGGCACGGTTAGAGCCTTTTGCAAACAAAATGTGTCATTTTGACCATGAGTGCCACTGTTTGTCTGTGTGTTAACTGTTTTGAAAAATGTGGAGTTTGAGTTGACTGCTGCGTCAAAGCAATCGAGAAAAACTGTAGTGCATTTTTGGCCATTTCCACGTGACATACTTTAACGAACTCCTCCTAGAGATTTCATCCGATCAACTTCAAATTTGGCCTGAGAAAAGCTTAGCCGTGGCGGGCAGCCATTTTGTGCGTTTCACCATCAAAACACGAAGTGGGTGTAACTTGTCCAATCTGCTCGAAATTTTTCAGGATTCATAAGAGTCCAACCCTGAGGACATCTACAGGCCCATATTGACTCAAAGTCATAGTGCCCCTAGTGCCAACAGGAAGTAGGCCTAAAAGTCAAGGTGCTATACTTTATCAAACTCCTCCTAGAGATTTCATTTGATCAACTTCAAATTTGGTGTATGCCATCTCAAGACCTCAATGACAAAAATGTTCTTAAAAGCAATACTTTTCATCGAACGGTGTGGGCATGGCTTGGTGTTTAGCGCTGAACAACAAACTTGTTGTAACTCGAGTGTACGTTGTCTAATCTGGCCGAAATTTCTCATGATTTACAAGGGTCCAAGGATCTACAGGCCAAAATTGACCTTTGTTTATAGCGCCCCCTGCTGACAACAGAAAATCAGCCTTATATGACAAACATCATCGGATTTACATGAAACTTATAATGTATGGTCTACATGTGATACTGTGTCGCCCCCCTATACTCTAGCCACGCCCCACACTTAGACCACACCCACTTTCATACGTTTTCAACTGTTGTTGTCTTGTCTTGTGTGAGGTATCATTGAGCTCAGCAGAGAGTTCATTTTTCATTGGTGACATTTACATTGTCACGTTACATTGACGTTTAAAATGCACAGCCGCAAGAAGCGGTGTCCGCCAGTAACCCCGATGTACGCAGGTGCAAGGGCCCGTCCAACAATGCTTGCAGCTTTAATTTATTATCAGGATGGTTATAAAGAATTGATGCGAAGGATATGGCATTATTCTATAGTGTCCTCATTACAGTATATTACTCCTTATGTACATTATATACTCATTATACAGTAATTTTTTATTTTGGTGGTTTGGTTTTTACTCTCGGGATGTCAATGTCAGTGGACCACTTGGTCCAGACTGAAATATCCAAACAACTATTGGATGGGTTGCCATGACATTTTTTACAGACATTCATGGTTCCTATATGAATCTTAATGACTTTGGTGATCTTCTGACCTTTCCTCTATAGCGCCACCATGAGGTTGACATTTGTGGTTTGAGTGAAATGTCTTAACAACTGTAAAATAGATTTGCTACACACATTCAAGCCCGCCTCAAGACAAATTGCAATCACTTTTGTGCTCCCCTGACTTTTCATCTAGGTCCAACATCAGGTCAAAACTTCAATTTGTCTAATACTTTGGTTTATGACCAAATACCAGCAAAGCTAATGACATTTCCATCAACCTCAGCTGTACTTTGTGTTCATTGCTAATTAGCAAATGTTAGCATGCTATCATGCTAAACTAAGATAGTGAAATTGTATAAACATTGTATAGGCTATAGCTGATTGCATTTTCATTTTAAGCATGCTAGCATGCTGATATTACAGTAGCTCAAAGCAGAGTTTCACAGTGCCTCTAGCATGGCTTTAGACTCTTAGTTTCGTTGATTCTGCAACAGGGTTGCATCAGAAGTTCTACATAGAGTGGCTTTAAGAAAAGTGATTAAGCAAAGCAATTTAATTACAGCATGTTTATTCAAACCAGAGATATTTACACATTTCTTTCTGAGAAGATCTTTAATTCAAAGAGTGTCTTGATCAGCACCAAAACCATAGGTGTGCTTCTCCAGATGGAAGGAGCGGGGCCCTGTAACATCAGCTTTAGCCCTAGTGTAAACACCAGAAGGCAGGATTTACAGGAACTCCAGGGCTGAGACTGAGGCGTCACTCTCCAGTAGAGAGCCCAAAGGGTTTTTGTCACCAAGCATCCCTGCTGTCAATACCAACCTGAGCTAAACCTACAGTACCTTCACGGTCTGTCTAACTATCCTCTTCTCCTAGTCCTCTATTTTTACATTAAATTCTACTGACTTTCAAATAGAGAGCAAACCGATTTGAAGTAGCTGTTCTTCTGCATAGCGCTTGCTATCACTTAAACTTAGTATTCCTCAAATGAGCTTACATAAAAACAAATAATATGCTGAATGTAATGGGACAACAGATAGAAGACCTTGGATGAACCATTTACCATTGCAAAGCATGGTAATGGCTCAGTGTGTTAGCAAGGAAAATGAGCCTGGCGTTTCTAAATGCATTTGCTTCTCACTAATCTTTGCTGTCATTGAAAAGCACCTCCTGATGAAAGGGATATGTCTGTCCCTGGATCCAACAGGAAAGTGGGGGGAAAATTGTGTATTCAAGCCTTTGAAGAACTGGGAGTGAAGTCAAATCCTGGCTAACGTGGACATGAACAGCATCCAGTGCCAAGATTCAGTCACCTCTCATCCTGGAGGAGTGGTATGTTCACAGGAATAAACATATAGCTACTACCCAGATTGTTTCCTGGGATGGTGCTGGAGAAAGGCCAGGATAGATTTGCTCCAATCCCCCACCCTCTTCTCTCGTTCCCTCTCCTCCTCTCTTCTGCTTGGAGTGTTAGTATGCTGAGCCTTAGAACATCACCAATCACTCCCTGCCACTGTGTTACAACACACAGCTCACAGGGCTAATCACACTGGTCCTACCAATTTCTTCTCTTCAATCTCTGTCTCGTGTCATCTTTGTCTTACTGTGTGACTGCAAAAAAGAGCTGTAGTTGAAATTGCTTGATTAGATACAATATATATTAATGGCTCCCAGAATGAATTCCAAATATTTTGGTTGTTCCCTCCAGTGCCTGTGCAACTGTGGTTTTGAGTGAAATGTCTCCACAACCATTGAACAGATTACCGTGAAATTTCGTATACACATGTTCCACACGTAATTGAATGCATAGGCAACCTTTGGGGACCCTGACCTTTCATCTAGCAGCATCATCAGACCAACATTTTCTATTTCTATCAGCAAGGCTAGTGACATCCCCATCAGCCTCAGCTGTACTTTGTGTTTACTGCTAATTAGCAAATGTTAGGGAAGATGGTGATGGTGAAACTGAAGATGGTGAACATGGTGAACATTAAACCTGCTAATAGCATTGTCATGTTGACATTTGAATTAAGTTCAAAGCACCACTGAGCCCAAACATATTCTGACAGAGCTGCTATTGGGCTGTAGACTCTTTGTCTTGCTATCAAGTAGCCCGTTTCTCATGTAGCACTCTCTGTGTGTGTTTTTGTTTTGCAAATAAAGCAAAGGTTCAATAGCTATCTAATATAGAATGCAAGGTGGTGCATTCTTTGTGTGAGCCCGGGCCCTTGTGGCACTGTGCTGTACTTGGCCTTACTCTGCGTCATCTCATCACACAGACTGGCCGACCTCAGATGACTTTGCAGACACACTCTGCAGTCTACCAGTCACGTGCAAATCTCTCCCTCTCTCCCTGTGGTGGCTTGTTCTACTTCTGATCACAGCACACATCTGTGCTTCTCCTGGCAATCTAAAATCTATGCCTAAGTAAGACAATCAAAGGAGGAGTGCCATCCATTTGCAACTGTTCACAAGTTGCTTTTTAGATGCGCCACTGTAAATTCAATTAACCTGGGGCCATGTTAAATGTAAAGATTATGTCACTGTTAATTGTGTTACTCGCCTATTTGCAGCCCTGGTAACTGCTCCTTGAAAGCTGCTTTGATGTGAAGGATGCTTGTGACCTCCTTCCTTCCTAAACAACCACCCTTTTTTCTCTCTTGGACTCTTATCCCTCTCTCTCCATCAGTCATGCTCTTCTCTGTGAGGCTCTGTACATATCTCCCACAGACATAGTAAAGTTCAGGAAAAGGTCAAAAGTGATACATTCTGCACTGGCTCTGTGTACTGTGTATCAGTGTAAAACCATAATTTGAAAAAGTACCCAGTGTTCCACCTCAGTGTATTATGGTTTCATCAGCTTAGATTATAACACAACAGCAAATGATCTGCCTTCATTTTCCAACACATGTCTATCAAGCATGCAAACTATTGCTGTAACAATTTAAGACCCTCTCAGCAATGATCCATGGACAACATCAATCATTTTCTCCGTGGTCCTCTCGGCTTGCAAGAGCTTTGATGCATTGCACCACTGAGATGCCCGATTTACAGGAAGGAGACCAGGGCAGAATAAATAATAAGCTGAAAGTATGGTTATAGTTAAATCAATCAACCTCGAGGAGATCGGCATCATCTGATTTTGCGAGCTCCCATAATTTATGGGGTCACAGTGGGGTCATGGTTGTAGCTGCAGTGATACACTGTAATCAAGCCAGGGTCGGCAGAGCCGTGGCCTGGGGAACATTAATCAAGCGCATGAACTGCCACTATGTACTGCTGGGTGGTGAACTAACACACACATGCACACTCTCTCTCTCTCTCTCTCTCACACACACACACACACACACACACACACACACACAAACACACACAGTGGGACTCATAAGATATAATTCATTTATCCAGGTATCATGCAATGCCATCAGGATGCACACGTTCACACACAGATACAGAACACCCTGCTCTCTGCTGATTCCTCCCATTAACAGTGACATTTAAAGATATCTCCCCAGTGCACAGCAGTCAGTGTAAAGTACCTTTTCATTAAGCTCTTATTGTGTGGGCCTCAGGGGTGAGGAGGGGAGGTGCCTGGAAGTTTATGTCTCCCTTGTGTGTGTGAGTGTGTGTGTGTGTGTGTGTGTGTGTGTGTGTGTGTGTGTGTGTGTGTGTGTGTGTGTGTGTGTGTGTGTGTGTGTGGGTGTATGTGAGTGTGTAGAGAGAGAGAGAGAGAGAGAGAGCGAGAGAGAGAGAGAGAGAGAAACCGCTTGTAACAGACAACAACTGAGAGCCAAGTGTGGATATAAATAGTGGAAGACGAGGAGGGGAGGCAGAGATATATTGTCCAGATTCACAGGTTGAAACTCTTGTCTCTAAATCACAAGGCTCCCTGAGCAATGGCTATTACACTACAGGGTCATATGACTGAAAAGGTAGAGATACAGTATAGGAAGACATACATGTATATCATTACATGGATGGCGGCTCTTCCTCACAAACATCCTGGTTCCATTTTTTACGCAACGTCCTCTATGCAGCCATTTCTACCTGGAGCACTGACTGTGTATGGGTAAATATGTTACATTTTGAAAATCACATGCTGTGCTATACTTACCCCCAGGTCATTTACTCTGATTTTATAGCAGCCACCTTATGTGTCTCACTGTGTACTTGATGGACGTATAAATGGTAGCATTGGTTAGTCAGTCCAGTTTGTAAGCAACAAGATCTTAATTGGATGGATAACTGCTAAGCCTGTGGGCCTATGAAGCATTGTTTTGGTGTTAGTGTACTTATTTGCCCCCAACTGGGCTATTAGTCGCTTGTGTTCAACACACTGCTGCATGGTCTCTTTAGAGCATTATCTGCTGACGCACAGTGATGAATAAGTACCTTCCTCTCCCACTTACATCACAAGAAGTATTACTTTCAAGGCAATGATAACGTGCATTAGAAAACGACAATGTGTGCACTGGGTATTTACAAGAACCCTCTTTCTCTTGCAGTGCATTTACAGCAACATTCTTGTAGAGTGTGTAACCCTTTTATTCCAGTGTATATGCGTTTAAATAAGTCATTATCTGATTTAATCTTTAACTTAACGATAAAGATACTTTTTACAAGTGCTCTAAATTTGTGAACTTTTACTTCTCTATTATGAAAACATAATTGATCTGCCTTATTTTTTAGCTTTACATATTAGTTTACTAAAGGTCAAAAACCTAAATTTGGGAGAAGATTCTTCACTCTTTCCTTTCATACCTACCATTTTTGCTCATTCACATACCAATGGAAACCCACACTTGCGTGCACAAACACACACACTTATTAAATGAGAAATGAAAGATGGCCTTTCCGTCCCCACAGGATAAAACAGTAACCTTTAATCTGGACCATAACCCTGTATTTTTTTACTGGCGACCAGAGTCCACATGTCCTCTGGTATCAGTTCAGTCAGGAGTGATCTCTCAAAACAACTCAAACAATCACTTATTACTGGTCTGACTGACCTTCACAAAGTGACTAAGCTTTTTCTAAATTGAGTGAATTTGCTCTTTAAGTGGATAGCGTTTACCAACATGACCCTACAGTATATGCATTCAAATTCCTACAGTTTAGCCCACCAAGCCCAGAAACCCTCAGACAATGTGGCTGCATTTTTCAAGGACAATGGGTTCTACTTCTTTGCAGAGATTGAAGTCTCCACAGGCTAAATTGAACACATTGTAATTACAGCATGCCCTTGATCTTGCATTTTTCCAAAAGGGCTCGCTGCTGACACTATTTAATGTTTGCACCTCCTTCAAAAAGAAAATGTCCATCACAGAGAGATGTTTAGGCTTAACCCAAGGTGATGGGCTCTGGGCAGAACTTCACTGTTAATATATTACTGTAACTGGGATTAATAATGACGATGACAAGGATAAGGAATACTGGTGGTAGCTGAGCTGGTTATGGCATATGGAATCTCATAGAAATAATTTGGCATTTCCATTCATGAAATATCATTATAGTTATACAAGAAGATCGATACCACTCTCAGTCATGAGTGTGGTATCAATCTTCTCATTTATGTTGAACTATTTCTTCAACTATTACTGTCTGTCTGTCTGTCTGTCTGTCTGTCTGTCTGTCTGTCCCTAATAGCGAGTGTTGTATGCTGTACAGATTGTAAAGCCCCTTGAGGCAAATTGGTGATTTGTGATATTGGACTATATGAATAACATTGACTTGATTTGACAAAGGCTGGCATTTGTTCTTGTTTCAAATATAAACACTTAGATGAATTGCAATAATACACCACTTGAATGCTGCTTGATTTAGCATCTTTGGCAACTGATGTTACCACTGTGGAGGTTGTTCAAGGTGTCTTGAGAGCCAAAGAAAGCCTTCTTTGAAAGTCATCTTTTCATCTTTATTTTTGGCAAAATGGCCAAATGTGCTAATTATCAATCTCTACCATTAGAGGAGGTTGGGCAAAGACCGGAAGATTAATGATGGCTTACATAAGATCATTCACAGTCTAAAGATTCTGCAGGTATGATAGGAGCATTTTAGGCAAAGTGGTGACCAGTTTTCCTTAATGTCTCATGGTGGGTATACTAAACAGTCAGGGATTTGTCAACAGAAGGAGCTACAAGTCCTGCAAAGTTCAGTTCATTACATAAAACCCAACACCTCATTTAAATGTTTAAATTTACATGTCCTGTTAACCCTCTGTATTGCTGTTACTTCTTTATAACTTCACTGAATTGGTTTGGTTTGGTTTGGTTTGAGTTAGTTTGGTTTGGCTCTTGGCTATTTCACTTAGCTGATAAGGCCCTAACTGTACAATGTACAATCTCATTCAACCGTGTTGAGCTAGCTCTTACTTTGTTAATTGTGCAAATAAGAAGAAAACAAAAGGCAGTTTATGTTGTACCGCAGTGACATGTAACTCCTGGCTGTATTTACCCCCTCCTCTGTGATTTGTTTGAAATGAAGAGTTGCCATTATGTAGCTGTCCTCTCTGACTCAAAGCAATGCTCTGTCTCCAAGGTGACAACACATTTACATTGTAGCCATGGACACCACATCTATCACCCTGTGCATGGCATTCAGTGACTTGCAAATCAAGGAGGCATCACTTATGATGATGTCAGATGAGCTCAACTATCTTTCACAATCCCAGCAAAATGAAATGACAGCAACTCTTACACTTGAAGATAAAGTTGCAGCACCAATTAAAGAAGATGCTGACTGACAGAGAAATCAATGTGTATCAATTGCTTGGCCATTGGGTGCATGGTGTGAGGTGAATGACAAGCATGCCCCTTGGCCTGATGATATGATATTCCCAGCGAGGTCATCACAGTCACTCCTCATCCTGTAGCAGCTCTGAATTTGTATTATTGAGCTCAGCCCCTCCAGCTGTTTGGAGTGCTATATTTCAAGTAATTGAGTCGTGGGATACGAGAGTTGAGCCACAGATTGTGTGTGTATAAGTGTGTATGAGAGTTTGAGTGTGTGTGTGTGTGTGTGTGTGTGTGTGTGTGTGTGTGTGTGTGTGTGTGTGTGTGTGTGTGTGTGTGTGTGTTACATAACAAACATCTCCTCACCTGCATTTGTGCTGTAGCAATACAGCTCATTATTGCCAGTGTCAGCATTTCTGCAGTTTTATTAAATACACATTAATCATATGCTTTCACACGCCGACTATAATTTAATTTTGGTAGCCTATGAAGTTTTTATCTAACAGAATAGACGCGTGCTCCATCTAGGGTTTTGATGCTGACTTCGACACCACAGAATCAAATCAACAAACCTCAAGGACAGAGCTCAGGCCAACAGCTGTGCTAGTCTGCACATAATCTGTCTGTCTCCTCCAAGGTCACACTGAGTGTGAGCAAGATAATACAGTTAAATACAGATATTACCAATTGTCAACCTGGGAAAACATCAATATATATTTTAATGTGTATTTGGCGAGCATTTTGCTCCATATTACCCATGTCATAGTTTTTTTCTGATGAGATTGATAAATCATCAGATGATTATATGTAAAGTCATTACCCGTGTGAGCACGTACAGTACAGCCACAACCAGTCAGCTCAAATCCTTGATTATCTTGCCTTTGTTCATTTTGTTGACCTCGCCTTATAGAGTACAAGCAATCGTCAGAGCCTATAATGAATCATTCTCCAAGGTAAACAGGTTGACATGCTTTCTGCCCTTGCTGTCCTTTCATCGTGGAACATTTCATTCAACGACATTTCTCTCAGCGCCCTACCTGTCAGCTGAGTGTTATGGCTGTCACATCTACAATTTGACCCACTTTTATAGACTGTGAGATATGTCAATTCTGACTCCACCAACACATAAAAACATGTTTTTTATAGTCTGCTGTTGAGATCAAAGCAGCAGGGTGACATAGTCTTTCAAGTTATACTTCATTGTAGGATCATAATTTAGGAAACACATTTATTACTACAGTCTTTACCTGTGAGACATTATTTCGCCTGAAGATGTTCTAGTACCGTAACGTTGCCTACTATTAAACTTTATATATTTTTGCAAGTTAAACAGTGTTTAGTGGCCATTGCTGATTCTTGTAGGCCTATATCAACATCAACACAACATATCTGTCTTTGCTTTATGTCTACAGTAACCTAAACAATTTATTTGTGCATTATCACATTGCATTTTATATTATTGATTAATCATCCCATTTACTTTAATTTGTAGATGTTTCTTTTAGCCTGTAGAATTAACCTTCACTTAGTGAATTCTCTGGATTATATTCCTTCCAAGAGCAGCACCTAGTGGGCAAAAATCCAATAGCACATGCAATGGTGAGTGTTCAACTTCAGATCAGATCACTGTTTTTAATACCCAGCATAATGTGTTGTGCATGACACAACGTTATGGATATTATATGATGGATATGAGACATTAGTAGTGGTTTCTGCTCTCTCTATCACAGCATTTCAACACGCTGCAACACTGTTTAAAAGAATGGGTACTGCTGACGATATTTTCCATGAAACTGTATGGAAATAATTTAGAGATAGTTGAGACATTTAAACTCTTGGAGTATATTTTGACTTCAGATTATCATGGAGAGATCGTATTAAAAATATTGTAGATAAGTGTAAAAAGGTTTTAAATGTGATGAGATGCCTTGGAATGGGGAGCCTATATTGAACCTTCAAATGTTTACATGTCGATGTCGCTATCATTTGATCAAGGTTAAATTATGGGAGTGTAGTTTATTGATCTGTGTCGAAAACTGTATTTGGAGGATTAGATGTGATCCAGGCCCAGGCTCTTAGATTATAAAACAGTTTGGTCAGGAGAAATACCACTGTGTTGACACTGCGCAGGAAACAGCTCCTATAACTGTCGTGACTCAGTCTATGCTCTACAATCTTAAGTCAGGTGCATCCAGTAGGCCTAATCTCCAGGACTTACTATTCAAAATAATGGCAAATACATTCAAGAGTAATAAAACAGGGCACCAAGGTCACATTAATTTAGTTTCCTGCTCAAAGGAGCACTCTGGGTAATGAGAGAGTGGGGAAACTAGCCAATCAAGCTGTTAAAAAAGAAAATAGACATCCGTATTGACCTTTCAAAATCAGAGGGAAATAGCATTGTATGGTAGAAAATCAATAAATAGTGGCAACAGCACTGGGGTCAGGAGATAAGAGGAATGCATTTATATTTACATACACAATAACATTTATTGGAGAACGGCCGTAGCTTCAGTGATGTCACCCATTGGTTTGTGGACTGCCGTTTTGAAGCCAGGAGTTAGAATTTTGGCCATCGCCATCTTGGTATTTTGGAGCCAGAAATGACCATATTTGGACAAAAGGGCAGAGCTGGGAAGAATGACACATCTAAGCCAGTGTTGTGTATGGTTTTGCAACAGATTCTCACTCCCATCTCGTAAAATACGGACACTTGGTCAGGTACCTTTGTCGTTGTTATTGACGCTAAAAGTCTCCTGGATGGCGCTGTGCTAAACTAAATGCTAAAAGAGGGAAAGTCACCGATTTAACCTTCTGACGCGAGTCATCCAGCTTAGTTTTACTGGCCAGTAAACGCGGACCTCCGGGTACTAGTGCTGTTCGTCAGCATGTACGGCAGTACACAAAGCTGGTTGAAAATCGGCAGACTTTCTCTTTAGTTACCAGCTAACGCTAGCTAGCTAGTTTGGTTGGCAGAACGCTAAACAAGACATTTCTAGGTGACCAAAGTGTTCCAATTAACTTTGATCAAATGAAAAAACACGTAAGAGGGTCAAAGTTTAAGATAAAAAACATGGACAACAACCAAAAACAAGTTGACGCTATTTTAATGTACACAGGGCCATGGATAAGCATTGCTATTGATTGACAGCTCTGCGTGTAGCCACGCCCCTAAAGCATCCCCTGCTTTTTCATTTATTTTAAAACAAATGGGACCTTGGTTCTTGGAAACCTGAGGGTGGCCGGTTCAAGTCCCTGCACGGACCAGGTACGGACTGTGGACCAGTAGCTGGAAAAGTGGCAGTTCACCTCCTGGGGACTGCTGAGGTGCCCTTGAGCAAGGCACCAACCACCCAACTGCTCGGGGCTCCCATCCATGGACAGCCCCCTCGCTCTGACATCTCTCCAATGCATGTGTGTGTGTGTGTGTGTGTGTGTGTGTGTGTGTGTGTGTGTGTGTGTGTGTGTGTGTGTGTGTGTGTGTGTGTGATAAAAAAAATAACAGTGAAAAGAAGAGATATATTCATAATATTAGAGAATAATAAAATATACATATTTCTATTATGAAATAGAAAAAGGAGGTCATAAGACTACATAAGAATATTATAGGACACAGTAATCTGAACAGCACACTCAGGGAAGCATCAAACTGGTCTTTGTCAACATAGTCAGGATCCAAAAGCATACTGGAGTATCGAAGTGGTGGACAAGTCACAGAATGTTTAATCAGCTTCCAAAGAAGAACATGACTGATTGGGGAAGATCTGGCACTGTATAATGTAATTCCAGAGGATGGCAGTAATACGACACCAATGATGCCAGCTGCTGTTACACCTCAAAGCTGAAGAAGAAGAAGAAGAAGAAGAAGAAGAAGAAGAAGAAGAGCCCAACGCGGAAGTCATGAAGGCTACGCTAGTAATGCTAATGCTAACCGGCTGTGTAGTTATCCTCGCCGGTTCTTGCTGACAGTAATTCACCTTGCGTTCTCACCAGTTAACTTTCACTGTAATTTACTTAGCTGCTACAAAGCTGCGTGACTGTGCTGTATATGTGTTCCTGTTTTGTGAAATATTCATGCAGCTGAGGCGCTAAAAATGAGAGAAGGGTGAGTATGTGGCTACCTTGCTAACCTTTGAAGAGGTGGCTAAATTAGAAGGCTGATAGCACTAGCAGCTATCGGAGCAAAGGGTAGCTTGATAGTTAGCATGCTTGTTACGGAGCTAAATCGCAGCTAAACTAGCAAATTTTTATAGGGTTTAGTTCGGTTTTATGGTCAGTCACTTCAGAGCTTGGCAAATCGCCGTCTCGATAACAGCTTGTTTTGACAGTTCAGAAATGGATTGCAATGCTAAGTGTCTTAACTGTCAAAGCTCGCAGCTAACTATGCTTTTCACCAGGCTGGCAGGAGCTGTCACCATCTCTTCCTTGTGGGTGGGGTCAAGACATGTTTCAGTCTTGTGATATTTATAAATGTATCCTCAGTTTGTACCCAGCAACATTAACGTTCATTTAACGCAACGGTCTTCAACGTTTTTAAGCCATGGACCCCTTAACTGAAAGAGAGACGGAGCAGGGACCCACGACTACATATTGTATAAAATGAAGTTGCATATTAAACTGGGCCTACAATAACGTGTAGGGCGGCCTAAAGCCTTTATGCATACCTTTTTTTAATCCTAAACTATTAAAATAGTTGTTGTTGGCATGCTTTTATATGTTTAATTGTTAAACATACATATGGCACAGTGAATCCTTGGGATTAACTGTGTCTGTGGATGGCCTTAGTGACTACCTTACCTATAGGCCAGTAAGCCTATCACCAGTGGGGAGTTATATTTGCTAATAATATATTGGATTCATGTTAAGACTTTTTAATTTTTTTAAAAAAAACAACAATAATTTGGAGGCCCCCCTGCATTGACTCTGAGGACCCCCTAGTGGTCCCGGACCACCTGTTGAAGATCTCTGATTTAACGTATTCTCGGTGGTGCTCATTCCTGGTCCTGCAGAGCTGCACCACTGCATATACTTGCTAGTTACATCAGTTTAAGAATCACCTTTATTGGCCAAATTAGTGTGAACACATACAAGGAATTTGACTGCAGCTTTTTGTTGCTCTCAAAAATGTATACACATAAGGCTAAAAATAAGCTGAACGAGGTAAACATTTAAACAATTGACTACTATTTACTGATATAAGTTTGTACATAAAAAGTGCATATAAATACATAGCTACATATGCATTCATACACACGTAAACAAACGGCTTTATGCGGATTATAAAAAGCAAGACAATAGTGCAACGCAAAAGTGCAAATGGTGCTGGAATAAATGGTTATTAATATAACAGGTTGCTTATATATCTAAGGTAGTTGGATATGACAGTATATACAGTGTATATTTGACAGATGTTTACATGTTTAAATTATGTGTTTATAACACTACAAAATCTATAATTTACTAAAAGGTGGATGCTTGGTATTGCAGGGTTATGCGCAGTTTCTTTATTTCTACTCTACCCACATATATTTCTATCTGTAATTTTAAATTAATTTGGCCTAATACCAGTGTTATTCAGTAGGGGTGGGGGGAAAATCGATACAGCATAGTATCACGATATTTTCCGTGGCAATACTGTATCAATACACAGATGCCAGGTATCGATCTTTTATTATATATGTGTCGGTCAGTTTGTCTGCTTGACAATCCCATTTTGTAGCGATAAAAGTGAAGTGAGATGAACAAACAGAGAAATGTATCTTTTTAGATAAAACAGATGTTGACAAAGTTTCCTTTTGGGCACATCATTTGAAATTGAGAAAAATGTAAAGTTGGAAAAAAAGTAGTAAATTGCAGAATATCGCAATATGTTTAAAATCGCAATAATATCGTATCATGACATAAGTATCGTGAGCCCTCTGGTGATTCCCAGCCCTATTATTCAGCTAGCTACACACAAAATCCAAGTACATGTATACAAATTAAGTTACAGATTCTCAAATATGAGAATGTGTTTTTCCTCTTATCGACATCATTGTACACTGGGTTTTTGCATTCATTGTTAGATTAAATATGCAATATATAACTAAAGATGTTTTTCTAAATACTTTCCTTAACGTTTATATTCAACCTCTTTCCCTTCTCTCCCCTGTGCTCTTTCTTTGTTTCTCAGTGTGTGTGTCCTGTGACTCAGCTCTTGTGTAGCTATGGAGAAGCCCTGGAGGCTGTGGGGGGCAGTGGAGCGTTGTACCCTGACTCTGGCCTCCTGGTCTTGGGGTGCATGCCGAGTCTCCCTTTTGGCTCTCATCCTCACCTTCCACCTGTATGGCGGATTCTTCCTCCTAGCTCTTATCCTAGCCTCTGTGGCAGGCATCCTCTACAAATTTCAGGATGTGCTCCTCTACTTCCCTGACCAGCCCTCCTCCTCTCGCCTTTATGTTCCCATGCCAACAGGAATCCCTCATGAAAATGTGAACATTCGCACCAAGGACGGTGTAAAGCTTAACCTCATCCTGCTTCGCTACACAGGAGGCGACACACCTCCTGGAGTCACCCCTGGCAATCAAAGCAGCCCCACTTCCTCTGCTCCACCTACAATTCTATATTTCCACGGTAATGCAGGTAATATTGGTCACAGGGTGCCAAACGCCCTGCTCATGCTGGTCAATCTAAAAACCAACGTGGTGCTGGTGGACTACCGTGGCTATGGAAAAAGTGAGGGTGAGCCCAGTGAGGATGGGCTGTACCTGGATGCAGAGGCCACACTGGACTATGTCATGACCCGTCCTGATCTGGACAAGACAAAGGTGGTACTCTTTGGCCGCTCACTGGGGGGTGCTGTGGCTGTGCGTTTAGCATCGGTCAACCCTCACCGTGTAGCAGCCATTATTGTTGAAAACACCTTCCTCAGCATCCCCCACATGGCAGCGACACTCTTCTCCTTCTTGCCAATGCGCCTGCTGCCTTTGTGGTGCTATAGGAATCAGTTCCTGTCCTATCGACAGGTGGCGCTGTGCCGCATGCCCTCGCTGTTTGTGTCTGGTCTGTCGGACCAGCTCATCCCACCTGTCATGATGAAACAACTGTATGAGCTGTCTCCCGCGCGGACTAAACGCCTGGCTATCTTTCCAGAGGGCACACACAACGACACATGGCAGTGTCAAGGCTACTTTGCGGCTTTGGAGCAGTTTATAAAAGACCTGCTGAAGAGCCACGCCCATGAGGAAAGTGCCCAGCCCTCATCTAGTGTCACCATTATCTGAAATAAAAAGTCACGGACTGATTGTTGACTACAGGTTGTGGGCTGGAGGAAGTGAAGGCTGACATGGGAAACCGATTGGATGGACTTGATTGATTTTTTTTTTTTTTAAGAAAGAATGTAAAAAATATATATATATATATATATATAAAAATGTTTTTCTCTGGGTTTCTATTTTATTTAACTCTTTCTACCTTTCTGTAAATGTAACATTTGTTCAAATGATTTGACTATTTCGAGGTTTGAAGAGAGGGTAATAATGCCTTTCTTTTGTTTTACAGCTATGAATGCATGTATATATGACCTTAAATGACTGAAGGCAGATCATACATGCCCGCACTGCAGTCACAAAATATTTGCTCTAATTGGTCATTGGGTCTACAGAAATGAATTTAAATCACTGAAGCAATTGCTCATCACATACTGACCATATGAGGACCTACAATATTACAGTGAAAACTGATTACTACTGGAATTAAAATTAAACTTCTTCTGATAGAGAAAATGAGACTGATAATATCTAGGCCTATACTGTATATATTTGTTAATACATAACATTGCACTTTCTTTTGTTCAGATTTACCCAAGTGTTGAGTTATGTATGCTAACATCTTCTGAGCAATACTTTGAGGGGAATAAGTATGTTTGTTTTTTTTCTGTCCCTTTTTGGTGAGGAACATGGTGAGTCCTTGCAGGAGCTTGGCATGACATGATTTAATATTTATATATACCCTTACAAATTGTGTCTGGCACATAGCATTAAAAACTTGTTGAATAATTATATTCAGCCAAAAAGAGTGCTGAGATAAAGTGGTCAGTAAGATAAGTGTGATATATGTGTTACTTCAGCCTATCAAAAATAACATGAGAACTTATTTCCTGTCCAACTACTTCTGTTTCAGTGCGATTTGGATAAGCTATAAGATATTCTCCCTGTCGAAATGTCCTGTTAAAACACAGCACACAGGATAGTCTAGGGCTGCTCGATTATGGAAAGAATCATAATCACGATTGTTTTGGTCAATATTGAAATCACGATTATCTTACACGATTACTCACTGACTTTTGGAAAGGCGTAATTATTAACAGTTAAACAAATCAACAGTGAAAACACCTTGAACTGTGAAATTTCCCTCTTATCCTTTGAGCCTTTTTTTTTTTTAATCTCCATTCAGAACACAGGACAAAATAAGAGTTGACTTAACAAAACGTAATGTGCAAAATAATCGTTTTTCTCGATTACTCTGTTTTTGGGATCGTTAGGAGCAGAAATTGTAATCGCGATTAAAAATCGATTAATTGCACAGCCCTAGGATATTCTTTTCTCGTAAATGGGCTGTAGTTGCTGTTTAGCAACTTTGGCTCCTGTGGTTTGGTAAGGAGCATTTGCTTTGTGTGTTGTTTGTTATTAAAAGGTGGGTGCAGATTTCTTTAAGTCCATCTTAGTACAACGCTGTAACACGTGCCCATATGTACACTGGAATGTTATTAGTGTGTCGCTGTAGTCCTCCTTTCCGTACTGATCCTGAAGAGAGAACGTTTCTCACGTAAATCCAAAATAATCCAAGAAGAGATGGGGATCAAAACACGCAGCCTCTTTTTATGCAAAAAGGTAGGAAGAGTTGAGCGGAAGCTAATATAAGGCTTCAGCAGTCGGAATAAGAGGAATGAAGTGGGTGTTTTCCTCCACCCAGATCAATAAGGAAACACAGTTTAACACTTCTGTCTAACTGACTGAAGCCTTATAGTAAGAAGACTAGATATTTCCCCCCCCGACTCTTACACTCTAAGCAACCAATGACTGTCCGCATACAAACGTGGGCATGTGACTATTGTATCCAGGCAGTCTTGAAAAAAATCCAAACCTATCTAATGAAGTGTGAGCTTTTTTAATCTAATGTGATTATTTGTTTTATATTATCAGCATCATAATTGTTACTTGGAGGATTCTAGGTTCTCATGTGGCAAAATGGCTTTACTCAATTGGAGGGCTTTTATTGTGCTAACTAACCTTTCCTGCATGTCTTCCAAGAGGTGGAGCTGAGTCTGATTGTTAAAACACTGTTATCTGCTCTTGCTTTCCAAATGCAGCGTGCTGCACTGCGGTGGTACTAAAGCCATTTGAATACAGACCTCCTTAGCCATATTTGATACTGTTTGTAAACGGTATGCTAAACAAAATCTAATAAACATCAAAAGACCAAATTTGTTTGTCAATATGAACTTGATTGGCTACTATGAATGTAAATTATGGTCTTAAATTAACAAGTGGGCTTTAAAAGAAATTGTGTATAGATGGTCTTTTCAACTTTTTTTGTGACTTTTTGCCACCAGTGACACAGAACAGTTTCAGACATGTTTGTATTATTTCAAACCCATAAACTGAGTTAGATTTATCTCATATGTTGGTAGAGCATATCGTCGATCTGAATTCCACCATGTGAATATACACTCATTTAGTTCCACACACTTTGTTTTACACACTTCTGCTGTTTGCATTGCACCATATCTTCATTCAAGTAAAGATGTGGGAACTTGTCATCATTCATTTGACTTATTGTTTTGGTGGCTTGCTTGAAGCAAAATGAATAACTAGAATATTGGGTTTATATCCTATCCAAATGTATTGTTACTGTTGATGAAAAGAAATGGAATCAAACTGAATGTCTTAATTTTTTTTTTATAAAGAAAATCATTTGCCAGGTATTCTGCAAATGCACTATGGAACATATTTTTTATATGTTCATATAATTGTTAATAGAGTGGAATTAATGCTGTTGGAAGTGTTGAGCATAATTTTGAATTTGCATTTGGAAGCTGGCATGTGATCACGTTGAGTCTTGGCAAATTTCTGTAATGGACCTGCACAGTGTTGACATTATTTGTGTACATCTACCATGACTTACAGTGAGTCCACAGTGAAGAAACATTAATGGGATATCTGAACGGTAAGACATCTGAATGATTCGACTTTATCTAGTCAGTTTGAGGGATTTTCCATTTTACTTGTTAATGTTTTTTTTCTATATCAAAACAATGTAGACAAATTCTTTTCTAAGCACACATTTTCACTTTCTATTTTCTGTACTGTAACATGCAATAAATTGATACATTAAATTGCTTGTCTTGTTATATTTGTTGTTGTAAAGAAGCCTTCTTAATGTAACAGTTCCAAATTCATTTATGTAACCTGGAATCACTTCACTTTTTTTTATTCTGGGTCTCTCACTTTCTTTGTTTTCCAATGTAATGTTGCCGTTCAAAGTGGAAGTAATTTTTGTACTTCCTTCTTTCAGTACGTGTTGGCTCCTCTAGCTGTCAAATTCTAATGTTACTGTGTCATTTTTAAGGTCTATTTCTCACCCCCTCTCCCCCCCCCCCCCCCCCCATTTCCGGACCTGACTGTCACTTATCTAACACCCAACCTGTCCTTCCTGTTTCCACTCTGCAACGATCACATGGGTTATTTCTTAGAATGTAGATAAGCTGAGATGTTGTTAAATCATTTTGCGGGAACAAGATGAAGAAAAAAGGGAGAGAGATGTGTCAAGGCTGCTGGTCAGGCAGGAAGCTGAATGTGGTTAGCTGAGTGTAACAGTAGAGAGGAAGCTGTTTTGCCCTTTTTTGTACAGTATTTCTTCTGCGTAGTCACTCAGACTCGACTGGAACCAGCTACTGAAGGACAAAGCGAGAGTTAGGGAAGTCAGTGGAGCTTTTAGACAGACATTAAGGTAAAGCTAGAGGCTTTATAGACAACATTGATGACAGAAGCAAACATCAACCATTGCTAGCCCCAGTCTGTCAGAAGAGAGGCAGCGTAGTTCAGGCCTAAGACTTGTCATGCTGCCAGTGTGAGCTTTCTGGAGATTGTATGGGCCCCGCGATGGCTTGTGTGGAGCCTGGGACTGGAAAAAGGACAGGTGAAGGGAGGCTGTCCTGGCCAGTTTTCCTGCTGACGCTAGCTGCTGTCACCTCCTCTTCTCTTTCAGCTTTTTCCCTGTACCAACTAGTGGCCCTCAGAGCTGAGGTAGAGGGGCTCAAATCAGAGGTTTGTCGCAGGAGAGAAGAGGGGCGAGAGGCCAAGCATGCAGGCCAGGTGAGAGACAATGAGTCAGGACATCTGCAACTGCACAGGATTGTAAAGACAGCATTTAACCAGCATGTACTGTTTTTCTACAAACTTTGTGTTTTTTTAGACTGAGAATATCAGTTGGAGAAGCAGCCAAGAGTCCCTGCACCAACCTGGGTCTCAACAAACTTTCACCCTGATAAGGAGGAGAAGATTGGTCCCCGGATCTGAGAGAATAGGTAAGACACGATAGGCTGCACCTGAGTCTGACAGGTCACTGCTAATGTGTAAGATGCTGATATTAGTTCCTTTAGTTAATTTGCATAGCGTGCAAGATGGGTGGGGTTTTACAAATCATTTGGTTCACTTGCAAAAAGACTATGCAATATATTCAAAGTGTGACCAATTTTATTGGTGTTAAAGTGTTAAAGTTGGTGATTAAGGTCTTCAATCTATCACTTATTATGATTTTATGTGATCATACTGTACGTTACAATAAGTTTTTTTATATAGCTAAAAATCACAAAATGTCTCAGAGGGCTTTACAATTTGTACACACCTACCTACCTGAATCTACCTTTAGATGCGTGATTTAGAAAACGAAAAACTACCCAAAAAACACTGTCCTCTTAAAAACAAACTAATAGCCAAGTGTTAAGCTCAAAAAGGCCCTGATTGGACGGTATAGTACTTTCTGAAAGTATAGGAACCTTCGGGGTGGGCATTGCAGGGATGACCGTCGGTGATTGGTCAAACAGCGCGTCTGCTTCAACGGCCTACTGCTTGATTAATAAAACAAGGAAGTACTCTAGTGTCGATGTATGACCATTTTAACGAGGGAAGAACATTTCTCTTTGATTGATAACATTAAAAGTAAAATTAGACATTTCTGTCGGGTTCCGGACTCATTTAAAAAAAAGACCAGAGGAAGAGAGATTCGCTCGAGCCAGCAGCCAAACTGAACTGCAGGCAGTAGACGTGTGTCTCGGGCGAGCGAGGGAGCGTGGCGGGGCTGTGAAATAAAATGTTATTTTCTGATTGTTTCACAGCTTTTACGTTCTAAAGCAGGGGTCTCCAACGTTGTTTAAGCTAAGGACCCATTATCTGAGAGAGGGTCGGATCAGGGACCCCCTACTACATATTTTATCAAATTTAGTTGCATATTAAAACTGAAGCAACAAAGCCTAAAGCTTTAATACATACCTTTTAAGTGCATAGAAAACTAAGCTATTAAAATAATTGTTGGTAGGATTTTAAAAATCATGTTTTAGTGTTAAACATGTGACAGTGAATCCTTAGGATGAACTGTATCCGTGGATCTTAGTGACAACATTACCTATAGGCCAGTAAGCCTATCATCGATGACTTTTTACAAATAGGCTGATTTATAAATAATATGTTGGATTCATGTTAAGACATTTAAATCTTTTTTTTAACTTTCAAAAGTTGCAAAGGAACTCCATTCATTTTGCCAGGTAATGGTCTAGTACGGTAAATGTTGCCTACTATTTAATTACTATAACACATTTTTTGCAACTTTTGACCTACTTATCCCCTTTCGAGGCACCTGTCTCATGTTATAGATGTGCAAAGTATTTTTCTGTAATGAAAAGACTTTTAAAGAATTAACAATAATTTGGATGCCCCCCTGCAGTAACTCTGAGGACCCCCTAGGGGCCCCGGCCCCCCTGTTGAAGATCTCTGTTCTAAAGCACAGTGAGACACAATCTATGTTGTTGGGGGTTTTTTTTAATTGTTTTTTTAGATGAAACGTGCAAGCACACTGAACTGTAGGCTGCAGAGTGTGTTTACCCCTGCAACCACCAGCAGCCCTTGTCCTATCATGTTGCTTTTTCATACATCAGCAGACTAATTTGCCTAATCTTCACGGGTCTTTAGACCATGGTGGAAACACAGATAACGATGGACTGAAGGAACATTTAAGTTCCTTAAAAATTATTACAAGAACTAAAAAGTACTTGGAACTCTATGTGCTTACCATCAGCTCAAGCTATTTAAAAATCCCTGGGGTCAGGACACCAATATTTAGTATGCTGCTGTTGCTGACTTTGTCATTGGAATTCCACCCAAAATGTCAAAAGGGAAGGAGCACAAGAAAAAAGACAGACTGCCATGGAATAAGCAACGTTAGGATTGTAAGGAACCTGCTGACCAGTTTTTTTTCTCTTATGTTTTATCATAGTTTCTCAGCCTTGCCTCCAGTTGCTGGCAAACAATAGCAGGAAAACCTTCCGGAAAGGTACCGTATGCCTGACCTGGGCTATAAATTGATGTAGTTTTTATTTACGTTTTACAATTTCATATTAGTTTTGGACTTTTGGAAGTTTACATTAAATGTACCCATTATTACTAATAGTAATATATTTCACACTAAAATGTACATAAACACACTAAAATGTATATAAACATATAAACTAATACCCCAATCAGACTCCGTTAACTGATTCGAAACAGGTTGACTGCTGGGATACATGTTAGTGCTTTGACATGTTTTCTGAAATATTCTTATTTCTTTGATCAGAATATAATGCGGAGCCGCACACAGGTATCCCCTGGCAGGCTGGGCTGAGGAGAGGCTCTGCCCTGGAGGAAGACGGAGACAGCATGTTAGTCAGAGAGGAGGGCTTCTACTTTGTGTACAGTCAGGTAGGTCTGTTTGTTGTCATTTCATAGTTTTTCCACAGGGAGGTGCTGTTAGTCTGTTTGCCAGATTTGACATGGTAGGGGATTAAGTCTACATACATCGCAGAATAAAGGGAGTGCTTGATCTAAGCATGCAGTTGGTTGACAGCCCTTGAAGAAAGGTCAGATACAGACAGAGACAATGCAAATGATGCCTGCACAATAAACAAAGTAGTAAATAATATTTCACCCACCTGACTGTTTATACATGTTAACACCCATGCATCATACCATACCACCATAACCCAGTATTTCTTATGTGCTCAGGTCTACTACATGGACAGCACCTTTGCAATGGGTCATGTGGTGATCCGGAGGAAGAGGAATGTGGTGGGAGACGAGCCTCAGTATGTGGTCTTGTTCCGCTGCATCCAGAATATGAACCCTGTGCACCCTTACAACACCTGCTACACAGGAGGTGAGTCTGAGTTATTGTTTATGTCGAGCTATGTTCCCCCTATTTTGCAACAGCTATTATGGGAGGTCAGTCAGTGTTTTTCAGTCAAGCTCTCAAGCACATGTGTGTGTGGATTGGCTCCATATGTGTGTCAGTAGTAGGGTATGGGTGATAGCTGTTTATGGCAAGAAAAAAAAAACATTACATTTGCATCCCTCAGGTATTGTGAAGCTGGAGGTCGGGGACCACTTGGAGCTACTGATCCCTCGTTCCACAGCCAACGTGTCCCTATATGGAGATGCCACCTTTATGGGTGCTGTGAAACTGGCTTAAAAACATGTCACCTCATTTTGGACCCGAGGGACACTGTTGTGGTAGGAAAGAGGTGCCATAATGGGAGCAAGAAGGGCACAGTTCTGGTGTCCTTGCCTGACCTATGAGGTGAGAAGAATACAGGAAGCAGACATTTCAGTACTGCCTGAATGATAGACTGTGTGACTAATAGCTTGTTCAGCCTGATGGGACACGAAGGGGACTATGAGTTGATTTCATTACTTAAAATACATCCACTTAGCTACAGCTGTATAATTTCCATTTCTACAACACATCATGACAAAAATTGTAATAACTGTCAGAATAAAGTCCTTTTTTTCCCTCAAATAATCACCAACACATGGCAAGATGTAACGTGAGACTTGACTTTGTCTGACTTTAAAGAGATGTGTTACTTGTGTGTCATTCTTATGTTTTGATCAATAATCTTTCCTACTGTGGCAGCAACATTACTGAAATTGTTCTCTTCTGCTTTGTTATTTTAGATATTTGAACATAATTCATCTGAATACCATAACATGATTTACGTAAGTTTACCTATATATGTCTAACTGATTAAAAAAAATCAGATTCAATAAAGTGACAGTTCTTGCACAAGATATGACATTATCTGGAATCTGGGTGGAGGTTGTTGTCCCTTTGTCGGCCACAAGTAGAAAAGAGTGGCAGAATATCCTGCCAGGCAGCAGAGAGACAAAAGGAGCTAAGGTTGAGCAGGAACAGTGGAACTCAGGTAAAAGGGCCTATTTTTAGATTGAGGCAAAACTGTACAGGCAGAAGATGTCTGCACATTCAAAGGTATTTGTAATGCCTGAGCAGCCTGGAGGAAATAGTATAATGTGGATGATTCTTCATGTTAAGTTAGAGGGAGAGGGAGTTACATCTAGGGCAGGATTCAGACACTTTGAACAATGGATTACCATGACTTTATACACATTTTCACAATCAAACATTGTTTGAATTATTTGTATACATGGAAATTACATGGTGTCAGAATTAACATACATAATATTTGAAGTAGATTATACAGTAAGTGGCGATAATTTAGTGCTATTTTTTAATACAGTGAAATCATATTGTCATAGTCACATCATGTTATTCTTTTATAAATTTCTGCTGCACAAATTAATGATTCACAGCAAATTGTTATAAAAAAAAAATTATATCCAAAATAATGATGTTTTGTTTTACACAGAACAGTTTTGCCTAATGAAAAGCATAATAGTAGAACACAGTTGACTGCATTTAAAATCAGTTTGATTATTTTACATGATTTTGCATGATTATAGATAATGAAAAAATATCAACACTGTGATATTTATCTCAAGCATATCACCCACCTCTACTTCACATAAACACAAATTATTGATTGGAAATACTGTTTCATTGAACTATATGTCTGGATGCTATCTGCACCTGTGGCAAGAAGGCCCCCCCACAAGTACTATATATCGACAACGTTCCACTTCCGGGATTGGTGAGGTGCAGCCGGAAATTCCGCTGGATTTCCCTCCTGTTATGCCGGATGTCCCACACCTTCCTCTTTCTTTGTGTTGGCATTCTAAACTCCGGTGGATTTCTGAGGACTATGGTTAACTGCTCCTCAGATCTCTGCAGGGTAAATCCAGACAGCTAGCTAGACTATCTGTCCAATCTGAGTTTTCTGTTGCAAGGCTAAAACAACTTTTGAACGTACACATTTTCCACCAAAACAAGTTCCTTCCCGAGGCTATTTTGCAGCGGCACCGTCATTATGTCCGGGGCCAGGCACCGCCCATGACGATTGTGATTGGTTTAAAGAAATGCCAATAAACCAGAGCATGTTTTTCTCCCATCCCAGAATGCTGTGTGGACTAACCAGACCCTCCTCCGCAGCATTGTGGAGGAAGGTCTGGCAGTGCGAGACTAACCCACATGTAACTCAGACACACAAATACACTGTGGTGATTCAACTAGGAGATTTGGAGCAAAATATAAAATGTAGTGTTCTGATAATTACGCAAATGTCAAAAATTTACATCTGGGGATTGATGCCCCATAGGTTGTTGTGGCAGAATGTCTTAGGGACATCCTCCCCTACCACAATATTTTTCTAGTGTGATTTTTGAAATTGACTCATTCTCTGCTAATGCTCTTTTTCAGATAAAAAAAAAATGTAGTGAAGAATAAACCATAATTTAGTCATAGACTATTTAAAATGTAAAAATGGTGGCATAATTGAAAATTTGTTTTACTTTGTTTCAAGCCTAAATCCGCACTGAAGTAGCCGATTCAAATTTACTTGACCTTTTAAAAATATGGTATTTTACTCAGTGGAAGAGAGTAAACATGCCTCTCTATATTGCTCAAGATAGGTCAACATCTTGTGATACTTTTTTCAGCCAGATATTTTCCAACATGTTCATTTTGAAGATATTAATATTTACAAATGTAAAATGTTTGCATTGGTGTTCTCCCTCTCTGTGTAACACAGACACAGACACACACACACACACACACACACATACACACAGGCCTTCTGTTCGTTGGGGCAAAGAGTTAGACAAAGCCCAGTGGGTGGTCACTTCTTCACTAGGCAGTCTGCCCTTGGAGTCATGGCTCCATTCGACAAGAAGAGAGACCAAAAGAAGGGGAGGGAGGAAAAAAGTCTAAAATAGAAGGCTGAGAAAGAAAGATTTGAAATGGCCTTAATGGGTAGCTGCGGTGTCCATTAGTGGAAGAGCAAGCGGAGGAGAAGAGAGAGGCTGTGAGGCTAAAACAGATAGAGAGAGCAGAGACAGGCCAGACCCAGGGTACTACAGCCGTGGAAGTCAGAGAAGCTTTTTGATTATCTGGTAAACAGAGCAGGCGGCTGTACAAACACTCAAGAAAAAGAAGAAGGAGGGGGAGGAGGCTATAAGAAAAGAGGGGAGCACAGACCTCTCGTATAAACATGTCAAGCATGATACCCCCCTCCCTCTGGGCCAGAAATGTCTTTGTGTGGTGCCATGGTGACGGCTGGTGTGTTGGCGGAAGCTGATGTCATTGTGGGCTCGCCTCTCAAAAGAGAAACCAGCATCTGACCGGAGAATCAGGAAATGAGACCTGCTGTGTACACATGCTGGCACTGTGTATAGTTCACACACTCACATGTTGAGAGTGCAGTCATATTATTAAACAGACCAAAAAAAAGCAGATTTATATCAGTGTTAAAACGGACTAAGACATAATTTTTTTTACAATGATTATATTTTGTGTCTTAGCGCATAAGTAATACCAATTAGCGAACACCATTAGCATTAGAATATTTAACACATTATTAAATCTATTTTTAGCTGGAGCTGGCAAGAAACAAGTCTTAGTGTTGAAATATTGTCACGCTAATACAAAAAAAAAGAAACAGTGTAAAGTCTGCTTTTAAGAATCAGACCAATCTTTAAAAAAAACAAGGCAGGAAAAACAACACACTAAACACTTTTTTTATGTTGGCACAGGCACAGTCTTCACTGCAAAAACTATGCATCCACATGTACAGTAAGCAGGATAACCTCATATTTAGATGTTTGATGTACATTTCTCAAGAGTACAGAATATTTTGCTTGCTTGTATGAGATAGGGTAACATTTAGTGGACTCGACTCATTAGTCCCAGTCTTTCTCCTTCATTCTCCCATTTTTCAGGTTGCATCACATTGACCTTAGCGTCTCTGTGTCCCCATCTGTCCTTTTCGTTTCCTCCCTCTCTCCCTGTTTGGAAGCTTTAGGACAGGTCTGACTGATGACGGGGGCTAAAGGTGATCCCTGAATCCTGATTATTAAACCCAGCGTACTCTCAGCAGCAAATCTACAAACACACACTGCGGCTTTTGCAAGTAGACATAGATTTGTACATGCACATAGACATACACACATTCATATGCACACGTGCATTTTCATTGCCCCCCCTAAATACTGACAAAATGCACAGCACTCACATCGTCTCACTGTGCTTCAATGTACTACACGGTTGTCTCGTGTATGTACTTCTCTAGTATTTGGGGATTACTTTGATCTGCTGCAGTCAGACCAAAGTAATCAGGCTGATCCAGAGCCCTCCAGCTGAACTGGCAGCAGCAGCATTGCGTGGATTTCCCGTTTAAGTGCGGATTTGGTTTATCAACAAACTGGATTGTGCCATCCGTTACTCTAAAGTCTAAACACTATGTTCTGTGCCTGCCATTCTGTAGATTTTTTATCGTTTCAGCTTCAGAAGACACTAATTGTTTTTGATCGGGAAAACGTGACTGACCTGCAGAATGAGAGGTTTATTTGTTTTTAACAGTGTTAGATCTAGAATGTCTCTTCTCCCCTGTCTAGGATCTGCTTGGAATATAAGATGATCTATAATTCATACGGTTCTGCCTCTGCCTGGAATCAAACCGCGATGAAACGCCAGGCTTGCAATCTGCACGTGTGCAAGAAAAGTAAAAGCAGATTTAAAAGTTGTCTCTGTTCGAGCTCATCTTGATTAGTTTTACTTTTGGACTTGGTCTTTTTGCTCAAGGACATCAGCCTATTACAGAGGAGAGAAAAAAACATCAAATGGATGAGAGGAGGGAAGGATTTTGGTTTGCCACAACTCTGCTCCCCTTCCTCTCTCCATCTCCTGACTCCCACACTTTGCTTTATTGCTCCAAGATGGAGCTTTGGCAGAGGCACACAGAGCATGGATGTATAATGACACAGAGAGACCCCCCCCCCCCCTCACACAAATCTAGGGGCTGTGGGACTGTGGAAATATCAATGTCCTCTCATACATTTCATTTGCAAACTGTCCCCTGATCTCTCCACCAGTTCATTTAAAAAGCATAGGCTACAGGGAGCACTGTATCGTGTGCAAAAGCATAACCACAACAACAAACTAAACACCTATTACTATTAAAAGACAGATGAACGATAGTTACGTATTGTAACTCCAGATTCTATGAGTATAGGCGCAGCCCTCTAAGCTACGCTATTGGGTTTATCCCTTCGCGCATGCGCAGTAGTGAAGATTTCTTTCCCACCCTTGCGTAGCACAGACTTTCAACTACGTCCGCAGCAACTGTATATAAACAGAGCGGACCCGTTGCTCATCTCCCAACATCAGCTTTTTCTTCAGCTAATGTTACAGGAGCAGGTGGCCCGAATCTTAGAGGGCTACGCCTATACTCATAGACTCTGGAGTTATAATACATAACTATCGTTCTATTTCGTATAGGCTTCGCCCTCTATGCTACACTATTGGGTTAGGGCGAAGCTGATGTAGTCAATGCCACCTGCGACACAGAGCCCACAAGCAGAACATAGCCTAACTTCTTTCACTACTGCATGATTAGTGAGAAAAGTACATGATTGACAAATATGGGGCGCCCGTGTTCCTCCCAGCCACCCAACGTAGTGGGGGGGGAGGGGGGTGAGGACCGCAGACGAGTACACATGCAGTGGCACATTATTCCATGATTGAAGGCGTGCATGGTTAGTGAGAATTGTATCATGATTGATAAATATGGGGACACCCGCGTTCCACCCAGCACCCACTGCAGGCGGGGTGAGGACAGCAGGGAAAAACACACATGCAACGGCGCATCATTTGTCGTTGAGTGTGGACAGGACCGAGTGGGTCATGGAGGGCCCAGACATATCACGCCGATAGAAACGGATGAATGGGCATGGGGATGCCCAGGAGGCCGCTGCGCAGATGTCGGCTACTGTCATGCCTCTGAATAAGGCGGCGGACGCCGATAATGCCCTCGTAGAATGTGCTCGGATGCCCTGGGGGGGCACCGCCCCCTCCGCGTTATAAGCCTGGATGATAGCCTCGCACAGCCAGTGAGACAGACTCTGTTTTGAAAGGGCCGCTCCTTGGGAGTGTTCCCTATAATGTACAAACAGCTGCTGTGTCTGCCTTATGTCCGCCGTGCGTAAAACGTAGCCTACTGTGATAGCGCACGCACCGGACACAAACGGTGAGAAGCTTCCTCCGCATCGTTGTTATGAGGCGGGGGAGTCTGCCACGCCATGACTCTGGACAACGCCACCGTGGACACCGTGGTCAGGGTGAGGATCGCGGTTATAGCTTTGCCAATCTCCGTGGCTAGCTCTGGAGGAAGAGCTCCCGGAGTAATGGCCACAGCGGAGGCTAGCAAAGCTATATTGTTCTGTGCCGCGAGACCCTGGGTGCACACTGGTGTGACCGGTCAGTGACCTGAGCACATACCTGATCCTGGGACGAAGGAGGCATGGGCTTCCGGTGGCCGAAAAAAGTGGCCTTCGGAAGCAGGATGGACGCCAGGCTCTGCTCCAGGGGGGGGGACCGAAGGGAAGTCCGCTTCTGTGTCGCCTTGAACCCGAGTAAACGGGGCGTAGCGAAAGACGGGAACCTTCAGTTTCCCGGGCTGGGAGAGCGCCTCTTCCACAAACGGCCGAAGCTCCGTGAAGCGCGGCCAGAGTGGAGCCCGTGAGGAGGGCAGCTCCTGAGCGTAAACATCCCCGCTCAAGAGGCCGCGAGCAGGGGCTGGAAGCTCAGCCGGGAGCTCTATGCCTCTCTGGTCTGCCACCTTTTTGATGATCTCCGGCAGATCCAAGAAGAGAGTCTTAGCGGTGGAGGGTGGAGCTGCCTGAGGCAGAGAGGAAGACCGCCGGAGCGGTGCCCTTGGCCATTCCGGAGATGGGGAAAGCGGCAATGGGAGGGCATTGATCCCCGTTTCGTTGTCCAGTTCTCCCAGGGGGAAGGAGGGACAGCCGGTGACGGAGACGTTATCCGAGGGAATCGAGCCATCGTCGACAAAGCCTTCCTCCAGCGGATCCAGGGTGTTGACGGATTGCCGTCTGTCTGCCCAGCTGCCATCCCCTTCCCCACTAGCCCGCCGGTTAAGCTCTTTAGATGGCAGGCGGGCGCAGAACTGGCAGGAGGTGTCGGGGGTGAGAGCCGGGCCGGCGTGAGCGACGCCAAGGCAGGTCTCGCAGCGGGGATGGAGGTCCGGCGGCAGGATGTACCCGGTCCGACAGGTGGGCAGAGACGAACACCGCTGGAAGTTGAGCTTGTCTTCATACTGCTAGCTTGAAGAAAAAATGGAAGATGAGCAACGGGTCCGCTCTGTTTATATACAGTTTCTGCAGACGTAGTTGAAAGCCTGTGCTACGCAAGGGTGGGAAAGCAATCTTCACTACTGTGCATGTGCGAAGGGATAAACCCAATAGCGTAGCTTAGAGGGCAAAGCCTATACGAAATACAACGTCATTTTAGGTATTTACTATCTTTTCCTCAATTGTTTTTTTGTTAATGTTAACAACACATGATATATGTTGGTATGTTGTTAATTTCCAATATTTCAGTAACAAAAATGTTATAAGTGAGGAAATCTGGTTTTAGAAACCTAACGTTTTATATTACTTCGGCACAGCGGTGCTTTGAGCTAAATGCTAATGTCAGCATGCTAACATGCTCACAATGACACTGCTAACATGCTGATGCAAATTAGCAGGTGTAATGTTTACCAAGTTTGCCATCTTAGTTTAGCGTTTAAGAATGCTAACATCTGCTAAGTAGCACTAAACACAAAGTGCAGCTGAGGTTGATGGGAATGGCATTAATAACATTTCCTGGCAATAAGATATTTCAGTCTAGACCAAAGTAGTGGACTGACCGACCGACTGACCAAACGTTGCCATCCCTAGCATGGCGAAAAATTTAAACGCCTGTGCATCAAAAGCAACCATTATGTAATTATAAGTATTATTGTAATATGAATATGTCTCCATTATGAAAACAATAAAGTAATGCCATATCATCATTTTTAGTAAATGTTTAAACTATTTTCCCATATCTACCTTCATTTAATCACCGATGCACCACCTGTTGGCCAGCATGCTACATGACCCAAATCAAACACACCCACAACAGGTGTATGCTGGGTTTAGCTGAAATAGCGTGGTTTTTAAATGTAACGTTAGAACCTTAGAACAGTTTATACCTTCAGTGATGTGTGTGAAAGACCTTTCTGCTGTCAAACTTTTTGAATTTGAGGAGTGCAGTGGGACAGAGATGCTGAGTGGACTGGTTATATTACGAATGGAGATTAAACGAAGAAGATAAACAAATTGAACCTAAAGCAGATTGAGGGGGACTTAACGGTGCTCAAAGCATCGACAGTGTGAGTAACGGTAACGTTACAACAACAAACTAATTTATGGATGTAGGTAGCTAACACTCCCTCCAGAAGAGAACGTTTAACTTACAATTATTGCGTAGCTAGATACAGCGTTGTGCGAACCATACTAGAATATTAGAGAATATGGTAAGAACTGTATGCTGTCTTTTGGCTTGAGTGTACTGACTTTACATCTGTGTGTGTGTTGGCTGCCTTTGTGATGCTTTATTCTAAAGAGGCTGGTTATTTAATGTAGCATAGCTCTTTATTTGGTAATGTTTGTGTCATTGTCTGAGTTGTCATGCTTTCTGGTTAATTCTTGATAGGCTGCACTGAAGGAGGTTGTAGCCTATATTGATAACTGATTATCAGTTGTATGCACAGGCTGTACAAGGGACATGTATTGATGTTTGGACATAAGGGAAATGTTTCAGTAGTGCATGTATTGGTATGTTAATGCATGCACTTTAATTTAATATAGTTGTAACAAATACCATTACTGACCTACTTTTTACTTATATCTGAGTACACAAAAGTAATTTTACTTTTTCTTGAGTAAAATATTGTTGTACTCTTTCCATCCTTGGAGTTAAGGGAATGTAATAGGTACGGTTGTCCTTTTGCTTGGCACATCTGCTCTGCCCTCCTCTTACGTCCTCCTGTTTTCACTATATGGTTTCACTTTTAGCCCATTGTTTGAGTGTTTGGTTCTACTCCCCCTAACAATAACACACAGGCTACAGGCACAACAGAGTGTAGTGTGTATGATGTCCTGTGTCACTCATTTCCACCAGCTGCTCATGGACTTGTGATAAGCAGTTGTAATTAGAGTTTTAAACTCCCATCTCACTCTCTGTTTTTCTCTCTCACAAACACACATGCTCACTCACTGACAAACTCCTAAGTCTCTCTCTCCGTGTCTCTCTCTCTCTCTCTCTCTCTCTCTCTCTCTCTCTCTCTCTCTCTCTCTCTCACTGACTCATGCACTCTCTCCCTTTCAACTACTCCCCCCTCATTCACCCAAACTTGCACACTCCCCTCTCTCCCTCTCCTACCCTTTTCTCTGGTGGGATGTCAGTGGAGGATTTTAGCCTATGGGTGTAGATGTAGAGAGAGCTGGGAGTTGATTTTTTTTCTCACTCTGAGTGTTTCAGATCTTTGCAGCTAAGACCAGATTGTCCCTGGATGTTATTTCTTAGCTGAAAAGAAAGCATCAAGAACTGCGGTGGAAATGTTACAGTGAGGTATGGTGCCACTGTCTCCTGTTTGAGTGTCGTTTAGCTGTGCGTGACGGTTTATGAGTTTCTCTGTTTACCATTCACAGAGGGCCTGATGGCACAACAGGCATTGGCATTGGCAATTTGTTCTCATTATGTTTTTGAATACTTTATTCTTTGCATGAATGTGTTTTTCTGCCTCTGTCTGCATCCATTCTGCTTTATATGTTTTCCAAGGTAAAGACCTCTTCTTAAATGGCCACCATCTGTCTGTAGACTGGCCTTTTTGTTTCTTTCTCTTTTTTTCCCCTTTTTGCGTGCTGTTGTTTGCCCTGAGATGTTGCATGTGTGCCGACTGGCAGCACAGAGAAAGGAAAACAGGTTTGTTGGCTTGATCACTGCACACAGAAACACACACTCCTCCAAAAAGCCTTTGGGATACAGGATGTCAGTTGGGAATCGTCCCAGATTCAGAGGACCTTAGGCAGCTTTCACCCATACACTGTGCGGTTGTGTGATGTGTGTCAGTGGTAAGAGAGAGTGAGTCAGAAAAAGTAAAAGAGGCATACAGAAGCATTGTAACAGGCAGTTACAGAACCGTCTGTAAAGCTTTTTCTGCTTGGTGTGACAGACAAGAACATAACTCTGCCTGTGTCACCCCACAAAACTCTGCTATTGTTTCACAGGAGCTCACAGATGGCCTCATTCAGATGGCTGAGTGCTGTTTGTGTCTGAGAGAGAGAGAGAGTGAGAATGTGTATGTTAAAGTTGGTGGTGTTAGGCCCTTGGGACGATATGATGCAAAGTTGTAACTGTTTAACACTGTTTAAAAAAAATCAATCATGGTAAACTGATGTACAGGGAGGAGGACCAGCCATTTCATCAAGGTGTGTGTGTGTGTGTGTGTGTGTGTGTGTGTGTGTGTGTGTGTGTGTGTGTGTGTGTGTGTGTGTCTTACACCCATCTGTCCTCCTTCTCAGCCAGATTGTGGGCCTCTGTGTATGGCAGCGTTGCATCGAAGTATCGCTCTCTCCTAAAAAAAAAAAAAAGGCATTTTCAGGCAGTTGCCTTCTGTCTTGTCGTTCTTCTTTCATATGTCTCTTATTTGGAACATGGCAAAGCGAGCTGCACTGGGTGTAGCCGGCAAGAGGCTAAAGTCACGAAGCTGTAGTCTGTCGGTCTGCGTCAGACCGCAGCCCAGTCCCCTGTGCTGTGGTCAGCTGTTGAGCCACATGGTCTCAAGACTTAGTCACCACCCTCCCTGATAATTATGGGTTGATTTATGAGCTAAAGAGGATGATGATAAAGAGCAGAAGGAGGAGAAGGCTGGGGAGAATAGGATGGCTAGGTTGACTAGGAGAATAGGATGACTGTGCAAAGAAGTCACTGCAAGAAAGCTTTTTTTTATGGATCTTCTGCTGTCAAAGCTGCCCCCCCTACTGTTTTACTCATGTAAAGCAGCCCACCGGTGTTGATAATGCTGAGGCACGTGGCTTTGGCAAGATTTAAATGACACCTTTTATGCATTATTAAGGGGAATAGGCCTACTTGTTCGCACAGAGTTCTGTAAGGAAGTGTGGCATGGTCGTAAAAGTCACGGCTGCATGAAATTCAGAGAGGAAAAACTAGAAATGACAGCCACTATGTCTGATCAGTCAAGTCAATCTGGTGGTCTAACACCTCTAACTCTGGGCTTGTTGGTCAAAAGCCTTTGTTTACATTTTTATTATATCTTCTTAGATGGGACTGGCTGGTTACCACGCTTACTGGATTTCCTTTGCAGCGCCTCTGATGGACAGAAAAAAGCACATGCATACACACACATGCATACACTGAGTAGATAGATGCATTTCATGTGCCTGACCTCAGAAGGCAGACAGCTGACTGGGCAGACAGATGGGGGGGGTGGGGGGGTGGATGATGGGATTAAGGGGGTTACTGTTCATCTGGGGAAGCCATAGATTAGTTTCACCCTCAAATCTGATTAGTGCAAATTGTAATCCACACCAATATGTGCTATTTATAATTGGCAAACTATGACCTGAGACAGATGTCTGTCATATATGAGTGGAAATGTGCAATATCTAATGCATCAACTTTAATGTTGATTGATCCCATAGGTTATTTTTTTAATAAGGATTGTTTAGTCTATATTATCAAAAAGCCTCATAAATAAAGCATTGTGCACTGATTAAATATACAGTAATAAGCATAATAAGCATTGCACTTCTCTAACATTGTTGGAATCACAATGGACAGTTTAAAAAAGTAATCAAAATCCATGCAGCAGAAACAGAGAGATTGTCTTTCTGATTCCACACATTCCATTTGTCAAAAACTAGTGCCTATATTACCCAATCCACATTACAACTCGACTATCAACATTTCAGCCAGATATTCAGGTGTGTTTGCTAGTAATAGGTAATGTAGCGTCGCTAGCCTGAAGACTAGTTACTGACATCACTTGAGGCAGTTTATCCGATTTTGCGCATTTCCTTCTGGAGCCCATAAAGTTTTTTTCCCCATATGCAGTCGTACTTCACAGGATGACACATGCAAAACTGGTGGAATTGCCCTTTTTAATAAACTATGTAGAAAATATTTGGTCATTTTAAATTATTTAATTCAATTTAAGCAAAAATTCTTGAGTTAATCTTCTGTTGATTGACTTAATATACTATGTTTTTATAAAGAGTCAAACTCCTGAAAGTGTAGAAGTAAAATAAACAGGAAGTGTAATCCATAACCCTTGTAATTGGCATTTTTTGTCTTCCTATATATCTCAGGTGACCGCATGAGTTGAAAAATGATCCTGAGATGAAGATGAAATCCCAGACTATTCTTATACAGTAAGGGAGGCCCATGGGACTGGGCAGTTGGCAGACTCAAACGGCAGCTAATGACAGGTGGTAGGAAGCACTGCTGGCAGCAGCCGCAGCAACAACGTGTTATTTGGGCGTGGAACACTTCCAGCAGGCTAAGATTAAATCCAAACCTTTGGTCTGAGATTTTCCCCCATCTGATGAAAGAATGTCATCAAAGCAGAGCAGTCTGCATGGATCCAATACTAAACAGGTGCACTGGTTGACCAAGCCCTATATGTTGGTAGTCTTTGTCAGAGGAGGTGAAGGCTGTACCCCATGTGACCTCATCTTTCTATAGAAGACTTCCGCATATTACTGCAGGCTTGCTGCCGCTGGCATGTGACTGGAGTCCTTGCAGACTTTGTTCGCCTTCCAGGGCTATTATTGGACACCGTGTCAATAAGGAACATCTAAGTCAGGGTCAGTGTCTGGGCTTGCCAGGATTTGCTTCTGCTACATTTGTGTGTGTGTATGTGCATGCAAACATGTATGGCTTCTTACCTGTTTGTACCCTGAATTGGAATGTGAGAGCTGTATTTAATGTGAAATTGAGGTAGAGCAAACATAGAGAAAAAACACCTCATAGGTACAGGTACTTAAATGTTATAAAGGTAATTTTGTGCATAGGATTGGGAGCTGAAATTATTTGATTGTGTGACATGGCAAGGATGGTGACGGGAAGATAGTAAAGGTCTTTCTCAGAAAGAAGTGCGAGAAAAGAGAGTAGCTCATGAAGCAGCTGGTTCGCTCCCCTCCCTGGAAGGAATATGAGGGCAAGTGCATGAAATGTAACTGCTTTACTGCTCCCATCACTATCAAGCTTCTAACACACACACACACACAAATGCATATGCGCACATGGACCCTCCCTTGCACACAAACAATTGTCCACCTACCAGTTTCTGCTGCCTGCAGCTAGAGAGTGTATATTAGAGAGCTGAATATGAGCCCAGCTGCAGAGCCATGCAAATGATTTGAACAGGACTGGTTAAGCATTCCCTTTTAAAAAAGAAAACACTGCTTTGATCTATCCAAGAAGCCGTGGGGGGAGTTTATGCTGAGATGAAAGATAAGGTCTGGCTGTGATGTTTGTGTGCTTGATTTCAAACATGTCATCTCTCAGATTCAACCCTAATCAAATTGGGTCAATACTTAATGGAGCATGATGCCTCCTCTCTTACAATGCTATGATACACTGCCACCTGCTATCATGCTAATCTCCTATGGATCTGTGTCAAACCAACCATTGTCGAAAATGAAGGCATTGAGAGAGTTGGAGGATGTGTTGATGAAAGAGCGAGCCAAGAAGTAGTGTGTGTGAGAAGAAGACTAACATACAGCATAGCTGGATTGACGGTGGAACATAGTGATGGAAAAGAGAGAGGAGTCAATGTGAAGGGTAATAGAGGAAGAGAAAGTATGAAGGAAGGGGCGATAGAGGACTGTCAGTCTCGTTTCCGTTGTATTGTATTGTATTGTCCGTTGTATGTATGCTCATTTCTGTAAGTGCAGATAAGAGCTCTGAAGAGAGGGATAATGTCTAGGTAAAGCAAAATCTCAGACCATACTGTGGAGGCAATTGCTTTGGCTTTGGATTACAGGTTCCCCCCTCAGGTGTGTGCATGTATGTGTGTGTCTGTGTGATTTGAACCACCAGTCTGGTAATTTCATGCCCCTGATGTACCTCAATTCAGAGATGTAATGCACACTCACCCCTGAACCTCTCCCACCTCTCTTTCTGTGTTCTTACTTTGTCTCCATTTTCCACCTCCATTCATCCTTCTTATATTTGCCAACTGACCCTATTCCAGAGTAGAGGGAGTTTAGCTTAACTAAGCCACTGTAACACAGGGCTCATAAGTAGATAAGTGTAAGAAAGTTTTGTTAAATCAAGGTTATGGCTAACCGTCATAGTAAATGGGACCTGGCGTTGCAGCCTGGCTACAGCTTCATGAGAGGCCAGGGACTGCCTTGTTCTTTGCATCTGTGTCTATGAAAACAGCGTCACTAGTCTGACTCTTGGCATTACTGCAAAGTCAGGGTTCGTGCAAGGGGAATAAAGATTAAGGAGCTTTACGAGGAGCAGAGTTAATTATTAGCACTCACCACACAGTCACAAACAGACTGAAGAGAGGAACATTTTTGCTTCTAGTTGTGTGTTGAGTCTGTCCAGTTATGTAACCCATTAAAACCATGAATTAATTAAATTAGCCCACTCTGGTTGTATGTGTGTTCATCAGTGCTGAAGATAGTCGCGCAGTGCACTGGGCAAGAACAGAAAAATGTGGAATCAAATTCCTGCAAGGAAAACGGACTTTAACGCAGAAGGAGCATGCATTCAAATCAAGACTTCCATGTGACATTACACAATGTCAGAATACATCAGTGAAGAGCGGAAGTAAACTTATGATTTACTACACATGGAAAAAAGGCTGAGAAGCAAAAATGTGTTACTGCATTGGTGGTTGGGTAAAACCCCCATTAATTATGTGAGAAGTAACAGAGAGATTAACATTTGATGAGCGAGGAATCGATGCAGACAGATGGAGAGATTTTCCAGTAGGAAAGCACAGGAAGCTAATTAAAAGCCAGATGATGTGTTAAGAGATGTGACAGAGAGGAGATCCCTATCTTTTCCAGAAATACCCTCTCTCTCTTTCTCTCTTTAGGTTTCTTCATTTACTTGGTAATTTCTTGATTACCTCTGCTTCTGTGTCCTATGTCCCACTCCAGACCATATTCTATATATACTCACTCAGTGACTGTCTGGCAAGTAGGTGTTTTGATTTTTTTTTTACCCTTATGTGTCTTCCTTTTCCCATTTTTGTCCTTCCCCTCTTCGTCTGGGTGGTTGAATGCCTTTCAGCAGGCTCTCTCAGTCCTGCTGGTGAAGATGAAGGGAGGTGCAGAAGGGAGATTTAAAATGTGAAAACGGCAGGGTGGCGATTGGTAGGAGTGCTGGGTGAAATGGTTTAAGTGAGGCAGTGATGGACATCTGAAGCCTGTGGAGGTTGGGAAGAGAGGGCTTGCTGGGAAAATAAATGTGGACTGGAGAAGCTGGCGGCTAATAATTGAATAAAGGAGGTGGCTTCAGGTGGAGGTGTGTATAAGTGTGTGTGTGTGTGTGTGTGTGTGATTTGTCTCTCAGTAACCAGATTTTCGGGGATTATTAGATAAGCACCTTAGTAATTATGACGGTGGTCATTAACTATTCATCACCTCACACTACACTGCTGGGCTAAGTGTTTGTGTGTATGTGCGTCTGAGTGTGAGTTACAGACATACACATCTGTGCATCAGCATTTAGACTCCCTAATATGTTGTTTTTCTGTGTGTCTGTGTGCAAATGAGACAGCTGGCTCACGTCTAAACAAGAGATTTCCAGGCACACCTATTCAGGCTCTGTTGTATCTCTCTTCCAGTTCTCTTTGTCTGACAGTTCTGTCTTTGTGGGCAGCCTTGACAAAAGTATCCCTGTTTGACCACAAACTCTTCAGGGCGTGTTCGCAACATGAGGTGAATCCAGGCGCCTCCCCTTTTTGTGTTTTGTACCCTCCTACTCGTTTTTTACACCAGCGATGTGATAGTAGAGAATAGGGGGGTGGGTGCGTGTGAGGATGGGGGTGTAACTGTACCCCCTCAGATGGAGTAGGTGGGCTGGGTTCACTGGGGTCTGGAGAGGGGGAGGGACGTAGAAAGAGGGAGAGAGAAAGACAGATGTAAAAGAATGAACAGCTCCAAGCGGCAGAGTTGCCATGACTACGGGGGAAACGGATGAATGAATGACATCACAGGTGGCAGGGAGGTGAGAGAGTGTGAAATTGATTTGGTGGCGGAGCACGGGGAGGCGGCTCGCGTTGGGTTTTCGTCGGGTAGACACATTTCTCTCTCCTCCGTACCCTGGTGTCTTCTGTGGACGGGCTCTCACTGGTAAGGCTCCGCTTTTCATCTCATCAGAGTGAAGGCTGATTTTGAGGATGATCGCAAGTGTGATTTTTACTCTGATAACTGTTTTAGGGTCTTGACAACATGTGAGACGGACGTTGTGTGTGTGTGTGTGTGTGTGTGTGTGTGTGTGTGTGTGTGTGTGTGTGTGTGTGTGTGTGTGTGTGTGTGTGTGTGTGCGCGTGTGGAAGTCATGTGGTGTTCCCGGCATGGGAATGAAAGGAAAGGCAGATGTGCCATGCAGTTGTCGGGGGTCTAAATATACCATGAGATGCATAGTGTGGAAGAATGTCTGTGTTTCTGGCTGGGAATGAACAGCTGATTGTGCAAGAATGATTTCACTGTGCTATGAGATATCCTCGCGTTAACGTGGATTAGTGTCTGCTTATAGGTTGTCACACTTTAGGGCTGTTGTGATTATGTGTATGCGTGTTAGAGAGAGGCGCACTATCTTATATTTATGTTGTTGTCAAGCAACTTGGTGTGCTGATGCCCCTCTCCACAGGGCGATCAAAGCACATGTCCAGTCATTGAACAGCACCCTTGGAGTGCTAACGAACACTTCAGCAGAGAACCTGGCTCCTCTGAATACTTAAAGGTTGGTCTAACTTTGCAGAGCACCTGCTGCGAGTTCATGGGCAAAGCCCGTGCCATTCATCTGGCTGTGTGCTTAATTACGAAGGTGACCTGCTTTGACCCATGAGCTGAACAGCCAGAGTTGAATTGTAGGGGCTAGAAGTCACAGCTAAGCCAATCAGAATCCTTAACTCAGTGTCTTTTCTCTTTGGCCAGCATCCAGAATGGGGGAACAGATTACATTTGGGATCAAAGGATAAAAAATGTAGGCTAGATTCGGAAGGCATAATCCATTACTATCAACTGGTCTGCAGATCTGTTGGAATCAGAAACCGGTTTTCAGATACAGTACATGGAATTTGCTCGTAGTGTTTTGGTGCATAGACAAGAAACACATATAGGACAGAAAAAAGACAACAAAAATAGTAAAAGATCCTGTTTAAAAAATATGTTCAATGTAACTGTTTAAAACGAAAGAACTGCAGGAATGTGCAAATATTCTCACCCCGTCTCACAGTGTGGAGGTGATGTTGGGTTGGTGGTTGGTTTCACATTTTCAGTCACTACCATTAAGGGCACACTGTTGTTGAGTAGAGCATTCAAGCTCTAAGGACACTGTACTGCAGGCAATCTAGTTATGTGTCAGGTATGTGTGAACAGTGCTGGTTCAAAGGAGAATATGTAAAGACTTACATTTACATTTGCATCATTTAGCTGCTGTTTCTAACTAGACTATCCCTGTTCTATTCAGAAAACCTCAGCAGCCAAGTACAAAGAAGGCCATGGTAATGCATGTAACACATTTACCTGTATGCTTATGGCTGATAAATGTTGGCTTTAAGGCAAAATGTTTAGTTTAGTTAGTTGTTGCTATGTGAAAGAGGAAAAGTCAACTTAATGTGCTTCAAACTTTAGTTCCCACGTCCACATTGTGGAAGTTAAGTGAAAACTGAGGAAAAATGTCCCCGGCAGGTGTTGGAAACGGCATTGTAGGTATGGGTCACTGTTTTTGCGTGTGTATAGTTCTTGTTTACATACACATCAGGCAAACCTCGTTGTCAAGTGAGGAGAAATCAGGCTGGACATTAAAATGCTCCAGTACAAAGTAAAGCAGTGCTGGCATGTCTTTTAAGTCAGTTTAAAAGCTTTCTGAGTGAATGGCTGTGAGTCTGCCAGCTTTTTGGATGGCATGGTTGGGGGCACAAGTGGGTCAGTAGTGTAGAGCGACGCCAGCTCCGATCGCTTTGTCTCCACTCCGAGAACAGAACTGCCCCGTAGCGAAACGCAGGTCACTCTACCTAGGTTTACTTTTTACTGTTGTAAATAAATAATCTGAAGCCGAATCTAAGCCACTCCACTCTGGTACTGCATCCTTTTTATTCTATGAGTTGAGTTTTATTCTTAATCTTTCAGTTCCCTATGTGCCCCTCTTGTTCGCTGTTCATGACAAGGAGGAAGCGTTTCAACTAGGTTGCTTAGCGACATGATGATTTGTGTTTACACCATAAAGTCATTTTACGTGCATGCGTGTTTTTGTGAGCGTTTGTCAGTGTGTTTGCAGTCAGCCCTTCCTCCTTGTGGTGTCAGCTGGTTGGCAACGCTGTGGTCCGATATGGTGACTGGAGTGGTACACAAACACTCTGACATTTAAACATGCCCACATGCACAGACTGTGTGGAGGGTTTTGGCATGTACTGTAGGTCTACCCTATGAGTTACACAGAGATGTATTATATGTTAAAACTGTTTCATCAGTAACCTTCATTTTACTGTTTGTACTTGTTGAAAAGAAATGTTTGAACAGAGGGCAGGAAGTGAAACGGCGAGACTATCCAGTCAATTTAACAAACCCCCCCCCAAATATCGTATACTGTATGCCTCTTTTACAACATCACGGACGAGGGGAGATTCATCTTGGAGGTGGAAAAACCTAATAGACACCACAGATCATTTTTTAAGGACAACGCCAGAAAAGAGAAGGCATGGAGTTTAATTACAGCAGTGCCTGGAGTAGGGCTGGGCGATTATGGAGAAAATCAAATATCACGATATTCTTGACCAAATACTTCAATGTCGATATTGCAACGATATCGTATGGTTGATTTTTGATGAAGAATCACCAGAAATGATTTAATGACTTAGTGGGTAAAGGTAAATAATAGAACAGCTGGAACAGTCTGGTAAGTTCATAAAATTACATCGCTTTACTGTAATACAGCCTGTAAAACCAGGAAAAGACACCACTTACCATATTACGATATTATGATATCCAAAATCTAAGATATCTGGTCTCATATCGCGATATCAATATAACATCGATATATTGCCCAGCCCTAGCTTGGAGTGGAAGTTAGATACTAGCTTGATAAACACGGGATTGTTCTGTAAAGTACTTGTAGAGATAATACAAATGTGTGACTCGGGCAGCTAGTGGGATGGCGCGTGGCGGAGGACGGAACATAACCGGAATGCAGCACAGTGGAGAATCTGAGTTAGACTTGTAATCTCTATTGCTCACCACTGGAAAACCTCCATAGTGTGAATGCAGTTGTTAGAATCTGTATTAGAATTTGGGATGGGAATTGTAATGTAATCTTTTTGTTACTGTTGAGTTGTGAGAGATTGAGAGAGACAAAACTTACCTCCCCTTGTTTCAATGCAGTTTTTTTTTTTTTTTTCAGTCTCCCCATTCCCCCTCCTCTGCACTGCTGCTTTCTAAAATCAGTTAAGAAATCACGGAGTCATGGAACATTAGATTATGAAGAATGATAAATGACTGCTGTTTTCTAGACTTGTACAAAAATGTTGCCTTAAACAAATTTAATATTTTATCGGCTTGATGCTGCTCTTCTCTGTTGTTCAGATGCGAAAATGTTAACAGGAATGCATTAAAGTGAGTTTGCGAAAGTTAGTTTCTGAGACTATTGGGGTAGGACATTACAATTTCTCTCACTGTCACTCTTTGCTTTTAACGATGTGTCTCCACTCTTTCTGTGTACTTTCCTGATTGTGGTTTATCAAGACTTTGTCTCTTTTCCAGTAGGCTGCAGAATGGCTTTAATGACTATTAAAGCCAGATGGGAGAACTTGCAAATTGTGGGGATTACAGTGAGATAGGAAGCTCTTTGTTTTGCACGTTTGTTTTTGTCAGAACTTCAGCAAGTCTAGCTACAAACTAGACCTTTTTGCCAGAGGCAACATACCAATCTTGTTTAATCCCACTTCTAGCCAATAATCGTTGAATATCTGCATAAATCTGAACACTTAATTTCATGTAGAATGTCCTGTGTATTTCAAAGAAGTTACAATTTGTATATGACAAGACAGTGCTAAAGTCTTTATATTATTACAATGGTAATTATGTAGTCTTTCTCTTCCTACTCTCTCCTTCTACCGTTTTGCATCACTTTGTATTGTTCCTTCGGCAAGTACAGTATCTCGGCTTTGCCAAGAAAAGAACAAATGGCTGGTTGTGTATAATTGAACGTGTGTGTGTGTGTGTGTGTGTGTGTGTGTGTGAGAGAGTGTGTGAGAACACTTGCTCACATACGCAGCAGGTTTCATAGGGAACATTGCTACTCGAATTTGAGCAGCTGTGAGCGTAGCATGATAACATAAGCAGAGCGCTGATGTGGGTTAGGCGTTAGACCCAACTGTGCATGCATCTGTTAGCTCACTGTGAGTCAGTAATACAGTGTGTGTCAGGCAGTGGTCATGGTTTTCACTCTTAGTCAGCCGAGAACAGAACATGGCAACTTAACAGGAGGAGGACGCCACCTCTGTGCCAAGTGCCGCTTTATTGGGGAGCTTCTCACATGCATGACTGTGCCACTCTTTTGTTTGTCTGGTTATTGATTGCCTCTCGCTGAAGCTTCCAGCCATCCATTATGTTTCCATGTTGTCCATTGTTCCAGCTGCTTGGAGCTGGGAGCTAGGGGAGAGGGTAATAAAGGAGAGACAAAGGCAGAAAAGTTGAGGGATTTTGGGGTTGACGAGTGGAGGGGAGGTGGTTTAGAGGGAGAAACTGAAACATAATTATAATCAGAAGTGTGAGGGGAGAGAAACTGGCTCATGAGTTATTAATTGTGAAAGCTCTCCTCTGTGTCTCTATGCCTTGGTCCTATACTAATTTACTTAATTTGTCTATCATTGTTCTGACTCTGACAGATTTTTCACTTTACTCCCCCATGCTCACAATTCCATCATGTCCTTTTCTTTCTCCCTGCAGCTAGCAGTGACAATGAGCTGAATCAGTCCGCCACTGTTCCATTTGTAGTAATCTACCGACTGGAAGATACTACAGATGTTACTTTGTTGTTGTATGTTGTTGTATGTTGTTTTGATACTCGTGCTACAGATACATTTCTGTTGGTTAAATACCCAGCCCCTGACTGTTAGACAAAGTGTACCTGCACAAAATCCCATCGTGACAATGCAGCAATAGCATTCACCAGTATCGCTTGTTCGTACTCTTTCCGTTTGAAACAAATGGATCAAAGGGGACATGGCCTGTCGTGTGTCAGGCCCATAAAGCAGAAATGTGGCTGTTTTTTCTTGTTTTTTTTTTACAAGGATGCCATTCTTACCTTTTATTTGTCCACCATTTATCATATTTTACCACTAATGCATTTAATGTGTTTTCCGCTAATGGCACTGACTAAACACTGTGACGGACTGAGCTGTAGCTGGAGAGTAAAAATGACTCCAGACGGATGAATGTTGCTTTATTTCCTCTCTGGATGAATAAGTAGGCAGTTGTATGTTATCCATAAGAACTTTATAAACCAATATTGTGTCAAGGCTCGTTGCTATAAGTTGTGAGTCTGTTTGCCTCCGAATGGTCATAAACTTCTGTATGGACTTGCACAAGGTACATAAACCTCTTTTTAAATCAGTGGAGGTTCTCTGTGCTCTGCAGCATTATACAGGAGAGCGTTTAAATCCTCCCCTTGCAGGCAACGATCCACCTTGGAGTTGAACAATATAGCTGCTGCTAGGCTATTTACTAGTATTATGAATATTAAATAGTAATCCTTGCTGTTCAGTTTAAACCTGGACTGAGCTGCTCTTTTGGAGAAAAATGGTTGGATTACAATATAATCCATCCTTAAGGGTGAAACCCAGATTATAAATAGATTTCACACATGCACACAAAAGTCTGTGCACTTAAAAATAACTAAATTTGTAATTTTATTTTAACTAATTCAGCAATTTTTGATTAACTAGTGCAGTGCCCGTTCAAAACGTGCCTGTTTGGAACGGGCCGATTGCTTGGCCTGTGGTATTGCTGCTTGTAGCTTTTTGTACCCCAAAATGACTTACTACTTACAGTGTATATATGAAGGACTTTTAGTTAGAATAGAATATAGAATATGATAAATGATAAAACAGCTAGTAAGTCTGGTTGAAAATGACATCACTTTACTGTAATGCAGCCTAAGACTACACTTGTGTCATATCACAATATTACGATATCCAAAATTTAGGACGCTATCTAGTCTCATATATCAATGTCGATATAATATCGATATATTGCCCAGCCCTAGTTTTAACTACATTTTAGTGTTGTCTTTTTCATCAACTATCTTGCATGTTGATATTGCCACAGTCAGCATTTAATAATTATTAGTAATAATAATTGATTTATTATTATTATTATTATTATTATTATTATGACTAATAAGTCTTTTAGGTCTGAAAATACTCTGCTAAGTTTAAAAAAATAATTGGGTCTGAGGCGGCTCACAACATTAAGTTTGATACCATATGTAACAGTCAGGGGCGCTGTATAGGGGGGGAAAGTTAGGACAATTCCAAGGGCCCTTGACTGACAGGGGCCCCAAAAAATAGGTAAAAACTAATATAAAATTATTAAACCTTCATCATTCAGTATATATATTTCAAATATAATAATAAAATTAATGAGCTCTTTGTTTTTACTTGTTTTTGGCAGTAAAAGTTAAATATCCCCATTGACCAAAAAGTCAACATCCATATTGACCGACCGCCCCCCTGTATCTGCATGAAATGGTTTGGTCCTGCCTTAGAGCACTCAGTGACGGTGTTTAGTAGGCAAAATCGATTCCTTTTAAGGATTCGGGTTATTCTGAGTCACTCACTAAACTGATCCGGGTTGTGCGAGTCACTTGAGTCACTTGAGTCACTTGAGTCAGTATTGTATGCTACATCCAAGGCGAGCTTTTAATTTGGATAAAATGCCATGTTTTCATTTAGAATCTTTTAATTTTATTTGGAAAACGTTATATCCATGAATGAATGGTCTGAAAGAAAACCGATTATTCATTTAAAAATGACATGAAATTAGATTTTGAAACTTTAATAGGACTGACAAATAAGAAAGCCATCCGGACTCTTTAATGTAAATTCCATGCGCCCCTTTTTCATGTATGTATGTATGTATGTATGTATGTATGCATTTAATGTTTTCAATGTGTATGTGTATCTGCACTTGAATAATAAAGTTTTTTGAAGACAAAAAAACGAGTTGTCGGAAAGGTGAGCTTACGGACTGTCTGCTCGCCCTAATTGCATTTTAACATACTACATTTATACACCAAACCTACAGTAGGTCTAGCTAGGCTACTTGCAGAACATTGTATGTTATTTCAGAAGTGAAAGAATGGCTTTTGTTGTTGATTTGCTTTACCCTGAGCTCGAGGAGAGACCTCATTCGCTCGTCTGAATCAGATCCACTCATAACAACGTAGCCGGCTGATTCGCGGGATTGACTGACTCCCACGAGAACTCACGAGTCATCACCAACTCACTCAGTTGTCGGCAACTCATGAGTTGTCTGCGAGCCGAGCCAGCCGAGCCGAGGCGAGCTTGTAATGTTTCGGACTGTCTGCTCGACCTAATTGCATTTAACATACTACATTTATACACCAAAACCTACAGTAGGCCTAGCTAGGCTACGTGCAGAACATTTTATGTTATTTCAGAAGTGAAAGAATGGCTTTTGTTGTGGATTTGCTTTACCCTGAGCTCGAGGAGAGACCTCACTCACTCGTCTGAATCAGATCCACTCATATAGCCAGCTGATTCGCACTAGAACTCATGAATCACCGACAACTCACGAGCCCTCGTTGACTCGTGAGTTCTCGAGTGAATCCCATGGTCTGCGAGCTTCCGGCTCTGAGTCTGCGGGTCAGGATTGTCTCTCTGCTCACTCAGGCGCTTGAGTTGACTTGTGGAGTTGCTGTTGCCTACGAAATTGTAAGTTATAAAGCTTTTTGCAGCTAAGATGGCTAGCATAGTAGAAGCTAATGTTGCAAGAGGTTTGTGTGTGGCGCTGTTATCATTTTAGATTGAATTGTAGTAGGACTCAACTGAACCGGGTTAATGATACTAGAGACTCGCGATTCGTGAGTCAATTTAAAGACTCGGGTTAAAGATCCGAGTGAATCACGACTCGAACAGGTCTAGTGTTTAGTTGCAGTCAGTAGATGCGCCAGAACTAGCTACAGTGACAACAATGTTACCAAGTAACCTTAAATCAAAATCTGGTTTTCAAAAAAGGAAAGAGAGAAAAGAGACGGAGGAAAGACAAAGGAAAAGGTGTCAAACTGTAACCCAGTTTTTCACCTAGAAAGGTGGGTAGCCTATAGTCTGAGTGGTATTAACCTGTTGGCTTAATGTCCATAGTGAAATATAAGCTAGCTAGCTACAGACTAGTGTTAGCCTACATTTAATCACCATTTAATCAGTGCAGGGAAACGTTTAGCAAGATATTCATATTAAATCATTGTCCCTGCCCCTTTTAGCAGACTTAACAACAGATGAGTCAGCAGCACCCCAGTCTCCCCCTAACTGTGCCCCTCCCTGTCCCAGTGAAGAAGGTGAGCAACATTGTGTTTAATGACATGCCAGTTAGCATCATAGCAGGGAGTCTGTGGGGATTTCTCTGTCTCTCTTGCTCTTTTTACCATTACAAAAAAGAAAATGAAATATGTATTAATGACACATTAATAACAATTATTTTCTCACATAATGATCATTATGAAATAAAATAAAAAATAAAACAACCTACTGTCTGTACTGGATGCTGGACAGTTGGAAACAGTGAGTAGCTTACCTGAGCCTGTATGTAAGATACAGACAATATTAAAATAATCCAGTTTGATATTATGGAATGACATCTATAGATACATACTTTATTATTCCCATCATGAAGGGCAATTTATTTGAGAGGCTTGCACACACACACACACACACACACACACACACACACACACACACACACACACACACACACACACAAAGAAATCTATCGTATCTAATGTATGTAATCAAGTGGTGGTAGGTACAACTGTAGGTAATTTGGGTCAATGTTCTGCTGTTTTCATTGTTTTGAGAGGATGATGTTAATTTATTTTGATTGAAAATTTTGTTCTTTTTTCTTTTTAAAATGAATAATTATAATAATAATTAATAATAATAATAATTTTGTTAAGAGAATTTTCCATTTTGTCAAATTTCACAATAAAAATACATTGAGACTGTAAAAGATGGCCCTCAGCACATTTTTTATGGTTGCTTTTAATCTTGCATCAAATAGTGAACTGCATACTAGACTTGCATTAATGTACAAATCACCAGGAGTAAATATTGTGCTAGTACTAGTATTGAACTACAAGAAGCAAGACAGTTGCAAGCCATTAATTGGCGTTATGTAAAGCTTTTGATGGGACAGTTAGGTCCTAGAGATGTGGTGACAACAGCTGCGCAGAGGGGGCCCAATTTGATTTTTTGTCATGGGGCCCAAAATTCTTGGCGGTAACAGTGGTGTAATGATTCAGTGCAATGCCTGAGATAGTTCCATTTCCAATTAGTTGAAACCTAATAAATATAGAAAATCTCATGTAAAGAAATAAACACTGGACCATTTCGTTAGTAGCATAATTAGGCCTAACAAAACAACCATGCAATTAGCAATGTAAAAATAAAACCCAATGAAGTGACAAAAAACACAAGCTGTCACCACAGCTTAACAACCACAGCACTGTCTATTATAGCAGATTGTATACAATACACATAGTAAATCATAAAATTAACTGTGTAATTAAAGGAGAATCATGTGGGGAACAACATGATACTATATACGGTTGTGCTGTGCCCCCATAATCAATGTAATAAATGTAAATACTGCTGGAAAATAGCTGCAGGACAATCAAATTACTTTGACCATGCAGGTACTGTATAGAGGAGGGGGGTTTAGGTAGAGACTGAAGGAGGCAAAGTAGATAATGTAATCTAAATAGAAATGCACTGGATTAACCCGAATGTATGTATGTGTGTGTGTGTGTGTGTGTGTGTGTGTGTGTGTGTGTGTGAGTGAGAGAGAGAGAGAGAAAGAAAGAGAGAGAGATTCTCATTAACAAGAGACTGTAATCACAGAGTCTTGTGGTCCATTGGGACTTGAGGAATTCTTGTTTCTGGCAAATGCACTGTGCTTGCTTCCTCAAAAAGCACATGTGCCAGATAGTACACAAGGTATTTATTTGCATGGCAACATCGAGCAATCCATAATACATGCAAATAGTATTCAAAATTTTAGATTTGTCTGATAAAATAAATAAATATTTATTTGTGTAAATATATCACATTTGATGAATAATTAATCCAAAAGGATCTCTTTTCATATATAATGCATCACCCCCAAACTTTCCATGTGCCTTTGGCTTTGCCGTAATTGGGAACATTTCCTGCATCAGACATCCCTCATTATTAGTGTCAGTGAAAGTATGCACACACTCTGGGGTTATAGCCATAAAAATCATAGTGGTGATACAGTCGTAGTATTGACTGTCACCTGATGGTGATCATGACAGAATGACAGTTGTGTCAAAGAGAATGACATGTCATCTAATGTGGGACAAAAGCTGTTATGAGTTTGTGATTGCTTTATAGAAGCAGGGAGACACAATCCTCACACATTTGCTACAGTACGACCATTGACATCATTAATTCTGATACTATACAAACATGCACAGATGTGCATTGTTGCACACATATGTTGAAATAAATGTATTTTATAACAAAAAGTTATACCATTAATTGCTGCATTTTTAAATATCTGTCATATATATATATATATATATATATATATATATAATGAATCCCTCCTATCTATCTCTATTGTCTTCACTGTATCTGCACTCTCTGTGTACCTCCCTGCTTAGGCGCTTGACCTAATTGTAGCAAATTATTAGGACGAGACTCCAACCTATTATCCCGCTGCTGTTACACAAGAGATGATCTCTATAAACAGCTATCTGCATATAAATGCAGAATCTGTAGGCAACAGGGCAAGATTTTGGTATCGGTTTTGGTTTGTACTACGTTTGTAGTCTGAGTAGCAATATGATATATATCCTTTTTTTGCCAAGTACATTTTTACGTATATGAGTAATGTATACTCTGCATTTAAACCATCCTAAATATTTAGGATCAGTGGGCAGCCAGGATCCGGGGACCAACTCCAGTTGTAATCCCAGTACCTTCGTAAAAGGCAATGGCAGGATTTACCTAACATTCATGTCTTTATGGTGAAAGGAAACTGGAGCACCTAGACGAAACCTAGGCCAACGTTGGGAGAACATGCAAACCCAATACTCAGCAGTGCCAGTACTTGCTGTGAGGCAGCAGTGCTAACCACTAAGCCAATATTTTTTTAACAAATTACGTTTGAGCGGGCTTTGGTTGCATGCAGGTAAACAGTCCGTGTAGACGGCAAAAGATGCGGAACAAATTGGTCGAAATACAATCTCGTAACCCATGGGCTATTGTCTGACAACGATTTAGCTTTTTATTAACTTTAAAAGAATGTATATGCATTCATATGCAGATATCTTAACTTAAGGTAAACTTGTAAAACAATCAGGTTGTTAATAGGATTGCTAATTGGACTGTAAACAATGACCAGTGCATGGAAGAGGAAGTCTTGGCCTGGTTATCTGTTATCTGTTATCTCTGGCTACACCAGAACCAAGGTTATTTTAGTTTAGCATTTTTCATTAGTTTTTATTTTTATTTCGTTTTGACTTTTTGTTTTCAAACTCATTTTAGTTTTTGCAAGCGGGTTTGCTAGTTTAGTTTTTATTTTTTGAAAATGCTTAGTTTTAGTTTTTATTAGTTTTAGTCTTTTTTTGTAATATGGGTTATTGGTCAGGGGCAAGATTCAAAAAGGTCATAAAAAGTATTGTGTAATAATACTTCAACAAAAACATCAAACAATTTTAGAAACATGTAGGCTATTCACATTGTATTCAACAATAACACCCGTAAGTTACATAAAATGTACATATGATGAGCACACATATGTAAACAGTCTACACAAGACGCCGCAGTAAGTGGAAAATGTATAAGTGACGTGTGCCAGGAAAAAACCTAACTAGCCAATAGACTAAAGAAGACATACATGAACAGGTGTTTTGAACTTTGGTTCGAGTAAAGTGGCGAACTTTTTGAAGTCAATTGACTCACACAGTTGTGTAGACATCCCAGTATCAATCCACATATTAACCCACGCTTCCTCCCGCTTGTAGTGTTCCTGCGTATTTACTAACCGGCAGCTATCGGGTTGCTGGTGAAAGCCCTCCTGTAGTGTTCTCTGTCCTACAGTTGTCTCCGTCATGCTGCCTGGCCCTGTACCAATACATCCATGCCCTGTACCGGGGTTAGCTTCTGTTTCGGGGAAAGGGGGCTTAGCGTTCTCCTTTAGCCTCCTTGTGCACGCTTCTCAAATGTACTTTCAAATTTGTGGGATTTTTCCCTTTCATAAATTGTCCACATATTTGACCACCTTCCACTGCAAGGCACTTGCTTTATCTGACACAGTCATAATCAAATAGGACTCTGCCGCTTTCTTCTGACTTTCGGTACCGCCATGATGCCAGGCGAGGGGCATGGACTATGTTGTGTTCATTTTGACATGGAATGTCGGAATTTCTGGGTTCCCAGTCAGAAACTATATATGTCTATGGCATTGACTATATAAAACAGGTCTATGGTCGGAAATGTCAACTCTGAAATATATAACGTTATTTGCTATATGAAAGACATTGACAAAGACGAAAACTAAGGACATTTACTTGATTATTTTATTTTAGTTAGTTTTGCAAACGGACATTACAGTTTTAGTTAGTTATGTTTTTTTTGTAATACCTCGTTTTTATTTTTATTTCAGTTAACGACAATCTTTTTTCCCACCTAGTCTTCGTTATTTCGTTCGTTTTCTTTAACGATTATAACCTTGACTGGTACCCAAGAAATATTGGCTGTTTCCCCCGTTTCGAGATTGTCTCACATTGAGACCTTGTGTGAGACCTTGTACTGTTCCCAATGCACCAGCAAGTCACCGCTCTTCTGATAAAGCATGTTACATGTCTATCGCTGCACACGCGCGCACACACACACACACACACACACACACACACACACACACACACACACACACACACACACACACACCTGGCATCTAATTTTACTCAGGTAGATGTTGGAGTAGTTGTTTCGGCAGTGTTTTGCTGAAGATGCCGCGAGTTGCTTCTGTGACCCGATTTCCTGTGACAGAAATTACTCGAGCATTCAGTTTGACACACACACACGCACACACACACACACACACACACACACACACACACACACACACACACACACACATCCATCCATCTCCCAGTCTCTGCCTTTCTCTCGTTCCCTTTTAAGCTTGTTCTGCTGCTCCTCTCCTAATCACAAACCTCACCTGCTTCTCATGCCCTTTTATCCCATTTCCCATGTCCCACGTTTGACAGCAATGAGAGATAACAGAAAATCAGGACTCTGGAAAATGCGGTATGCTACATAACCTGCATATGTGTGAGCACCGTGGCACAGATTTTTAAAATGTATGTCACAATCCTACTTTAGTCACACACTGCCCACCTCATTAAACTGTTTTACGCTCATAAAAACTAGTTTTTCTTGCTATCTCGCTTTATCTTTTTTTCTCTGTCTCTAGTCTGCTGTTCTTCCCCGATTCTCACCCGTCTTTCTTTCTCCCTCGTTCGTCCTCACCTTCTCACCCTACTTGTGCAAATCCTCTTTTTAATTCAAAGGATTGGTATTCATATATGCAAATCAGCCTTAAAGCACAAAGTCAGAGAGGGTTTGCCCTAGTGACACTGCAAGCACATACAAACGCATGATAGAGTGTGTGTTAATGTACTGGTCTCAAGCCCTACCATTCTAGTAAACTGTACTTATCAGTAGTTAGTTTGTGGCCAGTTTAAGACCGTTGATGAGCACTTAACATGTCACCGCACCAAAAGCCGCACTGCAGCAGCTTCTCTCTCTCTCTCTCTCTCTCTCTCTCTCTCTCTCTCTCTCTCCTTAGCTGTACTTCTATCCAATCTAACACTCCCTCTCTTTCCCTGTCTCTTGCCATCTTTGTGTGGTGGTGGAGGTGGTGGGGGGGGGGGGGGTGGTGGTGGAGTGTAAGGAGGTGAAGAGCATTGCGTCATTGGGGGTGTGTTGAGCAGGAGGTGGGCTGAGCCGGCAGTCAGTGACGCGAGCGGACCACGTGCGCCTGTCATGGATGGGAAGACGTTTTGCAGCGGTTATCCGGCTTTAGGCGAGGAGAGCTAGAAACAGCCGCAGCTCCCCTTGCCGACGGCTTGATCGAAGGAGTGAATGTCTGTGTGTGTGAGTGAGTGAGTGAGTGTGTGTGTGTCTGTGAGTCTGGGTCTGTGCGCATGTAGATGGTGCATGGGCTGCAACCGGAGCTGCTGCTGTTGCTGCTGGTGAATAATGCAGACAATGGAACTGAGTTTGGATAGCATGCAGGGAGCCAGATTAATAATGCATCCTGCCGGGTTATGAGCTCTGCATTAGTTAGTTTTTGCTGGAACCTGTAGCTGGCTACTGTCTGCCTGCCTTTTTGAATTACTGACTCCCTGCATACCTTTCTGCCTGCCTGCAAGCCTCTTTACCTGATTAGCGGATCGTCTGACTTTAGTCAGAAAATGTCTCACTACCATTTCATCAAATGCTGTAAGTAGCCATTCACCAGCTCTTAATGTGCATGCAAGTGTGTGTGTTTGCAAATGCACTTGTCCGTGCCCCAGCCATGGGTGTGTGCCTGTTGTGTCAGCACTTACTATATATGCAGGGTGTCAAATACTGTCTGAGTTTACATGCTTAAGAATTCTGGTCACCAGCTGCCAACACAGCAGCACAATCTAAACTTCAAGTGTGTGTGTGTGTGTGTGTGTGTGTGTGTGTGTGTGTGTGTGCGCGCGCAGTAAGTGGGTGTGCGAGCTTGCTGCAGAGAGTTGCTGCAGATGTGTGAAGTTGACCGGTGACTGCAGCAGGTACTGGCAGAGGGAAAGAAAGATGAAATAGAGCCACAAAGATGCAGATCCCATGAGCGTCTTGCATATTTATAACACAGTGACAGACTGATGGAGAGAAAAAGTCATTTCAGAGAGAAGGACAGATGGAGAGAAACTGAGGGTGATTTGGAGGAGCATTGCAGATAGTGGAGGGAATGGCAGGATTGGGAAATGGAAAGGATGTGAGGATGCAATGAGTGACATATGAAGAATGTGGCCAAGTGGTGCGAGGAATGATAAGCAGACTCGGGGAGGAATGGGGGAGAGTGATACTGATATTTGAGAGGTGATAGCAAGGTAGGAAGGAAAGAGAGAATAAAAGTTAAAACAGTGAATTTTATCATAGAGGTGATGCATGCTGCCTAAAGTCTGTCCTTGACTCTGAGAACACTACCTGTCTAACCCCAAATCACTACCCACTACATACAGTACGTCTATCTACTGTATATCTTGCACATTTATGGGGTTTGCAGCATGTGTGTGTGTGTGTGTGTTTGTGCACATGTTGTGCTCTATTTTCTAATTTACAAGCTCCTGCAGTGCAGTCAGTGTTATTAGCTGGAGCCTGAATGAGATGTTCCACATTCAATCACTAACTGATAGCCTGGGGATGGGATGGCAGCAGAAAAAAGCAACTGCTTTCTATCCCTCTCTCTCTTTCTGTCCGTCCACTTATTCCATCACTCTCAGATTCATTCAGCACTGTTTCTCATTAGGCCCAGCTCCTCTGTCCTTTCCCTCTCTCATTCACATTTCATGTGTCTGTTTTGAGCTATTCATCACACAGTAGCAAACGCCAGTGTTTCGGAGCACACATTATGTCATAGTTTTTGCAAATGTTGAGATTAAGTAGGAATGACGTGTGTTTTTATCAGCCATGTTGATGCAAATTCACATACGGTTTTCATTTGAGAAATAGAAATTCAAGTATTTATTGACTGAGGGCAAATTCTTATTGATCTTTGCTGTCAGTGCTGGCCATATATGATGTTTTCATCTAAAAACGGAAGACAAAGATATTCTCCTGCGAATGTTCTGATACACCAACCAATGATTGTATATTATTTACAACACATTCAGCCACATTACATGTACATGCAGCAACACACAGCATGTTATGGCAAGTCATGAGGGACCGATTTTGTAGTCACAACATATCACAACATTTAGTGCCACGTGTGAACTGTTGTGCAGTTAAAGTGAACCTTTTAGCACACTGAGCATACATTTAGACAAGTGCATTTGTATCACTTTATGTTCATTTACTAACAAAATATTGTTTTACGTCGGTGTTCCGCTGTCTTGATGATTTCTTTTTTATCTAATGGATATCCATCTACTACTGAGTATACCTTAATGTCGTGTGAGTGAGTCACGTCAGTATCAATATGCCATGTTATGTGACGTCTGTCATGTGCGCTGAGTTTACGGGTTGATGTGACTGTAGCCTTGAATGCCTGTATAGTAGATGATATATGAGGTTGACAGAGAGTGTGAAGGATATGGCCTAACCAAGGAAGATATGACAGTCACAAAGTCAAGGCAGTGATGGAGACAGGCAGTTCACCATATCCACATTTTGTGTGGTAAAATGGCTAGTGTGTTTTATGATCTCTGCTACTTACTGTCGCTCAAACTACTACCTAAGTGTTGAAAAGAAGAACGAAAACAATCAAATCTGTAGCCTCCGTGATTGTTCTTGGTGTGCCAAATCTCTCTCTCTCTCTCTTTAGTCAAAGGAATGAAGCAATATGTGACAATTTCTCATCCCTGTGCCCTGCCATTGCCACTTTTTCGCTTCAATGAGGGTTTTGTCTAGATGTGAAATAAGTAGTTGATTACTCAATTATAGAAAACTATAAATACAATTGCCAACTATTTTGATAATCAGTTAATCGTGTAAGTAATTTTACAAGCAGGTTCCAGATTCTCATTCTCATCAACTTCATTTCTTTGTCTTATGTAAAAGTAAACAGAATATTTTGGGTTAAGACTGTTAGCCAGATAAAATGAGCGATATGACGATGTTAGGCTTTATGAACTTTTGATGAGAATTTTTCATGATTTTCTTTCTTTTATGGACTGACTGATGAATTGATTAATCAAGAAAACAATTGTCTGATTAATTGATAATGAAAATAATCTTTAGTTGCAGCCTTAGCACTTTACGTTTTACCCTTTTCCACTCACCTGAGCTCTCTGGCCATTAGACTGACACACTGGCCTAAGCTAGTTGTCTGGGATGTGCATATGTGTGTACATACATATAGTCTAATGCTCCAGGAGAGGTGAGTTCTGCTCTTGATGCTCTGTATTTTTAGCCCTGCAGTAAGTTATATGTCAGCATACAACAGATCAAGGCAACTTGTATCAGTGCACCCACTCTTGTGTCTACTATGGACACAGACTGTATGCACCACAACTACTACTGCAAGTCACATATCAAAATGGACTGAGTAGAAGAAAAGGTGAGAGGGAGATATATGTGAGAGTAGAAGAAAAAAGGAGGCAATAACATGGGACTATGAAAGCTGGACTGTGTAGCGATGGAGTGGCATGATATTGGAAAAGGCAGTAGGTTGAATGTTTTTTTTGTGTTTGTATGTTTGTGTCTGCTCAATGTGCAGCCAAGTTCCTAATATAAAATATAGTTGAAGCAGACACCTGGCATGAACGGTATAATAATGACACCCCCCCCCCTTGTCTTGAACCTGAACACAAAAGAACCTTTTTTACATGTCTAACCAGAGCAGATGGCACTGGTATACTGTATTGTGCAGGATGTGTGTATGTGTGGCACACCGGGGTGGAGGGGGCAGGTGTCTGAATAAATGTGTAGATGTGAGAGATGCAGCAGCTCCATTTGTCTGCTTGGATGGCTTTGTCTCTACCTGATAAAAAATCTAGTCCAAACACACTTCAGCCCCTACAGAGGAGAAACGACAGTTTGCTGTATAAAGTAGACACAAAGTAAAGTAGCAACAGCCCTCCAACGGCACATGCCACCCTGTGGATTTGCAAAGAGATGAAGACCGATGGTAGTAGTGAGAAAGAGACAGGCAGTTTTGTGGGAAACATGGGGACAGCATGAAGTACTTCAAAGGTGTCCCACTAACATCACTTTGCACTTGACAAACAGAGTGATGTCTGCTCCCACAACCCAACAGAGAAAGAGAGAGTTGAAATAGAGACACAAGAACCACTGGAGATCAATTGAGAAACAAAGATGCTCCAAGGGGTGGGGGGGGGGGGGATACTTAAAAGAAAATGGGCCCAAAAGAACCAGAGCAACGAAGTTGAGTTTGATAAAAGAAGGAATGAGATATAGAGACAGCATGGGCCAAAGAGGGATGAGTGGGTGAGTCAGAAAGAAAAGTACACTATTTCTGCAAAGACATCCACCTCTTTATTTTTTACTTGTCTTCTGGAGTGGCTGTAAACTAAATTTGTAAAATGACCAAGGCCAGATTGTTGCACATATCTTCACCTTTACATACATTTATGTAAATCTTCTTTTTTTTGTATGTGTGTCTTTTTTTATATTTTGAGCACATTCAGTGAATTACCTAAGCACACTCAGTGAATCTCATTCTGAGCCCACCTACTGCACAAACACTGTACCCCCTAATCATCCAAGCAGCCCATAATAGGTTTAGCAGCTGCCTGGGATGAGATCTGTTTGGCTAAGTTCCACTGAGAAGAAGAGAGATTAAGCAGAGTCAGGAGAATCAGTGGGACAGGACAGACCACACACAAAATGCTGTGATGCTTCTCTCAACTCACCCCACGGCTCAACAGAAACAGCAAATATCCTTTACAGTAAATATGCTAAATAGCGGCCCACACACAACTGCAGACACAGACATGCAAAGCATACATGCATGCACACAAACACAGTTCTGCCTGGAGATGAAACTGACAGCATGTTTCATCACTTTGATACTTATTTGCTCAGTAAGTAAGAGTAAATACTATGTACTATGTTTTCACTGATTCACCAGATTGTCATCCTTACTCTTTGGATGGACCGCTCGCCACCAGATCTTGAGTGAAAACAAATAATGCACGCATAAATAACTTTTGCATTTAGTTTTCTGACACTAAATATCATTAGCGTTGTCTTGCTCTTTCTCTTTTTCTCACTAGGTTGTTTCCAGCTATGTAATGTCTTTCGTCAGAACATGGAGATAGACCAGTGTCTGCTGGAGTCTCTCCCCATTGGCCAGCGCCAGCGGCTGGTCAGGAGGATGCGCTGTGACCAAATAAGGGCGTACTACGAGAGGGAAAAGAGTCTTCAGCGCCAGCAAGGTGGAATCAAGGTTCGAGCGCCGCCCACCCACCACAAGAAGCACCGTGTCCGCTTCAGCCTCGCCGATATAATACAGGATGCCATCATTCGCCATGACGACAAAGAAGGTGTGTATGCAGGTGCACGCATGAGGGTGTATGTCTGTTAGTGGTTGAGTGAAAAGGTTGTAGTGTGTGTGTGTGTGGATGTGTACACAGTAAACATTTGAGGGTGAGACCTGGATACTAGAGAGACACACACACACACACACACACACACATGGCCAAAACAGTTCTTATGACATCCAGGTGACACAAACCACTCGACTGAGGAGAACAGAGTGAAGCTTTATCCTGATACAAACTGCTCTCAAGGAGATAAAAAACCTTAACACAGATGATAATGTCATCGCTTTAGAGCAAAACAGTCATTCCGTAGATTGGCTTTTTGTTGGACTCTAGGTAAAAGAAAGCACTCACGTTTGTTTTGTCACTTGCACTGTTCAGTGGCAGTGACACGTCTTTTTAAAATACTCTTTAAAGATAAACAAATTCCAAAAGTAACGAGAACTTATGACACAGTCTTTTGGTTGGTTGCTGGATGTGGCTGGTGTATGGTTTTGTTTGAAACACAAACACAAAGTAATGCATCAAAACAAATATTAGCACGATAAAATATTAGCCAAGGGACAATGAATACTGGGCATTGTTTCAACCATTCAGCCATTGTGTTTCACACAAATGGGAGCTTGCTTATTCAGGGTGTAGTTTGTACTTGAATGATTTTTGTTTTCTATAAATGCATATGACATTGAATATAATGATTGCACTGGAGCATTTATCCACTTGGCAAAAGGACAATGAGAGCTTTTCTCAGGTACACCGTAAATCATATCTCTCCTTGGGCTTCGGCTCTAAGCAGGACTGCAGCTTGCTTTTCTCCCGGTAAAGACAGACTGTACTCTGTTTTTGTGAAATCAGTCAATGAACACGTACGATTCAAGAGGTTCTCACACTATACTCTAAAGCACATTGATTTTTTTTGTCCGACCTCACTGTCTTTCTTTTTGGATATGCCAGTCATTTGCCAGTCGTTTACCCAGCTGTCCGGGTGTATCTGTGTCAGTCCTACCAGCAGTCTTTGCAGGTCACTGTGTTAATCACTGCTCTCTGGCTGCCAATAAGGTTCAGCTGGGGTCTTTGGGAGCAGCTGGTGTGCCATTGCAACAGCCAGACTGAAACCAAGGTCCCTTGGCTTGGCATTAATCAGATCTGCTACCCCTCTGCCTCATGCCTATCCCAGACAGGGGCCATTGCACTGAACTGGTACCAGGCTAAACGTTTGCATTGCTATGGCAAGGCCTTCTGACAGCAGTACCTGCAAGAGTGACAGACTCACTTCTAACAGACTCCTTGAGTCAAGGGACTGACTGCTTGAAAGCTTTATGATCCATTCATGTTACCCTGTGTTGGCCTGTTTTGTTCTTCTGTCTGTATTGTAGGGGTGGGGGATAAAATCGATACAGCATAGTATCGCGATATTTTTCGTGGCAATGCTGTATCGCTACACGGACACCAAGTATCTTTTTTATTGATCTAAACAATCAGCTGCCGTGACAAAGGTACGTTTTTGTCAGATGACAAAAATGCTTGTGCATAAAATTAAAGTGAGATCAACAAACAGAAATGTATCTCTTTAGATAAAACAGATGTTGACAAAGTTTTCCTTTTGGGGAAATAATTTGAAGTTGGCAAAAAGGAAATAAATTGCAATATATTGCAGAATATTGCAATATTTTTAAAATCACTAATGATGATCATAAAATCATCATTAGTGAGATGACTTTAGATTCATAGAAATTCAGTCTGCTGACAAGCCAGCCAGATAGTCAGAGATATCACACACACACACACAGTCACACAAGGATTTATTTTCTTATCAGTTGTTTTGTACAGGGAACAAGATGAAGGGAATGAGATAAAGAGAAGCAGGATGGAGAACAAAGGAAAGGTTAAAACATGGGGGGGGGATGAAAAATTGGAAAGCCAAAGAAATTGAAAAGCAGCCGAAAAGAAAAACTGAAACCGAAAAAAGGTTAGGGAGGATATTGTCGGGTTAAGGTAAAAAAGCTACCAGGAACACACAGCTTATAGGGGCATACTATATCTCCTCCCCATTCTGCATTTCTATCTGTCACATGCAAACATCTGGCTCACTTGCGTTTTGGCATTTGGTGAAATTGCTTTTCCCAAACCAATGTTTTAACTTCATCAAAGCAAGGCACGTGGAACTGCAGCAGCTGTTGCCTTGTAGCCATGAAACTGACAATCTATTTTTATTTCTTCCGTCTTCCCCTTTTAACAGAATAATGATATTAAATATGACATTTTGGTGTCTGTGGTTCTAACTGAGATGATGATTCCTGCCAAAAAAAAAAAACACTGTGAGAAATGTTCAGAGTTGATGTAAATTATTTATATAACGCTAGTCTAGAGTCTAAAGGGGACTGTGACATCACATTATCTCTGGAAAGTACTTGTGATGCCACTTGTATGGTTTAAAACCCCATCTTGTAACAACTGTACAGGTTAAACACCAACAGCATGTGTCAATCGCATTTAACCCTCATCTAGTATGCCATATGACCAGCTTGGATTTGCATCCTAGCTACCTCTAATGCATTTATTACATTTTAGATGTATAACATCTGTTAAATCGTCAGACACTGCTGTACTTGTTTGGTTTCAGTGTTATAATGGTTTATTTCTGTGTAGTCATGTATGTGTGTGCATGTGCATATGTGGTTTGTGGGTTTCTTTAAGCCACAATTGCGATTCGACTCTTGAGCATCCGTCAGACCTACCATTATTGATCAGTGTGTATAGAGCCATCCTGCGGGCACAGCACAGGGACTCACAGACTCCACTCGGTTCTCCGTAGTGAGGAAGTGAAGCAAGCAGAGGTAATAATTTATAGGAAATAGCTTTTAGTTTTGTGTGGTGTTTTGGAGCACTGCTTTTAGACACAATTCATAAAACTGAATCATAACATTGCTCAAATAAGAACATCATGCGCACCATAGTGTTCCACAATGTTCAGCCATTTTTTTGTTGATGCGGTCCCCACCTCCATATCAGTGCAGCAAAGATTCTTAACAAAAAGAGTAAATCAAATGACTTCTACGACAAGGTGGCACTAGTGCTCATAGTTCTCCTTAGTCCACAGTATTGAAGCAATTTTAAATGGTCATAGATAGATGATATGTTGTGTGTCTTTCAAAGGAGGTTATATTCTCTAGACATGTTCTCTTGTAATTGTAATGGGTGTGCTGGATGGCACCACAGCTGAAGTTGAAAATCAATGTTCCATCCAGAGTGGCTGTGATATTTGCACTGTGATGGGATACTCCAGACATTTAGCTAGTCTTTTATTTATCAGTCAGCTTGCCATAAGCACCACACATCGATCCAACAATCACAAACACCGCCAGCGACTTCAGATACATATGTGTAAAATTTCCCCAGATGACAAAATACAAAGCAGACAGGGAGGAGGAAAGATGGAGAAATCGGTGAATATGGATGTTAGAGGAATTTGAGATTTCTCTGCAATAGAGCATGGTGGGATTAAAGGCACGTCAAACGTCTTTCCTGGTTTTTGACAGAACGGGGCCTAGGCCCACAGAGATGGTAGAGAAAAATGTCATGATATATTTTACTGGAATCCAATTTAAAACCTTAACACTCAGTCTGATACAGCAGGGATCCCTTTAATGCCAACTGCATCATCAGGCAGCATATTGAAACTTTTCACTGGCAGTGGTGTTTGTCTGAGCTTCTAATATTAAACCATTGGTTCACTTGATGACTCATCACAGTGTACCTTTTTATATGAGAGGGAGCAAAATATGTAAGAGAGCATGGAAAATAACATAACTCATTTTCTCACAGAGGTCTACACTGCTTAGTTTGAAGTTAAAAAAACAATTTAGATATGTTCCTTTTATGTTTGCGTATTTCAATTAAAACCCAGAGGGAAGAGAAGTGTGTCAAGACACTTATTTCCCAGATATTGTCAGCACAGAAAATGGATTAAAACACATTCACAGTGTTTCCCTCTACTGTGTCTACACAAACAAGCAATGGCATTTTCCTAGTCTGTATGCTGGAGAAAGAGCAATTCCAGCAATGAGATATCCACCAGGTTACACAATGATTGATAGCCTGAAAGGAACACAACAGCTACAGTACCACAATATAATGTATCATGAGTACAAATGGTTTTATTGATCATAAAGGCTGTTTACACAACGCTTTCTGAAAGGGTTTTGCAGACTAGTCCTTGAAATACTTTGGCAAATGTTTGTTCACACCTTGGTGTGTTTGCTGTAAATGTATGGCAATGTTGCAGGGACTGAAAATGTATAAAATCATATCATTTCTCCACAAGTGGGCAGGACACGCCTGTTCCATCTTACAGAACTCATCGTCTGATAATCTACATTTAGAGTTAGGCATTATTGGAAAACTGTACAAGTGCCTTTTTTCATCAGGATCGAAAACATGGGAAAATGTCAAAGCTCATTTCAGAAACATGGGGCAGTGAAGTGAGATGGTGCCTCTTGAGACTATGACTGTGTGATAAGGACCAAAGAGACAAGAGTATTTATAAGGGTGATGGATTTGAACATAATCTCATATGGGGCTGCCAAGGAATGCTGCTGTACATGGGGAGAATATGTCTGGTCGTTAGATGAAGAAAATTGGCAATACTGCTCTAAGTAGCATACTATGGAGGATACATTACAGGGATTTTACTAAATTCATTCATTTGAGCCAGATAATCAAAAAGAGGCTGAAAAGTACATGTAATCTTGTATTGTATCTACAGAGCATGCTCATTCAGCATCATTTCTACTTCAACAAGTTCGACAACGAATCATTTTGTTATCACTTACATGTGGGGGTTTGTTTATTATTTCTTAGCATAGGAGGAAAGTATATCTTAATGCTCCTTTTCCCAAGAGAGGAGAAGTGCTAATGTTTTTTTAACTGTCAAGTGTACTGTAATTTAATGTGTAGGCAAGAGATCCTGAAGAGCTGTACTCAGGTGTTACACAAACACAAAGACAGGTTAAGGGCAAAATATCTATCAGTCTGAATGACAGCATAGATTTTGAGGTTAGCAGGTGAGTTGTCAGAAGTACTGAAAACTAGCTGAGCCCTGAGGGAAACACAATTGATTGGGATGCAGTTTGGGACATCATTTTCCACTGTTCCAAGAACCCAAATCACCAGTATATCCACTTCAACATATGTCATAGCACATATTGTCAATGATTATTCTACTTTTGATATATTGTGTAATCTGTTGTACTTGAATAGATATAGAATATGCACTGGCAATGTACTTGCACTGACTCTCTTGCACTATGACACCATTGCACCTTTCTGCATTTTTTCCACACCGCTCCTTTAAACATGCTACAATCTAACTTTACTGTAAGGGCACACTATTGATATCTTCCTTTGTATTTTTGTAGTATGTATGTGTGCGTGGATGTCATATGTCTGTGTGCCTATGTGTATGTATGATGTGTATAAGCTATTGGACACCTTAATTTCCTTCTGGATAAATAAAGTATCTATCCATCCATCCATCCATCCATCCATCCATCCATCCATCCATCCATCCATCCATCCATCCATCCATCCATCCTTCCTTCCTTCCTTCCTTCCTCAGAAGAGATACGTCTCTAAAGCCATTCCCACTCCATATTGTACCTTCTGTCAACCTGAACAAACAGGAACTTTTCTGCATATGGTCTGGAGTGTGAACAGGTGCATGAGTTCTGGCATAAAACAGTAGCAGTATTATCTGATGTGATAGGATGTCCAATTCCTACTGACCCGATTGTTTTGTTACTTAATGACGACTCTAAATTACACCTGCTTGAGAGACAGAGGAAAGTTTGGCTAGCCGCCTCAACTGCAACCAAGAAAATGATAGTTCAGCGCTGGCTCCCTCACTCGCCTTGTATAAAACAATGGTTGGCGTATTTTCTGGACATAGTTATGCTTGAGCTCTCTACAGAAAGGATTAACAAAGCCAAAACATCAACTATCAGCCTATGGGAAAGCACAGCAGCACAAATATCAGACCTAATGACCTCAGCCCCACAAGAACTAGAGGAGAGTGATAGGCAAGGTGTGATTTCTGTTTTAATGACGTTTTTCCACTACATGGTACCTACTCGACTCAGCTCGACTCTACTCGCCTTTTTTGGTTTGAAAAAAAGTCCCTGGTACCTGCCAACAGGTACTTTTTTTAGTATCACCTCCGTCGAGGTTCCAAGCGAGCTGAGGCGATACCAAAAGGTGACGTGAAAACCTGCAGACTACTGATTGGTCGGAGAGAATCGTCACTAATCACTGTGCCATCATTGCTAGCAACAGACGGGGGGTGTCTGAACAAACCCACCATTTTTAAATAGTTTAGCCAGCTGTGTTTTTTTTGCTGCCTCCAGGTTCTTTTGAAACAAAATTTGTCTTCTGGCTGTGGCAACAGCTACATGCCGAGAATCAAAAACAACACACATTGGACGTTCTGTGTGTGTGTGTCGCGGCAGTTTCCTGTGGCGTCGCTATGACGACCAGCCACGCTCACCTCACGCATGAGGTGGTACTAAATCTACAATGGAAAAAGGAGGACGGGGCACCGCGGCCGAGCCGAGCTGAGTCGAGCAGGTACCATGTAGTGGAAAAACGCCGTTTGTTTGTTTTGTTTTCCTTGAGACTGCAGAGGGTGGGGGGTGGGAGAGGGTTTTTATGTAATTTATGTTTTTCTGTTTTGTACACCATTTGACACTAACTGTCATACATTGTGGAACTTATTCTGTATGTCTGAATGATATAAATGGTGCTAATAAAAAAAGAAGTACTGAAAACTACTCAATCACCTTCTATATTTCTGTCCGTCCCATTCTTGTGAACATGATATCTCAGGAACCCCTGGAGGAAATTTCTTTGTTAAAATTTGGCACAAATGTTGCATGGACTAAGTGATTTTGGAGGTCAAGGTCACTGTGACCTCACGTCTGTCCCATTCTCATGAATATATTATATTATATTTAGGGCTGTCAATCTATTAAAAAATGTAATCTAATTAATTACATATTCTGTGATTAATTAATCGAAATTAATCGCATACATAATTAACGGTGCCTGAACCGATACTTTTTAAGAAAGTAAAAAAAGAAAAGAAAAAAAAAGGGTACTAAGCAACAGTTGGTGGCATTAAAGAATGGCTTGTTTATTGCTAAGGCCATATGGTCAAAATTAAATGATTTAATAATAATGTATAACAATAACTTATTTCACTAGTAAATTGCTGTTGAACGACAAAAACAACAAACAGATAGGAAAAGGACATTTACAATAACTTCAAATGCACCACGAGGCTGTAGTTTACCAGTTTCATTGAATGCACCGGCTGTGTAGTTTCTCCGACGGCAGCTGCAGATTGTTACATACCGGTGTTGAATCCTCTACAGTAAAACACAGTCACACTTTACACCGTTTAGCGTTAGCTGTCAGCATTTTAACCGTGTTTAATCCAGCTACTAGCTAGCGGTAGGCTAACGTTAGCTGCTGTTGAGTATTGTGTTAACTAGCGTCACGTGCAGCGGTGTTTGTGTTTCCTGTAACGTCTGTATGCAAACGTCAATGTGGAATCGATTAATCTGCGTTAATTTTTTTATTTTGACAGCCCTAATTATATTATATATATAATATTTCATTAACGCCTTGAGGTGAATTCCTACACTATTTTTGACATATTTCACATTAGCTCGGACACTGAATTGGTGACACTAATCTTGAAACTGTGGTAATGGTATAGATCTTCTGTGATGCCGGGCTGAAGATGTGTGTGAGGCATCATAGGCACGTTTGGCCAGAAAATACACTTAATATCGTTTATTAAATTCCTTTAATGTCTTCACGATATATATTATTTGAGTCTGCACAGACATGGATATAAACTGCCACTTAATCGGTTGGCATACATCCGCAAGGCAGTAATTCTAGTTTTACATGGTTTGAGCTGCAGTTCCTGATGCATGTCGATCAATACACATTATTTGGGTTTCTCTCTCTCATCGTCACCTCGCTCTCTCGCTTCCACTCTGCTACCAGTTCCTAGCTGGTTGCCATAGAAACTACACATACGTCTTGAACAGCTGTTTTGCAATTTTCCACAAAATGACAACCGACTTTGCTTTGCGCCCATACTCCATTCCCCTGTCAGCAGCATTCTGATAGAGGGGTAACACACACACACACACACACACACACACACACACACACACACACACACACACAAGACCAAAGCTTGAGGTCAGCATATTGTATAATCACCAACTGACATAAAGATTTAACATATTAGCTTCAGTTGAATTTTGGAGTGTATTTTTGATGGATTTTGTCTTCCATCTCTTCCACCTTAGGAAGGGATCTCTTGATGGCCAGTATGACCAGAGGAAATTATTACATCAAGTAAAACCTGTTTTACTGTTCATATGGACTACTGAATATTACTTTAAGACACACATGAAAAAATATGTGATTGAACCAATCCATTTAAGTTGCACTAATCTTAAATGAAAGATTGAAATGTTTACCTAATATAGCTGGCAACCTCTCTACTAATGCAAAAGGCAAATAGACTTGTGCTTCACACACAAACAGCGGTTGGTTTTGATGAATCTGCCAATGATACAACAGTACTATTGATTCCCAATGGCCATATCTCCAGACAAACACTTAGCTTTTTTTCCTCTAACTGCCTGATGGTCAGTATGTGGTTCTTGACCTTTGACCTCTCTTTAGACACATTCAATAATGTGCCATAAAACTCAGGTAGGTTCTTCTATCAAAGACTAACACTAACATTATAGTTATAGTCATCATTGTATACATATTTTTGTTAAGAAGCATGTGATCATGTGCTTAAAAATCGCTGCTCCACATTCACTAATGAGCGGCCCTGTGATATACTGTATGATAGAAAGGAACAAGAGCATTATCTATTCCCTGGTGACGACTTTAGTGCTAGATAAATCTTAATTGGTGGTTTACAGCCTGAGCCCCTACAGTATGTTGAGGAGACGAGGGATAATTGTGCTGATTGACTGAAAGGTTGGCCAGTTTGTTTCTCAACAACCATTTAAAGGCCATTAAGCACTGAAGGCCATTAGAAGAGTGGAGAGATGTCTGTGCATAGCATGTGTTTGGCCTGTTTGGTATGTGTGCATGTGCTTGTCAAATGATTAGTCAACTAACTGATTAGTCAACAGACAGATAATTAACTGATGACAGTATTGCTAATTGATAAATGTTTAAGTAATTAATACATTCAATATAGTAATTCAGTAATTATATAAAAATACCAAACATTTGCTCATTACAGCTTCTTGCTTTCCCGTATTAAATACTTTTCAATATTTGGCTGTTTCTTAGTAGGGTTGCAATTCACAATTATTTACATTATAGATTCATGTTGATAGTTTTTTATTTTTTTATTAAGGAATTAATTGTTTAATTTACAAAATGTCGAAAAATAGTGAAACCCTTCCATCACAGGTTCCAAGAGTGCAAGATGATGCTGTAAAATTGCTTGTTTTGTGTCGACAAACCCATTACATTGACTCTCATATAAAAGAAATATGAGAAGAGAAAAGCATGCCCTCACATTTAACCCTTGTGTTGTCCTTTGGGTTACCGGGACCCGGAGGACAACATAAGGGTTAACTATATACGTTTATTAATTAACAAATAATTGAAATAAAAAATGTATTGATTTATTATCTTTCGATCACCTAGGGTGTACTCACACTTGGCCCAGTTAAACACTATTAAATGGGAATTGTAGTCGGCAAGTCCCGCAATGTAATGACGTAAGCGCGCTCTGGCCCTGATTGTTTTATTGCAGTGTGATCATACTGTTTAACCAACACCTTCCTAGGACAGTTTCAACAAAACTGATTTGCAGATGTGTTGTATAAGACTTCATTAGTTCTAGGTGTATCTAGGTGTATTATGCTCATGCTAGCAGCAATTACTAAACATCTGTAGGATCAGACAGAAGCAGAGTTTGGTAAATAGGGTAAACAGCTGTAACAGCTGCTTGTTAATAAAGGTTAACGAGTCATAGATAGAGAAATACATGTTTAGTAATTATTGAGACTGTCAAAGAGTGTGTTCATTTAAATATATGCTTTTGAGGTCATTATTTTTGTTGCATTGCATACTATTGAAAATGTGCTCCAGTTATTTAAATACCCTATATACAGTACATTTAACAACAAATAAATGATCTATTACTACTAATTAATTAATACAAATGAATGCTAATGAATTAGTAGTGGTAGTATGTTCAGATAAGCACAGGATTAATAACCAGCATCAACTGTTTTGGAAACATGCTTGCTGTATTCGTGTTTGGCTGAGTGGGTTTGATGAGGTTATTTAAGCATGTCTTTCAACATGATGACCTTGTAAGTGAAATGAACTCATGGGGGTCATCAACAGGGTGCAATTTTCACCACTGAATAACCATGGTTACTGTCCTCAGAGCCATTTGCGTTGCTTAAAGACTCCAGTGTTTGTGTGTGTATTTAGTGTTTGTGTGTGTGGTGGGGTTGCGTGACAGTCGTGGCTGTTTTGCTGGCAGAAGGTCTTCCAGAGTTCAGTCATTATCCATCTAGTGCTATCAGTGTCAGTGAAATCACAAATGTCCAAACCACAGCACTCCACCTCCCTCTCTCTTCGCCCTCTCTTGTTTGTCCATCCTGCTCTATTTATCTGTCACACACTCCAGTACACACAGACGTCATTCTTTGTACATTTTGAATGAATAATATATTAGTGGTATAGTAAAATCCCTGCGACCTTGTTTGGCTTACGACTGTCTGCTCATTTGTTTATGGCTGACTGCGTGAACTTGTTTTTTAGTAGATCTGTGTCAGTGTGTGAGTGGGTTGTGTGGCTCAAGGAGCTGTGAACAAGGAGCTACCAAACACACGCAACCTAAACACTGATCCACGTTGACGTGGCAACGACAGTCAAAGGACACTGGACACATTGGTTTTGATTGTGTGTGTGTGTGTGTGTGTGTGTGTGTGTGTGTGTGTGTCCTCAGTACATGCCCTAAGCACCCTGTCCTCACACACAGCAGGTGTTAACATATGGATGTGTGTTGTTTTGCAGTGTTGCGCCTCCTGAAAGACGGAGCAGACCCCAACACTCCCATTTCTTCTGGGGGATCCATGCTACACCTGGTAAGGTACACCTGTAAGACACGTGCAGGTTTTTGACAATTATAAGAGACATTCTACTGCCTTACATTTATTCCCTGGAGTTAACCCCAAATTTAACCATAACTGATACATTCCTAAACCTTACCTAAATCTAAGCCTAATTGTAACCTTAACCAACAAAAATCAATCTTGACCTTAAATGAAATGATTGTTTTGTGTGAATGGCTTTTGTCCCCACAGCATGCATAATAAAAGTACAGACAGACAGTCACACACACATACTACGCAAAGGTGGAAAATGTAATACAAGTAGAAACACATCAACATTAGTTTTACCACAAATTGTACTTAAGGAGAGTACTTAATAGGGGTGCACGATTCAGAAAATGTCACGATTCATTTCAATATTGATTTTCAGACTCAAGATTTGTTTAAAAATCAATTTTCGATTCAAAAACGATTCACAGTATGTAAATGTAGTTACTTTTCCCATGTGATTGCAGTAGACATATTATTTATTTATTTTTTATTAAAAAATATGAATAGATTTTTGGAATTCTATGAATCGATTTTGAATCGGTAGAGCTTGAATCGCGATTTGAATGTGAATCGATTTTTTTTGCACACCCCTAGTACTTAATGCTCGAAAATCTAAATTATGGTGCAGCAACATTCAATTTCAATTTGTGCGACGCTTTTATCCACCTCCTATTAAGATTTGGTAATGATAAAATCTAAATGTATTGGTATTGGTAAATGTAGTTTGTATTAAGATATCAATAAATATTGTGATATAGTAAATTAAATACCTGATAAATCAAGGATCTTCAATCAAATTACACATTTATTTGTATTACACACAACACAAAATTATTGTCCCCTGGTTTCCTCACATCGAACATTTTTGTTCTTTTGAATAAGGGATTATACAATCTGTACTCATGTTTTCAATACCCGATTACAGTTTTGCTTTTTCAACTGTCTATGCATGCAGATGTGTCCATGTATATCCACATGTGCAGTATGGTTTTTGTTTTCATTGTCAAAAATGTTGAAGCTGGTCCACCTGCCCAACGACACTCCCAACTAGACACTGGTATCTACACTACCCCTATACATTTGGCTATACATTCTGAATCTTTCTCTCTCCAGGTGATCAAAACTGCAGAAAATTAAACTGGAAAATATCAATTTATTAAGAAAATGCTGCAGCAGAAACTCAGGGGTGTTGTCCTCTAATATGATGGAGTCCCAGTAACCGTTCTCCATGCCTTTTTATCCTTTAGCATTTTACCCCTGTGGCAATACAATAATGTAATTGTTACCACATTTTCCACATATAATTATTATACACTGAACCACTCATGTGTACTGTTTATAGTAAGCAGTGTTTCAGGAAATGTACATTTCTGAAAACCAATAAAAAGGAAATCTCCTGTGTTTGCATTCTGCAGTGTGCTCGCCATGACAATCTGTTTGCAGCAGAACTTCTGATTGAACGAGGCCTGAATGTCAACCTGCAGGACGAAGACCTTTGGACAGCTCTGCATGTAGCGTGTGTGTGTGACCATGCAGACGTGGTGCTGCTGCTGCTGCTGGTAAGAAACACACTGAGCAAACATGAACATGCGGTATATTGAGGGGAATGACCCAAATTCTCACACACATATGCATGGGCACACATTTTGTAATTTAGTGATTTTCTTGTTGATCCTTGCAATTCTAAGCTACAAATTAGATTAGTGTTTTGGGACCCATTCTATACTAGCTCCATGTTTTGAATCAGCTTTGAACCAGTGGCTGTATACGCATTAGTCATCCAGAATTGTTTTGTCCAAGTGAAGCGTCCCTTTATTGATGAGGGGTTTTGGATTACTGAGGGTCTGAAACACCAATTTATATTCTCTCCCAGACCCGGCAGAATCACAGAAAATTAGAATATTTAGAATATGGGCATTAGCATGATATCAAAGAGAGAGCCCACTCTGTGGAGGATGTTTCCAGCTCTTGTTGGGTCTGTCTTGACAAGAGCTGTGGTTGTACTGATTAGGTCCATAACCAGAGCAGGGCCAGCTGCAGGGGGAGGGCATGCACAGCTAGCCCATTCACTCAGCCAGCTGGGTCTGTTCTGCTGGTGTTGATTAGACCCAGGGAGGGTTAACTGCAGTCTGGAGCTCCATAGAATCCAGTACAGCCTGGTTCTGCTGATTGGGTCCTGAGTGATTGCTGACTGTCTGTCTGCGGGGCAGGAAAGAGATGTTCCTGAGAGGAATGGATATGTTTGAAGAGCTGCCAGGCAAGGGGTGTGCAGAGTGGATCTGTCAGCCTGTATCGACTGCATGACTGTTAGTTCATGTGTATGTTGAGTGTTTGCACATTTGCGTGCGTTTAATTTCCCTGGAAGCAAAGATTCCCACTCGCTGCCTAGTTTATTGAGCAGGGTGTGATATAGACACGTCAAATTCATTTTGGAAGAGAGCAGGGAGTAAATAAAGAGAGAAGAAGACAATTTCCAAGAAATAAAAAAAAAAACAGATTCAACACTTTGAAAAGTTTAAACATTTTCCAGCTTACTCTATCAACACCAACATATGTCTTCAGCTCTCACAGCTTGAGTGTCTTGATAGTAAGTGCTTATTTATTTGACTGCATATACTTACACAAACTGCATGCGTGTGCCCTTGTGCATGCACATGTGATTTTGACAGTTTGTGGTTGTGAGGAGACTAGCCAAGTAAGATAGGAGACTTGAAATGTATTAATTTCCAACATAATGCACATTTGCATGAACTGTTTTTTTTTTTTCTTTAAGTTAGGATAAGCACTTTGAGTTTCTTTTCCTGGTACAATCAGCAGAAAAGACCAATGCTCTTCCTGTCGAGGGGTGAAAATAGCTTCAGTCAAGCCATATTTCCAATAGAGATGCAATTTCCTTCTCTTGTATCCATTCATTTTGACACCCATCTCCTCCACCACAGACCCTTACAGTGCCCAGCCATTCTGCTGTGTTCTCTAGCTGCAGCCTTATCAGAGCTGTAAGTAAGAGATCTTCCCTTCAAATATAATGGGCATTTTAATGAGTAGTGGAACAGTGGTCTCGCCACAGGAGCTTGACTGGCAGTTTTATCTTTGATTGGCACAGGAAGGAATAGTGCTGTTAATAAATACTAATCTATTGTGTCCTACTCCTCCATCTCTTCCTGTATTTCCCCTCCCCTCGTCCTCTGCTTCTCTGTCCTTGATTTGCTGTCTCTAGTTCCTTCATTGAAAAGCAGAGAGGTTTTCGCTGACAGAGATGTTACCAAGCTTGTCTTGTGGGGAAAGGGGGGGAGAGGGGGTTGATGAGAAGCCTGGGTACATTGTCGCTTTGTGTCCGGATTGGCAGTGATGCTAATTCTCTTATCGCCTGCCTCCAAACAGCAGGAGAGCAGTAAGCCATTTCTAAACTGTCTCATTCCAAACCCATCTCCAAATACTACCCTAAAGCTATTCCCAGCTCCAGCTCTGGTTAATGTTGGTCATTGAGACCCTAGCGTGATTAACTGGCAGTTCAGAAGTACAGTGCGTTGTCTCTTATCAAATGTAAACATGTCAGGTATTTATTTTTAGTCTTCATGAATGATTCCACAAAAATAGTACGGTGTTAGTGTGATGTTTAATTGTGAAAACAGTCTAATTATCAAACAACTAGATCAACCGCTTTACCTTTTCATATAAATTTCAACTTAGTCCAGTGTAGTTAGTCTTGGCTCATACACACACATGCATCAGGATGCCTCAACAGAGGCTCTTGATTTCCATGTGTTACATCTTTGCTGGCCTTCTATTCATAGCCACAGAGTGGCTTAATTATGTCTTCCTAATTTCATTTCTTATGAAACTATGAAAAGATGTGGTCAGTGGTTAGACTTGCCTTAATTCTGCTTCAGTTTCTCCTTGAGATATAGTACACATTGTTGGAAATATGGACTCTTGAAGAACATAAAAATGAGTCTGCTGTCTGAAAATGTTTAGCACCAATGCACTTCAACTGTTTTTTTGTTTGTTTTTTTTTTAATAAAAAATTGATCTTTTCTCCTTTTCTTCTCTGTCATATCATAGTTCTCTCGCTTTCAGACGCTAAACTTACGCCAGGGAAGATGTAGCAATGCAATAATTCCATCCCTGGGAGATAGGTTCCGTTCCAAAATGTTATTTCTCATCTTGCAGTTCAAACCCAGTGGGGTTACAGTTGTAGATGTGAAACACTTTCCATGCTTGTAAATGATGAATTTAAAATTTCTGAACTTTGAGTCCTTTGAAGTCAAACGATTAAAAGCAAGCTGCAAGCCCCAGGCTGCACTGAACTCCACTTCACACCAGTTGAATTTTCTGTTGAAAATGTAGCCCTCTCTCCTCTAGACATGACAGTGGTTCATCAAGCAGTTGTTGCACATTCCTATGGTCTATAATGGCATGTATAACTGCTTTAATTGAAGTCCCAATGTCACGGGGGAAAATAGCGAGGCTTGGACCCAAACGCAGAATACAGAATTTATTACCAAAACTACAACAAAAAGTAATACCAAAAAGCAAGCAGGCCAGAAGAAAGACCACAGGAGCACGACACAAACAGGCACGACAAAACACGACACCACAGTCCAAGACAGCACAGAACAGAAACGGCACAATGATCCGACAAGACACCAAGGAAACGCAGAGACTAAATCCAAGAGGTAACGAGGAAACGAGAGACAGGTGACACAAGGGCTAGGAACAGGTGTAACACATCAGGGCAGGGCAGACAATTACAAAAACAAAACAAAAGACAGGAAGTAATACGAGGCATAACTAGGGAGAAAACAGATACTACAAAATAAAACAGGAAACACTACAACAGACACTTACAATCGTGACACCCAAACCTTCAAAGTAAAAGAAAATGAATAGAAGATGTTTAAATATTTTCATAATTTCTAGTAAAAAAAGAGAAAACTGTTTGTTGATTTTGATCAAAGCCCTCAGCTTTAGTGTGATTAAGTTGCAATATAGTATGTTGTCTTATCCTTGCATTAGTAGCTGCGTTATGGTCATTGCGAAAGAACAACAAGAAGTGCTTTATGGTGATTTAGAAAAAGTGAGATGATTGTTGTTTTTCCCACAGACTTTTGTTTACAACACTGCTGCATGGTGTATTACAGATAAGCAGATGTGTGCAATCAGTTGAGAATGATAAGGCCATTGCTCAGTTGTTTCTTCTAATTCTTATTTGGTACATTTCTTTGTCACAGCTCCTTGATAATGAAGTCTGATGTTCCATGACACTGGATTACATTTTTTAGGAAAAGTAGTACTACTACTTATTTTGAACCTTCATACACATTCAATTTTAGATGGGAGAGTTAAATCTATCTCTAAAAAAACAGTATAGATTTAAAGAAATACAAAATGGGAACTCTTTGCTTTGGATGATTTTTATTGGGCTGTGATAGTGTCACTGCCACCTGCACTGCCCCACGGAAAGCTTTCAGCACATATCTGCTAGTTGTTATTGATTATGTGGCAGTCACTGCATATTACAACTGCCATTATGAACCACAGGCAGCGTATAACCGATAACTCCAGGACGTCCAAGATGGATTCATCATATTGTGGCGAGGAGCGCGTCGGGGTCAGAAGTCAACTTGTCAACCCCTCGCAGCCTGCGTGGCTGCATGCCAGCGCAGACTTGTTTATATCTGTCAGCACTTATCATTTGAGCTCAGACACGTGATTAATGTCTCTGGTTGAATGGCTCGCACATCATGCTTCCTTCACATTAATCTGTGTCTGCTGGTCTTGGACTTGGACTTTGTATGCCACCAAAAGGAACTTCAGATAAATTATTTCTGTAGTGACCCTTTTTGTTATTGTTGTCAAATTGTGTACAACAAGGCTCAGGAGGGCAAGTACAGCATTTTTACAGTTAACACATTTTTCACGATACAAGTATAAAGTGATACAAGTATTTATGTTGTTTATTGGCTTGCGATTGTTTTAAAGGACCAATTATTACGTCCTAGTGTAAAATGTGACTGTTTTCATTTGTACAGAACAATTCTTAAAAACACCTCATACATTTCAAGGTTTGTCCAGCTGTGAGGGAAGGCGGTCAGTGGTAAGAGTGGCCTCCTGACAGACAGAGCAAGATATATCTGTCTGTCAGCAGATATCTTCATCCAGCCAGCTGCCAGACCCCTATTGGCTTTTACTGGACCATGAAGTGAATTGTCTGGGTTAGCACACCCCTTAACTACCCACTATGCAGCACACACACTCACAATAACACAAACTCACATGTTAGCAGAGGCACCCTGATTAGAGCTGTCAGGTTTATGAGGACGTTGATTACCGTTTGGGGGCGAAGCACAAATTTAAGGAATATAGATGGAGCAGTCCAAATTTGACATTAGAAGCTAAGGAAGGGATGGGGGACGGAGTGTATGTGTGTTTTTCAGGGTAGAGGTGGGTAGAGGGGGCATAATAATATCCACTCTCTCTGACTCACTCATCTCATCTCTTGCATTTCAAGCTGTGCTAGACGTTGCGATAAGGTTTCTTGTTTTCTCATGAATAGTCACGAAGCAGCAGCTGATTTTTTTTTTTTTTATGTTAATTAATTATCTTTGTTAACCCCTAACTAACCCTCATAACTGAGCTAAAACAGCTCCCACTAGAACACACATATGGATGCACAATGAAACTGCAAAGCTCACCACAATATTATCTTCTGATAACTGGAATTGACAGCCTTGTGCTGCCTTTATCGCACTGTAATTGCTCTGCGTTTCTTAAAAGAAATATCTGCAAAACATCTTTCATAACTGTCTGATTTATAAATCAATTAAGAATTGCAAGTTTGCACTGAGGGTTTCAGGCTCCTTGTGGTTTTTAGAGCACTAAGGTTAACAACTCTTGTGTTGTTCTGTCAGCTGGCTCCCTTCTTGCATTTTCAGCCCTTACCCTCCCTTTTTTCCCTTTTCCCTACCCCTTCCCTCTAAGTCTGCCTAAGGACTAGGTCATAAATCTCTTTGCCGCACTGCAACTTGGTCGTTAGAATTCTATTAGCTGTAAATATTCAATAAGCATCCTCACTTAGAGTCCCCTGTGTCTGTTATCAGACCTGGTCCAGCTTCGATCGTTACACCAGCTTGTCTTTTATGGTTAACTCAAACAACAGGAAGCGATTTATGGCTGGATGCTGACAATTGCCACTTGAAAGGATGTATGTGACTTTTAGTACCCAACCCCGAAGAGGGGATGATAAAAATAAAAAAGGACAGAAGGAAGTCCACATCAGTATATATTGCATGGCTTATACACATTTCTGCTCTACTGGTAAAGCATTGCAGTGTTTTTACAAATGAGTGCAGTAGAGTTTCTCCAAAGAGAAACAATCAATCATAACCATATTGTGATGACTGTGCTGTTGTCAGAGAGTAACCGTCATTGAAAGAGCCCGAGGGAATGCATCCCATGTTATCTCATGCTATAACAGAAGACTGCTCTGGCTGGGTCCTTGAGCAAACACACATTAATCTTGTCACACACGCTCACCCCCGATGAACCCAGGTAACGATAACCTACTTCCTCGCTCTTTACTGCCCCCACCCCCCCATGCAGTTATTTAATGAGTTCTTTAATTCACTGTATTGTCTGTTAATGTCTCCATGGTTCTTCTCAGGTATATGCCTCTGGGAAGCCAAGATAATTGCGCTCACTTTATCATCGATTCAAGTCTGATGAATTACCCCGGCTAAAACTCAGTTTGTACGTGTCTTCTCTCTTCCTCTCCCCTGCGCGTGGAAGGCCGGGGTGAATGTTTTGCTGCAGGACGTCAACGGAAACATTCCTCTGGACTACGCCTCTGAGGGAACTGAGACCAGCTACATCCTCCGAAAACACCTGGAGGAAAATGGTAAATCTCTGCGCTCCTCTCATTTGTTTTGCGTTGCACTGTGGAGAGTAAGACAGAGAGGTAACATTAACATTTCACAGTTTCATTCATCATGAGCTTCGTCAACAGTTTCATTCAGTGAAATACGGTGGCTTATTTCCATGGTATTACTGCCCTTTCAGAAAGGAAATAAATGAAGCGTAGTGAGAAAAAGTAAATATGTCATTTTCTTTATTCAGGATTTAAAGGTGTAATGTTAATGGTTAATTTGTTATGCTCGCAGTTAAACAGGGTTTTCTGTGTGTGTGTATCATGTAAAAGGTTAAGTACACCCACAGGCCTAATGATGGTGGATTGTGATTGGAGCACTGGTCTCCCACAGAGAAAGGAGAAGGTCAACACAAGAGCTGCGAATAACAGAGATAAAAGCACAAGAGAGTTGGAGGCACACAGAGACAAACGTGGTGGAGGCACAGGCATAGAATGACAGAGGGAGAGGCAGGGAAAAGTGCCAGAGAAATACAGAGAGACATGCAGAGAAAGAACTCACGCTGACAAAGCTAGACCGAAAAAGATACAGACAATGAGGGTCTTCCCTCATCCATCTGCCATTGGCCACGAGATCACATGACAAATGCAAGCTTCTGACTGCAGACAGCTAACTCATCGAAGCTCTGACCACCCTACACACACACACACACACACACACACACACAAACGCACACACTGACTCCCCAGCCACTGAATTTTTTTTAGACTTTTCTCTGCTTCTATCTGCCAGCCCCCGTGGAGATCTCTCCCTCCTGCCTATTGTCAGCTCCCCAGATAACCCCCCCCCCCCCTCCCCCTCCTCCCTCCCTCTCTCCCATCATCACACTGGGTTTTGCTGCCATGGAACACACTCTTACTCACACAGGCTCACTCTACCTCTGTTGCTATAGCAACTTGCCTGTACACTCTCTATCCCCATCAAGTTTGTGTGTTTGCGGGAAAAAGACTGACCACGTGTCTCTACTTCAGGGAGAAGTAGAAATTTAGTTTTTTCTTGTTGTTGTAGCCGAGTCACTCGTGTATAATGTTATACTGGATTCCTCTGAGTATTGACACTGTAGAGAATACGATTTATCTTCTTTTATGGCAATGTTCCTATGAACATGTTTTCAAAAGCTGCACCCCCTGTGACTCTCATTTATTTGCAAAGACAAACTTATTGATTAGCTAATCCAACCAGTTTACTTGGAAAAGTCTCATTAGTTATCCAAGTGAAATATAGATTGATTGATAATCAATCCATGCTATTGCAGCAGCCAAGTCAGATCCACTGTGTGTATATTAGATTATGGAGCAGTGCATTGATCTTCATAGTCTGGGATAGATGCCCTTGTGCAGGCCCAGGAGACGGGCTGCAGCGGCCTTGAACCCTTGAGGTCAGGGACTGGAGATCTGTATTGGATGACCTTAAGATTTTATTGAAGTGTCATCAACATCATGATTACTTTTGGTCACTTGATCTGCCATGCTTTGGTTTTAGCATGAGAGGGTTTCCTGTGTTCCGTCGGTTTGTGTCTGTCAGTGCTGTACACGCAGCCAGCATCCTCCCTAAAATCGCATACTTTAGTTCTGTTGTAATTCAGCACTGACACTGCACAACCTCTATCAGAGGACATTGTGCTGAACTCAAACCAAATCCTGTTGAAAAATGTGGGGAATCTTTAAATGCAAATCATGTCAGAACCCTGTACTTGAATGTTACTCATCCCTACGTATTGCAAAAGTCAACAACATAACTAGTTTGTTCTAAACATTTGAATCTTGGGTATGAGGTTTAAAGGAATAGTCCGACATTTGAGAAATACGCATTTTTGCTTTCTTGCTAAGCGTTAGATAAGACGATTGAGACCATTGATACCAGGAAGTCACTGCTAAGGAGATATAACATGCTAATTAGCTAGCGTTAGAGGTGTAGGCTGATTTCCTTTGGACAGAGCCAGACTAGCTGTTTCATCGGTTACCAGTAATTATACTAAGCTACTCTAACCATCTCCAGTCCTCAGCTAACGCACAGATATGACAGTGCCATTGATATTTTCATCTAAGTTTTTGGTAAGAAAGTGAATGAGTATTTTCACAAAATGTCAAACTATTCCTTCAAGCATGACAGCTAAAGGCTTTCTGTAATGTGTGTCGCAATTGTGTTTTTTAGGTGTGGATGTGTCATCCATGCACTCCATGAAGATGCAGAGACCCAGCACGATGCTGTCTGACGTTAGACACCTTGTAGCCACAGGGGGGAGTCTCAACCAGCCCAGTGATGATGGTGTCACTCTAGTAAGTGAGGTTAAATGTGTGTTAGTGTGCATGAGATGACCTTTTCTTTGTCTCTCTCTGCCTCTGGTCATGGTTTGTTCTCTTTCATTAACTCAGGTTTTCATATGGCTTCTCCTTTTTGGATGACAACTTTCTCTTTTTCTGTCTCTCTGAAGCTCCACATAGCAGGCGCCAGTGGTTATAGAGAGGTTGTGTCTGTGTTGTTGGAGAGCGGGGCGGACCCTAATCCTGCTGACAACAACTTCTGGACCCCTCTTCACCTGGCTGCTAAATATGGACAGGTAACTCACAGTTGCTCAACACAATGTCAGAATTTTGTTAATTAATGAAGTAGTCTCCTAATTTCTACTCATCTAGCTATATTGATCCAATGTGATTGCAGTCATTAATGAAATGGAGGAAATAACGAGGAAATTATTGATGGATGGCTTGCTCCTCAGGTAGTTGCCTCCAGTTACTCTGCACACACTCTGATAAACTGCTCTTTTTGGGCCTATTGATCAGAAACAGTCAAACTGCTGGCATAGAGCAGCACTGCACGCATTTGTTACAGCATTTTAGATTAGCAGTTTAATGGTCTCTTTTAGAGGAAAAGAGATTGATTTCCGGATGGGGCGGAGGTGAACTACTGGAGCGATGAGATCTGGTGGTTTGGAAGGGTTCCAACTATGAAGGAAGGAAAGTGATCATGTTCACATCTTGCTGACCCAACTGGATATTTAATTACATTTCTGGGCTGTGTGCTTGGGCTGCTGACAAAGAGAATTTATTCGTTTGGTATTTAGAGTTGCTCTCTACTTCTTTGGTTCATCTACCCTCAAGCCATGTGTTTTAATAATTCTTTCTTTCTCTGTGTTACCTTGCAGCCTTTCTCTGTTTCTTTCATACAGATCTGCTGCCCTTGTTTGTTTTTTTCCTCTCACACAATTCCTTTATCCAGTTGTTAGTTGAAATAATTATTAAGTAAGTAGATCTAAATGTACAAATCTTCCAAATAGCAATCTTCTAAATGGAATAATAACCTCCCTGTGTTTTTAAGACTTTCTGCATACGCAATTACTCTCTCTCTCTGTGTGTGTGTGTGTGTGTGTGTGTGTGTGTAATATGTAAGTGCATCTGACATAAGAGTGGAAATCTAGAGGATTGGAGAATCGATTGAGTTCCCTTTGCAGTGCTAAATCACCTTTGCCATCGTCTCTTTACTGGTGCCAGTGCTGTGCCTCCTGCATACCAATTACTCCCTGATCCTTCTTAACACTCACTTCCTGTCACCACTCCCTTATACTGACAGTGACACGTCAGTAATGCAGCACATTGTGGGTTCAAGATGTGTGTATGTATACAGCCAACTAAATCACTGGTCTCAATAAGATGAGGTTTTGCTGATGAGGCAGACACAAACTGTTGCCTGGAAACACTTGCTTGCAACTGTAACACTAGCTGGTACGGGAAACCCAAAGACCCCATTCTGCAGGGTGGCATACATTCTACAGAACACTGACCCTTTAAGAAGATACGTGACCCTATTACTGCAACTAATTAAGCTTCCCTCTCTCAGTCTTGTGATAAGATTCAGGCTCCAGGCGTCCTTGGTTTAAGTCAAAGCTTTTTAAGATGTGTTCACTTGAGGGAAGAATTTATATAATTTTTATGTGTGGATTTTTCAAACAAAAATGTCAGGATGTTAAAATACAGCCCTACTGGGATTGGATTAATTTATTCAGTTTTAGAACTATGGTACAGGTGGCGGTAGTTTAATTTTCTAAAGTACTTTATTGTTAATCTCAAGATTAATTTTCAGCTCTGACAAATATTATGAAAAAGAACATTTGGCCCCTTACCAAAAGTGTTTCTGTCCATCTGAATCTACTTCAGCTATGAGGTTGCTCTGTCCCAACTGATCCCAATGTAATGACATTTTCCTGATTATCGTGGCCCATTGAAGAGTACAGATCTTGTGGTGCCACTGACGTGTTGTCTGTATTTATAGGGTGTGAGTGCAGCTGACAGGGTTTGTGGGCAGTAGAGATGCTGTAGACTCTTAGCCAAACAGCTGTTGACGTGGCTCAGGGCCAGTCTTCTGAATGTGCTGAGTCACTCTCTTCCATACTGTAGAACAGAGATCTTCAACAGGGGTCCGGGAACCCTAGGGGGTCCTCAGAGTCACTGCAGGGGGGCCTCCAAATTATTGTAAAGTTTTTCAAAAATGTAAAAGTCTTAACATGAATCCAACATATTATTAGCAAATATAAATCGCCACTGATGATAGGCTTACTGGCCTGTAGGTAAGGTAGTCACTAAGATCCACAGATAGAGTTAATCCGAGGGATTCAGTGTGCCAAATGTATGTTTAACACTAAAAGATGATTTATAAAATCATGCCAACAATTATTATTTTAATAGCTTAGTATTCTATGCAAACAAGGTATTTATAAAGGCTTTAGGCCGTCCTACACATTATTGTAGACCCAATTAAATATACAACTTAATTTTATACAATATATGTACTAGGGGGTCCCTGCTCCGTCTCCCTCTCAGTTAAGGGGTCCTTGGTTTGAAAAACATTGAAGACCACTGCTATAGAAGATGTCTCATTTGCTATAGTACAAAGAAGTTCTGCTACTTTGGAACGGTCCTCCAGAGCCACAGAAGACATTACACAGTAGTATTACATAGTTTTACCAGCTGAGGTAACTTAGCTCAAGCATAATAATATGGTTACTTGTTGTTTAATACACTCTGTGCTCCAGTTAACTGCAAAGAAGTGGAAATATTTGAGGTGTCCTGATATACAACTTCAATGAAAAACATGCTCAGTCTTAACAGTGCTTGTTGCATTGCAGCTAAATGTAGTGAAAACTAAAAAGTAGGAGGAGATGTGTTAGGTTTATTATGTTGCTAGAATGTTACCCCAGAATTTGCTCTGGTTGACTCTGGTTGTGTTTAATTATCAGCCACACTCTCATTTTCATTTTTGAAACAATGCCTTTCTGTTTATTGAGCTGCTGTTTCTGGGTCATGCCATCTTTCATACATTACCAAGAAATGATGAAGAAGATTCTTGTCTATTATCAATAAATTGAGTCACACTTCAGATACTTCAACACAAATTGTACCCTAATCACAAATCAGTATTCACAGATCACATGGTGCATCACACTTCTTCATTCAATGCAGCTGACACTCCAGAGTCAAAGAATAGTGGTGACAGAGAGAATGCAAAGAGAAGTAATGAGAAAGAAAGGAGAACAAGTCTGACTGAGATCTTGTGTGAGCTTAGGCTAAAAGAAAAACCTAGACAGAACAATAGAAGACAGAGGTGACAGCCATCATATGTCACTGTGTGTAGAAATGAGGGTAGACGACTATGGGGTTCTTCCACTGTAACATGCGGTGGAAGATACGCTCATTATTACAAGATCTCCTCAGTCAGGGGCAACACTTGTATAGACCTGTCATATGTGACATGCACTGTTTGTATCATCTTGTCAGTGTTTAAATTCTAGGCCTGTGTCACATTATATCCTACATTTACATATGCAGTACACATCTGCACTGTAGCAGTACATGTGGAAATAACCACCTTGTCTCCTGAACAAAATATCTGCTATGAAATGTTTTTTTGTTCTTGCATGATGTTTTGGTTTTAGCTAATGAAAATGGATGTGTGTGTTTTCGCCTACAGACAAGCATCGTTAGCCAGCTCCTGAGGCACAGAGCAAACCCGACTCTGTTGAACTGCAACCAAGACAAGCCCTCAGGTAACCTATTCAGGCATTCACACAAATACACAGGTGTTCACGTACACACACAAATATTGCTGCGCGATTGGGCAAACGTGCTTTAGAAAGCAAGAGTTAATGAAGCAAAGAAGCGAAGAAATGGATTTTGACTTATTCAGCTGCAAATGCATTTACAATCACTGTGATGATATAAAACTCAGGCTCTCTCACACACACACACACACACACACACACACACACACACACACACACACACACAGTGAATGAGGCAATATTACCAATCCCACTATGGCCACGCCAAGACCCGCCCTTCAATAGCATTCACACACTACTATTTGCCAGGCGTCCATGCTTACATGTACAGGTCCTATCCCCTGACCAATCCCCTAACCCTAACCTTAACCACTCGAGGTCAAATGCCTAACCCCAACCAATCGAGCGGCTTTGTAGGGCGGGTCTTGGCCATAGTGGGATTTGTAATATCGCGAGCGACACCGGGAGCTAGACGGCCGCTGCTGAAGGCTGCATGCGTGTGACGGTCAGGAAGACGTTTTGGCAGGGGGAAAAACTGATCAGAAAATGTAACGAAAATGTAACGGAACGTTGTAGAAATGTAGTGGAGTAGAAAGTATAGATAATTGCTGCAAAATGTAACAAAGTAAAAGTCAAAAGTATGCACTATTGATTCTACTCGAGTAAAGTACAGATACGTGACAAATGTACTTAAGTACAGTAACAAAGTATTTGTACTTCGTTACATTCCACCACTGCAAATACTTAAATGTGATGGTAAATTAAACTGGCCTTTACCTTAAAGATTAGCCATGTCGGGGCTGATGTTGCTTGGTGTCATGCTATTCCATTGGTGAACAGTCAGAAATGATAACACTCCAAGACAATTGGCAGTGGGCCAACAAAAGGCAGAGAAGATAAGAGGACTGACAGCCGATGTAAATATTGCAAGTTTTGAAATAAAAAAAAAAAAATTGGGCTTTGCAAATGTTTTATGAGAAACATTTGATATGTAAGGCCTCAAATACACCTCAGATACACACAATGTAAGGCCTCAAATACACACAATGTGTTTTGAAGAGAAATACTGGCTATAAACAAACTGTGTTTGTTTACTAGAAAACTCCACGGGTACCTTAAGTCTTTGACATCTCTTCTTTTTCACGGTGAATGCTCAGTCTCTCTATGTGTGTGTGTGTGTGTGTGTGTGATAGTGTTAGTTTACATATTTTCATTATTTTAATGTTGGAGTGAAAGCCATTATTGGCTGATAAGCCCAATCAATCTTGCAATTAAATTACACACACATTAAATTACACACACACACACACACACACACACACACACACACACACACACAAACAAACAAACAAACAAACAAACAAACAAACAAACAAACAAACACACACACACACACACACAGCAGGGGGGGAATTCTCTACATCTCAATCCTGAACAGAACCGTTATAAAACCATTCACTGAACCAGGCTACTGATGAATGTAGTGTAGTCATTGTAAATGTACGAGGCGTCTATTATGTTATGGTGATGAAATGTGTCATTTAGAGAGCCTCTGGGCTTCTGACCTCTCACTTGTGGGATAGAATATCATAGCTGCCTCTAACCATTTACTACCATGGCTTCATCACACCTCGGACTGCCTCACCCCATCCTTAATCAATAGCCCCTTCTAGCATGTAGGCTTAGAAAAGATGTGAGATCCAAGTCCTTGGATGCTGACGCACCCCTCCTTCAGCAGCCTCATGACGAAAGAAAGCCAGAGCAAGAGTCTAGGGGGTTGTCAGTCACACAGAAATAAAAAGACAGGGTGAAGCCATTCCTCTCCCTCATGCTCTGTTAGACCTCATTACAGACGGGGGATCTTATCTCCCCCTTCCTCTTATGCATAGTTGGATTGATGCTCAGTAGGGTTCACATTCTGCACCAGTGCAGGATCATCCACATGGATTGTGAAGGAAGGTTGGCATGGCGAAAGACTAGTAAACAGAAAGGTGTACTTGGTTGTTTTAGAGTACAGAGTGTTATGGTCTTTAGTTTACAATATTACCATTATTATACATTTTCACTGATGACAGAATGGTGAAAAAATCTATTTTGGAGCTTACAAATATGACATTTTGAAGTGTTTCCCATACATAGGTTCTAGGTCTGTATTAATAAAACCGTAGAAACGCCGTGGACACACCACTGTGAAAGCTCCCCGAACGTCATTTATCAGGGTCTGGTTGTTACCCCTGTCAGCGGCAGTCTCCTCCACTCCATGTAAGGCATCTGGTATACTCGACAGTGCGCAACATCATGGGAGCGCCGTAACTATTTATACTTGCGCGTGTTGGTCGCGACAGTAGTTGCAGTCTTCTCCTGAACAGAAGTGGCGCAACTGAGGAAAGGCTACCGACTTCAGTTCAGAGGGGCAGTGTAACTTACTTCTTGCAGCTTCTGTGTTAGCGCCATCCTGTGGTGTTCAGAGGACGAGGCACTGAAGCGCCTCACAGTCTTAAAATTAACAGATTCACATTTCATTTTTGTTTTAATGTAGCACATTCATTTAGAACAGTAACAGTCAGTTTCACCGAACTCCTTTAGTAGGTGTCCTACAACACTTTTTTATGGACACCCTGCAGCCAATCAGAATCGAGTATTCACCCAGACCATGGTATAAAAAGATTTATACCATGATCTGGGTGAATACTCTGAGCTAAGCGTTGCTAACAGAGCCTTCAGTTCTCCGTGCCTGTATCCATTAACTGCATTTATGGACTCAAGCCCGAATAAAACCCGTAATTTTATTAAATTGGCTGTACAAGTTTTAAACTACAACTCAGAGTTGTTTGAATGACAGAAATCTGCTCAGATGAGATCTTACTGAGTGCAAAAGGACATACAGTATAGCTATAGTACAGAACAGTAGGCTATGTTTAGGATCCCCAAAACACGGATAAAACACTTCAAAAAATGAACAATGATCCCACAAACAAAATGAACAAGAATTTACTTAAGATAGCCCTAGTCTTATATGATTTAACAGGAGTTAGGAGGTGACAGTGTTGAGATTATTAACATGTAATTTTCTGTATTACGGGTATATCTGCTGAACTGTTAACATTTGAACAAACAGATTTAATTGTCCTGTCATTTGTTTTAAATACAACGAACAATTTGTTGTATTTTAGCAGAATACTAAGCAGCAGAAAGGCAGAACTGAGCACATTTTAATTTGTTTGAAACACTGAATTTATATCAAATTAAACTTTGCGAAGTTCAAATATCACAACAAATCGCTGTACTGATTTCCCTGTCTTGTGTATCAATTCACCAGACATTTCTGCATCCAAGCCCATAGCTGATATGCTGCTGAATGCAGAGGAGAGCTGGCTGCAGAGACTAAAGGACCCCTCTGCTCCTCTACCCTCCACTGACCAACGCTATGATGGCGGTTTACACGACCTCAACACTCCTGTCAAGAACTTGTAGGTTAACAGTTTCATGGTTTTCATTGTCTTATGGTTACTACACAGACTGTAAATCATGTTTTTTTTTCACTTTGCCCCAAATCTGCTTCCTGTCCCTCCATCTACTGTCTTTTCCAACTCCTTGCCTATCCACCTATCACACAGGAACCCCTTGGGACTCTCTATCTCTAAGCGGGACAGTCTGCTGGAGAAGTGTGCCATGTTCAGAGAGGCAGGTGGAGCACTGAGCCGACAGCCCTTACAGGACAATGGCCTAGATGGCCCCTTTAGCTCTGGAGCCAGCAAACTGGAGCAGGTACCTTGTTGTCTTACACCTCCCGCACTACAAAAAACACAGCAAGGCAGTAAGGACATAGATAATCCCAAAGGTCAACAAGAAGAAATATTTCATATTCCATTTGTTACTTTGCCTTGTTTTCATAAATGAAGAAGAGGCTTGCCACACACCAAAGAAACTCAATTTAAAACTTTGACATTTTGAAGTTTTTATTATTTTTTTTTTTTCAAATTAAACTTTTTTCAAGCTTTGCATTTCACATCTGCTTCATCAAGCTTACTTGTTATCTTGAACATCACACACTGCGTAATTACTTTGGTGTTTTATAGAAGTATCTGAACAGAAAAAGAGGCAGGGAATCTGACAAAAGAAATTAAAACATGGAAACTTACAAATTGCAGTTTGTATTCAGCAATGACAATTGAGAAGTAATTAAGTATGTACTTTTTAAGAAATGTGCTGTATCTCTCCAATAATGTGCATTTGAGATCGAATAGCATTGTTGATTCTCTCAAATGGAAGGATAGCTATTAGAAAAAATCAATTGTTAAAGAGTTTGATTGGAACAAAGTGCTGCAACATCTGTGGGCCTCAGTGGAATATAACTGGAGACCATTGTCCAAGACTTTACATTTTGTATATTAATGCTAAGTGCCTTAAGCTGTAGATCTTAGTGTAAGCATGTTGGTTTAAACCCTCACCTAGCACTTTCCTCAGGTTAAGCTGATGCCTCCAGCTCCCAATGATGACCTGGCGTCCCTGAGTGAGCTGACCGACAGCAGCCTGCTCTATGAGATGCAGAAGCGCTTTGGCAACGACCAAATCTACGTAAGACTCCACTGTCTTTGTGCCACTAAACAACCAAGTCCCACTCAACATTAAACATGCATTAAAACAAAAAGTACACACAGAACAGAGATAAATACAAACACACATACACGCTCTCTCTCGGCCACTATAGTTGTTTGTTTGTATCAGAGTGTTGTGTTGTTTATGGTCTGGGAATTTCAGAGTGTGATGTTTGGATCACATCACGCTTTCTATATACTCACGAGTACTGCAGTAGGTACTCGGTTTCTGAAGTATAAACATGGCACACAGTGCATCACAAATATATACCTCCTCTCCTGAAGACTATTGTGCAGATAATATAAATATGCGTGACCTCTGACACCTGACTACTTTTACAGCCATTGACTGGTGGTGAATAGTTATTTTTCTTAACGCAGTTACATCTTTATTAGTCTCAGTAGTCTGTATGTGTTTATGAGCTGAATCCCTTCCCCTCTCTGTTTCGGTGTGCTGACTTGTGTAAGAGAGGTACCTAATTCTAGTACACACACACACACACACACACACACACACACACACACACACACACACACACACACACACACACACACACACACACACACACACACACACACACACACACACACACACACTTACACTGGGGACAATTGCAAAATCAATAACATTTAGATTGATTGGAAAAATAAATCCATAACTATATTCAGGAGTAAAACGCCTTTATAACCATCAATTGGTCTATTTTATATCCCTGTCATTTTCTCCTTTCCTTTAAATCTGTAGTCTGGCCCATACTTCTCCATGGGGACCAAGCTCTATAAAGACTGGAACCAGATCAATGTTGAGCTATCAGGTGCACTCTCTTCTCTGTGAAGAGGCAGTAATAGTATAGTTATTATAGAAACCCAGATGGGCGACAGACAGTAGGGTTAGCCACAGCAGGGGACAACAGATAAGGGGATGACAATAAAAGGCAGTAGAGTGGTGGATGAAGAAAAGAGAAATGATGATGAATAATGAGGGCTGGATTTGAGGTACAGTCCAGTTTGGAAGAAGAAAAGGTGAAAAGAAAGGACAAATTGCAGCTATCATGGGGACTTGGATTATGCCTGATCTGATATATGTGTATAACTCCTCTGTATGGAGCTGCACACAATACAGTCATGCGTTATGCTTCATTCTGTTTATAGGAAGGTAAGCAAATAATGGCTTTACATTTAAAATTGTCCACATAGTATCTGTCTTTTCTGAAAGTGTTTGCTTAGAAATGAACAGCTTACACTTTCATGTTACCAAATAAATTTTCTTTGCATTTCTGCCATTCTTCAACCTCTTGTTTATATACTTAAAGTATGACCTTATGTACATAATAGAGGGCATTTCAAGAAAGAGGTGACCAAAGCAGAGATGTGATGAAGGACAGAAATAGGGGGAGGACAAAGGCAGTGAATGCTCCATATGTTCCCAGCAGGGTGGTCAGAGATGGGGCTTTGATGAGTGGTCTGCTGCCTTCTGCCAATATACTGTAGAAGGAACAGTGCGTCGCTAAACCCCCCGAGGAAAGCGGCAAGGAACTGAAATGACAGAAGACATTGATGAAGGCCGGATTATTGACAAGCATGTCACAAGTTTAACTCGGTTAAAAAAAAAAAAACTTGTAGTGTGAATGTTGCTCTGTGTCCACAAGCAGTGGGGATTTGTTCAAGTCATTAACCTTGAGCCAGGGCCTCAGGACAGAGCAGCATGTTACAGAATGTTAGCAATGTCTGCGCTCTCCCAGAGGACAGAGCGTTAGCTTTATAACAGCCTCCGGGACTCTTTGTGAGAAACAGAGGGTTAGCACTTTCGTGAAAAGGGTCGAAAAATGGGCGTTGGTTATTTTTATCTAAATGGCCTCAGGGTTTGTCTGTACGCTGCATGGGAGGTCATTACTGAGGTTATCGTTGGAGGTCCCCACCTGACCTTTCTCTGCCTTGAGATTATCATATTCTTCTAGTACTAGAGATTGTCACCACCATGAATACTGATGTTAAGGAAAGAGTAGGACATCACTTTAATTTTCAGGTCAGTGTTAGCTTCAGGCAGGCAGTCTGTAAGTAATTACTGTAAAACCCAGTTTCAGCCTGTTTGTTAAAACGGTGAACCTCACACCCAAAAGATAAATGTTTGACATGGATTCCTGAGTAAAAGATCAATCAGGTGTGTTTTTTCTTCTCTTTTGTAGACTTACATTGGACACATCCTTCTGCTGGTCAATCCAAACAAAGAGCTGCCCATCTACTCCACTTTGGTAAGCAATGCATTTAAATTAACTCTTTATCTCACAAAGGCTTACAATATATGCTGTGCTTTGCTCTCTTAATGTTGAAATTGCAGGTCTACTGATTGTACTATGATCCATGCTTTAAACATGTGGCTTTACATTTGATAGGCTATGCATTTTACATGCAAACGCATACTATAAAGGAGGCACGTTTGCTGTATAATAAGTGGGGCATGAACAGATGAAATGGACCTTGTCGTTGATAAATAATGCAGTCTTCCTGTCAGTGATACACAGCACTAGGCTGACTCTGCATCAGCTAGGGAAGAGAGGGATCAAGTTTAGCCAGCATACACACACTCTCACACAGATTTCATTACGCTACCTCTCCACTATAAATAATCATTTTTTCTATAATTATTGGTGAAAAGCAGCATATTTAACATTTGCAACAGCAAGAGGAGACTGTCAGTGAATGACAGATCAGATGCTCTGATTTTTAAACCTTATTATCATTTGTGTGTTGTAATATCAATCAACAACAGCGTGTGTCACCTTATTTTAAACAGTGGATAACAAATTTTGAAGTAGCTGATTATTGCCAGCTTAGTGCTTGCCCATGGGGACCCAGGAGGTATTGGATGGAAGAAGAGACATTTTCTCCTGCCATGACAGAATGAAACCAAGCCCCCCTCTGGCTTTCCCATTCCTGCCTGTGTCTGGAGTCATTCCCGGCATCCATACCCAACTGAGTGGCATGTGGACAAGCAGGGAGGAGCCAGTGTGAGAAGGACATATGTCACAACATGTGTGATCTGCTGGCCGTCTGTCACCCCCCCCCCGGTCTTGTGGTCCTCAGCCTATCCTCCTTCCCTTTGCCACAGCCACAAATGCAGCAGTGGCACACATCTTCTGGACTGGTTTTAACGGATGGAGGTGTGACAGTACAGTCATATCACAGTTCAGTATGACAGACGATGGAGGGTTCACTGTCTGATACACTTACCATGTTTTTAAGTTGTAACTGTGACTGTTCAAAATCCCTTATTTATTCCTCCTTCGGCATACATTGTGCAACATTTAAACTATAGTTTCTGTTATAGGTTATCAGAAGCCCCAAAATCTTTTCAAAAACAGATTTTTGGTCTCGACTAAAAGCTTGTCAACATTTTCAGGCCATAGTTGAGTCGAAGTTTAAATGGGTATTGTTAAACTTGGGTTATCCAGTAGTAATATTACTTTTCAAAACAACAATTACAGTGTTTCTGCGAAACAAAAATGGTATTTCATGTGTGCAAACAAAAACTAAAAAGCTGATCTGATATAGTTAATATTTTGGTTCATGTTTAGCTCCATGTGTATATTTTGCATTTTTGTGATGCAATACATTATGCACCAATATACTGTTAAACCCCTAAAATGATGGAGGAAGAGGGATTCTTGTTACCTTTTTTCTATTACAGTGACATGGCCTGGAATTAAGTTTTAGTGCATTTGCTGGCTAATTGGTTGTTGTTTTTTTTAAAGTAAACTAGCCAGAATGCGTGTATGGCTCAGCATACATGTGTGTGTGTTTAAACTGATATCTTTGACACATTGGGTTAAATTACATGGTTAGATTAAGTGGTAAACCACACCTTGTTAGTGAGCCTAACACACACAAACCTACACAGGTATGGAAAGTTATACCCAGCATGGTTCCACTGTTTTGCTGAAACACTATCCTGTGTGTTGCTCAGCCCATGTTTGTATCCATGTTACGTAAGGTTGTTGTAACCCAATGTCTTAACGGACTTCACCTGTCTTTCTCTCTCTCTCAGGTGAGTCAGTTGTACCTGAGCTCCACTGGTCGTCTGTGCTCCTCTCTGCCACCTCACATCTTCTCCTCAGCAGAAAGAGCTTACCACATGATGCTGCAGGAGAGACGCCCGCAGTGTTTCATCTTGAGGTACACCCACTTCCTTCAGCACTCAAATGCACACTCTCACAAACACTGAACTCTGTGCCTCGGGATTATTAGATAAAAATATCACAGAGCGAAATAATTGTGTGAATAAAAGTGACATTCAGCTGCTCACCTAGTTTGTCTACACACCTGTTAAACACTCCCTGAGAGATTAATAGCTCTCAGCCTGAGCTGAGTTGTGGACCTGTTTAACGTTCATGTAGAGATGGAGATTTGCTGTGAGCTTTGCACCGTCTTGCTCTTTGTCCTCGGCTGGATGGAGGCAGCTCCCTGATTGCAATTAAATCCCGTTCTGGCTCTCCAGTGACATTCCTGCTGAGTTGTAACCAATCTGGCAGAGAGTGAATGCGCCCTGGCCACAGGCTATCCATCTCACTCACACACAAACAAACAAACAGACACACACACACACACACACACACACACACACACACACACACACACACACACATACACATACACGTACACGTTTACAGGCAATCGGCAGCCATGATCCCCCGAGGCTAGTGCTCAAACTAAATGCCCTTGAAATCTAATATAAACTAAATGAAAAGACAGTGGAAAGGCCTTTGGACTTTGCACTCAGCAGGGCTGTTAGTAGGAAATATAGTAACACACATACACACAGACAAACAGTGTACCACAGCACACTGCGATCATTAGTAAGGGCTTCTGACCTTCTGAAGCCATCTGCTTGGTGTTACTATGCCGGTCTCAACTCTCTGCATGTCGGTGAGTGTCAGAGCATGTACTGTAGAGGTACCTTATGTCAGATTTAATATCTACTCAACAGCAAATTAAAAACAGGCGTCCACTGCCAAATAAGTTGTGGCTGTAACAGTGTGTGGAAAGTAGTGATCAATGGAGCAATGTTAGTTCTGTCAGAAAGAAGGAATGTGAATTTGATGGGTGCGGGTCCCTGAGGGGGTAAAATCAGGTGGGTAGAGAAATTTTACTGAGGTGACAGATGTTGGAAAAACTCTGATGACTAATGCATAACACCTATTCTTCTAACACACACAGATGCTAGATTTTTGTACTGTAAAATAAGATGGACCTTTATGTATCCAGATGGAAATTGTTGTGCAGCTCTTGCAGTACAAAGTAGGAAAGAGTGCAAGTATAAAGAGTGAAATATAAAATATCAATGAAGATGCAAATTATTACATTGTGATTTTTTTACCCCACAATCACAGCAAGGAAAATCTGTTTCTATGTTCATATGGGCTATTGTTTTCAAACAGACATGAAACAATGTGAACCAGGTAAAACAATAATAACATCACTTAAGGCAGGAATGACATTAAATCAGTATTTTTCTCTCTAGTGGTGAAAGTGGTTCTGGGAAAACGGAGGCCTGTAAGCACATAGTGAGACACCTGACAGCCCGCTCTAGTCCCAAAGGCTTTGCGCTGGAGCCCAGAATGAAACACGTAAGTCTGGACCTGATACTCTTTTATTTTACACTTCAAGCTGTCGTCGGGTGTCCTGGAGGCTTATATGGCTAAGGAACGTAATGTAACCGCAGTGTCCCGGGCATGAGACTTGAATCCTTTGTTGCTGACATGCCATTCTGTGTTACCTTTGGATTTGCAAAAAAGGCAAAACGCTAAAGAAATGATCTCGTAGTACACATCTGTGCTGTTTTTTATTTCAAATTCCATGCTCTACACAATCGGCACAATCCTCATCGAGAAACTTATGAAAATTTGTGTGTTCTTCAAAGCGAGACTGTGACTGAATCTTTCATCTTTTCTCCCTTTGTCTATACTGTGCTTATTGTTCCTTCACCAATGTCATCTCTGTGATCAAAAATCAGATAGCACACAGTGTTCATAGCTGTGTACATGTACTGTATACTGCTGTTCTTCTGTTGCTGTCCTGGGGGGAGAATAGATGCATGGATAAGTACACCAGAGTATTAGGCTTTACTCGTTGTCTTTTCCTTTCTGCTTGATAGCTGTTCATTTGTCAAAGACCGCATTTGAGCTTTCAGACCTTGTGTTTGATTGCATCATCAAGAGTTCCATTAAGATTACTCTATCTCCTACAATGCTGTTTCTTTAAGACAGAGCCATTTGCAGCAGAGAAAATTGTTTGGGCAGTCCATCTTTCTTATACTTTATAACCTAATGGAGGGAGTATTGATTTAAAAAAAGAAACGATAGTAGAGTACAATAGGACGTCAAATACCCATATCCTCTCAATGGCACATTTTCCAGTAACTCATAGAATAGATAATGACCAGTGATTTTGTATAGAAACTTATACTCAAGGCAAGGTCAGAATGTAGTATCCTCCCTCGTATTGTATATGAAAGAAAGTAGTACTGCTTCTCGTCGTTTCCCCGTTGTGTAGTTGTGATTCAGATTGTGACAGAATGTTCATGGTGTTTAACACATGATTTACTGCTCTGCACTCAGACTATCAGTTGGGTAACAAAGCAATGTGTATCCTGGGATTGTAAGTGCTGTGTTCTGATGAAGTCATTGCTACATTGTCGATATCTGGGTCATCTCGCTCTGATAATATTAGGGCACAAAAAATACACATAATGGATGCATATTGACATCTAGTGGTAGAAAGTGGAATGGGAGTAGAACTCCTTTTGATTCAGGTTTTGAAATCTGAATTGTTGATTTCATTATTTTGGAAAAGAAAAAGATATGCATACTCTACAGTGAAAGTCATTCTAAAGGATATTCCAACTTACACTGGTTACATTTCCTTTGGTTTGGTTACATATGCAGGTTAACTGTATTCTGGAGGCCTTCGGTCATGCCAAGACTCTGAAGAACAACAACTCAAGCCGCTTTATCAAGCTGTTGACCATCCAATACTGTGACAAGCGGAGGACACTGCTCAGAGGTAACCTACATTTCTGTCAGTGAAAAGTGATTGTTTGTTAGTGAGCTTTACTTTCACTTTTAAAAAGTATTGTCTGTATTTCCCATGAGAGACAGGAGTAGGATAAAAGGCTGAGATTTCAAAAATGTTACTTAATTCTTTAAAATGTCTGTATCCAGATGCAGCTTTAATATACCTGACATGAAATATCCATATTGTTTATTATTTAAATAAATGAAATATTTATGGCCAAGATAACTGAGCAAATAGTCGTTGTTTTCACAGTCTGGAACACTACTTTATGACTACATCACTACGATATGATGATAGTATAGAGTTCTTAGACATAAACCAAACAAGGTTCACAATATATCAAACGCACAGTACCACTCTATGATGATGTCGTTTGCTGTGGGATCAGGTGTACAGTAATGAAACACCAGCAGGGGGCAGTAAAAGCCCACAAATCTACAGCATTTCTATTTGTGCTCCATTTTTTTACAGCCCTGCTCACCTTATTTTACCCCGGTTAATTTGATCAGTGAGCGCTGGCCATTGAACAATGGCCACAGAATAAATGTTCAGTACTGTAAATGTAATTTACATGTGTGTTAAATGTGTTTAAGCCCGTGTGTACGCCCACATGCTGGAGAAGTCTCGTCTGGTCCACCTGTCTCCTCACCAACACAGCTTCAGCATCTTCTATCTGATGGCTGAAGGCCTGTCGCCTGAGGAGAACAGCGCACTTTACCTCAACAATGTCCTGGCTCATAGGTACGTGCTGTCAGATGCCGTAGGTATATCGACAGTTCATAAAATCACTGGTGAAAGCAGTATGGGTGCTGGTTGGTGATCCCACCCACAAGATTCTCTTCAGGTGAATGATTCTTTAAAGTTTGGACATTTTCTGAATAATTTTAAAGCCTTAACTTGCTCACATGAAGTACATGCTGTAAACAAGCTGCTTAGTTTAATCCAACACTGATGATATAATACATTCATATTTGATATCCTTAGAGAGTGTGTGTGTCTGCGCATGCATGCATACATGAGTGTATCAACTTTTAACATCCATACGTGTGTGTGTGTGTGTGTGTGTGTGTGTGTGTGTGTGTGTGTGTGTTCACATACTGTATATATGAATGTGCATTTCTTGCTTTTACCAGATTTTTATTAGTGTTTGTTGTTGCACATCTCTACTCATGTGTGCTCTTACAGTGTAATTGTGGGTTACTCTTACTGTTCTGCTATCCTGAAGCCTGGATAGCTCTGTTTTGAAGCCTGAGAAGTACGCTAGCCCCTAAGAAAGCCCCTCTGGCATCGCAACTCATTGTGTCTCCATGTGTCTTTGCCGGATGTGCGTGATCCAGTTCTGCAGATTTTAAACCCTGTTGTTTCTTTCCCTTCCTTCCCAAACACAGCTCTCTGCATAGTGTGACTGGGACTGTAACTCTGCCTAAAACTACCTCATAAATCTTTTGGTTCTAGATTTCTCTCATCCAAAAATATGCTCATAAATTCCTGCAGAGCACATGTGTAGATGTTTGGAACCAATGCACCTGTACACTGATCATAGGACACACCTTGTCCTATTTTGTTTTTGTGGTTGTCTGAAATATTGGTCCACATTGTCCCATCTTTCTGTCCCTACTCCAGGTATCTTAGTGGAGGACTTCCAGGGGAGAACCCACCAGTAGCTACGGCCTCCACCCAGAGCAGGGAACGCCTCACAGCAGTCAAACAAGCCCTGCGAGCCTTGGGCTTTAACAAGCAGGTATCGATTGGCACTGCATGCGGCTCCTGTTGAGCATTATTATTCAAAGTTTATTGACAGCAAATGATTCAAAGTGTTGAGGTCACAGACCCTGAAGTATGAGGTCATTGATGAGATCTTACCACAGATTTTTGCTGGCACAAATTGAGTCTGTAAGCATGTCTCTGGGCTGGATGGAGAGCAAAACTAATGGCTCATTCTAAGGGCTTTTGTTCAATTTGTAAAATCAAATATTTCAAAATGTATGTTGTCCCAGTAAAACATGGTAAATTATAACAAAGTCTCAAGTAATTGTAAAAGGATTCCTCATGCTTCATTAAAGAATTGACCACTGCATAATGGATTGTGGGATACTAAGGGATGCAAAGGACACAACAGCGTGTCCTCCCAGTTCAGGCACAAGAACCATTTGAAATGATATAGGCATCACCTGTCTGTAATGACATATTTGGCCGAAATTTTCGGATATCTTAGAAATGTTTCAATTATCTATCTAAAGACCAGATAAAACATGTGACCAAATGCATAAGACAAGGACTTTGATGTGTGCTGCAGTGTGTGGTACAGTCCGTTCTGTGTACACCACCAGCCGTGTTCCTAGCCCATTATCAGGATCTATTCTTAGATTCCCAGTCAGCATCTGTCAGCAGTGAGTGACCACTATCTCACCTTTTAATCCAGCAGCAGTCAATACACACAGGCAAGGCTTTAAAGACAGAATAGACAGGAATAGAGCGATAGATAGTCTTATATCAGAGGGTACTAGTGTCCGCTGGATAAGAGAGAGAGTCCAGGGGACCTAAGGAGTGGGGGAGTAGGAGTGGAAGTGATAGACCACCCATTGGTCTCTGTCTAAGTCTAATCAGGGGAGGAATCACAGTCCAGACCCAAAGGTCAATCGTCATTAACGCTCCCTAACGCTCCTTTTCTCTCCCTTCTCCAGAGGGAGGGGGGTCTGTCTGTGTATAGAGTGTCAGACAGAGACTAATGCTTGTGTTTATCTCCCAGATATCAGCTCCAATATCCTGCCTTGAGAGAGTGCATACGCAGACATATTCACACACACACACACACACAAGCACACACCCTCAAAGTCGAACATCCCCCTCTCTGAGATTCTGAGCACTTGATAATGGGGTATTCCATTAAGCGTCCTCTACTCAAGGGCAGAGAGGAAGGGGAAGTGGGACGGAGGAAGAGAAGTGTGTGAATGAAGGGAGGAGGATAAAAAAAAAAACATTGGATTTTCTATTTGTACATGTATTTACTTATATAGGATTTGTTGACATACAGTACATGTCATATAATCTCTCTTTCTGTCGGTCTTCTTTCTTTGTTACTTCGTCTTCTTTCCATGTCTCTTTCTCCTCTCTCTGCTAGGAGGTGGATTCTGTGTTTATGCTCCTATCTGCTGTGCTCCATATTGGGGACCTACGTTTTACTGCATTGACAGATACCGATACAGCCTTCCCTTCTGACCTGCAGCAGCTGGACAGAGGTCAGTGCCCCCCATCACATGCCTAGGCCGCATGCCACATTTCCACCCTGTGTGGAGGTGGGTAAGGTTAACTCATCTTGTTTACCTCGTCGTCATCGCTACTCCCTTCCTCTCTCCCTTGGAGTTCTGCTTGGCAGCTTGCCAGCACTAGCTAAAGGCCAGACAGTCACCTGTTTGGTAAGCCGCGTTTTCTGCCAAAACGTAACCACGGTGAGGAGAGATCCCTCTTTAACACACACTTAACGGCTTTTTAAAAAAAAAAAAATATGTATTTAACCTTTATTTATTCAGGGGAGGTTCACTGAGAGGCAGCCTCTCTTTTGCAGGAACGCCCTGATCACATTCACACACATTCATACCTCAGTGGTATTAATGAGGGAGTGACAAGCGCTGCTCTTTCACTTTCCCACCCAGATTTTATCCTGTTGGTGAACCGACGATCTCCCAGTCACAAGCTCTCTTCTCTAACCTCTAGACCACCACTGCCCCAACTGCTATTGGTGTTGGCGTTTTCTCTCTTTCTCTGTCTCCCTTATTATGCAACCGTTACATTTGGTCCTGTGACCCCTGACCTGAGTGAGATGGTAAACAAATGACATCAGCGCCTGTATGGGAAAGAGCCAGTCGATGGCTAGTGATCTCAGCAAAGGGTTTCTGGGTTTCTGTCACCTGTTTCTACTGCTTGTTTATGGGTTTTGCTCAGAAATCCACTGATGACTTGGTGCTGACAGCTCTGCTGATTGATTAAGTAGGAATGATTTGAAGCACCGCTCAGCTCGTTGCTGGCAGCGTGATGTCATCGTCAGAATAGGGAAGAGGAGATTTAGTTCTGGGATGTTATCAGTGCTACCATTCTGACATCCTCACATTAATTCTGTTTATTTGATGTTTTTCATCCTGTCATCACGTTACTGTCAGTTATTCTGCCTGTTTTTTTTCTGTCTCTTCCTCTTCCGATCTTCCTCTGCACAGTTGCTGGATTGTTGCAGGTGTGCTCCAATGACTTAAGCACTGCCCTCACCTCTGACGTCCAGTACTTCAAAGGTATCCACTCACCAGCCTTCGCCATTCCTTGATCCTCCCTATTCCACACACATAAGCAGATTCACTCAGTCACAATGCGCGCCTGTGTTAACGTGCGCTTGTTGCCCCGTGTCTGTTGACATTTCCGAATGCTTTCCTACAGTTGCTTAATAAAAGCGGGCTTTCCACACAAGCAAACGTATGTATCATTAGTATGAGAAAAAAACAAGATTTTAACTGTGTCGGGCTCGGGTCGGGCTCGGACAAAAATATCTTAATGCCTGTCGGGCTTGGGCCGGGTTCTGTTACTGCTCGCGGGCCGGGCTCGGACAGAAAAATGCGGGCTGATCCGCACTCTAGTGACTACCTCAGTGTTTTGGGAATTAGGTGTTCCAAATTGAAGGAAGGAAAGATGGAAAAAATCACATTGAATGAATTTTTTGTGAAATAAAATAGCTCCAGATGGGTAACAGAAAGACGTTTTGACTATCACTGTGCTATCAACCAAATGGTCAAGAAACTGTGTTTCCATGTCCTTTTTGTCTCAGGTGACGTGATCACTCGGCGCCACACAGTGGAGCTGTCAGAGCAGTACAGAGACCAGCTCGCTAAGGCAATCTATGGACGCCTCTTCAGTTATCTGGTCAACAGTACCAACGACTACCTACAGCGACAGGACGACAGCATTGGGTATAGTTGTGTGTGTGTGTGCGTGCGTGTGCGTGCGTGCGCTATGTCCTTTTTTTTATTAGTGTTAACTGGCAAAATCATTTCTTAGGAAGCCTTGGCCGTTTGTGACTGTTATTACAAACACCACCAATGTAGTGTATATGTCATCACACAAGAGCAGTCTCTCATTCAGGGCCTCTGGAGTGACAACACTGGTATTGTGACATGACACATACTTTAGAGCGTAAGTTTGTAAAAGTTTACATTTCATGACATGCATGAATAGGCATGTACACTGAAATGTAAAATACTGAACAACAAGGTAGAGATGGAGGACACACCCAAGGTTAATGTGAAGGTCTCACAAACACAAACTTAAATGCACACACACACACACACACACACACACACACACACACACACACACACACACACACACACACACACACACACACACACACACTGGTGAAGGCCAGTGGGATCCTTGGTGTTGTTAATGTAGTGAAGTCTTATCACACTCTGTCAGATAACTGGTGCTCCATCTTCTGGAATGTGTTTGTGCTTTGCTTTGTTTAAACACCAACCACATAACATAATAAATGTGTCAACAACACTACTCACTACTGGCACACCCCCTTCAGATGTGTTATTGCACACACACACACACACACACACACACACACACACACACACACACACACACTCACACACACACACACACACACACACACACACACACACACAAAAAACATGATAATTCCCGTCAGAGTGACACAAGCAAGCAAACAAGTTCTCATGTTGATTCTGGAGTGAAAATGGTGTAACATAATAAATATGCTCTCTTATCTGTTAATTTCTTCCAGTGATCCTGCCTTGGAAATTGGGATCTTGGACATCTTTGGGTTTGAAGAATGTCAGAGGAATGGATTTGAGCAGGTGGGAAGATGCTTACTTTTATTAGATTTCAGTCAACCCCAAAAAATCGCATCAATTTTCTGTTGCTTTTCCCTTTAAACCGACAGATTACTTCTTCTAATCAAGCCAAATGCATTCATGACATTCCACTGTAGTTTCAAACGGATCTTAATCAAATTGTAAAAATATTTGGGACTGTTATCTATTTAAGACCGTACATTTTAGTCTGTAATTGTAATGAATGAGATGAGGTCTGTGGCTGACTGTGGCGTGATTTTCAGCTGTCCTCATATGAACTCACAGCTGACACAATGACTGCTGTGTGTGTGTGTGTGTGTGTGTGTGTGTGTGTGTGTGTGTGTGTGTGTGTGTGCGTGAGAGTGAGTGTGTGTTGTCTTAGGGTGTAATTCATAGTGCTTATTCCTGCTTCTCAGGGCTTACATTTCCTCCCTGTGCATCTCCCAATCTCCTTCCAGCCTTTATTAAGGCCAGTGGGTGTTTGTCTTGGCTTGTGTGTGTGTGTGACTTTGGTTTTTGTGTGTATGTGGCACTACATATGTCAGTGGTCTTAGTCTTCCCCTGGATGTTCTCTAATCTAAGTGGAAGCTAGAAAATTGTGTGACCTTTCTTCTTTGGTTCTCATAGAGTGCAAGTGTCAGAAGGTAAGAGAGGGGAGGAGGCTAACTAACATTTTTAAGTAAAATCATTGAAAAAGCGTTTTTTCAACAACTCAAACAACCTTTTCTTGTCACTAAACAACAGTTTTGATGCCTTACAGTTGGGTTTTCGACCACAGCACTGAGACGGCTCTTGTTAAAGTCTTTAATGACATTCACTTAAAAACAGACAGTGGCAAAACTACAGTCTTAGTATTACTTGATGTCAGTGCTGCATTTGATACGGTCGACCATGACATATTACTAGACCGATTAGAAAGCTGGGTTGGCATTTCTGGCTCAGTACTAAAGTGGTTTGAATCCTATTTAAAGAATAGGGACTACATTGTGTCTATAGGTAATTATACATCTGAGCATACAAATATGACGTGCGGAGTTCCCCAAGGCTCAGTTCTGGGGCCTCTTCTGTTTAACATCTGCATGCTTCCACTGGCTCAGATTATGGAAAACAACAAAATAAGTTACCATAGTGATGCGGATGACAAACAAATTTACATAACCTTATCGCCAGGGGACTATAGTTCAATACAACAACTGAATATGTGCATTGAACAAATTAACGACTGGATGTGCCAGAACTTTCTTAAATTAAATGAAGAAAAAACTGAGGTGGTTGTTTTTGGAGCAAAAGAGGAACGATTAAAAGTCAGCACTCAGCTTCAAATGATAATGTTAAAAACAACAGACACAGCCAGAAATCTTGGTGTAGTCATGGACTCAGACCTGAATTTTAACAACCACATTAAGACAATTACAAAGTCAGCCTATTACCACCTTAAAAATATATCAAGGGTTAAAGGACTTATGTCTCAGCAGGATTTGGAAAAACTTGTCCATGCTTTTATCTTCAGTAGACTTGACTACTGTAACAGTATCTTTACAGGTCTCCCTAAAAAATCAATCGGACAGCTGCAGCTGATTCAGAATGCTGCTGCTCGAGTCCTCACTAACACCAAAAAAGTGTATCATATCACTCCAGTTCTGAAGTCTTTACACTGGCTTCCAGTGCCTCAAAGAATTGATTTCAAAATACTTTTGCTGGTTTATAAATCACTAAACGGTTTAGGGGCAAAATACATTTCTGATCTGCTGCTACACTATGACCCACCCAGACCTCTCAGGTCGTCTGGGACAGGTCTGCTTGTTGTCCCCAGAGTCAGAACTAAACAGGGGGAAGCAGCGTTTAGTTTTTATGCTCGCATATCTGGAACAAACTCCCAGGAAACTGTAGGTCTGCCACATCTCTCAGTTCTTTTAAATCAAAGCTAAAGACCTATCTTTTTGATGTTGCCTTTCTTTAAATAACTGTTCATTTCTTATACTGAAGTTGCATTGTTGACACTGTATGACAATCTATATAAGCATATAAAGAGAAATTCCTATTTTATTTGCTTTTATATATTTAACTGTTTTAACTGCTCTTTAATGTTTAATTTCTTATACTGCACTGTAACTTTTATTCTCATATTTTATCTGTTTTTAAATTTTTTAATCTGTTTTCATGTAAAGCACTTTGAATTGCCCTGTTGCTGAATTGTGCCATACAAATAAAGCTGCCTTGCTTTGCCTTAACAAAACGAGAAAGAAAAGAGAGACTATCTCTGGCTGGCCTCTCCCTCAGACATCTTCTCCATTGTTGCTGCTGAGCTGCCTGTTCAAATCCCACACATTACCTGACACCCACAGATGAGAAGAGGAGAAGCAAGGTCTGGAAACTCGATGATCTCTTACAGTAGATGTGGTACATCAGTGACAAACTAGCCCTCCCACTCTGACATGTTTGTACACACATGCAGACACGTACACAAGCATTAGGGCTTGTTAATTAGAGCTGTGTTTGTCAGGGGTGTGTTGTACCTGCTCAGCACTTTGCTAATGAGCTAACTCAATCAACCACCTGCTGGGACTAAGCCTTTAATATACTAGACTACTTTGAAGACAAAGAATAGACAAACACTGATGAAGAATACAGCACACCACAGCACATCAATGGGTTGTGAGAGAAAATGTGTGTCATGGCACTGATCCAATCGCATGACAGTGCCCAAAGAGAAAAAACTAATGCATGTTTATCCATTTCCACACCAGCAAATGAACATTCACCCTCCGTTCAAATACCCATACTACCTTACTATTTAGTGTGTCAGAAAGAAATTTAGTAAGTCCCAGTACATAGAATGTCCAATGCAGTATGCCAAAAATACCACGATGTCCTTCTGCATTCGGATTTTGCAGTGTGCAAGCCAGCATGCTTTTCTGGCTATTCTGACCCACAATTCTTTGCAGAGCCTATATGAGCAAGAGAGAGAGATTTTAAGTTATGAAGAAGTTATGAAGGAGTCATATGTCCAAATTGTATGCATACTGCATGCAACAGTACATATTTTATAAGGGCAGCTGCAGTACATACTAAAAGTAAAAAGAAAAGTATGCAATTTGAAATGCTGCATCAATCTTTTTTCATCATTTCAGGAAACGTAAGCCCTGAGAAGCAGGAATAAGCATTATGAATTACACCCTAAGACACACACACACACACACACACACACACACACACACACACACACACACACATCTTACCCCAAATCTAAGGGCTGCACAGCTTTATTTGAGCACTGAATACAACAATATTTTCAAAGGGACACCTCCCTGAAGTACAAGAATAAAAAGTTAATTCCTAACTACTGTAAGATTTTTGTGTGTTCTGCTTTGTGACACATTTGGGTTCAGGAGAAGTTTAAACAAGCCTGCTGCTGCAGTCTGCTGTCATGTGTTGTTCCACTTCATATTCTATGTTCCTTCTCATTACATCAATGTGACAAGTCACACTTGAGTCCCCCTTCCAGACCTCCACACACACACACACACACACACACACACATGCCAGACAAACCCATTTGATTGACTCCTGTTTACTGCTGGGTTACAAAGAGTTCATGTGTCTCAGCAGGAACACTAAGTCCATAACAGTGGGATCTAAAAAAGACCCTACCTAAGGACATCTATTACTATGTGTACCGTGTATGAGGTGTCCCTGTAAACAGCTCTCATAAGTCTGGGGTCTGGTGTGTTAAATGAGTAGTTAGTTAATTTATGCCCAATTGACTTGCCCATTGGTGCCACAGCAGGTGTTTGAGATTGTATTTGTGCATTTGTTTGCTTGAAAAGCAAACATACAGCATTGCGTCTCTGAGGAGGAATTTCATGCAATGTGCACAAAAGTGTGTGTTTACAGGTTGATGTGTGTTGTGTGCATTCTAGCTGTGCGTGAACATGACCAACGAGCGGCTGAGGCAGTACGTCTATGAGGTGCTATTCCAGCAGGAGCAAGATGAGTGTCTGCAGGAGGGCATCGCCATGGAGACCCTGCACTCCCCCGGCAACCAGCCAGCCGTTCTGGATTTCTTTCTTCAGGTATTGTACGTTGCTGCTTTAGACCAGCCCAGTCCAGTTTGGTGTCTCATGATGTAATTCAACATTGCAAGCCCACCTAGAGGATTAAATTCACAGACAATTTCATCACTTTTTTCTTGTTCTTTCCAAAGTTTGAAATGGTTTCAGCAAATTAATTTCTGTTTCTCTCTTCTTTTATTATTAAAGTTTCATTTGAAAGTGAGACATCACTTAACTTAACTTTACACTTAACATGTAAAGACTGGTAGTGCAAAAAGTAAAACGCAAACCGGAATAATACTGGTAGGACTGGTAGTAGCCCAGTGGTTAAGATGCGTACCATGTATCATTTATGACCAAAATGCCCAAAAAATCTGAAACAAAGGAGAATGACTGATGTTATTGGATATTAGAGGGACAAGTATACCCTACATGGATCAATAAAAGTGTCCTAATGAAAATAATGTATTACTACTATTATCAAGAGTGCTTTGTAAACATGACTGACATAAATAACATATGAGCACTGTTCCTCCTCCAGAAGCCTCATGGACTGCTGTGCGTGTTAGATGAGGAGAGCCAGAGCCTGCGGCCATCGGAGCAGACCCTGTACAAGAGGCTGTCAACCCAGCTGGACTCCAGTCCAACTCACGGTCTCATTCTCACAACCAAGGATGGCAACGGAAACCCCACACCCAAAGACCAGGGTCCAGCCTTCACTGTCAGCCACTACGCCAGACAGGTCTGTCTGTTTTACTGGAATGTAATGTACAAAATGTTTATATGTATTTAGATGTCTTAGAGGTGGGCAGTACAACATTCAACTGTCACGACTAATTGTCATTGCAGTCGACCTCTAAAAGGCTGAAAAGGTTTAAGAAATGGATTTGGCAACCCATCATATTACAGTACAGATTACTGAAAATTGTGGATGTTAATCCCAACTGTAATGCCACAATAATTCAGTTTGGTACAGTTCTCACTCGACAAAGCCTTGATAAACCAGCAGTCACTATTCCGTTGACAGCGCTGCACCTACATACACACCGTTGTTCCGAAACAACAGCTAAGCGTTAGTCACATCATGTATCTTGGCCAATAATGTTGTTGTAATTGCTATTTTTCCACATAAATCTTAAACAGACGGGGCAAAAATACAACCGACATCTCGTGGCGCTGGGCGCGTTTCAGCTCTTTCGTCTGTGTGGAAAAAATAGAATCAATGTCGCAAATGAGAAGAAAAAAAAACATGATTCGACGATCACTCAACTGTAGGCAAGACTTGACCTATCATATTCTACTATGTACATTCTTAGTTGGGGACACCCCTCACTTTATGCTTCTTCATCTTATAGCCAAAATTAGCTTGTATGTTGTTTTTACAGAGATATAGGTCAATATAAACTGGTTTATTCATAACTGTTATGTTGCATACAAGATCAAATGTACTGAATAAGTTGATTTCCATGTATGATTTGTTTTTCCACCAGATTTCATATGACCTCACAGGATCACTCACAAGAAACAAGGACTCTCTTCCTCAGAATCTCCTTTTAACGATGAAGTGTAAGTACCCAATGAATAACACGTGTATGAGCACATTGTGGCGTCAGTGCACACTTAAACACAACGATGCACTCTTGTCTAAACAAACAGCACACAGAACCACTCTTTGTCTAAGTGTGTTTGTATGTGTGTGTTTTATCCCATATGCAGCAGACAGCACCGGCTGTGTGTATATTGTCTATAGAAGGTGCCAGATGTGGGGTGTTGTGGTTAGCAAGACAGAGGCAGTCGTTGTGTGGCTGCCAGGCTAGCCTTGCATCCAGCAGCCTAATTGCTATAATTTCCATGATGAGGCTAATCTTCTAAAGGCTAGCCCTTCACTCACACTTGGCTGTTATCCCTCCTTCTGACCGAGTCGATGCGTCGCTGCCATTCAACCCCACACATTGGCATGCGTACTACGTGTTTTTCTTCTTATGGACGTCATCCCCTCCTGACTTTAAGTATAAGCCCCAAAGGTATTAGGAGAGCAGAGGGATCAATGTAAGTCTATATTCAGGTGGTGGCAATGATTGCTTAAATGAAAAGACAATGATTAAGAGTCCAGGACTCATGTTTGTTTTTCTTAGCATGGTACACCTACCTGCCATCATCCTTTCCCCTTTCGCTCTCGCTCTCTCTCTCAGCCTTTCAGATGAGAGCCACACGCCCACGTTCACACACATGTTGTTTGGCTTACTGAATGAGCTCATTGTTTTGGACCGCTCCACGTGTTGTCGAGTGGCATGGTCCACCCCCTCTTGTTGTCTGACTTATTGTTCACATGATGCATAACTTTATGCCTCCTCTCCATCCTCACCCCTCCTCTGATGCCCCTCTCCTTCCTTGTTTACATCCTCCCCATTGTTCTTCCATGCTTTATTTCTTTCTATCTGTTCATTCAACCTTTACTTACTCTCCTCCACCCACTGATTTCCACCTTGATTTTCCCCTCTCTCTCTCTCTCTCTCTCTCTCTCTCTCTCTCTCTCTCTCTCTCTCTCTCTCTCTATGTGCTTTGTGCCGGCAGCCAGTGAGAGTGTGTTACTGCAGCATCTCTTCCAGTCCAAGCTGACTCAGACTGGTTCTCTGGTGCCAGCAGCCCATGGCCGTGCCGGGCTGAGGGGGCCTAAAGCTGCCCTGTTGCTCCACAGGATGCCATCAGCCTCCCTTGCCACTGCCAACACTCTCCCCCAACAGCCCCGGAGGTACCATGACCTTACCAAGGTACAGTACACTGTGAGTGCCAGATTTTACATGAACCACACATGCAGCAAGTCTGTTGTTGCACTTTAGCTACGGTCAACTAAAAAATACACTTGAGCATCAAAGGATGTTGAAGGTCTTGTAAAATTTCGGGCCATTAAATATACTGTATTCTCTAAATTAGATTTACGGTTCAAAAGGTGAATTGCTCATACTAGCTTTTGGAACTAGATAATAAAATATAAGAATTGATGAACTGACTTAAGTCAGTTGCAAGCTCTTTGTTCCATAAGCACAACTGACTGCTGTGCCGATCAATAGACAAACAGGAATAGTATTTTTTTTAAGATACGTCCCACCATACTGTATATACACTTCTGGGAACTGGATTTGTTTCAGATAGAAACATGTGATCACACAGTTTTCTCATGACATGCAATCGTAACACAAATCACACCTTTTTAAGTCCATCCTTAAGTCACCATTTGATATTGTTTTAAGGTTTTGGAAAGCTTATTCTACTGGTGCAAGTGTGTGAATGGAAAGGCTTGCTGGTTGTGTTGTGTTGTGGTTGTGGGATCCTGCCTGCTGTTTCTGTGGCTCACTAGCCATCTAAAGAACAGGCGTACATAAGGCAGCTTTATTTGTATAGATATAGATATACATAAGACCCCTTTCACCTCCCAGATCTGTCCCAGCAGCCGTAAATGTTTACATTAGGTCGTATTGCGGTACTACAGTGGATGTAAAGACAATTAATAAGACAATAGAAGACAATCAAAGTAATATGATAAAGCATATGAAACAGAATAATTTGGACTGATAGAGTGCTCTAATGGGACTGTTTAGTGTGCTGTGTAAACATCCTGCACAGAATCAAGGATTTTTAAAGGAACACGCCGACTTATTGGGACTTTAGCTTATTCACCGTATCCCCCAGAGTTAGATAAGTCCATACATACCCTTCTCATCTCCGTGCATGTTGTAACTCTGTCAGAGGCACCCACCGCTAGCCTGGTTAGCACAGATCCTGGAGGTAACCGGCTCCAAATAGCCTACTGCTCCCACTAAGTGACAAAATAACGCCAACATTTTCGTATTTACATGTTGTGATTTGTATAGTCACAGCGTGTGCAAATAACAAGGTCACATGAGACACAGCCATCTTCTAACCGTATACATACTGGAAACTATATTCTCAGAAGGCGAAGCACTGCTACTACTAGTCAAAGCCACGCAGCCTAATTTGATGTTAATAATTCATTGTTTATGTTGTAATGATTCCATATTCTTCAGTGGCAACTTGAAGTAAGATGCACAGCTGTCTCATATTTTTTTCTCTCCAATACATCTTTCCATTGTCAGATCTTGAAGAAAAAAGGCTCAAGCTCCTTCCTCCAAAGGCTAGAACGCTGTGGGCCCATCACAGTGGCTGTCCAGCAAAGGGTAAGAACACATTTTTTAATTTTTTTTAATTCTAGGTCTCTGAACTCATAAACCATGATGCTTGGTTGTCTTTTCCGTAATAGTCATTGGTTAGCACTTGTTCCTTCTGGAGAAATCTTTCTGGGTGGAGTTTGAATTTCCTCTGCATGGGTTTTCTCCCACAGTGAAAAGGCGTGCAGGTCAGGTGATTGGACTCTAAATGTCCATAGGTCTGAATATGTTAGCCCTGTTGCATAAAGTTTATTGAAGAAATTCTGCAAAGTAGTAAAGAATTATAAGCAAAAAAAAATCTAGGTCAAGGTCAATATACAAGTTTAATTTACTGTTTTGATGCCAATCAGACAAAACCAGTCTGTTTTTTTTACCTTTGTTTATATTTTACTGAATACCCGACCCGTTCCTCACATAGAGTACCTGTAATCATCTGGATCACATCTTAATTGATTGCAGGGATTTGTTAATGAAACTTGAGGTTTTTTTGTGAACTAAAACCTCATCTCAAGAAGTCGCTGCAGGGTACTGTGAGGAAATTTGTGTTTGGTAGATTATTTCTCTGTGGTAACAATGCTTTTTGGCAATCAATCTTATACCGTTGGAAAGCCTGTTTAGTTCCCTTTCAAATGGTGCCCCATTTGTAAGGAACATGCATTTGTGGGATGAGCAGCAGCGCTGAGTATGTGGGTTGCCCATGTACACGCTACTGAGGCTCCTGTTTGTGAAATGAATAAATTGTTCAATTGCCAATATGTCTTGTTTCTTCAAACTTCAATCATCCAATCCACCAAACACCAAACGAGTCAATGGCAGAATAAGCTGTTTGGCATTGGCAGAGAAGATTTGGCAAATTTTTTATGGGCGCAACCGACATACTCAGCGCTGCTGCTCATCCCACAAATGCATGTTCCTTACAAATGGGGCCCCATTTGAAAGGGAACTAAACAGGCTTTCCAACGGTATAAGATTGATTGCCAAAAAGCATTGTTACCACAGAGAAATAATCTACCAAACACACATTTCCTTACTTTAAACTAAGTTTATATATAAAGCAACAATAATATTCAGTTAAAGGAAAGTAGTTCAGTGTCTGCTGGTGACGCAAGGGGGCCAAGATGTGGTTCAGAGAAGCAGTACCTTTGGTGTGAATGAAGCCAGTGTGTTGCATAATCAAAGTTGTGGGCTTGTGGTGGACGAGTCCCTCGGGGAATGGCGGGGAAGGAGAGAGTGGGCTGAAGAATGATGCTGTACCAAGCCAAGCATGAAGCCCTCCACATGAATGAATGAACAATGAACAACAACTACTGTGTGCCGTGTGCACGCATTTGTGTGTGTGCATGCGCATGTTTGGAGGGAGGACGACATTGTAAATAGTGGGAGTGACGTTCCAAGATGAGGGGTGAGGTCCTGATCATTGTACCTTAGGGTATGCAGAGCACAGACTGACGTCAGTTTGAAAAGTGGCAGAAAGACATATGTAAGTGTTTACATGTTTGTAGATGTGTGGGTATATGTGTGTGTCTGTGGGACCTTGGATGCAGCATCTGTGAATTCAGGGCTTGAAGAAAAGCTCTCTCACACTTGCACACCCTTCGTATGAGCAAAGAGCTCTTTGTGTTTTTGCTTCCTCCCGAGGCAAAACACCCCCTCAAAAATCAGACCACTTTTTCTCAAACACTTTGTGATCTCACTCCAGTCACTGTGGCTCACAAATCAAGTAACAACATCAAAACGGAAGGAGTCAGAGCACCCTTTCTTCCCTCAGCTAGTACTTGGTGCACTAGAACAGCATAATAAATGCTGTTCTTCTATTATGATTGTAAAATTACCAGTGACTGCCATCAAATGTATCTCCTCTCCTTTACCCTCTTTCAGAACACGCTGTCAGAAGTGATCAGTAAGCTGCAGGCTTGCACTCCTCACTTTGTGGAGTGTGTGCGCCCCAATGCCAGTTGTCAGCAAGACAGTTTTGACAGCTTTCATGTGTCTACCCAGCTGCAGTACATTGGGGTACTTGAGATGGTGCGCATGATCCGTTATGGATACCCTGTCCGCCTGTCCTTCCCAGGCTTCCTCAGCAGGTCAGTGCCAGAGCATGTTGCATAATTAGGAGAGCTGTAACTCTCATAACACGTCATGTGAAGTTCTGTCTGTCTCTGTATGCTGATTAATTCACTTCACAGCCTCCTCTTCTCTTTCAGCTTCTTCTTTAAGGGAAAGGTCTTAAATATGATGGATTGCTCTGCTTCCTCTCACTGATCTCAGTTGTTCAGATACATTACGTTCACAGCAGGTCACCGTCATCTCAGAGTGAGCTAAAAGCAAAGCTTGACAACATATATGCCTTCTCTAAGGGCAAATACTGTTCAGGATCACGTGCTCACATGCAGACTGACAGTAGCACTGACAAGTCACAGCAACCCTTACTGTTAGAAAGACAAAATGACCTTGAATAGTTTTTTTAGAGTATGATGGGAGTCTATTGCAGCTGATGAATGCCGCTATCACATTTCCAGTGTCAGCCCGACACACACACACACACATTAACTAGTCCTTTGTGTGTAAGGTCTCCATGCCCCCGCACTTGAATGTTCATCATTATTTCTCCCCAACTCTTTCACCATGTACCCGACTTTTCTGCAAAGTGGTAGATCCGTGTACCTTACTTTAACTGCTCCTTGACTCCATCTCACTTTTGTTTCACTCTGTATTTTTGGTATGTAGAGAAACGAATGTGTTCCTCTCACACTACCTGTCCTTCATTTCTTTATCTCACTTTCTACGCCTCTCAATTTGGCTGTTTGTCTCCTCCTGTTCCTCCTGATTCTGAGAAGTGGAATACTGAGAAGATTTAGGTCCTAGCTCATTTAGTTAGTCTCTCTCTCTCTCTCTCTCTCTCTCTCTCTCTCTCTCTCTCTCTCTCTCTCTCTCTCTCCCCCCCCCTATCCTCAGTCTGTTTCCCAGCTTCTCTAGCTCTTTTTGAGGATAAAGGGATTAACATAAACATTCCTGCCAGATAAGAAGAGAGGACAAAGCTGGTCACATGCCCAACCCCTCCAAAAAAAAGTTTCCACTAGCCTGCTGTAGACATCACATCACTGCACACACACACACACACACACACACACACACACACACACACACAAACTGTGGTGGTATGTCCCAAACGTTATTATCACTGTATTAAGCACGAAGGCTTGTCTTAATTGTAAATAAATCACAGGCAATAAAGCATTTTACTGCTGAACAAAAACGAAGGCTATGGTTCACACTCACAACTTAAGGGGTTTCAATTCAATTTCAATTCAGTTTTATTTATAGTATCAAATCATAACAAGAGTTATCTCGAGACACTTTACAGATAGAGTAGGACTAGACCACACTATAATTTACAAAGCCCCAACAATTACAATAATTCCCTCAAGAGCAAGCATTAGCGGTAGCTATTGCGACAGTGGCGAGGAAAAACTCCCTTTCCGGAAGAAACCTCGGACAGACCCAGACTCTTGGTAGGCGGTGTCTGACGGTGCCGGTTGGGGGTGTGATGAACAGTGGTAGTAATAGTCACAAAGATAATGTAACAGTGACTACAATGGTAGTCGTAGTAGTTCATGTCATAGTAGGGCACAGCAGGGCGTAACGGGGTGTAATGTGGGACAGCACAGCATGGGTGGACGCGGTAGGACGCGGCAGGACGCAGCCGGACACTGTAGGGAATCGCAGAGCGTAGCAGGGTGTAGCAGGTCCCTAGCGACAGCTGCACCCAAGACCCAGGTCTTGTTGCCACCCTAATCCAAGGCGATATTCTGGGTGATGAATAGTGGTAATAATAGTCACCCCAGAGCTAGGTTAGTAACAAGCATTTCTGGGAGAAGGATGCACATAAAAGGAACAAATGAAAAGAGAGATGAAAGAGCTGCTCATTGTGTCATAGGGAGGAAGGAAATTCCCCAGCAGTCTAGAATTATAATAGCATAACTAAGAGAGGCAGGCTAAAGAGAGGTGCCGGATCGGGCTTGAACTCTCCCCTGCCGGAACGGGCTGTACTTCCTGCCTCCCTCTACTCTCACTATATTATTGATTATATGATAGGTAGATCTGATGACTATGAGGAGAAGCAGAGGGAAGCTGGGGTGCTGTGTCTGTACCTATACACCCTGCCCCGCCGGTCTAGGCATACGCTGCGACTCCTCACACCCTAACTATAAGCATTCGGTTGGGGAGATTGTATTTGAGGAACATTGTCGTTTGGCCGATCCAGGCATTGTAGGCCACCGGACCGTCTGACTACTGCATCCCTCAGAAGCTTTCTCTTCTGTGAAGACGGCTGGTCAGTCGCCGTTGAAGGGGGGCGAGTCCGGCAAACCGCATCGGCCGCTACCGGTTCCGACTACGGCAAGGATAACCGGTGTCGAGCAAGAAGATGGACGTTGGCAGGCGGCTGAGTCCCATGGCGCAGTATCCTGGGAGGCCGCCGGGAGAGATGAGATCCGGAGCGACTGATTATGAGCCACGTCCCTAACTATAAGCTTTATCAAAGAAGAGGGTTTTCAGTTTATTCTTAAATGTGGTGACGGTGTCTGCCCCCCGAACCCAGACTGGGAGCTGGTTCCACAGGAGTGGAGCCTGGTAGTTGAAGGCTCTGGCTCCCATTCTACTTTTAGAGACTCTAGGAACCACTAGTAGCTCTGAGTTCTGGGAGCGCAGTGCTCTAATGGGACAATAAGGTACTAAGAGCTCTTCTAGATATGATGGTGCTTGACCATTTAGAGCTTTGTAGGTCAGGAGAAGGATTTTAAATTCAATCCTGGATTTTACAGGAAGCCAATGCAGAGAAGCTAGTACAGGGGAAATATGGTCTCTTTTCTTAGTTCTTGTCAGAACACGTGCTGCAGCATTCTGGATCAGCTGGAGAGTCCTAAGGGACTTATTTGAGCATCCTGATAGTAAGGAAATACAGTAGTCCAGCCTGGAAGTAACGAATAGTCAGAGATAAGTCAGACAATGCAAGACAAAGAATATGTTCAGTGTGTGATAATGATATCCCATGAGGTATGGTTGCAGAGAGTGTGCTGCATTTATTGTCTGACACTTCAATTTCTGGTCAAACATACACCAAGTGAAATAGATAATTGAAACTTATATATGTAATAGATTTTCACCAGTGAAAACCTGAATAGGGAATTTAATCTGGAGAACCATGTCAAATGGTGAAGTGAATCCAATATAGATTGTAGTATTGTCTGTCCATAAGCTGCCGCCAGCTCCTTTTGTGTTTTTGAAGAATATACAGTACTTTGTAGAGCCATCATTCTCATTGTTAAAGCTGTAATTGAAAGGTTCCTAGTGTGTGTGTGTGTGTGTGTGTGTGTGTGTGTGTGTGTGTGTGTGTGTGTGTGTTTTATTAATTTAGGCACCCATGTGTATGATAATCTATGGTAGCAATGGGTGTGATGAGCAGATAATTGAGCATCACAAGGACCAGCTGGTCGCCAGCAAGCGTAAAGTGTGGGTTGGGTATAAATCACGGCGTGTAAGGGCAATAGTGTGTGTATTTCCAGTGAATTGGTCATAGGTTGAGGTATTGCTCGCTCTTTGCCAAACACTTCCTGCAGGTTGTTACAGTGAGATGTAACGTTAGACCGGTTGACATGGTGTGATTGAGCAAAGAACACATTTATTATTTAATCAATCAATCAATCAATGTATTATTTGTCCCAGAGGGCAATTTGTGTTATAGTCTCAGGTGTAGACTTGTGGCAGGTTAGTTGACATACCGGCCACAATTTTACCAGCTGTCCTGTCAATGTGGGGATTTTTTCAGAGCGAGACACAGTTTCATCAAGACTAGTCAAAATCAGCCATCAAGAGCATGGACAATGATCTATTTTCGGAGTCCGCTGAAGGGAATTCCCATGACATGAAATGTCATGGGAATTGTCAAACTGGTCACCTGCCACTCTAAATCCATTAAAGCAGAATACTGGTGCATCTCATTCCCTTGGTAGATCTCAATGGACTGTGTCAAATGGGATACATGTGAGGTAAACAAGGAAACTCGACTTCGCTGTCAGGGCTGATCTTTTCCTGGATGATCAGCACAGTTAGCTAGAAAGTGAGTAAAGACAATATCCCTCTTATAGCCAGCAAACCGTATGTGCTCCTGCATGGACAGCTAGGGCATTCTAGTCTCCATAGGGTCCTCCACATCCAAGAGATTATAGGGGAAAGCGAGCAGATTATTATCTGAAGGTAGACCAGTGAATTTAACTCTGTCAGGAAGTCAATTGTTAACATTTATGGGCAAATATTCCTTTTCCTTTCCATTTCTTTCAGATCCTCCAGCTGTTCAGAGAAGCCAGCTCTTTTTTATCTTTTCTGCAATCCCTGATGGTAAACATTGGAGAGGGAAGCAGCACTCCATACACTCAGTGTTCTCAGCAACAGTATTGCTGCATTCTTGTAAAGAATACAGATGCTTTGCTATCCCTTCTTCTGTAATTGGATGCTTTATATACTGTAGATCAGCTTCAAAATCTCAGAAAGTCTGGCAGGCCGATGCTCACTGCTCCTAGGTCGAGAATGGCCTGGTGAGTAAGGAGATCATTCATCCTCTCATTAATACACTTGGATGATTGAGCTTCCACGGCCCTGGAAGTGCAGTAGCTGTTGTCAATCAGGCACTATCTGCTGCAACACAGGAGACATCTTCTATTGTGTCTCAAACTGCATTCAGGCTTCCCTCCAAATAGTCTAGTTTGGCATGGCAACAAAAACACCTACGTTTGCTCCAAGGCAAGAACACTCTAATGTTAGCTAGCTAGCTAACTCAGCACAGCATTGCTTGGAAATAATGACGGTTCTTTGTACATAATTAGGGCTGTCAAACAATACATTTTTTTTAATCGCGATTAATCGCTGAAGTTCTATAGTTAATTACGATTAATCGCATATTTTATCACATGATTAAAATTCAATTATTTTGCATTTCAGAACAGTTTAACAATCAAAAGCAATTCTTACCAGTGTATCTTGATTGGGAATCAAATTAATGCAAAGAAAGTTACTTTATGAACTTGAATTTAAGATTTGTAATTATTTATTTACTGTAAACAAATGAAAAATGTGTGAATCTGTCATTATTGCACAATTCCTCCAAGTACCTAACTAAAAAACAAAAAATCCCTATCCTTACCAGAGTCAATATAGTGTTTAGTAACTCCTAAATAATGTTGATTACTCACTGACGTCCAGTGATCACCGGTTAATGAGACAGCGTTTGCAGCACCTTGCAGCTGTTCAGTGTGGCTGCTTTCTCCGTGTCATACAGGCTGTGTGTCCGTGAAAACTACTGTCCCCCTCGACGGCAACGAGACAGGTCAACCGTAGTACGTCTTTAAGACCCGAGTCCTCTACGATGCTGACAGGTCTGCAGTTAGTTGCCACCTGTTTCGCAAGAGCTGTAGTCATTTTTTGGGATTTGGTTTCATCCACAGGTCGGCAAGTAGCATGCTAGTGTTAGCATCACATTAACTGAACTATGTTTAGCTCCGTAGGTGGTAGCTCAAGCTTGACGTGCTTTGGTGATATTTTAATTCAGCTTTACACAATGTGCATACGGCTTTCGACTTGTCTAAGAGCCGTCCAGAAGTTTTGGAAAATAAAAAATTCCATTCAGAGTTATTGCTGCTGTCTTTCTCCATCATGCCTGCAGCCTGCAACAGCAGGATGTGTTACGAGGAAGTGGCAGCTTGATGATAAGTAACGGTGCTGCAAAGGGTCAAAATAGTAGCCTGTCAGGCACGACACAAAGCCGAGTGAAGTGTAAAATAAATTAATAAATGCCGGCATGCGATTAATGCGATTAAAAAAAATTAATTGTGTCACGTCGGCCCTTAATCGCATGGCAATTAACGTGTTAACGCTGTCAGCCCTATTCATAATGCATATATTTGAACATAAAATAAGATGATTAAAGGCAAGACGGAGGCTCACTGACATACTTTAAAATATATTTCAGCATTTTGTTAATCACTAAAAATATAGCTAAGCAGAAGAATGTTATCATTGCAAAGTGATCAGGCTAATGTCTTGTGTTTATTCCACAAGATTTATGGATAAACTGCTGTGCATGAACATAGCTGTTCCTCAGTTTGTGTGTTTCCCATTTGAATGGTCAGCGTATGAGGCGGCTCACATTATGGCATGACCTATAGGCTTTAGCTTCAATTTTGATGAAATTATTCTCTAATCGGTTGCATATTATGTCGTGGATATACCCCCCGAATGCATACTGCAGTCCCTTTTGTCTTGCTCTCTCAGATATTTCACCTGTTCGCCCAAAATTACTAATTATCTCCTTGGGAATGTCTGACACCGGTGCATACATACTGTAATAGACGTGCCAGGCATGAAAGCTTGTCAGGCGTAGCAACAGTAACTAAGGAGGGCGGGGTTTAGCGAAGGGTCAATTTGAGAACTCACAAAGACACCAGTCAGCCCAACCCAAGTGCCATTCATAGCTCTCTCTCTCTCTCTCTCTCTCTCTCTCTCTCTCTCTCTCCCTCTCTCCCTCTCTCCCTCCCTCCCTCCCTCCCTCCCTCTCCCTCTCCCTCCTCCACTGGGTTCAACACAGACATGCCAATGAATGAACACAGCCTTGGCCAAGGAGGGAGCTGCTGCAGAGTGGGGGTGGACTACCCTGCTGTCTTCACAGAGCTTTTTCTCACTCAATTTCTTATCCTTTCCTCACATGCTCTCTCTTATGCACCGCCATTTTGTTTAGTTTTGCTTTCATCATCCTGCCTCTTCTTTCTTCCTGGCTCCGACATTGTTTTTATTTTTTTCATCGACTGAAAGGAACCGATTTCATTTCAGTCTCTATCTTATCTTTTTTCTCTGCCCGTTTCTGTCATGTACTCACACTCTAAATCTAAATTCTGTTCTGTTTTTAAAATTTTTTCGCTTTCCATTTGTCACTATTTCGAAACAGGCCTCGGCCCTTGACTAATCAAACTGACAGGACATTAAATCTACCATTAATCTTGAGGTTGCTATATTCTCGTGAACACAAACACATACTTGTACACTGGAACCAATGCGGCAACTTCTCTAAGTCATAGTGGCCGCCTGAAGCAAATTACATTATTGTCCTGCTAACCAGAGTGATTTATGAGGAAATCTATTTTACTGTTGCTTTTATTTGTCTTTTATGATACACTATGTGTTTTGTGGCCAGATTTATTTTCTGCCAATGTGTAAGGTCAAATACTGTTATTTGAACCTTGTTTCTTTCCTCAGTTCTTCATTGTTACAAAGATGAGGAGAAAGCGGCATCATTATTCATAGAGCATGTTACAAATGCAGCTTCCAAGCATTTAGGTAATGTTTTCTATATGCACCGTTTCAAGTGCTCATTACCTCCCACTGATGGATAAACACACACATTTGTAGGTTATTAAGTCACCTACAGAAGAATATCCATCATTTCAGACTAATCACCAGGATTAAAGTCAACAGAGCCAATAGGATTTGAGAATGTGGCAACGGAAAGTGTGTCTGATGGATAGGAGCAGCTTCAGAGAGGAAGTGAGTTGTTTAAATTCCAGCTGCATTACCACCTTTGTGATGCTGACTAAAGGCCCTGACACACCAACCCAATAATCGGCCATTGGACAGTCTGGCGAGGTCGGTGACTCAAGTCTGTTTGGTGTGTTCCGTGTCGTCGTCCGTCAGAGGGGCCGTCGGCCTTCATTTTGGCCGACCTGACTTGCTGGGTCGGAGGGGGGCAGTCAATGACCAATCTGATTGGTGGAGTACTAACCCGGAAATGGCGAGCAGGATGAGTGATGAACGCCTCTCAAAATCTGACGAAAATCTTTTAAACTGACCTTTGTCAATCTGAAATGAAGACAGAATCAGCAACTGCATGGCCTATTTCTCGCTTAAAATGTTTTCAGAAACACGTTTCAGTTAACTATTTTCGTAAAATATGAGATCGTATTTTGAACAAGCCGCCATTATTGGTCAGCTGGAGAAGCCAGACCCACGTGACGAGTTCATCATTTCCGGTTTAAATTTTTTGTATTACGTCTCGCACACGCACAGAGTAAGTTGGTGTCGCTTCGGTGTGTTCCAAGGCACTTTTTGGACCTTTTTGGAGCCGACTGATCAGTCCGACTTTGTGCCTTTTCTGCTGACAGTCAAGCGTCGGGTTGGTGTGTCAGGGCCTTAACAGTGAGCTGATGGCCTGTTCACAGAGAACCACGTTAGAGCCCTCTAGCCCTCTATTTAAACTCTTATCAAAGGTATTATTTCACTTCTTTGACTCCACATGAAGCCCCCTTGGGTCTTGTAAAATCGGGGACCGTCGATGGTTTTCATATCCTCATAGGGGAGGTCATGGCTTTACAGAGTTCCTTTTGTGTTTTATAGGCCCGGGGGGGGCGCGGTGTGCTGTCTGCAGGACTGGTATTACCATACAGAGAGAGGGTTAGGGAGAGTTCAGACAGACCCCAATACTGCAAATCAAACACAACCCACATTCACATGTGGTTTATGCTTTCAGCCATCTGTTTGTTATATTATTCTCATCATATGTGGCACACCATCAGCTGGCTCTGCGTCTCATTCATGACAAAAGAGACCAAACACAGACTGACAGATGCATCGATCAACTGATATAAAGTTTGTGGGTTTTGTATATTTGCTGATATTCCTGTTTCATTCAAAACATGTCATAATTTTGCTCTTATCAGTGCACATACAGTATACCTTGATGTCTAAAGCATTATAATATACAGCAGGACTCCTGGAAAATATGACACTATACTTACTTTATGATTAATAATTTTACATATTTCTACAGATCTAACTTTTTTTATATTTATATGTAGTATTGCATAAGCCCTTTGCATACAAAAATCAGTCACAGACATGTCACAAGACATGTCACAGTTCGAAAAAAGCACAGGTGTAAAAAATAAAAGTAATTATGGCTGATTGGTATTGTACATGCTGCCTCACTGTCCCATCATAGCTTACTGGAACACTTGAATAGAACAGAGCCATTGTTAGTGTTATTAGTAACACCTGTGCTTTTCCTACTATGACAAGTCAAAATGTCTGCTGTAAGAAAAGCCTATAGTATTTATTGTGTGCCTTGTGACTCCACCTTTTATCTAAGATTATTTTTTAAATTGTACATGTAACATACTTTCTGTTGTACAGTCCCTCCACAAAAACGTGATTATGCGATCGCATTATTCAATGCATAATCAGCCAAAGTCTGCATATTTATGCGGGGGCCGCATTTTTTCAAATACGCCGCACTTTCGCCACGTAAATTGCCGATTTCCGCGCAAAATATGCGGGGCTTGCATGATTTCATAATCTCCGCATTTTCGTTGCAAAAAAGTCACATATATCTTAGCAGAAAGTTGAAAAATGTTGCATTTACTTCACACGAGCAGCCATTTTCCCCTGTTGCCATGGGAACGTTATGAAGTGACGTAATTACGCGACGTGAACATCATCGAAAAGCTGCAAACCCCACAATGAAGCCATGATGAAACCTTAAAGTTCCCGCAATTTTTGCAAGTTCCTGCAATGTCATTGCATAAAATTGCATAAATATCCCGCATATTCCATCGCATTTTTTAAGAAAACGTGCCGCATAATCAAGGATTTTTGCCCGCAACAATCACAAAAAAACTCATTTTTCTGGAAGGACTGGTTGTAGCTATTCATATTTTTCTCATATATTAATAAATCATATAAGTATACTATTAGTGGCATGTGTATCGTCACCACCAGACGTAACACACACTGTCAGTTGCACCATTTTAACTATGTTCACATTTTTCTTCTTCAGTAGAAAAAAGGGGCCTTTCAGAAGTAACTGCTTATGAAGGGGAGAATGTTTTTTTTATTCCAGTCACATTTTTTTTATCTGGTCCAGGCAATTTATGTTATAAGCCCACTTCGGTCTCCCTTATGCTACTCATTCATTCATGTCTACATATCCAGAATTCACACCACATACAAAACATTGACATGTACATATAAAGAACTGTATATTTTCATTTTTATGTCATTGGGTTCTGTGTCAACATGTTTTGCTCACTTTCCCTTTCACCCCCGTCGTCCCAGGCAAAAACAAACCACTGTCTCCATCCAGCTGACCATTCAAAGCAACGGTTGCCTAGGGCAACACCAATGGGAACAGCTGTTTGGCTGGTCTGCCACATGACCCCACTGACCTTTGAACCCATTGTTTCTGAAAATGGGGTGTTACTATGTCCCGTCTACATTGTTAAGTTTAGCAATTCAGCTCTAATGTTTTCCATTTGTATTTGTGTGTCTCAGATATAAAGACCTTGTGGTCTTGGGAGACAAGAAGAAATTGTCACCAGAAGAGAGATGCCGCTCAGTTCTGCAACAGGCCAAACTCCAGGGATGGCAGGTGTGTGTGTGTGTGTGTGTGTGTGTGTGTGTGTGTGTGTGTGTGTGTGTGTGTGTGTGTGTGTGTGTGTGTGTGTGTGTGTGTGTGTGTGTGTGTGTGTCTTTTTCTGTCTCCATCAATAACAAAAGATTTGCCAAATTACTTAATCCCTGACCCTCTATTTGAAAGATCCCATGGAATCTTTGACAACTCCTTCCAGCTGTCCCACCTCATCATTATTCTCCATACACACACACACACACACACACACACACACACACACACACACACACAGCAGCAGCAGCATGGACCCGTCCGCCCCCCTCTCTGTCCTGTCTGCCAGACTTCTGTTGTGTCTGAGTGTGGGACCCTACAGGTCACATAAGCTCCCGCCTCACATACGCATACACACTCTTCCACAATGCCCTGCAGACACCTTTTTATACCACTCCTACAAGTAGCGTGTGGTGAAATGAATAGTGTCTGTGAAAATATGTCACCCCCACAGTTCTGTGCACCTGGTATAGAGTGACCTCTGCCCCCCCCCCCCCAAAATGCCCTTTAAATCAGAACATGAATGCAGTGTCAACATGTAAACTCCATACCCTCCCCGCACTCCACACCCACCTATTATCAAACATCATTGCTACATCACTGCTCTACCATCTCTTAACTAGAAAGTCACACTCTTCTGAGATTTCCAGCAGAAGACTCCCAGAAGCTGATGATGATGGCACTGTAGTGTACAACAATGCTTTTGCATATATGTTTGATCAGATGACTTGTGTTGTTGTGTGTGTAGATGGGCAGCAGCAAAGTGTTTCTGAGATACTGGCAGGCAGACCAGCTCAACGACCGCTGCTATCAGCTTCATAAAAAGATCATCATCTCTCAGAAAGGTAATATCCAAAATAACAAACCAACAACCCATGTTGTTCTTTAGGGATTCATCTGTCTTTGTTTCCCTAACACATCTGACGTCTCTGTCTTCCTCCTCTCCTCTTCCTTATGTCTCAGTGGTGCGTGGCTGGCTGGCCAGACAGCGCGTCCATCGCAGGCTGTCATTACAGCAGAAAGAGGAGTGCAGTGTGCAGCGTTTCCTGCAGGGGGCAGAAGACATGGGGCTGCGAACCTACGACCATTTAGTCATCCAAAATGCATCCGACATCGCACGAGAGAGCGACCGCCTGCGCTGCCATGGCAACAGCCTTCTCAACAACCTTGGCAGCAGCCCACCACTTGGTGAGAGGCCTGAGCCGGTGGGCGAGGAAGAGGATCAGCCTGTCAGAAGGTAAATTAGCAACACCTCACACACTTTCATTCAGAATATTTAAGCAATGTCGATGTACACTTATTAGTTTTTCTCCATTTGTCATTTGTATTTCTGATGTAATTTTATTCCCGTTCTGACCAAATATTCATTTGATTAAAAAGTTAATGTGTTGTTTGGAGGATAGGCTTGCACCATGCTACTGATTACTTTGTACTAATGCAACCAATCAAGACTATATTCTCACTGAAATAGGGTTTTTATTACTAACTATAATATAATATATAATACTAAATGTGATGGCCTCATGGTGACTGTTGGTATTATGTATTTAGCCTGGAAAGTTAACAAACTGCAGTTACTGTCATTCACAGGATTTATGACTGTATGAGGGAACCATTTGCATTCATAAATGTGTACGAGTGCGTGTGTATTTATGTGTATGTGTGCTTCTGCATGTGTGTGCCTATGTCTCCCGACGTTTGTTATTAATGATGTCATTGTGTCCCTGTGCGCTGTAGGCTTTCAATTGTATGTTTCATGATGGATAGTCAGATAATGAGCTGCGTTATCAGATTGTATTAGTATTGAGTTGCACCTATGGAACGCTTTCCTCCACGCTTATCTCCACCTCACCTAATTCTAATATTATGCCTGGAGAAAATTGAATAACCCTGGAGGGCTAAATTAGAAAGGGTTGGAAAAAAGAAAGTAATAAGAAGCTCCTTGAGGGGGGTGCTTAATAAACTTAAGTAAGTCATTTTTCTAATGTTCGAAAAACTACAGTCTTGTTTAAGGTAGTACCTGAAATGTGACTTATACATTACAGCACTTATAAACCTGTGAATGTGTACATATAATATATTGTATGAGTGTATGATACATTTAGAAAATATGTGTTCACTACATTGTTTTGATCGGTTGCCTAACTTACAAACACATACAGGTTTTGTGCTTTTCATCATCTTAGACAAACACCTGTAGAAGGGAAGTAAAAGTAAATACAGTGAAAAAGGCACTCACTATAGTATATCATTTCAATGAGCAATGGCCACAGTTAAAAAAACAAAAATGTAAAAAGTCACCACAAAAAAGTCACCATAATGCAACACATTTGTAATACTTTTTGATCAATTTTAATTATTAAAATTGAGTTTTAGCATTAGGATAAAGCAATACATCCTGAAAGATAAAAGTGAACATAAACACCCATGATTTCTGTGTCCTCTATGTGTCTTTGTGCATGTAACCTCTGCTGCTGAGACGGGAGCACAGGGAGGCCTCCACCAGGAGGAGGGGTGTCAGTAGGCCGACTGGGAGAGGAGTTGCAGTTGCCGTATTGTAGAGGGGATTAATGCGCACCAAAACTCACCTAATTTCTCTGCAGGTTTTTAAAATGCCTCCCCCATCACCTACACACATGCTTGGACACCCCCTGCCTGCGATCCTGGAACCAACAGATGGTTCACACAGATTAGCAAAGAAAAAATCAAACTGGATGTTATCAAATTACTGCAAGGAGATTAGATTTAAAGCATAATCTCTTTGGTCTTTGTCCTCCAATTGGCCTCTTTAGCTCATATTTGTGGTGTGACAGTTGAAGCAGGCATACATTAAGTTTGAGCATACTGATCTAAATGATCTCATTAACTCAATCTGGATCAGAAAACTATTGGATAGAGGAGAAAAAAATTGTGCCTGTAGCTAAAGCTTGTATGCTTCTTTTGTGAAAAGCATGATTCAAGCTCATCATTCAAGTGATTAAGATAATACAAATGGTCAAACAATTTTTTTCTTTCTTTTAAGTATGAATTCTGTTATTCTTCCCATTTGTAGGGTTGTGGAGAAAAGTGGGAAAATCTATGATGGTCCTGTCAACGGTGGCAGTCGAGTTATTCGCCACTTTCGGTCTAGCTCGGTACCCATCCCCCCCGCTATGGACAACATGGTCCATTCCTCTGCCAGTCCATCCATCAAACCAGCCTTGCAGCAGGTAGCTCACGCCAACGAGGATGGGTTAGGCGGGGGAAGTCTTTCCTCTCCTCGTAAGCAACCTCCGCCCAAACCAAAGAGGGACCCCAACACTCGTCTGAGTGCATCTTATGAAGCAGTTAGTGCAGGGTTGACGATGGCAGCCAAAGAGAGCCCCACCCCAGAGGGCTATGGTTCGCCAGCTGGAAGCCCTCCTAAATCCCAGCTATCCCCCACAGACCCTGCAGGTATATCACCTCTACTGGTCTTTAGAAGATACAACAGTTTTTGTGCCTTGATGCTGCTGCCTAATGCATTTAATTGCTTCTTTAAAAATTTCCTCAGCCTTGTCCAAGCCCCGTCCCCACAGTGATGACTACACAACCATGAGGAAGGTGCCACCCCCCAAACCTAAGCGCAGTCCCAACACTAAGCTCACGGGCTCATATGAGGAGATCAATGCTGTAGCACCACACATCCACCAGCTGCGTCCTGCTGATGTAAAGTTGGCCTTGCTGTCTCGTGCTGGGGGATTTGGAGGGTTTGGTGGTTTGATGCAGAAAGCAGCCTCTGTAGATGCCCCACAAGGGATAGGCCTGAGCCTTTACCAGGGCCAAGACGAAGAGGACGTGTACATAGAGATGTTGGGCTCCCAGCCACGGGCTCGGAGCCTCCAGGAGCCTCCTGATAGCCCAGAGCTGGCTGACTCAGAGGTCGTCTATGAGGAGATGAAGTATTACCCTCACGAAGATGGTGCAACTCCTGCCTCTGTGGTTAGCAAGGCAGCCAAACTGGAGGCTCTCGGCTTGAGCCTGGTAGGATTAGGGGCATCTCCTCCTAAAAGCGGGGAGACGAAACAGATGGCAGCAGTGGTGACAGCTTCCATGGACATCACTAACTCACAGAGCACGTCCAACAGCGGAGCTCCCAAAACTCAGCATGGCAAAGATGGCAGCTGTGACATCCCTGCTCCCTTCCCCAACTTGCTGCCCCACCGTCCACCTCTCCTGGTGTTTCCCCCCTCCCCCGTCACCTGCTCCCCTGCTTCAGATGAGTCACCCCTCACCCCACTAGAGGTAAAGAAGTTGCCTGTGTTTGAGACTAACCTGAACTATGCTACTGGCCCAGACAGCCCCCTGTCCCCACAGTATGCCCGCCAGAGGGCTGACTCCTCCCCTAGCCTCACTGTCCTCATGCCAGAGAAGAAGTCCACACCTCCACTCACCCCTCCACCTCCTCCCACCAATGCCCCACCTCCTCCCTACAGACCTCCTTCACACTTCCCCTTCCCGCCTGAGGCTAACTTCCTGACTCTGACCCGCGCAGCATCTGTCACAGGGAGCTCGGACTCCCCCAAAACCTCATCCTCTCAAAGGGCAAGCGGGGAACCACTGGGGAAGCCACCTCCCTACTCCCCAGTAAAGATGTCTCGTCCTGAGCCTCGGAGAGCACATTCGTGCTCCTCATCTCCCCTGCTGTTCAACCCAGCCAATGGTAGACCCCTGACCAGCCCCCTGGATGAGCTCAACACTCTGTTCAGCTCTGGGCGCAGCCTCCTGAGGAAGTCCACGTCTGGCCGCAAGATGAGAGATGGAGGTCTGTCAGTATTGCCCACACACACGTGCACACCCACACTCACACACAGTTCCACAAATCTAAACCACTAGCAGAGAGAAGATCACATAACATAAACTGTTTTGAACACTACAACACCAGTTTTGAACACCACAACAATAGGATAACTATTTATCCTTCCTTTTCCAGTCATTGTTTTTAAATGCATCTACATTCATGGGTGAATGGTCCATTTGCTGTTGGGATAACTTGGGCCGGACTAGGCTAAGCCACCGGTATATGTCTAGGGGGTGGGGAGTTAACCTTTGCTTTGTTGTAATTTTTCACACTGTGTCCCATTTAACCCACCTCAATGTGGATGTGTGTGTGTGTGTGTGTGTGTGTGTGTGTGTGTGTGTGTGTGTGTGTGTGTGTGCGCCTGCATATTTGTGCAGGAGTGCATGTGTCCATTATGTGTTCTAGCTACTGTGATGAGGTCATGATCAAAGTCTCAGCCTGCTCTGTGCCACATGATTTATTGGTTACTGGGTGATTACCTTCTGTACAGCAGAAGTAGTGTAGGGTTGTAGGTAAGTAATAACACACATGCTCTGTGTTTGAGTGGTATGGAGGTGAGATGGACCAGCACCCAACATCCTTTGTCATTAATCCCCTTTTTCTAGATTTAGAAACTCTTTACATTGATTCAGGTGTTGTAGCCAGCCACTCCCGTTGGCCCATTTGAGGCAGCCAATTTGTTACAGTCTCCAGTGCAGTGCCCTTTGGCTGTTGCAGCTGCCTTCTAACATGTTACCTAATGAGCTAGCTGGTGTAGCCCATTTAGCATCATCATGCACAATAAGTATGATCTAGCTGTGTTTGTGTGTTGTTGTAGCTCAGTGGACTACATGCAGAGCACATACAGGCTCTATGACACTGATGCAGGTTGACCTTTGCAAAAAGAGGCCAAACGTATTTGTCACACTTAGTCAATGAAAAGGGAGGGTCCTCAGCTGAGAGATTTCAAACTCACAAGGAAATTACTTTGTGTTGCCCTTATGAAAGTGAATTTCCCATTGATACTGCAGCTAGAGAAAACGGGCATACGAGAAAAGATAGACACTGTGTTGTCCCATTGTGTTTTTGTGAGTGTTTCCTCCAAGTGTATTAGTTGTAGCTGGGTTAATAATACATGAGCAGTAGAATGATGAGAATGGATATCAAATATTTAACAGCTCATTCATTTTCAACCGAAGGCAGTCTGACTGCCCAGCAACAGCAGAGAATATTCAAGTGAAAGTATTAGCTGTTGGTCAATAATCAGTCATCTTGCAAAAGGCTCATATTATTGTGGAACTGCTTGAGACATAGTTATGTCATATGTCTATTAACGTAATAAGTTCAAGGGGCAGGAAGATGAACTCCTTATAAGAGATGGTATGAGAGCTAGTGCACAGGCTGACGCATATGCCTCACGTGACATCTTGCGCTTGACTCTTCGTCAGCGCCTGGAGCAGCGCAGGATATCGCTGGCATCATGGAAACAGTGTGTGTGACAGGGGAACCTGGCACTGGGGTTCACAACCTTGCTGTTATTTTGAGTGGGCAAAGCAGGCGGTCCTCTTAGATCAGGGCGCAGAGGGATGCCGAAGGGCTTAACAGGATGGCCTACTTCCGTTCTCTCTCAGCTGTTTAATGACTGAGTGTGATACCGGAGGCTGTGGGAGTGGCCAGGGGTTACAGTTGCTATCCCAGACATCTCTGTGAAGAGCAGCTGCCTCTTCATCCTCCTCCTCCTCCCCTTCGTCATCCTCAGGGAATGAGAAAACCACAGGAATGCCAGGGGAAGAGGGCAGGTGGTCTTGGCAGGCTTCAGGGAATCAATGTCATAAGACACCTCGTGCCTTAACAGCACCATACGGATTTCCCAAAATTGGATGAAAGTCCAATTCTCCCTCATTATAGTCTTTATTGTACAAATCCAAATACTCACTGTGACTCTTCTCAAGCATGCAACTGTCACATGGACTCCCTCCCTCTACCTGGCCTTTTGTCCCTCAGAAATACACACCTGCCCCATGGGACCTATTGTAGAGTTTGCTAAGTCTATATTTAGGCATCTTGTGACCATGGGGGGGACCAGGAGGCACACATTCTCATATTGGGATGGCAGCTGACATATTCCCATTCACACTTCCATGCATATATGGAGCCACAGTTACTTACTCATTCAGTGTGTGAGAGCATGGGAGCCCCAAGGAGCTGCAGCAGGGGCAGAGGCAAGTCATGTGAAGTCACCTTCCTGCCAGACAGAGCAGATGTATACTTTTTAAAAGGCTTGATGGAAAAGGGGTGGGACCAAGTGGAGAGAAGATACTGGAACACATTAACGTTAACACATGATTAGCCGAATATTACAAATTAAAACAACAGACTCCCTGCACTTTTTTAATTTTTGTTGTACCCCACAAATACTATGCATGATTTAATCTAAATATCTACTGTATATGCCATGAACTGACATGTAGCGTGTTTTCCTATATTCTTCCCAGGATTCAATTCTAATATCAATCTGCCAGGAAGGGAAGAATGCGGCTCTGCCCCCACCTCACCATCTCTGCAGCTACAGGACAAGAACGCCAACAACCACACACATCCTCACTCCTCAATCCCCGCCCCCGTAGAGAACGGCAACCAGATCTCCAATGGTAACAGTGCATTGCACATTTACGCAGATTATTCAAAAGCAGATTACTTACCATATAGATTGTCCAAGTGGATCGATGCCAAGGGTGACACAGATGATAAATACTAGAGCAAAAATAATTGTCCAATAAATAAACTCCACCTGTGAGTGAAAAAAAACATTATCAAGTCCAGCAGGTTGAATACATTTTGAATGTATTTACAAATATATGTAAGTGTCATGTTGGTGTGTAGATGTGCATCTAGATGAGTAGAGCATACAACAAAATATCAGGCTCCATATAGGCCATGTGATTCTAAATAAGGAATATGCTACTGCTGTAATTAATGTCCTAAAAAGTCCTACAACTAGACTAACTCCACTCACTTGCAGTGGAGAAAGTAGTCAGGCGGGCCAGACTAAAGCTTGTTTTATGGTTCTGCGAAGGCTCCACGCAGAGCTTTCGCCATAGCCTACGTAAGTGGCCTGATGTTTATACTTGTGCACTGGTGTGTGCGTCGAGCTGGCGTGTGTGTGTGTGGGGAGTGGGTGAGAGAGTGACGGCGATTATTCGGAGCGAGTACCGACTCTAGAGTCATAGTGAGAGAAACAAAGTGTCTCCCCTCTGTTTTCTGACCAAGGTGGGAAATACGTCGCTGCGACGTGTATTTACATTTTTCGAGAGGTGCACGTCAGGCTACTAGCTGTTAACTCATCTATTACCCTTTTGCCCATGTCACAACAAAGTCACATAATCACTTACTTCATCTTAGAGATAAAATGTTGAGATCAAAGCACTGCATGGGCACCGAAGAAGGGGAGAAGGAATATTACATGACATAATGAAGTCACCTGAGTTGGAGAGTGATCCCAGTATTCCTTAAACGTTCAAAGAGTTTGACAAAAAGGGTGTCTTTTCATAACATTTCCTTTTGCATGAGAAAAAGCTTTTTCAACCCATGCTTGTGTTGAATGGTGTGGTGTCCTTCAGTCTGTATTTGTCTGTGTGGGAGGACTTGCAGTCAGATGTTTGTGCTTTTGATATTGTGTGTTCAGGGTCTCTGGAGGATGAGAGTCACAGCAAGTCAAACTCCTCCAGCTCCACCTCTCTGCACAGACACATGGACAGCCATCATACTCAGGTAAACACACAAAGATAGGCACTTAACAGCACAAACGCACACTAACACGCAGACAATGGCAACACCACTATATCAGGCCCGTTTTTTGTTGTGCGTTTGTTGACATTTTGAATGGACAGGAAAGTGGCCTCCTTTGAACAAATGTGTCACTCATGACATGTGACTCTTTCTCTGGCTCTGTAGACTGGTGTATGGTTACAGGATTGAATTGAATGTCCTGCACACAAGCTCACACACATGCAGGAACACACACACACACACACACACACACACACACACACACACACACACAGCCTCTGATATAACTCACAAAGCCTCTGATATAAATCTGATGACCAAGTAGAAACTATCTAGAGTGAAAGAACATATTGAAAACAAAGACACACCACAAACTGATAAATGCATGTATTTTAGAAAGCCATAACATATAGCGGCTTACCAGCTTGATCACAGTCACATAACTAAACACAGCATACAAGACCTCCTCAGGGACAGCCAGTCACAGCATAGAGACACAAAACTTTCATGTCTATTATCCTGTGCTGTACCTTTGTACTTTGTCTTTTATCAACAAAGGCCATATTCTCTTTTGATTCTTTTGTCTTACTAGTCAATCAACTGAAAAGATCCATCCTTGCCTCGTAATTTATAGAAAGATTTACCACAATATTATAACAGCTATCTGAGAACACTCTTTATCCTTTTTGTCTTGCCACTAAGTCATATATATCCACTCTGAAGAAATAGCTTGGTGGGCAAGTGATGTATTGGACTTATAGCTCCTTCTAACTTTCACTTTAGATTATTTCTTCCCATTAAAGTTTAACTGTTACCACCTGAAAAGTATTTACTGGATGAGAAAAGACAAGATCTGGTTACAAATAATACACTCACTACTCCTGAACGGCTAATGTACACAGGCTCTGACTGCTTCACTACCCGGCTCCATTACAACTGGCAGAGACGATCATTCACTATTCTAGCCTGTGTGTGTGTGTGTGTGTGTGTGTGTGTGTGTGTGTGTGTGTGTGTGTGTGTGTGTGTGTGTGTGTGTGTGTGAGCTGAGCTGCAGATAAAATCATTATTTTAATAGCACGACATCGTCCAACAAAATAAACAAAAACGCAGGTTAATCAAAAGCAACTGTGCTGTGAGATGGCTATATTGACATTTAAAATGCATGGTCTTTAGAAGCATCAAAAGGTTTTCATATTCATGTACATGTATGCAAAACATGAAAAATGTGGGCAAAACAATTTCAAACTATGCTAGAAATGTGGCTGCTGAGCGTGGCTGGAACGCGTCATAGCCGAAATCTGTTTACATTCGGCGAACAAACACATACTCAAACACACACGCATGCACACATATTTTCTCTCTCCTGTTATTAAGATCATGTCCACAGGCTGAGCAGTGAACCCACAAACTCTAATAGGAAATTAGATTTATTTAAGACACTGGCTGTCATAACAATAGTCAATCTACAGATGTTTCCATTGTAGCCAGATGTTGCCATTCTAACCTTTACTGCGCAGTCGTTCCACCACTGCATTAGTTTCATTTGGAAGTCAACATAATGCAGGTTACATAGGAGGTTAAAAGGTCTTGCGTAACGGCGTCCACACTGTAAATGCTCTCCTCAATATTCTGTGTCCTTGCGTCGTGTATTCCAGGATGCAGCTGTTTCGTCCCGGTCCACACTCATAAGAAGGATTCAACACATGGAAACTGATTCAGATTCATCGCAGACTGCATCAGTCAATGATTAAGTGTCACCGTCGGTGGTGCATGAAACACAAGAATGAACAAAGCACATAGTGTCCCACTTTCAGGGAAGCAAAGGACACATCATTCATAAGACACTGCCACTAGAGATGTGAAGGCACACTGTGTACCCACTTCACAATTCTCAGGTTGACTAAACATTCGGGGTGCTTAAGGTTGTCTTCTTATAGACTTCAAGAAAGTCTGAAGCCAATTCCTGCTGCTAATATAATAGTCTGGCTTTCCAAAGTTTTTCTTAGAATGTGTGAATTATTGGGCTCTCTCTCTCTCTCTCTCTCTCTCTCTCTCTCTCTCTCTCTCTCTCTCTCTTTCTCTTTCTTTCGATTCTAATGAGCTTAGCTGTGTTACCCTCACTCCCTCCTTTATCTTCCAGAGGGGTCATCTCAACTTTTCTCCCTTCGGTGCGGGAGCCGCCCTCTAAAACAGTGAGGGCGGGCAGGGGTGGTCACTTGAAGCCCTGCTCTCATGTAGGGATGTGGTGAGTGTATGTCATTCCTCGCTGCTCTCCACCCTTAATAGCAGTGTTTTTCATAGACCCAGTGTAGGATCATGACAGTAATGAAAAAAAAAAAAGCCTCAGAAGTTTTATCTGAGTTTAAAGTAATACTCCACCCAAAGTCTATTTTTGGAGTCCACTTACCGTCCTGTGCAGTAGCTTTAAATTGTTTTTAGTTTGCTCCTTCATGGAGAATGGAGGCTGCAGTCATCTTGAATTCATGCAGTTACAATGGATTCCAATAATAATCAGTATCTAAGGCAGGAACATGATGTTTTGATAAAAATTCCTGGTTGTTTTGATTCAAATCCCCTGAACGTGTGGGCCCTTGGAAGAAAAGTCTTGAAAACCACTGCTTTACCAGGACATCATTTAGCTTCACCTGCTCTCCTTGTTTACTGTGCTCTTTGTCCTTTAAACACTGGTCTGGAATCAGATTAGCTATTTGCCCTTTCTTCTGACTGGGGTGAAAAGTCTGATCCTAGAATCAGTGATGCTGCTGCTGCTTCCCCCCACCCCCTCATTTCTGAAAGGAAACTGCAGCTCTTGGGTTCAGCCAAACTCTCTGTATCTGTATACCTGCTCATCATCACTGCCATAAGATATTCTAATCACACTATAATCTTTCCTTCTCTTTAAGGCTACCAGCATTGTTTGTTGTTCAGTGAAATGACTTTTTCAGATTCTAAATTCAGAAAATGTGTACGTCAATGTGTACATCAGTTTATCTCTATGCAGTGATGCATTGGGTTCTTGTGAGAGGATCAGCATATCCATTTAACTGAATAATTCTTTGAGTTATTATTATATTGGCGCTGATATCAAGTTAGACCAGATATATCAGTTATATGATG